>NC_073240.2:46282500-46882500 GCF_029281585.2 Gorilla gorilla gorilla
CACCACCACCACCACCACCACCATCACCACCACACCATCACCATCGTCACCACCACCACCATCAGCACCACCACCGCACCATCACTACCACCATCACCACCACCACCACCACTGCCATCATCACCATCATCACCACCACTAGCACCATGGCCACGATCACCACCACCACACCACCACCACCACCACCACTACCATTATCATCACCACCACGACCATCAATAGCACCGTTGCCACCATCACCACCACCACCACTGCCAGCATCACTGCCACCATCACCACCAACACCAACATCATCACCGCCATCACCACTGCCACCACCACCACCACCACCACCACTGCCACCATCACCACTGCCACCACCGCTACCATCACCACCACACCACCACCACATCACCACCACCAGCACACCATCACCAACACCACACCATCATCACCACCACACCATCATCACCACCACCACCACCACACCATCACCACCACCACACCATCACTACCACCACCACACCATCACCACCACCACCACACCGTCACCACCACCACACCCTCACCATCATTACCACCACCACCACCATCACCAATACCACCACCATCACCATCACCACCAACACACCATCACCATCATCACCACCATCACCATCACCACCACCACCACCACCACACCATCACCATCACCACCACCACCATCATCACCACCATCACCATCACCACCACCACCACCACCACCACCACCACCACCACCACCACCACCGAACTCCTGACCTCAAGTGATCCACCCACCTGGGCCCCCTAAAGTGCTGGGATTACAGACATGAGCCACCTTGCCCAGCCCTTTTCTGTGATTCTTTTGCTTATTAGTTGCTTTTGCTGTTCTGATTAGGAGGAAAGCAAAGGTCCTGCTTCTGCAAATATGGGGATATAGGAAACTACAAGGACGCCCATAAAAGTACCAAGTGTGACCTTTGTGCTACAGTCCTTTCTTCTCGGGTTCTCTTTCTGGCAGCTGTGAAAATGGCCACTGTGGCAACAGTGGAAGCAGATGGCTCCCCAGCAACTCAAATAGCTTGTACTTGATGAAAACATGCTCACTCCTTCTGCTACTGCTTCCCTAGGGGCCCTTGCCAGGAAGGTGTGAGCCTCCTCAGGCTGAGCATGGGGCATGAGAAGAAAGGACTGGGCTCTGGAGGGCTCCAGCATTTAAGGAGCAGGAGGAGGTTGGGGAGCCAGAGGAAGTGGTCAGAGAGGTGAGAGGAGAGCCAGGAGAGTGCAGGCGCGGAAGCAAGGAGGTTCTCCAGGGCGCCTCGGTCACAGGGTCAGAACGGGCAGAGCCAGTGAGAACTCAGCTGCAAAGAAGCCAGAGGCAGCTCTGCAAGTCCTGCCTTGGGAGAGGCTGAGATTGGTTCTGGAGTGAACAGGGCAAAGCCGCTAGCAGGAGGTGTGTGTGTTGCACGTTCCTTTGTGTGTGTGTGGGCGAAGAAGAGGCTTGGGGATGTAAACTCTGGAAGAAGACATCCAAGAAGCTAATACAAGTGGTTACTTATTAGGGGACAGACAGTGAGGACAACGGGAGCAGGAGGATGAGCTATTCACTGTCTTTTTGGATTGCTTTGATTTTTGGACTGCGTGAAGGTTCACGTATTGAAAATAAAAAGGCTGGGCGCGGTGGCTCACGCCTGCAATCCCAGCACATTGGGAGGCGAAGGTGGGCAGATCACCTAAGGTCAGGAGTTCGAGACCAGCCTGACCAATATGGAGAAACCCCGTCTCTACTAAAAATACAAAAATTAGCTGGGCATGGTGGCACATGCCTGTAATCCCAGCTACTCAGGAGGCTGAGGCAGGAGAATTGCTTGAACCCAGGAGGTGGAAGTTGTGGTGAGCCGAGATCACGCCACTGCACTCCAGCCTAGGCAACAAGAGCAAAACTCCGCCTCAAAAAAAAAAAAAAAAAAAAAAAAGAAAAAAGAAAAGAAAGAAAAAATTTAAATCTAGTAACTTAAAGGGCTGAAACATGTCCAGTGGCTATGTCACTTGGAATAGCATTGGTGACCTCAGGGGAGAAATTTTGGTGAAGTGGAGACAATGAAATCCAAAGTATATTAATCGATGGGCCAGGCATGGTGGTTCACGCCTGTAATCCCAGCACTTTGGGAGGCCAAGGTGGACGGATCACCTGAGGTTGGGAGTTCAAGACCAGCCTGACCAACATGAAGAAACCCTATCTCTACTAAAAATACAAAATTAGCCAGGTGTGGTGGTGCATGCCTGTAATCCCAGCTACTCGGGAGGCTGAGGCAGGAGAATTGCTTGAACCCAGGAGGCGGAGATTGCAGTGAGCCAAGATGGCACCATTGCACTCCAGACTGGGCAACAAGAGTGAAGCTCCGTCTCAAAATAAATAAATAAATAAAATAGATTGATGGATGTGATGGCTAATATTAGATGTCTTGACTGGATTGAGGGATGCCTAGATGGCTGGTAATGTATGATTTCTGGGTGTGTCTCTGAGGGTGTTGCCAGAGGAGACTGACATTTAAGCCAGTGGACTGGGAGAGGCAGACCCACCCTCAATAGCGGTGGGCACCATCCAATCGGCTGCCAGTGCGGCTAGAACAAAGCAGGCAGAAGAAGGAGGGATGTGCTGGCCTGCTGAGTCTTCTGGTTTCTGTCTTTCTCTTGCGGTTCCTCCTGCCTTTGGATGTCAGATTCCAGGTTCTTCAGCCTTTAGACTCAGGGACTTGCACTGGTGGCCTGCCTTGGGCTCCTAGGCCTCTGGCCACAGACTGAAGGCTGCACTGCCAACTTCCCTACTTCTGAGCCTTTTGGACTAGGACTGAGCCACTACCGGCTTCTCTCTTCCTCCTGCTCCAGCCATGTGATGCGCCTGCTCCCGCTTAGCCTTCCACCAGGATTGGAAACTCCCTGAGGCCTCTCCAGAAGCAAATGCTGCCATGCTTCCTGTATAACCTGCAGAACCGTGAGCCAATTAAATCTCTTTTCTTAGCCGGGCGGGGTGGCTCATACCTATAATCCCAGCACTTTAGGAGGCTGAGGTGGGCGGATCACCTGAGGTCAAGAGTTTGAGACCAGCCTGGCCAACATGGTGAAACCTCATCTCTACTAAAAATACAACAACAACAACAACAAAAACAAAAAGTTAGCCAGCGTGGTAGCAGGTGCCTGTAATCCCAGCTACTGGAGAGGCTGAGCAGGAGAATCACTTGAACCTGGGAGGCGGAAGTTGCAGTGAGCCAAGATCAAGCCACTGCACTCTAGCCTGGGTGACAACAGCAAGACTCTGTCTCAAAAACAAAAACAAAAATAAAAAACCTCTTTTCTTTATAAATCACCCAGTCTCAGATATTTCTTTATAGCAATATGAGAATGGACTCATAATGGACAAAAGGGACTTTGCCTGTGAGAGGAGGGATGGAAGCAGGGCAGTGCCAGAGGTAGACTAAAGGTCAGGATGGCCTAGTTTGTTGTTCCTCCAGCTTGGGAGAGATCAGAAGATGGAAGGTTAGAAATGGAGGATGATGGAGCACAGAGGGTTGGAACTGAGAGCCCAGGCAGCCCAGTGAGCCCCGCTGGGGCTGAGCATAGGGTAGCCTGAGGCCTGGATAGGTGTGGGGTCACAGGGACAGCCCAGGATTTTTGTATTTTTGGATATTTATGCTTTGTGGAGGGTTGTGCAGATAGCTTCTGAGGCCCTTGCCCCTCTGTTTTTCTGTGATTCGAGAGCAGTGCTTTCAACAGAACTTTCTACAATAATGTTAACGTGCTATACCTGTGCTGTGCAATATGGCAGCCACTAACCACATATGACTATTGGGTGCTTGAAATGTGGCTGGGGTGACTTAGGAACTGAATTTCTAAACTTATTGAATGTTTTTAACTCTTGTTTTAAATTGAGATATAATTGACATATCATGCTCTGCACATATTTAAAGGGTACAGTTTGGTAAGTTTTGGGACATGAGCACACCCCTGTGAAACCATCACCACAATCAGGACAGTGAACACGTGTAGGACCCACACGACTTTCCTCCTGCATCTTTGTAATCCCTCCCTCCCACCCTTCCCTGCTCCCACTAATCCCCAGACAACTACAGACCTGCTTTCAGTCATGATAGGTTGCATTTTTTGGAATTTTACTTTTGCCCCATCTTACGATGCTGAGCGTTTTTAAGAATTCCATATAAGTGGAATCCTACAGTATTTACTCTTTTTTGTCTGTCCCTTTTGTTCAGCATAATTCTTTTGAGATTCATCCATGTCGTTGTGTTTATCAATAATTAATTCCTTCTTATAGCCCAGCAGTATTCCATTGTATGGATATGCTATGATTTGTTTATCCATTCATCTGTGGATAAATATATTTTCCCCAGTTTTTAGCCATTGTGAATAAAGCTGCTATGAACATCATTATATGAGTCTTTGGACATATGCTTTAATTTTTCATGGGTAAATACCAAAGAACGGAATGGCTAGATCATATAGTAGAATTTAATTTTGATTAATTTTAACTAACATTTAAATGGCCAAATGTGGCTAGTGATTACCATATTGGACAGCACAGTTCCAAAGTATATTCTTTAATCCAGTGATTCTGTAACAGGGAAAGACTTCCCCTCCTTCTGTAAAATCTGAATTTATTTGCTCATCATTCACTGAGCAAAGATTTATTGAGGCTCACTTTGTGCCCTGCATTGTGGTGGTCACTAAGGATGGGATGGGGCAAGATGGACATGGGCCCTGTCCTCAAGGTCCTTGTAGTCTAATGGACTCAGTTTGGTTGGGCCATGGGTGTGTTCAACATTGAAGTCTGCTGAGAAATCGGAGGATGAATCCAAAGCAAAGTTATAAAGTGGAGTGGTTTCTGTTAAGGCATTGAGATGTCCCCAGGAGAGGTGTGGGGTTTGGTGAAGGATCAAGGCTTTCCCACTCCTACTGAGATAACCTGTAAAATGAGAAGCAGGTACAGGGATGAGGGAGGTTAGTTTGGAGGATGGGGTGTAGTTGTTGGTGAACCTGGTGTTTCAGGTGTGTGTGGGGTGCTTATTGTGAAGGAAGCGGGGGAGGAGGACGTACTGTGCTAGTACAGCTGTGCCTGTCCTGGGGGTGTGGGGGAACAGTTGGGGAAGATTCAGCTCCTGAGAAACCCCTAGCAATCCGAGCTCTCATTCTGTCACTGTGACACGACATACACACATCTCTCGTTAGGTCTCTCCCTAGAGAAAAACTATTTTTAGGCCATGATTGAGTGGGTGTGGATGCATTGAACCAAGAGGCTTCCTAAGAATTTTTAGGTCCTTCTGCTTATGACTCATCAGGTTCTGCTCCTAATTCTGCAGAAGCAGCTCCAACTATAGGCTTCTGGTGGAAGGATGAGGGAAGGGGCTGTGATAGGATGTCACTCCTGAGGTGATGACATGTTCTGAACTGGGATGATTATGAGTGATGGCTTGTGAAGCAGACCCTGCATCCTACTGGTATATTTAAGTCTGTGATTTTGAACCTGTTAGTAGGGTGCTTGGAAAGCTGGTGAGGCCAGGGAAGCTTCTAGTGAGGCTAGGGAAGCTCAGGAACCCTAAATAGGAATAATGACAACCATAGCCACCATTTATTGAATACTAACATATGCCAGGCATTTTGCATGCATTATTTCATTTAATTCTCACAACAGTCCTATGAAGTCAGCTAATATTATGAGTCCCCATGTAACTGAGTGCCCCGAAATGAGTTGTCTTCTCTCCCCTTTCCCACTGTTCCCTATTTTCTACTTAGCCCTTCAGAAATGCAAATACAACCTTTCACCTCCCCCTCACCAGACACTCCCTGCAGACAAGTTCTTCTGTGTGCTCCAAGACAGATCTCTCTTGAGAGTTGGCAGATTTGCAGACCAAGTCATGCCCGCCACGGAATTTTCACCTCTAGAGGGTTGCCTTGGGACATTCATCCACCAGGAGGGCACAGCAAAAGCACGCCCTTTTCCCACTTGGCCACTTTTACAACTTCTGCCCAGGAAGGTGCCAACTCAACTGGATGGTAAATAAGGCACCAAACTAGCAGTGGGACCTCCTGCCCTTATTCATTCCCCTCTTACTTTATCAAAGTGTCTCCTTTCTGCTCCAGAGGGGAAGTAGCACATTTGAAGGCAGGACACTTTGTGCCCCTCCCCAAGCTAGTGTGAAAGGAAAATAAATCTTGGGGCCCTCAAATCCTGAAGCTAAAGGAAAAAGTCAGGCTGGGAACTGCTTAGGGCCCTTTGCTCACTGAAATAAGTGCATATCTGATTGCCTCCTTTGGAGAGGCTAATCAGAAACTCAAAAGAATGCTGTTTGTCTCTTATCTACCTATGACCTGTAAGCCCCCTCCCCGCTTTGAGTCTTCCCACCTTTCCAGACCGAACCAGTGTTCATCTTGCATATGTTGACGTCGCATGTCTCCCTAGCACGTATAAAAGGGAAAACTTTGCTCTGACCACCTTGGGCACATGTCGTCAGGACTTCCTGAGGCTATGTCACCGGTGCACATCCTCAACTCTGGCGAAATAAACTTTCTAAATTAACTCAGACCTGTCTCAGATTTTCAGAGTTCACACCAGCTTTGCAATAAATTCACTTTTTAAATATCTGGCCTTGCTCTTGTTGGACTGTACATGCGACGAGCAACCAACCTGCACTTCAGTTACACCCACTTTACCAATGAAAAAACTGAGCCCGAAGAGGTCAAATAATTTATCTAAGGTCACACTGACTCAATCTAAATTCAAACTCAGGGTCAGTTCTTCCCCATTGGGAGGCTATATATATGAAATGACCTGGCATAAACCCCCTGATAACAGTTAGTTTCTTTCCATTGTCGACGAAAAGTCAAACTCTGTAAAATATTTGAAGAGATTTATTCTGAGCCAAATGAGTGACCATGGCCCATGACACAGCCTTCAGGAAATTCTGAGAACAGGTGCCCAAGGTGGTTGGGGGACAGCTTGGTTTTATACATTTTAGGGAGACATGAGACTTCAATCTAAAACATTTAAGAAATACATTGGTTCAGGCTGGGCACAGTGACTCATGCCTGTAATCCCAGCACTTTGGGAGGCTGAGGTGGGTGGATCATCTGAGGTTAGGAGTTCAAGACCAGCCTGGCCAACATGGCGAAACCCCATCTCTACTAAAAATACAAAAATTAGCTGGGAGTGGTGGCAGGCACCTGTAATCCCAGCTACTTGGGAAGCTGAGGCAGGAGAATCGCTTGAACCCGGGCGGCAGAGGTTGCAGTGAGCCAAGATCATGCCACTGCACTCCAGCCTGGGCGAGAGACAGAATGAGACTCCATGTCAAAAAAAAAAAAAAAAAAAAAAAAAAGAAATACATTGGTTCAGTCCAGAAAAGTGGGCCAACTCGAAGGGGTGGGTGGTGGTTCCAGTTTATAGGTAGATTTAAAATTTTTCTGGTTGAATATTGGTTGAGTTCATCTAAAGACCTGGGAGCAACAGAAAGGAAATGTCTGGGTTGCAGTAAGAGGTTGTGGAGACCAAAGTTTTGTCATTCAGATGAAGCCTTCAGTTATCAGGCTTCAGAAAGAATAGGCTGTAAATACTTTTGATCAGACTTAAGGTATGTGTTAATGTTAAATGCTGACAAGTATAATGAGGGGTGTTGGACCCCCACTTCCAGTCTTCACCTAAACCAGTCTCTCAGGTTAAATTTTATGGGTCCTGGCCAGCTGCAGTGGCTCACGCCTGTAATCCCAGCACTTTTTGAGGCCAAGGCCGGTGGATGACTTGAGGCCAGGAGTTTGAAACCAGCCTGGCCAACATGGTGAAATCCCGTCTCTACTAAAAATACAAAAATTAGCTGGGTGTGGTGGTGCATGCCTGTGATCCCAGCTACTTGGGAGGCTGAGGTAGAACAGTCGCTTCAACCTGCGAGGTGGAGGTTGCAGTGAGTCAAGATTGTGCCACTGCATTCCAGCCTGGGCAACAGAGACCCTGTCTCAAAAAAAAAAAAATTATGAGTCCCTTGGCCAAGAATGAAGTCCCTTTGAGACAGCTGGGTGGGAAGGGCTCCCTGGCAGAACCTCTGACAGCCCGCACACTGGGAGAAATGCGCACTGGGGTGGAGCCGTAGGAAGTTAGTGCCCTTGGCAGGGAAGGAGCCTGGCCTTTCTCTCTTGTTCCGGGGTATGGTACCTGGGATTCAGTCTGCGAGGCAGGACGCACACTAGCAGGACCCTGGCTTTGCAGAGAGTCCCTGTTTCCCTTTTTTTCCTTTTTGCCCAATAAATCCCATTTTTCTCACCCTTCAAATTATCTGCGAGCCTCATTTTTCATGGTCGCATGACAAGGACCCTGCCTGTAGCAGAACTAGGGAAAAGTCCTATAACACATTCAGATGGTTGGCCTTAGAATTTTATTTTTGGTTTACATCATCCTTAGATTAGTCCCTGAGGAGAGAATCTACCTGAATTAGACTAAATTAACTAGATGTGTCCAGTAGGGAGGGTCTCAATTTTCTCCATCACAGAGTGAGGAGTGGGAGAAAAAGAAACAATGTATCAAGAACTATGCTAGATGTGGTTTTGTTTTGTTTTTGTTTGTTTGTTTGTTTTTGAGATGGAGTTTTGCTCTTGTTGCCCAGGCTGGAGTGCGATGGCACGATCTCAGCTCACTGCAGCCTCAGCCTCCCAGGTTCAAGCGATTCTCCTGCCTCAGCCTACTGAGTAGCTGGGATCACAGGCATCTGCCACCATGCCCAGCTAATTTTTTGTATTTTTAGTAAAGACGAGTTTTCACCATATTAGCCAGGCTGGTCTCGAACTCCGACCTCAGGTGATCCATCCGCGTCAGCCTCCCAAAGTGCTGGGATTACAGGCGTGAGCCACGATGCCCAGCTAATGCTAGATGTTGTATGTGCTTTATTAGTTAATCCCTAAAGCAGCCTAACCTTGTTTTTACTCTAACTTGCTACTTTGAATCTTCCCTGTTTGTCTCTTTAGTCACCTAGCCTTGCTTCTCGTGTAAATAAGACTCTCTCTAGCTGGGAAAGCTGGACAAACTCCAATTGACCCCTTAATTTACAAGACACTAAGGGCTCCTTACCCAACCCCCTTCCGTAAGGAGTTGACCTGTGTAAACAGATCCTCAGCATTTCAAAGGAGCCCAATTAACTGATAAGGTACTAGCACCAACAATGTATGAAGTTCCCAGGATTTTTCTCAAGGAGATAACAACATAAAGCCTTGAGTTCGTGTCCGGCATAGCCCCGATATCTAATTATAAATGAAGGATTTAGAGCCCTGCACCTGGTACCGTTGCTCTTTTTGTAACCATTTGTCTTTTAAATAGTTTATCTCTTTGTAACCATTTTTTTTTATTCTTGCATCTTTTTACTTCTGTAGAATTATTGCATTTGAGTTCCCCTTCCCTTCCTAAACCTAGGTATAAAAGTTAATCAAGCCCCTTCCTCAGGGCCGAGAGAATTTTGAGCGTTAGCCGTCTCTTTGGCTGCTGGCTTAATAAAGGACTCTTAATTTGTCTCAAAGTGTGGAGTTTTCTCTAACTCCTGTGGTTAT
The DNA here is from genome assembly GCF_029281585.2 of Gorilla gorilla gorilla. NCBI lineage: Eukaryota > Metazoa > Chordata > Mammalia > Primates > Hominidae > Gorilla > Gorilla gorilla. Next base: position 46,292,077 of record NC_073240.2, read on the forward strand.
AACACAAGGTGTTATTCTGCTGTATAGCTGAAGAAAAAGGCTTAGAGAGGTTTCCACCCTTCCCAAGATCACACATCTATTAAGTTCATACAGCTGAAACTGAACCCACTGTAGCCTGGATCCAAATCGTCTCCTTAATATCCTACCATGCTGGCTCACTAACAAAGTGGACAAGAGAAGAGACAGTAAGAGCATAGCCCCCTCAGGGTCTTTATTTGCAAAAAAAGTCAGAAAGCCTCTGGTAGTTCTAGGAGAGATGGGGACAGAGTGAAAGTAAGTGTACATACAGTTGGGCCATTATTGATAGAGCAAGCAGGCTCCTTCCCACTGGGCCCTCCTCACTCACATCTGCCCTACCCACACAGCTTCCCCTGCAGGCAGGTTCTCTCTATGGCCTGGGGCAGCCACCCAGCCTCCTTAGGAGGCTTATGAGAGTGTCATGCAATTCTGCACTGGATAGTTGACAGTGTTGGTCCCAGCTGGAGAATCTCACCATAAAGGCTAAGAGTGGGAATGCTGACCCAGACCAATTTGTATTGGAATCCCAGCTCTGCTACTAATTAGCTAACCTTGGGAAGTTACCTAACCTTTCTCTGCCTCAGTTTCCTCATTTGTACATCGGGGTAATAATAATTCATAGAACTGTTGCTAACAATTCGCTAACACTGAAAAAGCTTTTAGAACAGTGCTTGGCAAGTACAGCGTGGAACACTCAATCAACATTTATTATCATTATACAGACAGCTAGACTGAGGCCTAGCAAAACAGAGTAACTTGTCCAGAGAGACACATTTAGCAAAGCTGGGAACAGAACCAGTTCTTCTGTCTGTTATTTCATTTTATTTTATTTTTAGATACAGGGTCTTACTATATTGTTCAGGCTAGTCTTGAACCGCTGGGCTCATGTGATCCTCCTGCCTTGGCCTCCCAAAGTGCTGGGATTACAGGGGTGAACCACTGTGCCTGGCTGTCTCTTAATCCAATGTATGTGTATATACTTAGTTAAATATTTTAACAATGAAGATAAAGATTATTGATTTTAAATCCATTAATACTTTGAAAGTAGTGTCAGCCACTTTCATGTTGGCTCATACCTGTAATTCCAGCACTTTGGGAAGCTAACGCAGGAGGATCACTTGAGCCCAAAAGTTCAAGACCAGCCTGGGCAACATAAGGAGACCTCATCTCTACCAAAAAAAAAAAAAAATCAAAAAATTAGTGGGGGCATGGTGGCACATGCCTACAGTCCCAGCTACTTGGGGGGCTGAGGTAGGAGGATTGCTTGAGCCTGGGAGGTCGAGGCTGCAGTGAACCATGATCCCATCATTTCACTCCAGCCTGGGTGACAGTGAGACCTTGTCTCTTTAAAAAAAAAAAAAAAGTAGTAAGTGAGCTCTCCCACAGTTTCAAGCTGAAAATAGTCGCCTTATTAATTCATTTAAAAAATAGTCTGTTATTAAAAAAACAAGCTGTCATTAGCAAGGCTAGAATTGTTGTGAACCAGCTCAGTGCTACCACTGGGCTGACAGGGAGATTATCATATTCTGTAAGTGATAATAACTGCTAGCCATTAACACATTTAGTTGTAATTATATTATTGTCTAGAGTGTTTCAGAAATGTATCTAATTTTTGTTGTAAACTTAAAGAGATAAAACAGGCCGGGCGCGGTGGCTCACGCCTGTAATCCCAGCACTTTGGGAGGCTGAGGTGGGTGGATCACGAGGTCAGGAGATCGAGAGCATCCTGGCTAACACGGTGAAACCCCGTCTCTACTAAAAATACAAAAAGAAATTAGCCAGGCGCGGTGGCGGGCGCCTGTAGTCCCAGCTACTCAGGAGGCTGAGGCAGGAGAATGGCGTGAACCTAGGAGGCGGAGCTTGCAGTGAGCCGAGATCCCGCCACTGCACTCCAGCCTGGGCGACAGTGCGAGACTCCGTCTCAAAAAACAAACAAACAAAGTGCGCAGCAGTGTCTGGAACGCAGTCAGGGATCAATAACTGTTAGCAATTATTTCCCTGGTTAACCAAAAGCTGCCTATAGTTTGGTATGGCTGACACATGGGAGGTAGGCTAGTGGTGGTGGGAAAGGCTGGAACTGCAGGGTGACTAGGTAAGCAGTGACCAGATCAGGACTTTGCATGTCATTACCAAGAGGATGGACTTTAATCCTCCTGGTCACAATTTCTGAAGCCATTCCTAATGGGAGACAAGTGTGATCTTTTATCTACAGGAGTGAGGCTATGGCCCAAGAAGCCCTCCAAAAACATAACATTGTTTTATTTCCTGTTTAACTTAAAAAAAAAAAACCTACTGCTATTGTGTGTTCTATTTCATAGCATGTTCAGTGGCAGGCAGATGGTCTTCATAGGTCAATCCTTGGTTGAATAATTGTAAAATGGATGACATTTGGAATAGTCTCAATCTACTTCAGAAAAAACCATTTCCACCGGGTGCGGTGGCTTATGCTTGTAATCCTAAGCACTTTGGGAGGCCAAGACGAGTGGATTGCTTGAGCCCAGAAGTTCAAGACCAGCTTGGCCAACGTGGTGAAACCCTATTTCTACTAAAAATACAAAAATTAGTTGGGCATGATGGTGCATGCCTATAATCCCAGCTACTCAGGAGGCTGAGGCACAAGAATCTCTTGAACCTGGAAGGATGAGGCTGTAGTGAGCCAAGATCACACCACTGCAGCCTAGGTGACAGAGTGACACCTTGCCTAAAGAAAACTAAAAAAAAAAAAGAAAAAGAAAAAGACATTTCCAACCACTTGAACCAACTTTTTTTTTTTTTTTGAGACAGAGTCTCACTGTCACCCTGTCACCCAGGCTGGAATGTAGTGGTGTGATCTCGGCTCACTACAACCTCCACCCACCTGGGTTCAAGCGATTCTCCTGCCTCAGCCTCCTGAGTAGCTGGGATTACAGGTGCATGCCACCATGCCCAGATTATTTTTTTGTATTTTTAATACAGACGGGGTTTTGCCATGCCATGTTGGCCAGGCTGGTCTCAAACTCCTGACCTCAGGTGATCCGCCTGCCTCGGCCTCTCAAAGTGCTGAGATTACAGGTGTGAGCCACCGCACTCAGCCTGAACCAACTTTCTGAGATGTCAAAATTTCAATATCATGGTATCTTAAAGATGAGAAACATTTCTTTTTCTTTTTTTGAGACAGGATCTCACTCTGTCACCAAGGCTGGAGTGCAGCAGCAGAATTTCAGCTCACTGCAACCTCGACTTGCTGGGTTCAAGGGATCTCCCAAGTAGCTGGGACTACAGGTGCACACCATCATGCCTGGCTAATTTTTTGTAGGGATGGGGTTTTACCATGCTGCCCAGGCTGGTCTTGAACTTCTGAGTTCAAGCGATCCTCCCTCCTGAGCCTCCTAAAGTGCTGGGATTACAGGTATGAGCCACCACGCCTAGATCAGAAACACTTCCAAAACCAAATACACGTCAATGACTAATACACTAAATTATATAACACTTTGTTTCAAGGTTTAAAAAATATCCTGGACTTTGGAAAATATTCTTATATAAAGAAGCAAAAAGAGGATGGAATAGACTTGTGCTAACACTGAAACTCCAGTCAAGTTGTAAACTGAAGAAGAACGTGTTGAAACAAGGAATTGCCCCATAGCCTTCACAGGTGAGTATGACAGATTAATGAATGGAAGTCCAGGAAACATTTCTTACCTTCACCTCAGTCCTTCATGCCCTGACTGAAGTCAAACATTCACTGTGATCACTGTTCAAAGGTAAATACTGCAGTAACCATTTAAGCTGTTAGCAGGTTTCCTCTCGAAAGGATGTGGGGTCAAATCTTCAAATGCTAGGAGAGTCAAGGGAGCAGAGATGGTCTGTCTTGCTTCAGGGCTAGCCTTGCTTTCATGAGGTCTCTAAAATTTTCCTACTACAAAAAATCCTACTCTCTTACCAAGAAATAGCTCAGTATATTTTGGAGAAAAACCAATCCATACACATTTTTCCCATAGTATCAGCTTTTTGTTGAAGTGACAAAAGTGTTAAAACAAACAAACAAACAAACACCAACTAACCACAAACCAATGTGCAGAAACTGGCAAGTGAAACACAGACAACAGGAATTTGAAAATCAAACCAGAAAAAAAAAATTTTAAGTCCAGGAGACATGGAAGCAATTTGATAACTCACACAGTATCCTCTTCATGTTTATAGGGTAAGACCCATGGGCCAAACTTTAATTTGTAGTGCTCTGTAAAAGTGACATGAGAGCCTGTTAAACCAGAATGCTGCTTGAAAATGTTATTTTTGGTGATAACATTGGATTTTAAAACCTTCTATCTTAAACACATGACTCATGTAGAGATTATATTTTGTTATAAGGCTTCATACTTTCTATTTGTGCCTAGTCTATTTCATAGCTTACAGCAATTATTATGGGACCACAGTTGAAGTCGAAATATATCAAAAAAATATTATTTGTGAATATACTAAAGTTTAGCATAAACAAGAGCTTGTAAGACTGTTACCCCAAATTAGTATTTAACATCTGACATGGATCAAAAAAAAAGACACATCAAAATAGAATAGCTAGGTAGACAATCAAATAATAAGTAACATCTCAATCTTTACTAGTATATATAATACATATATATAATACATATATATATGTATTTTTTTTTAAACAGGATCTCACTCTGTCGCAGTGTCACTGGAGTGCAGTGGTGCAGTCTTGGCTTCCTGCAACATCTGCCTTCCAGAATCAAGCAATTATCCAGCTTCAGCCTCCCGAGTAGCTGGGACCACAGACGTGCCACCATGCCTGGCTTATTTTTTTATTTTTTTGTAGAGATGGGGTTTCACCATTGTTGCCCAGGCTGGGCTCAACTCCTGAGCTCAAAGTGATCCATCTGCCTCAGCCTCCCAAAGTGCTGGAATTACAGGCTCAGTCTATACTAGTATATTTACAACTATATTTTATTACAATATTTATTAAATATTGTTGTCTTTTGCTAGGAAACTTAAAAACCTTAAAGAACATCATTTGTGAGCTCCCAATTGGCACAAATTACATAAGGTACTCTACACATATTTTTATTTTCTTAACTTTTTGTTATAACAAGTGAAAAATCTAAAAATCAACTGAATAAGCTTTTATGTTGAAAAGTATACTTAAATGATTCTGGTGATCATGGTGTTCTAGTAAGAAAAATGCTTTGCTAGTGATGTGACAGCGTACCGCACATTAATAATATTTGAAATCTTGCTACTCTTTTCTTATATTATGCCCCAAACCCAAAGGAAGATTAAAATGAGAAAAAAGGTAAAGGTATGAAAGAATCTTTGGTGACTCAGGTGGCTTCAGACTTACCAGTCACAAAAACTCGCAAGCAGGTTCTAGGAGACTTCACTGCATCCATATATGCTGTTATAGTGTTTTTTTTTTTTGAGACGGAGTCTCACTCTGTTGCCCAGGCTAGAGTGCAGTGGTGTGATCTCGGCTCGGCTCGCTGCAACCTCCACCTCCTGGGTTCAAGTAATTCTTCCACTTCAGCCTTCCGAGTAGCTGGGACTATAGGCACCTGCCACCATGCCAAGCTAATTTTTGTATTTTTAGTAGAGACGGGGTTTCACCATGTTGGCCAGGCTGGTCTCAAACTCCTGACCTCACGTGCCCACTCCAGCCTCCCAAAGTGCTGGGATTACAGGCATGAGCCACCGCACCCGGCTTGTTATAGTCTTAAAACACTCTACACCAGGGGTTAGTAGACGTTTCCTATAAAGGGCCAGATAGTAAATATTTTATGTCACTACGCAACTCTCCACGGTAGCATGGAAGCAGCCATAGACAATACGTAACTGAATGAGTGTGGTGTGTTCCAGTAACGCTTTATAGACACAGAAATTCACTTAAAGTCCATATAATTTTCACATGCCATGAAATATTTACTGTTTTTGGGGGGGGGGGATGGGGACAGGGTCTGTCACTCAGGCTAGAGAGCAGTGGCACCGTCACGGCTCAGTGTAGCCTAGACCTCCTGAGCTCAAGCGATCCTCCTATCTCTCAGCCTCCTGAGTAGCTGGGATCACAGGCATGTGCCACCATGCCCAGTTAATTTTTGCATTTTTTGTAGAGATGAGGTTTCACCATGTTGCCAAGGCTGGTCTTGAACTCCTGGGTTCAAGCAATCCACCTGCCTTGGCCTCCCGAAATGTTAGGATTACAGGCGTGAGCCACTGCACCCAGTGATTTAATAGATGTAAAAATCATTCTTAGTTCTTGGGGCAAATAAAACAGGCTTGCAGGCCAGATTTGGCCTGGGAGGTATAGTGTGGACTGGTCCACACGATTGGAGAGTCAGCAGGCTCTTACTCTCAGACTTCCTGGTGGTCCTCACCAGTCTATTTTACAGTGGCTTCTTTCTTTCCTTTCTGCCACTGTTGATGGGACTGTAGCATCACTGCATGTGACTGATACCAAAAGAGAAAGGTTCTTTTAATTAATCTTTCCATACTATCCAGAAGATTTTTTTCAGTTTTATTTCTTAAACATATAAGAGGGCATTATAAAATGACATTATAATTATAAAAGATTTTCTTTTAAGAACAATGTTTTTAGGCCTACTAATATTACTTAATAAAAAGAGCAGATATTTAAGAGACTGTACATTTTTATTTAATAAACCACATGGCAAAACAATACTTTAATAAGTGTATAGGAAATTACAATGTGAAAGTTGCAAATACGGCACATACATATATATATATATATATATATATATATATATATATATATATACTTTGATCTTAATTAACATGGACAAACCCCAGCTTCAAAATCTTTCTAAAATCAATCATATGCAAAATACCTGGTTTCTGATAGGGCATATGATAAAGTATATACAATTTCTTAAACTGTGATATGGCTTATTTAATAACATGTAGTTATTGAGAGAAGCATAAACTTTCCAAATATACAGTATCTTCCAGGTAGAAAGATGACATACTGGCACATTTCAATTCTGTGTTGCAGTTATCTGAGAATATACTAAATTGCACTATTTAAGTGGACACTGTCATAGATTTAACTGGGAAAGTCTCCATAAATGTTTTCCAATCTTATCAAAAATCAAATTGGTCCTCAATGATTGGAACAGCAGGTTAAACCCTTTACAAGTCAGAATTCAATGACTGGCAGGCCTGAGTGCACACATGTAATTCAATACTGAGGAACTCCCACAACACTGTCTTCTAATTTGCATGCTCCCACGAACATCACAAATAATATACCTGATGGGCAATCAGTAAAACAAATCTCAAGCCCTGGTTGTCAAGATTCACACGACACATCTGGAGTTAGGGTTTGCAAATTGTATTTTGGCTACAAAGATATTAAACTTTATCAATTATTCGAAGATCAGACTTGCCTCCCCTCAACATAGCATATAGTGATGTGTGTTCATTTATGATTAATAACCAACTGGCTCATGAGCTTGGCTTGGTTCAAAGACAAAATGAACCAAATGAACTAATCTTCTATCTAGGAAACACTCTGTAACTTTAAATTTGCTATATACAAATCAGAGCCAACAGCAAAATTGCCTAAAACCTTATTTCAAATGGGCTCATATTCTGTAAGAACACCATATTAAGTTGAGCCAATTAACATATATGCATAAAAGGAAAATAGATTTAGCTAACTGCTTGTTTCAAAATCAAATGATTAATTCTACAAAAGCTGTGAGAGTGGCTGAGAAACACGACCCAAAGTCTTCTTAGCAATGATATTCACTGGTGGTTGTGCAGTGTAGTCTCTTTGTCTACCACACTTACTCTACGAAGTCCAGTGTGCAGAGAAATCTGGATCAGGAACAACCAGCCATTTTAAAAAGGTTCTTTCGTACCTGGACATACATTTCTAAGCGGTGCCTTGTCTCTGAAAGATGATTTTCCTCACATTAAAATGAGAGAGAAGCTCACGTGTCTGATCTTGACTATGTCTATTCTGGAAAGTCTACGAAAGACAAACACTGTCAGGTGGGACACCTGGGTTCAAAAGGAACACTAAGTCTCGTAAGAGCAAGAAACTTAGTTTTAGAGAATGGAAATAAAGCACCCAAAGTTGAAAAGAAAACAGTAAAATAAGAAACCCGGTGATGTGGCAAAAAAACACTGATGGGAACTCTAAGTTGTAAAAATCTGCACTCACATTACATAAGGCATAGCTAATGGAAATGTATGTAGGAATTACAATAGCTTCCAGTTCTGCATATCAAAACCTTCTGAGATATGCTTTCTTCAATTACACTCCCATTATGTTTCTAAGGCAGCATAATTGTTAGTGGAATAATAGGTCTTTTCCTGAAACAGACCAAAAGGTTGCATCTGGCCATAGTTGTGAAACACAGGTTTATGTACACAAGTAACTCTGATTATTTGCAAATACTAATTAAAATATATCACACCAAAGAACTGCCAAGTTTTTATATTGTGGTCTGTGGTCCTGTCATAATCTGTTTTCCCAGTGCAAAATTAACAATGCTATGTGTTCATCCAACTCAGCCACTGCTTTTCACAGGGCATAGAGCTCTTTGAGAGCTCAGCTGAGAAGTGTAATGCATGGTTGTAGCTCAACAAGTGAAGGATAGACCAGACGCTTTTTGTCAGAAGTCATTCAGTCCTTGGTCCTATCTGTTAAGTTAATGTCCTTTTCTGTGGGTTTTGTTAAGTTACAAAAAGTGAAATCAAATTCTCAAATCTCATAGACTCGGTAAGGTAAAGATACAAACTATGTACTTTTTCCTACAAAAACAAAGCACAGGAAACTTTATGTGTACCTCACTTTAAGCAGAACACGATAGTTAAGATTTACAGAAGTTTTCATGGCTGGGTGTGGTGGCTCACACCCTGTAATCTCAGCACTTTGGGAGCCCGAGGTGGAAGGATTTCTTGAGCCCAGGAGCTCAAGACCAGCCTGTGCAACATAGGGAGACCCCATCTCATTAAAAAAAAAAAAGATTTACAAAGGTTTGCAGTGTTTCTGTATTTTACAAAAGGATTCTTTTTGGCTGGGCACAGTGGTTCATGCCCATAAGCCCAGCACTTTGGGAGGCCGAGGTGGGCAGATCACTTGAGCTCAGGAGTTCAAGACCAGCCTGGGCAACATGGTGAAACACTGTGTCTACCAAAAATACAAAAAATTAGCTGGGTGTGGTGGTGCATGCCTGTGGTACCAGCTACTTGGGAGGCTGAGATGGGAGGATCACTTGAGCCTGGGAGGCAGAGGCTGCAGTGAGCCGAATTGTGCCACTGCACTCCAGCCTGGGTGACAGTGAGACACCATCTTAAAAAAAAAAAAAAAGAATTCTTTTCAATACTCAAATGAATTTTAGCCTGTTTTATCAAATACATTTTTTAAGGAACAGGTCGATATAAAAGCGAGATATGCCTTTATAAGATAAAGAAAAGTTTACAAGAAACAAGCTCAATAGATATAAAAAAATGATTAGAGTATGATGAATATTTTTTTCCTTTCTACTTGCTAGATACTCAAAGTCCATAAATATGTCCAGATGTCCACTGAAATATCTCTCATTTATTCTTACTTGGTTTCTATATGTAAGAATATTTTGATTTAAATAGTTTATATGCTCCTGAAATTTCTGAGAAATTCAAGTCATTATTTTAAATGACTTCACAATAGGAATCCCATCACGTATATTTTCTTTTCCTTTTTGTTTTTGAGATAGGGTCTCATTTTGTTACTCAGGCTGGAGTGCAATGGTGTAGACACGGCTCACTGCAGCCTCAACCTCCTGGGCTAAAGCACTTCTGCCACAGCCTTACAAGTAGCTGATACTACAGGTGTGCACGACGCCTGGCTGATTTTTATATTTTTGTAGAGACAAGGTCTCTACAAAAGACCAGGCTGGTCATGAACTCTTGGCCTCGAGGGATACTTCCACCTTTGCCTCCCCAAATGCTGAGATTACAGGCATGAGCCACTGTGTCTGGCCACATAAATTTTCAGTTCAATTCAACAAACATCTACTGGGTTTCATTAGAGGGACCATCAATCCTTTTATTGACACCATTAACTCCGAACAATCTTATAGGTAAATCTGGGTTTTCTTATCTTAGGTTTACTTATAGTAAGGTACTTGGTAAGAAGATAAAATGTTTCCTATTCTTCATTTATATTGTAAGTCATCTGCATGCTTATCTAGAATTTCAACTCACAATTTGCCTGGTACATTGTTACCCTACTCTGATTCTTAGAGGAGCCCAATAACCATATCCATTCTTCGTGTAAGAACCTGTCACTGTTGAAAAGGGACTCCAAATGTGCATAAAAGATAATCTCAAAACCAATGGTTGCAAAATGAAACATGAACAGTCAAGCTGCCTCTTTAACACAGGCATTTACAATTAGGTTGCCTTCAGTTTGGAAACCTCTGTTTAGTTTCCCTGCAACACAGATTTAATGTCCATCCCTATCTAGTGCTTTAAAACACACACATACAGGCCAGGCATGGTGGCTTATGCTGTAATCCCAGCACTCTGGAAGGCCGAGGCAGGCGGATCACCTGAGGTCAGGAGTTCAAGACCAGACAGGCCAATGTGGCAAAACCCCGTCTCTACTAAAAATACAAAAAAATGAGCTGGGTGTGGTGTACCTGTAGTCCCAGCTAGTTGGGAGGCTGAGGCAGAAGAATCACTTGAACCCAGGAGGCAGAGGTTACAGTGAGCAGAGGTCACGCCACTGCACTCCAGCCTGGGTGACAGAGTGAGACTCTCTCAAGAACAAAAACAAAAACAAAACCACACACATACATAAGGTCAAAAATCCTTTACATTTCTGTTTTCTCAAAGTAATATCTTCCCCCAACCCCTTGGACATTTCTGCTATGGTATTATTGGAAAACCTCAAAATTGTACTTTAGGGTTTCTGGAGTCCATGGAGAATCCCTAACCCATATCATAAAACATAAAATATATAATAAAACATAACCCATATCATAAAACATAAAATTCTCTCTGGAGTAATGTTGTTGAACTATATGTGAAAGGTGGGAATTATAAACTGAACCCTCTAGAGTTTACCCTGAAAGGCTAAACACACAGATGACCTGGAGTGGAGGCAGGAACCAATGTACCACATTTTTTGTACAAATTGTTGGCAGTTCTTAAAGGGACAGAAGATTACTGTTTACATTTTGCAGTCTCTTGCTTTTTTAAGACAATTTCATGAATGATAAAAGTGATTTCGGGAAGACATAAACCTGAAACTCCAACCCCCATCCTCGCTCTTTTATTTTGCTTTAAATCATCATATAGTAATTTGAGTTTAAGACTAACTTCAGCCATTCAGAATAATATTGAAAGTGTTTCCTAAATCATTTAATAACAGTGACCACAATAAATAAAGATTTGGTTCTAAGACTACAAATAATCAAAAATGTTAACTTTGAGATTCAAAACCCTGTAGCATCTGGAAAAGGTTGTTTATAAAGTATAATCATAACAATAACATTAAGACTTATCTGTGAAATAAAACATTTCTGAAACACTTAGGAATACATGCTTATTCCACTTTTGGGATAACTACTAGTACTTCCTGAAATCTGTTGGGTAGTAATTTCTGTAAAAAGAAAGCAGCAATTCCAGAAGCTGGGTGTCGAGATTATTATACATAATAAAAAAAATTCAGTTTTCCAGCACTGGCTTAATATAAAATGGCCTTAAAAAGTATTTTTAAATGCAAATATTGAATTCTTGATGCTTCCTTTAAGACACGTACTCTGTCAAATTAATGAAGTATGATCTTGGATTGTCTTCTATGAGGTATCTGTAGAGTCACGTCTCATTCTGTAAACAGTGTTTGGGAAACATCTTCATCTGAAAATTATGGCAAAGTCTCCTTTTACCATTAAACAGAGACTAGCACTATCAGGCTGGGGCAACTGTTTGAGAGACTGATGCTTGATACGGACACAGCTGTCAGGGATTCCATTTTCTCATTTAGGTTTGCATTTATTGCTCTCAAGTCTGTGACTGCAGGATAAATAAGGCAGGAGTCCCCAAAATATATAAAATTAGGGACTAGAACTCTGACAATTTGCACAAGTTCTGTCCACTTCTTGCCTGTAACTCTGAAGCTGAATAGTACATCTATACATGCCAAATGTGTTCAATAATAAATGGTTTGCTTTGGACTGTACTTCCTCCCATTTAGATGAACTTCCAGGAACTGCAATGTCAAGAAAATATCATTACTATCCATTGTACAGTTACATCTTGAATAAGATACAGGGAAAAAAAAAACTGAAATATACTGGGAATATATTTTTATTAGTCTGATTTCTACCCTCTCTAAGCTATTCTGTTAGATAAGTAGGTCAATTTACACATCCTTAATAGCTTCTCATTATTCTAACCTCTCCAGTCTACTCTCAGGTAGAGAAAGAATACCAGACATCAGTTACAAACCTGTCATTAAAATATCTTATGCACATTAAAAGTAAACCTCATGCATGTATTATTTTGATTTAAAAAGCATCAATAGCATCAACCTGTGAAATGAAGAAATAAAAATGTAAGAATCTAGCTTTTCCTATGTAGAAAAGAGCATGGGAAATATTCTTTCTTTTTTTTTTTTTTTTAAGATGGAGTTTCGCTCTTGTTGCCCAGGCTGGAGTACAATGGCGCCATCTTGGCTTACTGTAGCCTCTGTGTCCTGAGTGCAAGCAATTCTCCTGCCTCAGCCTCCCGAGTAGCTGGGATTACAGGCACGTGTCACCACGACCGGCTAATTTTTGTATTTTTTAGCAGAGATGGGGTTTCATCATGTTGGCCAGGCTGTTCTTGAACTGCTGACCTCAGGTGATCCACCCACCTCGGCCTCCCAAAGTGTTGGGATTACAGGCGTGAGTCAACGCGCCAGGCCGGGAAATATTCTTTTTTTTTCCGAGACGGAGTCTTGCTCTTTCACCCAGACTGGACTGCAGTGGCGCAATCTTGGCTCACTGCAACCTCCGCTTCATGAGTTCAGGCAATTCTCCTGCCTCAGCCTCCCAAGTAGCTGGGATTACAGGCATGCACCACCACGCCTAGCTAATTTTTGTATTTTTAGTAGAGACGGGGTTTCACCATGTTGGCCAGGCTGGTCTCAAACTCCTGACCTCAGGTGATCCACCCGCCTCAGCCTTCCAAAGTGCTAGGATTACAGGCGCAAGCCACCACGCCAGTCAGGACATATTCTTAATACCTTTAATCTGAAGGTTAAAATCAGTCTGTAATATCTCAAAGAGATAGAAAATTATTGTTCTGGTATCAATACTGACCTGCAACTTACCCTTTAAAGAGCCTTTTGTTTAAGGCTGTTAACAAAAGCCTTTGTTTTTTAAAGACAAAGGCTTTTGTCTTAAAACAAATCTTTCCAGCAGAAAAGTCTTTCTACGTAATTATAAGCAGGGATGTTTAGTTTCAAAGGCAGAAGTCCACCAACCCCAGGCCCACATTTACTACCAGCAACATACTTAGCTGTATATGAACTATGGCAGTAGATTTTCCTGAAGTGAGAGACCAGATATTTAAATCTTCGACTGAATATACATCTTCTATTTTCATCAAGGCTTCTTTGATATAGTCTACATTCAAATGGCTTGGCACACCTATTAGGAATATATAATTTCTAAGTAAAATTTATTTTGGAAATAAAGGAACTTTTACATTACCGATAAGACATTTATCAAAGAAAACAAATGGCTTTGCTAAATTCACTTTAAACAAATACTTTAAAATATTAATACTTCAAGATAAACCATGTACACATATATTTTTATTAAAAATGTAAGATATATACAAGAGGGTAATACATACTTTAAAAACATATTCATTCTCACTAAAAAGGAATGCCAATCAAACCAGAATACTTCATTAACAGATAAACTAAGAAAAAAAAAAGGAAAAAAGAAGAAAAGAAAAGAACATATAATGATAATAAGCCTATTGTTAAGAACTTTTATTTTCATGCTTACACATAATATCAGTAAGGGAAGAATGCAGTAAATACAACAAAGTCACAAGTTAAGTGGGAATTAAGGAATTAATACATAATCTAGAATTGCATTTTTGTCCTAGTGCCACAGTTTATTAGCAACATGACCTTAACCAAAGTATGTTATCCCTCTGAACCTCAACTTTCTTATTTGTAAATGGGGATAATTTACCACATTATCTGCCTTACCTACTTTGCTTAGCTATTATAAGTGTCAAATGGGTAAAAGATGGGAGAGTTCATTAATTCTTACATGTTACATACATGTAAGGTACTGTTATATAGCCTAAAAGGTATTAGTAGAAAGCAAAAGATGTAATTCCTATTCAGAATGTCCCCTGACTCCCAATCTGCTTTAGGGAAGTAATAAACTCATAATGAGGATATAGTGAGATCTTACCTTCTAGTATTATAACTACTGTATCCCATATGATTCGAAATGTTGTAAAAGCCACAAGTAATGAAAATACGTATGTACAGATGGGATCAGCAATCTTGTATTCTGGCTAAAGGGTAATAGATCAAAATTTATGATTAAATAGACAAATATAAAACAGACTGAAAAGCAAAGCAAGGAATATGTCCCTTCTTGCTTGATTTTCTTTAGCAGAATTACAGAATACCTTTAAAACTTGGATATTGTAATTGAAAAGCATCTTCACTCTATCCTAGACAGTTTACGTTACTTGCCTCATGGGACCTATTTCCAGAAATGTAATCACTTGTTCTATTGTTCCTTGTGCCATCTCTAAATGTTCTAGAATATCAGAGCTGGAAAGAAGAGTGTGTGTGTGTGTGTGTGTGTGTGTGTGTGTGTGTGTGTGTGTCAGAACTGGAAAGAAGAGAGTGTGTGTGTGTGTGTGTGTGTTGCCCAGGTTGCTCTTGAACTCCTGGGCTCAATTGATCCTCCAGCCTCAGCTGGGATTATAGGCACAGCCACTGTACTCAGCTCTGGAAAAAGTTTTAGCAGCCACTAGTTTAAGCCCCTTGTAATAAAGAAGAGGGAACTCAAGTTTAGAGTTCAGGTATTTGCTTTCAAGGTCAAAGCATTAATGGCAGAGCCAAGACTAGAACCCACTCAGATCTCTGGATTTTCAGTCCAGTGCACATTTTACTACCTAGTAATTCAATCACGAGTTTTAAAATTGAGTTATCTGGGCAGTCATGGTGGCTCATGCCCGTAATCTCAGCACTATGGGAGGCTGAGGTGGGTGGATCACTTGAGGCCAGGAATTCGAGACCAGCCTGGCCAACATGGCGAAACCGTGTCTCTACTAAAAATACAAAAATTAGCTGGGCATGGTGGTGTGTACCTGTAATCCCAGCTACTTGGGAGGCTGGGGCATGACAATCACTTGAGCCTGAGAGGCGGAGGCTGCAGTAAGCCAAGATTGTGCCACTGCACTCCAGCCTGGGCGAGAAAGTGAGACTCTGTCTCAAAAATAAATAAATAAATAAATAAGAAAATTGATTTATCCAGTGAAGGCACTACAAAAGCCAAATACAGATAAGTTACCCTGTGACGTGATATCATTTTGTTTACTGCTAACAAAAGAACTATAATGATTGTCAAGTAAACTTACATCAATGTAAAATGAATAGAACTGGCATGGGTGTCCAGTATACTGATATGACAATCAGCCTTAGTTTTCATGTTGAAATTAAGTACATTTTAAAATAGAAAAATTACCAATCATATTACCTTGAATCGTATGATGTATGCAGCTATTAGCACACCAACACTCTGTACCAAATCTCCCAAAGCATGTACAAATGCAGCTCTCACTGCCAGGCTATCCTGCCCATGGTTACGTTCACACCCAGAACCTCTGGTAGGGGAATTTGAAGGCAGGGAGTGGGAATGGGAGTGACGGTGACCAGACTGGTTCAACAGAAACCCCATTCTGTTAAAAATAAAAGAAAACATTATTATTTTTCCTAATATTGACAAAAACATTTGTCACTAGTCAGACACTAATGAGGTAACATGGAACTCATTTATTTAATACATTTGGAGCAACTATTATTTATCAGTACTGTTCTAGGTACTTGGGTCAAAACAGTGGTAAGATAGACATATCCCTACCCCCATGGAGCTTATGTTCTAGTAGAGAAGGCAGAGAAGCCAACAAATAAATACATAATGTATAGCCAGGCAATGTGAAATGCTTTGGAGAAACATAAAGCATTGTAAGGGGGTGGAGGATGATGGGCAGGGTGGTAAGGGAAGGCCTCTCAGATTTTCTCTAAGCAGATACCTGAAGGAGGTCAGAGAGCAAGTGGTGGAAGAGTGTTCTAGGCGGAAGAATAGCAGAGCAAAGGCCCTAACATGAAAATGTGCTCTGTGTACTTGAAAAAAGAAAGACAGCCACTGTGGGCCAGAATAAAGTGAGCAAAAGTGCTAGGAGATGAGTTGTAGAGGTACACAGAGTCTTACTAACAAGGCTGCAGTAAAAATTTGATTACATTCAGGGACTGTTGTGGGGTGGGGGGAGCGGGGAGGGATAGCATTAGGAGATATACCTAATGCTAAATGACGAGTTAATGGGTACAGCACACCAACATGGCACATGTATACATATGTAACAAACCTGCACGTTGTGCACATGTACCCTAAAACTTTAATAATAATAAAATTTTTTAAAAAATTGATTTCATTCTAAGTACAAATAGAAGCCACTAGGGCAGGGATTGGTAAACTGTGGCTGGTAGATCATATTTGGCTCACTGATTTTTTTTTTGTACATAAAGTTTTATTGGAACACAGCCATGTTCATTTGTTTACATGCTAACTGTGGCTGCTTTTGTTTTATAACAAGTGTTGAGTAGCTTTGAAAGAGAATATATAGATCTCAAAGCTTAAAATATTTACTATCTAGCCTTTTACAGAAAAAAAATTGCTGACCCTGGTCTAAGTGATTAAATCAGTTAACTTCAACTTTATTATTTTTTGTTTGTTTGTTTTTAAGACAGGGTTTTGCTCTGTTGCCCAGGCTGGAGTGCAGTGGCCCAATCATAGCTCAATGCAGTCTTGATTGCCTGTGCTCAAGTGACCTTCCCACTTTAGCCTCCCAAGTAGCTGGGACCATAGGCACGAGCCACCGTGCCTGGCTAATTTTTATTTTTAGAAGAGATGAGGTCTCATTATGTTGGCCAGGCTGTCTTGAACTCTAGAGCGCAAGTGATCTTCCCACCTTGGCCTCCCAAAGTGTTGGGACTATAGATGTGAACCACTGTATGTGGCCTAACTTAAACTTTCAAAACTTTCTTCCCTAAAAAGTTTTAAGGGAAAAAAATTGATAGCTTAAGAAAAAAAATCTAGTTAACACAAAAGTATTCTAAAAGTTAAACAACAACAAAAAACTTTGTCCTACTTAAATTCATGATTTTGACTCAATCTCCAATATACCTGGGCAAACTAATGAGGAATTTATAACGTCCATAGTGTTTCATTTATCAGAAAAGTTAATGAGTTATATCATTTTTAAAATATCAAAATATCACTGAATATTACTGAATGCATATGCAATAGTCTCTGAGTTCACAGTACTTGAAAATATTAATGTGAAAAAAATAGAGCTTACATTACATTAACTGCAACTCCAACAGCTGCGGTGATGAGCATTATATCTCCATTTATTTCATAGTTCATATGGATAGTTCTTTGCACAGCTTCATATAAGAGGAATCCCATAAGTATATACACCAACAGCACACTAATCATAGCTGACAAAACCTCTAGAGGGAAAAACACATATAACAAATACATTTTCAGCATGGTTACTACACTTCATACCAACTAAATATTATATAGTCTTTTTTATATTCTTTCCTCTAAGGAGATAAAAGCCCTCTATTGTTTCTCTCACGTCATTTTTCTTATTTATTTTTTTGAGACAGGGTCTCACTCTGTCACCCAGGCTGGAATGTAGTGGCCTGATCATGCATGGTTCACTGCAGCCTTGATCTCCCAGGCTCAAGTGATCCTCCCATCTCAGCCTCCAAGTAGCTGGTAATATAGGCACATGCCGCCACACCTGGCTAATCATTTTTCTTATTTAAAATGTGTTTAGCACTTACAGAAAAAAAAAGTGGTTAGCAGCTTGACTGATCTGGATCCTCCACTAATTTACCCTTACCTCTCCCTACCCTCCACTCCTCTCTCTCCAGGGTCAAATTATGTATATTTACAGACCATGCACAAGGTAGAAAATGACAAAATGAGAAAAAATATTTGTCACGTATGTGATCACAGACTAATTTCTTGATATAAAAAAGTACACTCAAAAGTCAGTAACAGGTAAGGTGTGGTGGCTCATGCCTGTAATCCTCCAACACTTTGGGAGGCTGAGACGGAAGGATCACTTGAGCCCATGAGTTTGAGGAGATCAGCCTAGGCAACATAGTGAGACTCCGTCTCTCTTGGTTTTTCCCTTCCCTTCATGTCAAATGGGTAATGTGCCAACGTTGTAACAAGATTCCAGGGTGGCACGTCTCACACATGTATGTGAACACCTAATTATCAAGCTCATGAACTACAAGAGGATCAAGACTCTATCTCTAAAAAACACATTAAAAATTAGCTGGACATGGTGGTGAGCACCTATGGTCCCAGCTACTCAGGAGGCTGAGGTGGGAGGATTGTTTAAACCCAGGAGGTCGAGGCTGCAGTGAACCGTATGCTACTGGACTCCAGCCTGGTCTCCAGAGCTGTCTCAAAAAAAAAAAAAAAAATCAATAAGAAAATTCATAATAAACAGAAATGGCCAAATTCTCAAAATCAGTCATAATAAATGAAATTCAAATAGGAATAAGATTTATTTCCTCCTATTAAATTGGCAAACATTTTTTTAAAAATCAAAAGTTTGATAATAGCCAGAGTTAGCAAGGATCTACTGGTGGAAGTATCAAATAGTATTACCTTTTTAGAGAGCCAATTGGTAAAACTAATCAAAACTTAAAATGTATACATTCCTCGATCTAACAATTGTACTTTTAGGACTCTACTTGATAGAAACACCTGCATGTGTGCAAAGATATCTACAAGGCTTTCACTGTAGCATTGTCTGTAGCATCCAAAAAAAAAAAAAAAAACTCTGGAGACATCCTAAACGTCCACCAAAGAGGAACTTCATAAGTTATTATTTATACATATATAGTGGGGATACCACACAACCATTTATTTTTTAAAAAAGGAAAAGAAGAAAAAAATCAGACAAATTGATAATCACAAGAAAGTATTACATTTGGGAAGTGGTACTAGAAGTTTAGGGGATTTATTTTTCACTGCATTATTTTTGGTAATATTTAAAGTGTTTTAAGTTTTTACCATAAATGCATATTACCTTTAGACTAAAAAAATGTTCTTAAGGCATGCAAATATTCATGCCTTCATGAAGGCTATTAATTAAACGTTGTATATAATAGCAAATTATTGGAAACAACCAAAAAAGTGATTAGTAGGGACCTTGTAATGTGGAATACTATGCATGTATAAAGAAGAAAAGAGCTTATTCTGGTAAGGAATAACGCCCAAAACATAGTGTTATGTGAAAAAAAGCAAAGTACACAACTGTGTATGATACATTACCATTTGTATTAAAAAAAAGAAAAAAGAGAATATATAAATAATCACCTGTAAATGCAATCTCCAGAAGGATTATAAAAATACTCATAAAAAACTGGTTATCTTGGGTGAGGAGAACTGGTGGCTGGGAGACAGGGATGACCTTGCCCTATATATGCTTTTGTACCATTTGAATTTTCTACTATGTAAATATGAAGCAAAATAATTTTGTATCTTTTCAAAATAACAAAAAGAGCAATGTGAAGTACATTTAAAAACAGTAAGGCCAGACGCGGTGGCTTATGCCTGTAATCCCAGCACTTTGGGAGACCAAGGCGGGCGGATCACCTGAGGTCAGGATTTCAAGACCAGCCTGACCAACATGGCAAAAGCCCGTCTCTACTAAAAATACAAAAATTAGCTGGGAATGGTGGTGGGTGCCTGTAATCCCAACTCCTTGGGAGGCTGAGCAGAAGAATCGCTTGAACTCAGGAGGAGGAGGTTGCAGTGAGCCAAGATCACACCACTGCACTTCAGCCTGGGTGAAAATTAACATTATTATGTGAAACAAGCGTTAACCCTCAAACAATAAAAGGAAGAAAATAATTTAAGGAATATTTTTCCTTTAGAGAAACCTGACACTAATCCTGTAAGTGTTAATATGTAAAATAATCTGGAAAACTGTTATGTGGAACAACTCATTGCTCAAAAGTTGGTTAAGTATATTGGACTCTGACACATTTTCATTTCAATTTATAAATTATAACACAAAAACATTATCTAGCAATTATAGGCTATTTCCTGAAGACACCTAATGTAGTTAAAACGCCTATAAAAACCGCTGGGCATGGTGGCTCACGCCTGTAGTCCCAGCACTTTGGGAGGCTGAGGTGGGCGGATCACAAGGTCAGGAGTTCGAGACCAGCCTGGCCAATATGGTGAAACACTATCTCTACTAAAAGTACAAAAATTAGCTGGGCGTGGTGGCGGGCCCCTGTAGCCCCAGCTACTCAGGAGGCTGAGGCAGGAGAATTGCTTGAACCTGGGAGGGTGGAGATTGCAGTGAGCTGAGATTATGCCACTGCAACCCAGCCTGGCCGACAGAGTGAGACTCTGTCTCAAAAACAAAAACAAAAAAAACACTCCTATAAAAACCTATGCATCAACAGAACAGATATAAGAATAAAACAAAAACATACCATTTCTATTCAAAAACCATGGAACACCTATTTCTAACATACAGATAATCATACTTTGAAAGAGATTAATATATTTTTAAACGAGATATAAGCTGAAAAAGACAAAAGACCAAATGAAATATACAAAGCTATGGAGAGACCTCTATATTAAGTACAGACTATACACTCTTTGAGGATACGGTCCAAGTCTTATTCCATGTCATATTTACTGTAGTACTTAGGAGAGTAGTTCACATTGATAGCAGGTATTCAAATATTTATGGATGATTTTTTAGAATGAAATTAGTCAAGGGTTAAGCAAGGGAAGATGATAAAAGGCTATACAATTAAGAAAATGAAGCTAAATATGAATAATAGGTTATTACTTAATCCCCCAAAAAACAAAAAGTAAATAAGTTAAAAGAGAAGGTGTAAGCCAAATAAAAAAAAACACAAGGGATTTCTTGTCAAAGTTATAACTGCTGATGGTGAAGTATACACATATAAAAATACTGTAAAGAGGCCGGGTGCGGTAGCTCATACCTGTAATCCCAGCACTTTGGGAGGCCCAGGTGGGCGGATCACCTGAGGTCAGGAGTTCGAGACCAGCCTGGCCAACATGGCAAAACCCCATCTCTACTAAAAGTACAAAAATTAGCTGGGTATGGTGGCAGCTGCCTGTAATCCCAGCTACTCAGGAGGCTGAGGCAGAAGAATTGCTTAAACCTGGGAGGTGGAGGTTGCAGTGAGCTGAGATCACACCACTGCACCACTCCAGCCCGGGTGGCAGAGCGAGACTCTGTCTTAAAACAAAACAAAACAAAACAAAAAACTGTAAAGAAGAAATAATTTAAAAAATTCGAAACTGTAGAATCTCATGTGCTTGTGGTAGCCTCCTACCACCAGGAGAACTTTAACCAAGTACCAAGGCTGAAGCTAGCAGTTAGCTCACCATAGTTTTTAAGGTGCCCTAATCAAAATTTTAATATAAAAATTATAAAGCACGTGGTGGCTCACACCTGTAATCCCTGCTACTTGGGAAGCTGAGGGGGGAGGATCACTTGAGGTCAAGAGTTCAAGACCAGCCTGAGCAACACAGTGAGACCCTGTCTCTCCCCCCAAAATTGGCCAAGTGTGGTGGTGTATGCCTGCTGTCCCAGCTACTTGGGAGGTTGAGGCGGGAGGATCACTTGGAGTTTGAGGCCGCAGTGAGCTGCGACAGTGCCACTACACTCCAGCCAGGGTGAGAGTGAGACCCCTGTCTCTCAAAAAAAAAAAAAATTACAAAGCAATACACTTTACACTTATAAAGATTCACAGCCACATAAGTTAATGACATAGAGATGTGCTTGGTTATGAAAATTTAAAACTCATAATTAAAAATTACTTCAAAACCCCTTATATAATTAGGTTGTCTATACTTTCCAATTTTTCTGGGATAGTCCTAGTTTATGTTTGCTGTTCTGGCATAATTATGAATAGCGCCCCGTTTCACTCTCAAAACTGTTCTGGTTTGGATGATAAATTATAGTTACCCTAGTAGGTCTGTCAGATATAATATTGGATGCCCAGTTAAATTTGTATTTCAGACAACAAATAATTTTTTAGTGTAAGTATGTCCTACACAGTATTTCAGATATATTAGGCATCCTATGAGTATGCTAAATCTGGCAAATCCCACACTCCAGTGATTTTACTAAACCACTTAAAAATCACCTTTTTGAATTCTCAGATAAGGCAAACCTACATTCAAGATAAAGTGAAATGAAAGTCAAACACAGTGCATGAACAGAGCTCCTTGGCAGAAGGACTCCCACCCTTACAAGGCCTACTATATTCTGGCAGCCTGCAGCTGAAAAGTCAGTTCTCTATGCCACAGTTTTCACTCACATGAGAAGGATAAGAGATTCTAATACCTGCCTACAGTTAACAGTAATGGAATTCAGCTGATTTCTAGAAACTCCCAAAATGGCATATTAAGATACTGCTATCAATGATATCCCTTTTCTAGTCATTAATAAGGAATGTGCCTCATTAATAAGGAATGTGCCTCATTAATAAGGAATGTTGTTCCCTTGGTGAAAAGCAAAGACACTAGTCTGTTATCTTTTATAACAGTTATATGTCTTCTGGGATATAGACATATATCCAAAAATGTCTTCTGGGATAGAGTAGTAATAAATGCAAAAGGGAAAAAAAGTAAACTTTTAAGTAGATTGTTAGGGCTGAGATTTATAATTGGAAGTATAAAGCAAAGACAATACTATCTAACTAAAAATTCTAAGAGCAGAAATATAATCATTTATTCTGATAAAACAAAAAGCTCTTTCATTTGAATACATTAAGCTTTGGTGAAATACCATAAATAGGACTAACTTAGGGTTTAAAAATTTTTCCTTCATAATATTCTTAACATGATGGAATGCAGATAAAAACAGGCAAGATTCTGCTCCCTCCCACTCCGCCATTTAAGAGAGAGAGAAGCTTTCAATCAACAACCAAATTATGACCTGCTCCAATTTTCTCATTCTTCTTCTGGGTTGGTCTTCGGTCACATAACTTACAATAAAGTTTTCCAAGACAAAAGGAGTAAATTTCGGATTACTATTTCATTTTCTTAAAAGAGACTCAGGAACTTTCACAATTAAAATTCTGGATTTCTGTGAAAGCTACCACCCCATTAGCTTTAGGTAAATTCGTTTTTTTAAATAGAGACAGGGTATCACGATGTTGGCCAGGTTGGTCTTAAACTCCTTGCCTCAAGCAGTCCTCTCACCTCAGCCACTTTAAGTGAACTTGAATGGTCATCTTTCAATCAAAATAGAAATTTAGCATTTAAAAGTCTTGAAAAATGGCCGGGTGTGGTAGCTCATGCCTACAATCCCTGCACTTTGGGAGGCTGAGGAGGACAGATTGCTTGAGCTCAGGAGTTTGAGAACAGCCTGGGAAACATGGTGAAATCCCATCTCTAAAAAAATAAATAAATACATAAATAGGTGTGGTAGCACATGCCTATAGTTCTAGCTACTCGGGAGGCTGAGGTGGAAGGATAGCTTGAGCACAGGAGGTCAAGACTGTAGTGAGCCTTGATCATGCCACTGCACTTCAGCCTGGGCAACACAGCAAGTCCCTGTCTCAGAAAAAAAAAAGATTTTTATGAAAATACTACAAAACCATTAATATAGTTTTGTTTTATTTTGTTTTGTTTCTCTCTGTCACCCAGGCTGAAGTGCAGTGGCGCAATCTTGGCTCACTGCAACCTCCACCTCCCAGGTTCAAGCAATTCTCCTGCCTCAGCCTCCCGAGTAGCTGGAATTACAGGCACATGTCACCATGCTCGGCTAACTCTTTGGTATTTTTAGTAGAGACGGGGTTTCACCATGTTGGCCAGGGTAGTTTCAAATTCCTGACCTCAGGTGATATGCCCGTATCAGCCTCCCAAACTGCTGGGATTACAGGCGTGAGCCACCGCACCCGGCCTAATATAGTTTTTAAAATATATTTTGCCAGCTAAGTCTACACATACATAATTAAATCACTCCACTTGGCTGAACTGGAGCATGAGAAGAGGGAGTAAGATGAGTTAATATGTGTATTTGCTACAAGATCACAGGTCTTTTCATTCGGCTGAAATACAAACAAATGTTTATAGTCAACGATCTAATAAAAACTAAAATACGCCCTGAATTTCATATATAGAGAATAAACAGTTTGAATGGCTAATAAATGCTAAAGAAAAAAATAAATAGGAGAAAACATAGATGATTATCAAGTTTTAATAGTACTATATGAAAATTGTTTACTGCATATTTTAAAACATCAATAAATTGCCAAAACTAGGAGTTTTCAAGGTTCACATGAAAAACACTGGATTCCTTCTCTGTCATCCTCTGTTATTTTCCATCAAGTACCTTATTCTTTCTCTTCCTAGGATTTATTACAATTTATTATTATTTTTATGTTTGTATACATATGTACTACCTATTTCCCCACCTATACTATTATTCATTCATTCAACAAGTAACTATGAGGTACTATAACAATATTTGCTTCAACTATGTAAACCACACACAACCCAAGCATATTTATTTTCATGGGTGTTGTATAAATGTACTGGCCTACCATAACTGTTAACTTTGCTAATGCTATGATGCCAATAATGAGTATTGTTCACTTAACAAAACTCAGTTACAGTTTCACTTAAACTATGTAACACTTGTCTTTCCATTGCTTAAAAAAACTATATATGGCAAATATCTGAAGACAGGTTTCAGAGGTCTATAAAAATGAATAGGGAAGGAGAGTGGAGCTATATCCTCTCTTCTAATTCCTTTTGTGCTATTTTTCTTTTCTACCTTCTTCCAATAGAGGATAGGAAGGAAACAGAAGGAAAAAGAGTGGGCTATATTGGATTTGCCTAGGACTTCTAAACTAGTACACGTTGAGCACCCCTAATGAGAAAATTCAAAATTCGAAATGCTCCAAAATTTGAAACTTTTTGAGCATCAATAGGATGCTCAAAGGGGCATTTCAGATTTTGGATTAAGGATGCTCAACCTGTATTTGTGTTTCAACTCAGGCTAAAGACATCATAGAGGATTTTCAGTGGCCCACTGTCACCACCAGAATGGCAAGCTAAACTCCAAAGTTTGTCTTTCGATCTCCCCTTCCATTATAAATAATCTCCTACTTCTGCTTATTGCTCCCCCTACAACACACCCAAGATGCCTACTACTCTCAAGCTGATGTCTAGCTATCCAGCGTGGACTACCTCACTCATGTCTTCTTTCAGCCTCAATAAAAACTCCCATCCCTAGGAAGTTCTAGGAATTTATTCTTTTCCTATAGATGTTTATTTGATGTGATTAAATTCTCACTAAGATGTGAATAATTAATAGGTATAACTTTTGTCAGTGGTGGGAGGAAGTTGTCAAAATGAATCACTAACTAGGAGATTATAGGTTATTTTTGGCTGTGTGTTTGCGGGAAGACTTCTTAGCTAAATAGTTTTCTATCCATAGAGCAAGAGGGGATAAAAAAATCCCAACTACATGGAATTAGCATTGTAACCAGGTACCTAACCCAGGACAATCCATCATCTAGCCAGCTCTGCCAGGGTTTCTGCTCAGTAAAACTATGTATCATTAGGAAAGACATCTATCCTATACTGTCACTTAGCCATGAGCCTAGGCTGATTTTTTTTTTTTTTTTGAGACGGAGTCTCACTCTGTCACTCAGGCTGTAGTGCAGTGGCACCATCTCAGCTCTGCTTCCTGAGTTCAAGCGATTCTCCTGCCTCAGCCTCCCGAGTAGCTGGGACTACAGGCACCCGCCACCATGCTTGGCTAATTTTTTTGTATTTTTAGTAGAGACGGGGTTTCACCATGTTAGCCAGGATGGTCTCAATCTCCTGCCCTCGTGATCTGCCCGCCTTGGCCTCTCAGAGTGCTGGGATTACAGGAGTGAACCACTGTGTCCGGCCCAGGCTGATGATTTTTATTACCATAGTGCAAATCTTGCTTTTTATTTCAAATACAAACAACTCTGCTTACTACAGTCCTTTCACATGAGCATTATCTTTATCTAATTCGCACAACCTCTTCAGCCCACCATCTGGAAGAAAAACCATATAAATATAGTCAATTACTTTCACCAGAAGGACAGAAGGATAGAAGGATAGAGGCAGAAAGCAAGCAAGTGGGTGGAGCCTGTTCTCTTTAGAATGGCATTTCCTCTTTGTCTGGAAGAGAATGCTATTCCTCCTGAGAACTTGTGGGATTTCTCCTACAGTGTGGTTTCATTACATTCAAAATTGTATTACCTTCCAGAATAAGATAGCATGCCCACAATCAAATAAATCCAGGCATTTAAAAATAACTCGCATATGGCCCCTACCCTGCTCTCCATCTTCCTACAAAAAGCTGATTGTAGTTCATTATAAAACAATAATGAAAGAAAATAGATGAAAAATAAAAACCTGAATGATTTTATACAATCTATGGTCTCACATGAAGGAAAAGTAGCAACAGAACAGAACTGACTCCTGGAATAGCCACTGTATCCCACAAATCTAAGACTACCCTTCTTTCACCTTGACTGATTTTTGCTAAAATGAACTGTTATATTGCAAATAAATTACCAAAGACTTATGAGTTTAAAAAGCATGTCTTGAAAAACTGTTATTTAATCATCAGAGTGAATCATCTTTTTTCCTACTATTTAGCTAAGAATTCTGACTGGGGGAGAAGAACGGTAGGCCATTTTGGAGCATGGAGCATCTTGAGAGATATGAAAAATCTGGGTAAGATGATATACAGGCAGGTAGAAGAGGGAAGGAAAAACAGAAGGCTGAAACTAACTTTTATTGGGAATTTGCTCTATGCCAGAACCATGTTAGGTACTTTATTTTCCTTACCACATTATTTACTTTTCACAATTCTGCAATACAAATATTATTCCTAGTTTACAGAAGAAGAAACTTCTAGTTCAAGAGAGTAACTTACTCTCCAAAAGGTCATATAGATGGATCTCAGATTTGAACAAAAGATGATTTAGCCACGAAGTTCTAAGTGGTAAGAACTAAAGCAAACAAATAGGATCAGCCCCTCACTGAGATAAGGAAGAAAAAATTCCCTTCTGACAAATTTCTTTCTATACCCAAAATGGACCTTTAAGTCAGGTGTACAACCAGTACAACAGTACTATCCAGCTATGTTAAGGATCTGTCTATCTATCTATCTATCTATCTATCTATCTATCTCTCTCTCTCTCTCTCTCTCTCTCTCTCTTTGTTTTTGTTTTATTTTTATTTTTTTATTTTTTTTGAGACGGTGTTTCGCTCTTGTTGCCCAGGCTGGAATGCAATGGCACCATCTTGGCTCACCGCAACCTCTGCCTCTCAGGTTCAAGTGATTTTCCTGCCTCAGCCTCCCAAGTAGCTGGGATTATAGGTGGCCGCCAACATGCCCAGGTAATGTTTTGTATTTTTAGTAGAGATGGGGTTTCACCATGTTGGCCAGGCTAGTCTTGAACTTTTGACCTCAGGTGATCCACCCTCCTTGGCCTCCCAAAGTGCTGGGATTACAGGCGTGAGTATTTTTATAGTCTATTCTGTGAACATGACCACAGTTTTAGAATTATAGAAAAATGTGGCCAGGTGCGGTGGCTCACGCCTGTAATCCCAGCACTTTGGGAGGCCGAGGCGGGCGGATCACGAGGTCAGGAGATCGAGACCATCCTGGCTAACATGGTGAAACCCCGTCTCTACTAAAAATACAAAAAAATTATCTGGGCGTGGTGGCAGGCGCCTGTAGTCCCAGCTACTCAGGAGGCTGAGGCAGGAGAATGGCGTGAACCTGGGAGGCGGAGCTTGCAGGGAGCCAAGATCGTGCCACTGCACTCCAGCCTGGGCGACAGAGCGAAACTCCGTCTCAAAAAAAAAAAAAAAATTATGGAAAAATGTTTTCAAGTTCCAAATATTTAGTCCCAAATTACAAAAACACCACTACTCTGAGTTTGGTAACTGGTTTCATTTACTCCCAAAACAAATGATTTAAGGATTATGCATTGTTCTAAATTGTCTGTTCCACAGCTTTCATGCCCTTATTTATTCAGCCTGAATATGCAAATTTATGTTTTTGTTTTGTTTTAGACAGAGTCTTGCTCTGTCCCCTAAGCTGGAGGGCAGTGGCATGCACATAGCTCACTGCAGCCCTGACCTCCTGGGCTCAAGTGATCCTCCTGCCTCAGCCTCCTGAGTAGCTGAGACTATAGGTGCATGCCACCATGGCTGGCTAATTTTTTAAAAAGTTTTTGTAAAGATAGGGGTCTCGCTTTGTTGCCCAGGCTGGTCTCAAACTCAAGGGCTCAAGCAAACTTCCTACTATGGCCTCCCAAAATGCTGTGATTATAGGAGTGAGCCACCACGCCTATCCAACAATTTGTGCCAGACACAGAGAGTTTAATATTACCTGTTCCTGTCCCTATTTAACTCATCATCTAGGAGACAGAGTTTCATAAAAATAGCTATAAAAGATGTGATAAATGCTGCTAACCACATATAAATTATTATGAGAACATGAAACAGAGAATGATACTACTAATATCTAACTATCATTCACAGACACGAATCCTTTTTTTAAAAAATCCAAACTCATAAATAAATCAAACACGGGTGATTTCATTGTAAAAACAATTGTTTATTACATATTATATATTAGTGACTTTTTACTTTTTTTTTTTTTTTTTGAGACAGAGTCTCGCTCTTGTTGCCCAGGCTGGAGTGCAATGGCACGATCTCAGCTCACCGCAACCTCCACCTCCCGGGTTCAAGCGATTCTCCTGCCTCAGCCTCCTGAGTAGCTGGGATTATAAGCATGTGCCACATGTATTTTTAGTTGAGATGGGGTTTCTCCATGTTGGTCAGGCTGGTCTCGAAATCCAACCTCAGGTGATCCACTAGCCTCGGCCTCCCAAAGTGCTGGGATTACAGGCATGAGCCACTGCACCCAGCCTATATTTTTTTATTTTTTTGAGACAGGGTCTTGCTCCATCACCCAGGCTAGAGTGCAGTGGCCCGAACATGGCTCACTGCAGCCTCAACCTCCTGGACCCAAGCAGTCTTCCTATCTTAGCCTCCCAAGTAGCTGGGACCACAGGTGTGTGCCACCACATCTGCTAATTTTTCTTTTTATAGAGACGGGATCTCCCTATGTTGCCCAGGCTGGTCTCCAACTCCTGGGCTCAAGTGATCCTCCTGTCTTGGCCTCCCAAAGTGCTGCGATTAGAGGTATGAGCCACAGTGCCTGGACTATTAGTGACTTTAAAAGGTTCCATTCATCAGGCCTGGTGCAGTGGCTTATGGTTGTAATCCCAGCACTTTGGGAGACTGTGGTGGAAGGATAGCTTGAAGCTAGGAGTTCAGGACCAGCCTGGCAACAAAGCAAGACCATGTCTGTACAAAAAACTAAAAAATTAGCTGGGTATGGTGGTATGTGCATGCAGTCCTAGCTACTCTGGAGGCTGCGAGGGTAAGATTTCTAGAGCTCAGGAGTTCGACGGTGCAGTGAGCTATGATGGTGTCATTGTATTCCAGCCTGGAAAACAGAACAAGACCGTGTCTCGAAAAAAAAAAAGAGTCCATTCATCTAAAGATAATTTACACACGAATTTCAGAAATACATCTGCCTGTTTGTCTATTATCAGTTTCTATACACCTTCACATGTGTAATATACTTTTATGGACTACTACTAGATAATCCAAATTAGATACATGTATCAGCTGTAATTTGACATTAACCACAATATTATAAGTAAATATCAAAAACTCTTTATTACAGAAGGAGAAGCAAAGGCACAGTAAAACTATTTACCCTAGATCAACGGGACAAAAGAAGAACTGAAATTACTTTTCATTTCCTCATTTAATATTTTATTCAATAAAAGCTAATCCTTTTAGAAGGTCATGGACTCACTGGGCATGGTGGCTCACACCTATAATCCCAGCACTTTGGGAGGCTGAGGCGGGCGGATCACAAGGTCAGGAGTTCGAGACCAGCATGGCCAATATGGTGAAACCCCGTCTCTACCAAAATACAAAAATTAGCTGGGCATGGTGGTGGGCGCCTGTAGTCCCAGCTACTTGAGAGGCTGAGGCAGGAGAATCGCTTCAATCTGGGAGGGGCAGTTTGCAGTGAGCCAAGATCGAGCCACTGCACTCCAGCCTGGGTGACAGAGGGAGACTCCATTTCAAAAAAAAAAAAAGTCATGAACTCAAAACAAAAAAAAACAAACAGGCTGTGCATGGTGGCTCGCGCCTGTAATCTCAACACTTTGGGAGGTGGGAGGCCGAGGTGGGCAGATCACCTGAAGTCGGGAGTTCAAGACCAGCCCGACCAACATGGAGAAATCCCATCTCTACTAAAAAGACAAAATTAACTGGGTGTGGTGGCACATGCCTGTAATCCCAGCTACTTGGGAGGCTCAGACAGGAGAATCGCTTGAACCCAGGAGGCAGAGGTTGCGGTGAGCTGAGATCGTGCCATTGCACTCCAGCCTGGGCAACAAGAGTGGAACTAACTCAGTCTCCAAAAAAATAAAATAAAATAAATAAATAAAAATTTAAAAACAAGAAAAAATAGCTAATCTTTGGGTTACAGAAGAAACAAAAATGATTCCTTCTTCACTCCAGACCATTTGGAGGAACTGAGAGGGGAAGTAATAGCCTCCAGAGTAACTAAATAGACAGTACTTGATCATGTAAAGCTAATTCTCTATAAGAAAATTCCAGATTCAGTTTAAACTGTACAGAAAGAACTAATGGGAAGAGGAGAAAACTAAAATGTGAATAGCATATAACAACATCACTGTTTTACCATCAAGTAGAATTGCTCCTTCAATTTCTTTTATTTCTACCTTTTTAGCAAAACTATTCTCACTTGGGTGAGAACCCATTTTCATTGGTACTTCAAAACTATTCATAAGCAAAAATCAGTGTCAAAAATATTTAGTAACTTAAAAAAAACAAAAAGTATAAGTAGAGACGGACAAGAACTCCTCCTGCTTTCTCCCACTGGGCTCATCGTATTTCTGTTCCATTACATAAGAGACTAAAACCGACAAACTCTGTTTTATCGCTAACACCTAAAAGCAATAAATGTGATTTGTTACCATATTATGATAAAATTTAACCAAAAAATTTTAAAGATCGGATATTCTGCAGTTTACAGTGACATTTATGTATATATGCCTAAAAGCTACATATAAACCTTGAATTCATTTAAAATTATTTCCAAAGAATAAATGAAGGCTGCTTTTGAAGTGCCAGGCATTTTTCTAATTACTTTACAAATATTAACTCATTTAATATTTGTAATAACTCTATTATAAAGTAGGCACTACTATTAGTTTCCTTTTACAAATAGAAAATGGAGGCACAAAGATGTTAGGTAACTTGCCCAAGGTCAAACTGGTAGGAAGTTAGGGAGCCAGAGCTTGAGCCAAACTATTGGTCTCAGGGTCTGCTCTCTTGATGACTTCTCTTTGTTGCCTCTCATGGGTCCTTGTAAATACCAATCAAAAGTCTACAATCAACCGGGTATGGTGGCTCACGCCTGTAATCCCAGCACTTTGGGAGGTTGCGGCGGGCGGATCACATGAGGTCGGGAGTTTGAGACTAGCCTGGCCAACGTGGTGAAACCCCATCTCTACTAAAAATACAAAAATCAGCTGGGAATGGTGGCACACGTCTATAATCCCAGCTACTTGGGAAGCTAAGGCAGAAGAATCGCTTGAATCCGGGAGGTGGAGGTTGCAATGAGCCAAGATTGCGCCATTGCACTCCAGCCTGGGCAACAAGAGCAAAACCCCATCTCAAAAATTAAAAAAAAAAAAAAAAAAAAAAAAAAAGAAAAGAAAAAAAAAAGTCTATAATCAATAGTCCATAAATAAATATAAACCAATCTAAAGCCTACAGAGAATGTGATCTTTTAAAGCAGAAAACACATCCATATAACAACTAAAATGGCAATTACAGCTAAGCTATGGTTTGATATTTACTATTGTCAGATAGAGTGTAAAATTTCATTCTTCAGTGTAGAAGAAATTCCCAGAAAATCTAATTTTCTGCTTCCTCATGCAGAATCCCAAGACAATATCCTGTGTTCAATTTTTATTCAAAAGGAGCAAGGGAATATTACTTCTATCTGAATAGTTAAGTGGTTGTTCTCCTCCTTTAAGCTCTGACATTTTCAAACCAGAAGCTTCTATGTACTGTTATAAAGTGATCTGGAGGTGGAACTCTATATAGAATCACTGCCTCCAGGTCTAGAGTTGAGTATACAGTATACTGCCTATTGCATAAAAAAGGGTGGTGAGAAGCAGGATATGAACATATATATGTATTTGCTTATGTTTTCAAAAGGAAGTGCTGGAAGGATAGGCTAGAAACCAATTAAAAGGGTCTACTCTTATGGAATGGTATGGGGAGATGGAGTGGAGGGGAATGAAAGCAAGACTTCTCTGTGTTTTCTTTTAAAAAATAATTTTTGGCCAGGCATGATGGCTTATCTCTGTAATCCCAGCACTTTGGGAGGCCGAGGCGGGTGGATCACTTGAGCTCAGGAGTTCAAAACCAGCCTGGGAAACAGGCTGCAGAGTTTGCAACCAGCCTGGGAAACAAAGCCTCGTCTCTACAAAAAATACAAAAGTTAGCCAGGCATGGTGGTGCATGCCTGTGGTCCCGGTCCCAGTCCCAGCTACTTGAGAGGCTGAGGTGGGAGGATTGCTTGAGCCTAGGAGGTCAAGGCTGCAGGGGGCTGAGATCACGCCACTGCACTCCAGCCTGGACAATGGAGTGAGACCCACTCTCAAATAAATAAATTAATAAAATAAAATTTGACTTTTGCAACATGTTTTGCATATTTACAAAATAAATCAACAGAGAAAAAACCCATCCCTGTCCCACCCCACCATGTCATCAAAACAAAACAAAATTCAACAAGAATGGTAACAAACCAAGCTTCTTGTGGGGATTCCCTCTGTGAAGTTTTCAGGACCTGAATCTCCAAGTCTGGAATTAGAGATCACAAGAGCTACCCTACTTAAGTGTGTCCAAATGTAAATATATCTCTCCCCATAGAACTTCAAGAGATTACTCTGAAGCAATGGTACTGTGGAACTCAGGGACACCAACTGCTTTGGTTTACAGCTTTATTCATCAAATTCTATGTATCTTTGAATCTTCCTCAAGCAAACTAAGTTTTTTCTTCCAAATCTCCACCATTACTTCATAGAGCAGAATAGGTGAAATAAGGTCTATATCTAGATATCCCCTCATAATATTTCAGAATACAAAACAAAACAAAAAAGATCCCAAAAGTTTCAGTGTGAAGCTTGAGTACCTTCTTAGCTCTGGAAATACCTATCTATCTATATCTTTAACAGTTCCCTCCCTTTCATTTTTTTAGATGACTTTTAAAAATTGACATAAAATTCATGTAACAAAATTCACCATTTTAAAGTGTACAATTCATTGGTTTTCAGTACATGTACAAGGTTGTGCAGCCATCATCACTACTAATTCCAGAACATGTTCAACACCTCAAAAAAGAAATACCATATGCATTAAGTGGTTACTTCTTTTTATTTTTTAAGTTCTATTTTTCTGAGGTTCTTTATAGTAAGGCTTGGCTGGGGGCGGCGGCTCATGCCTATAATCCCAGCACTTTGGGAGGCCGAGACGGGTGGATCATGAGGACGGGAGATCCAGATCATCCTGGCCAACATGGTGAAATCCCGTCTGTACTAAAAATACAAAAATTAGCCAGGAGTGGCGGCGGGCCCCTGTAATCCCAGCTACTCTGGAGGCTGAGGCAGGAGAATCACTTGAACCCGGGAAGCGGAGGTTGCAGTGAGCCGAGACCGCACCATTGCACTCCAGCCTCGGTGACACAGTGAGACTCTGTCTCAAAAAAATATATATATAAATAAATAAATAAATAATAAATTTCAGGAATAATTTTTAATTTCAAAGAGCTATTTCTTGTATTTATTTTTCCAAAACATTTTACTGTTTTATTATTCTGAGCATATTAATAAGATAATTTAAAAACTTTTCTCCTGGTTCTGTTCTTTTCTTTTTCCTTTTTTTTTTTTTTGTCTCACTCTGTTGCCCAGGCTGGAGTGCAGTGGCTTGATCTTGGCTCACTGCAACCTCCACCTCCCAAGTTCAAGTGATTCTCGTGTCTCAGCCTCCCATGCAGCTGGTATTACAGGTGGGCACCACCATGCCCAGCTAGGTTTTGTATTTTTAGTACAAACAGGGTTTCACCATGTTGGCTAGGCTGGTCTCAAACTCCTGGCTTCAAGTGATCCGCCCACCTTGGCCTCCCAAAGTGATAGGATTACAGGCATGAGCCACCATGCCCAGCTTCTCCTGGTTCTTTAAGTTACTTCTCTTTCCTTTAGGGTTAATTGTTCTGTTAGTTTAGTTTTGGTCATTTTAATTCATGCTGCTGGTTTTTCCCACATGCTGGAAGATTCTTGGTTGTCTATTCATACTTAGGGCAGAAGGATAGGGAAACTATCCTTTGTAAAAAGGAAATGCTGGAAGGATAAGCCAGAAATGAACTGAAATAATATTTTTTGGTAGAGACAGGGTCTTCCTATGGTGCCCAGGCTGGTCTTGAACTTCTGGGCTCAAGGGATCCTTCTGCCTCAGCCTCCCACAATGCTGGGATTGCAGGCATAAACCACCATGCCCAGCCTAAAATGGTTATTAATATGGGGTGTAGGGCAGGGCAGAGGATAACTATATTCCTTTAGGATGAGTAGGTGGAGAATCAGGATATGAGGTGGTAGAAATCTGAATTCTGGTAAAAGTAAGACTTATTTTGGAGCATCAACTTCCACACTAATTCTTAGTTTTCCCTGAACATTTTGTTCAGTTTCTTTCTAGAAGAACTATGTGGTGTTTTACTTGGCGGAAAGTGTAGGCTGCCTGAGTAGAGGTAGGAGTAAGAAGGGAGGTAGGGGCATAGTGACCACTGGGAACGGCTTCCCACTTATTCAATTAATCTTCCGTTTTCAGCCCCAATTCTCATTTCTGCTCATCTCTGTCCCTAAGCCTTAAGATCTGTTGGGCTGGTCCAGTTCCTAGTTCAGAGTATGTTCTACACGTTGCTTCTTGGCTTGTTTTCTCCTTCAACCCACTCATATGTACTTTACAACTTCCAAAAATTTCTGGAAATGTGTTTACTGGTAACCCAATCATGTAATTCTCTTTGGTGTTTTGGTACCTCTATGTTTTTATCTTAATGGACTCTCAGAGAGACAGGAATCAAATGGTGCTGTCTGGTCTACCTTCTTGGAACTTAGTACTTTTAAGGAAAGGGAAAGATTTGACTTTCTATAGAAAATTCCAGAGACACAATAGGACCGGTCAGTTCTATTGTCTCTTATTTTTACATAGTATTTATTTATGAAGAAGCAAAGTGACTATGTAGAACAAACACTAAGTACTTCTTTAATATTTAATAGAAGTTTCATTATTATGGGTTCTTAACTTATATGTGTAGCATCTTCTGTGTTCTGTTATTGCATGTTTCTGAGGGAGTGTTTCACTGCTTTCATCAGAATTCCAAAGGGTTTATAACCTAAAAGAGTTTAAGAACCACAGGACTATATAAATGTACTCTCTCAAGCAGTGTTAAAAAATTCCCATTCCATGATGATATGTTTACATCTTAGATCTTAACTGCAGGTGTTTAAATCTCAAAAAAATTAATGTTTAAAAATAATTTTGAAGCTGTTTAAAAATCCTAAGGCAACCAGTAAACAAATGACTATATAATATGTTGAGAAGCAGTGGAGTTTCCTTTAGGAACACATTCTTTTTTTTTTTTTTTTTTTTTTTGAGAGAGACAGAGTCTTACTCTGCCGCCCAGAATGGAGTGCAGCGGCATGATCTAGGCTCACTACAACCTCCGCCTCCCGGGTTCAAGCAGTTCTTCTGCCTCAGCTTCCTGAGTAGCTGGGATTACAGGCGTGCACCACCACGCCCAGCTGATTTCTGTATTTTTAGTAGATATGGGGTTTCACCATGTTGGCTAGGCTGGTCTTGAACTCCTGATCTCAGGTGATCCGCCCACCTCGGCCTCCCAAAGTGCTGGGACTACAGACGTGAGCCACCGTGCCTGGCCAGGAACACATTCACATGCATTATGCAGTAGCTTAACAAAAGACAAACTTCACTTGGGGCTTTAGCTCTTTTGTACAGTAGCTGAGAGTACGGAGGGGTGGGGATGCTAGATAATTTTCCAACCTGATGACCTGGATAGCTACTTGGAATATCACCATTTAGGTACAGTGTCAAGTTTTGCACCAGAAGACCCAGTCACTAAGTAAGAGGTCCTGGATGCTGTGGGCCGGTCATGGCAGCTCACACCTGTAATCCCAGCACTTTGGGAGGCCAAGGTAGGAGGATGGCTTGAACACAGGAGTTTGACATCAGCCTGGGCAAAGGATGACCCCCTTGCAGGTAGGCCCTGTCTCTACAAAAATCACAAAAATTAGCTGAGCATGCTAGTGCACGCCTATAATCCCAGCTACTCGGGAGGCTGAGGTGGAAGGATCACTTGAGCCTGGAAGGTGGAGGTTGTAGAGAGCTGAGATCACACCACTGCACTCCAGCCTGGGCAATAGCGCAAGAAGATCACACCACTGCACTCCAGCCTGGGCAACAGTGCAAGAAGATCACACCACTGCACTCCAGCCTGGGCAACAGAGTAAGACTCTGTCTTAAAAGCAAAAACGAGAAATAAATTCAAAGAAAATGTACGTAAAGAAACAAAAAGTTTACTGCACTCCAGCCTGGGCAACAGAGCAAGACTCTGTCTTAAAAGCAAAAAACAAAAAACAAATACAAAGAAAATATAGGTAAAGAAACAAACAAAAAATCTACAGTCTAAGTTTTTTTAAGCTAAAAAATAAAAAAGATGATGAGGAATTGATTGATATATTAGCCAGGAGCATCAGTGTTCCTACAAAATGAAATTATCAGATGTTAACTCTAGTTCTTTGAGGCAAGTTTTGCTGAAGCTACTTAAATGTCAACTTTTGGGTTCTACTTTTGAGTCTGACATCTGGGTAAATGTTACTTCATATAATAGTTCAGGTAATTATTTTATACATATTTTCAAAATAAGCAAAAAATTTAAAAACAGTAATACAGTAGGAAGCAGAGCTGTGTAGATAGCAATGTATGATTTTAACTCTTTATAATTAAACATTAAAATTTGTTCAAAACAGGCAAATAAAAATGTGTGCATTTGCAGAATTATGTTGATACGATGGCTGCAGTCAAGTTCAGCCACACAGCATACATTATACCTGTGATAGCTCTGCTTAAAATCTAAGCTATGGTAGCTTTGGCTGAAATACCTGAAGTAAAAGAGAGAAGCTAATGCTCATTAACGGGTTAAACCCATGTGGTTTTGCTTTGTTCAATAAACTGAAAGTAAACTTTTTTCTGATGATATCTTCAGGACATAGGGAGCAACCTTTGAAGATTAATGATCATCATATAATTTTATATGTGTAAACTGTTTAGCTGACTAGGCTAAATGTACCCTGGAAAAGATGTTTCTGAATAAATTTTGTTTATCTATTTTCATTTGCTTTGTTCAAACAAGATATCACTGGAACGAGTTCAGTTATTCAGGGTTATAGTTCATTGTGGTTTTACTATAAAATATTATAAAGCAAAAGAAACACCAACTACCTACCTAAGCGATGAAATCCAAAGGTGAATCTTTTGGTTGGTGATTTTGATGATAGCCACAAAGCAAGCAGGGTGAGTATGATCGCGCTTAGGTCAGTTAACATATGAAGTGCATCTGTCATGATTGCTAGGCTATTTGCAATGTATCCACCTTAGAGTTACAAGTAGGAGGAAAAAAGGAACAAGTTAATTTTTTAAAAAAGCAAGCAATCAAACTAGAAATATGCAATATCCTACAAAACATGAACTTCTAACTAAATCTTTATCCCATTACAATTAAATCAAGGTATTCTGAAATTTTATTCAAAATATTAGATATAGGTTCATTTTTCTGGTGAGAATATCCATTTCTTTTTTTCTTTTTTTTTTTGAGACAGCGTCTCACTCTATTGCCCAGGCTGGAGTGCAGTGGTGCAATCTCGGCTCACTGCAACCTCTGCCTTCTGGGTTCAAGTGATTCTTCTGCCTCAGCCTCCCGAGTAGCGGGGACTACAGGCATGTGCCACCACGCCCGGCTAATTTTTGTATTTTTAGTAGAGACAGGGTTTCACCATGTTGGCCAGGCTGGTCTCAAACTCCTGACCTCAAGTGATCCACTCGCCTCGGCCTTGCAAGTGTTGGGATTATAGGCGTAAGCCAATGTGTCCAGCCAGAATATCCATTTCTAGTAACACATGCTGCAAGGAGTCAATGACCTTTAGAAAGTTAAGAACCACAAGGCAAATATATAGTGATTTTGTGTCTTGGTACTGAAGCTTTTGCTTAACTTACTAATTCTACTGTTAGTGAATTAATAACCATATCTAAATATTACAACAAAGCTGAAGAAAAGAAGGATGTTCACTTGTTGAGGGGCGTTGGAACATAAAATTAAACTGAGGAAACCTACAAAATGTACATTAGTTCGATATAAAATATGTAAAAATTAACTGATTCACTTAGCAACATCTCTGAAGAGGGGTACAAAAGGTAGTATTTAGGATACAATTTTTGTTATCGATTTTCCAGGCATTTAATATATATTATACATTGTTTCATTGTGTGTCTGTATTGTCACATAATGGACAACCAATTTTCCTAGCACTATTCATTGAATAAGCTTTTATGTGTATCAGAATCACCTGGAGGGCTTGTTAAACTACAAACTGCTTAACTCTACTCCCAGAATTTCTGATTCGGTAGGTCTGGGATGGTGATGGGGATGGGACCTGAGAATGTATATTGCTAACATGCTCCCAGGTAACGCTGATGCTTCGAGTCTTGGAACCACACTTCGAGAATCACTGTTATAATGTACAGCAGAACTGCATGATCAGGTAAGTGTGCTGAGCTGTTGATCCTCCTCATTACTGAGCTGGGTGTGTAGAGACAAGAGCAGGAGACTAGGGGCTGATGATCTTTTAGTCACATCCATTTACCCCAGAGTGCTCTATACAAATAGCATTTTTACGTATTCCCCGGCATGAAAAAGCTGGAAAGCACCGAGAGAAGGTTGGTGTTAAACAACATGAAGTTTTGGAATCTCAGAAAGTCTGAATGAGTTAATTTTTTTTGAGCTTTAGCATACTTATCATTTTATAATGAGGATAATTCCTTAAAGCAACTCTGTCCAATAGAACTTTGAGATGATAGAAATGTTCTGTATCTGAGCTGTCCAATGGTGTAGCCACTAGTCACATGTGGCTTTTCAGCATTTGAAAAATGGCTAGTAAGGTTGGGGCACAGTGGCTTATGCCTGTAATCCCAGTTGTTTGGGAGGCCGAGGTGGGAGGACTGCTTGAGCGTAAGAGTCTGAGGCTGCAGTAAGCTTTATATAATGGCACCAGTTCACTCCAACTTGGGTGACAAGAGTGAGACATTGACTGAAAAAAAAAAAGAAAAATGGGGCCAAGTGCAGTGGCTCACGCCTGTAATCCCAACACTTTGGGAGGCTGAGGCAGGCGGATCACCTGAGCTCAGGAGTTTGAGACCAGACTGGGCAACATGGTGAAACCCCATCTCTACCAAAAAATAAATAAGAAAGAAAAAGAAAAATGGTTAGTGAAACTAAGGAATTTAATTAATTAAACTTTTTTTTTTTTTTTTTTTTTTTAGAGAGTCAGGGTCTTGCTCTGCCACCCAGGCAGGAATGCAGTGATGTGATCATAACTCACTGTAGCCTCAACCTCCTGTGTTGTTCATGTAATCCTCCCATCTCAGCCTCCTGAGTAGCTGGGACTACAGGCATGTACCACCATGCTCAGCTAATCTTTTTATCTTTTTTTTTTTTCAGGAGATGAGGTCTTGCTATGTTGCCTAGGCTTAATTATTTACTTTTAATTAACCTAAACTTAAAAAGCTACATGTTGGTGACATCAGCCAAAAAAAAAAAGTAAGGACCTCTGAAAATCATCTTCACAAAAAGAATGAAAACATGGACAAAAATAGTCAAAATCAGCTTTTTCAGAACTTTGGAAATTAGCCAAAAGCTTATACACATAGCACTTATTCAAGAAAAATAGCTGAATATCAGCAAGAACAGTTATCTTCATGGTGTTTTAATTTGCGCTGTACCCATTTGTTGTCCTCCAGCTGTATGGCAGCCTTGAAAACCAACAGGCCACAATCACAGTGAAAACCTCAGGTTGGCAGCCACTGGAGGATACAAAATGAGTTTGGAGCTCCTTCAATACCCCATTCCCAGAGAACTGTCATTATTTGACCTGCTGGAGTTCCCTAAAGGACGTGCAAGGATGTTTTTATTTGACTGGACACTTGAAGCTTGCCCTGTATGAACAGCCCCCATCTTCCCATGCTTGTCAAAAATCAGAGGCAACTAACACTGCAGCTTCCTGAGGTAGGTAATGATGTGTTCTCTGTGTTCAGAAAATTTCACAATGTCTACCCTGGAATGGATCTCTTTTCCCCCAATTTGCTCTTTCAATCTAGAAATGTGTGGCCAGGCACAGTGGCTCACACCTGTAATCCCAGCATTTTGGGAGGCTGAGGCGGGCAGATCACCTGAGGTCGGGAGTTCGAGACCAGCCTGACCAATATGGAAAAACCCTGTCTCTACTAAAAATACAAAATTAGTTGGGCATGGTGGCACACGCCTGTAATCCCAGCTACTCGGGTGCCGAGGCAGAAGAATTACTTGAACCCAGGAGGCGGAGGTTACGGGGGAGGTGGAGGTTGTGGTGAGCTGAGATTGCGCCATTGTACTCCAGCCTGGGCAACAAGAGTGAAACTCTGTCTCAAAAAAAAAAAAAAAAAAAAATTATAGAAATGTGTATCCTCCAGCTATGGGAAAACTTCCTAAACCATAAACTATAGTGTTGATGATTTCGTAGCCTTTGCTTTCTTTCTCAAACTCCTTCCTGTTATTTGGAGTTTAGATTAATATTCTAATTTTTTTTTTTTTTTGAGACAGAGTCTCACTCTGTCACCCAGGTTGGAGTACAGTGGTGCAATCTCAGCTCACTGCAACCTCCGCCTTCTGGGTTCAAGCAATTCTCCTGCCTCAGCCTCCCAAGTAGCTGGGATTGCAGGCATGCGCCACCACGCCCGGCTAATTTTTGTATTTTTAGTAGAGATGGTGTATCATCATGTTGGCCAGGCTGGTCTCGAACCCCTAACCTCAGGTGATCTGCCCGCCTTGGCGTCCCAAAGTGCTAGGATTACAGGCATGAGCCACCGTGCCTGGCCTCTAAATTGTTTTTGCCCTTTCTCTCCAATTATACATCTTTTTGCTCAACTCTGTGAGAGAGTACCTTAATTCATCTTTTTTTGAGGTAGGGTCTTGCTCTGTTTGTCCAGGCTGCAGTGCAGTGGCACAACTGTGGCTCACTGTGGCGTGGACCTCCTGGTCTTAAGCAATCCTTCCACCTCAGCCTCCTTTGTAGCTGGGACTACAGGCATGTGCCACCACACCTTGCTAATTTTTTTTTTTTTAATTTTTATTAGAGACAAGGTGTCACTATGTTGCCCAGGCTGGTCTTGAATTCTTAGACTCAGGCA
Source organism: Gorilla gorilla gorilla (assembly GCF_029281585.2). Taxonomy (NCBI): domain Eukaryota; kingdom Metazoa; phylum Chordata; class Mammalia; order Primates; family Hominidae; genus Gorilla; species Gorilla gorilla. The sequence continues at coordinate 46,334,136 of NC_073240.2, forward strand.
ATCCTCCTGCCTTAGCCTCCTAAGTTGCTGGGACTACAGGAGCATGACACCATGCTTGGCTTTTTTTTTTTTTTTTCTTCAATTTTTAGTGAAGATAAGCTCTCACTATACTGCCCGGGCTAATCGTGAATTCCTGGGCTCATGTGATCTTCCCACTTCAGCCTCCCAAAGTGCTGTGATTTCAGGCATGAGCCACTGCACCCAGCCCTTAATTTATCTTCTAACTTTTCTATGGAGTTTAAAAGAAATTTTGGCCGGGCGTGGTGGCTCACACCTGTAATCCCAGCACTTTGGGAGGCCGAGGCGGGTGGATCACGAGGTCAGGAGATGGAGACCATCCTGGTTAACACGGTGAAAGCCCGTCTCTACTAAAAATACAAAAAAATAGCAGGCGTGGTGGTGGGTGCCTGTAGTCCCAGCTACTTGGGAGACTGAGGCAGGAAAATGGCATGAACCTGGGACGTGGAGCTTGCAGTGAGCCGAGATGGCGCCACTGCACTCCAGCCTGGGCGACAGTGCAAGACTCCATCTCAAAAATAAATAAATAAATAAATAAATAAATAAATAAATAATAAATAATAGAAATTTCAACTATGTTTTTATTGTGCAGAAGCTTTTTTCGTTACCCTGAATTTCTTTTCTTTTTTTTTTTCTTTGAGATAGAGTCTCACTCTGTCACCCAGGCTGGAGAGCAATTGCACAAACACTTGGCTCACTGCAGCCTCAACTTCTTGTCCTCAAGTGATCCTCCCACCTTAGCCTCCTAAGTAGCTGGGACCACAGGTAAGCACCACCATGCTCTACTATTTTTCTTTCTTTCTTTCTTTCTTTTGTAGAGACAGGGTCTTGCCACCTTGACCAGGCTGGTCTTGAACTTCTGAGCTGAAGTGTTTGTTCCTCCTGCCTCAGCCTCCCAAAGTGCTAGGACTACAGGCATGAGCTACTGCGCCCACCCTGAATTTCTATTTTAGTCTGTTCTTGCTTCATGGATACGTGATCTTTTATCTCTGAGTATACTAATTATACAATTTTACTATTATATCTGACTGGCTTTTAAATAGGTTTAACTAGCTTTCCTTATTTTAGCTGCCTTCTTCACCCACACTTCCAGAGGTACCTGGTACAACCAATCTGGAGCCTACTTAGGATTTTCTAGTGCAGTAGTTCTAAAATATGGTCCCTGCATCAGTAGTGTTAGCATCCCCTGGGATTTTGTGTTTTAACAAGTTCTCTATATGATTTTGATGCACACTAAAGCTTCAGAATCACTGCTGTAGTATAAACTGTGATGGTTCTCAGCCTTCCCCACTGCTGGCTTAGGTGTTTGCTTTCTTGGGTCTACTAAGTTAGTTACTTCTTTATCTGTTTCCTTTCCAGTTTCCAAAATTTTTGTTGCTATCTTTTCCTCTCCAGTTTTCCTCATATGTGTGAATTTATATCTTTTTTAAAAAAATCTCTTTATTGTATAAGAGGCCAGGTATGGTGGCTCACGCCTGTAATCCCAGCACTTTGGGAGGCCGAGGTGGGCGGATCACTTGAGGTCAGGAGTTCAAGACCAGCCTGGCCAACATGTTGAAACTCCGTCTCTACAAAAAATACTAAAAAGTAGCTGGGCGTGATGGTGTGCACCTGTAGTCCCAGCTACTTGGGAGGCTGAGGCAGGAGAATCACTTGAATCCGGGAGGTGGAGGCTGCTACTCAGGAGGCTGAGGCAGGAGAATCATTTGAACCAAGGAGGTGGAGGCTGCAGTGAGCTGAGATGGTGCACTCCAGCCTGGGTGACAGAGCGAGACTCCATTAAAAAAAATCCATTTATTGTATAAGAGAGGCATCAGGAACAAGCAAAATTAGATGCATGAGTTCAATTTGCCATCTTTACCTGAAGTTTATATACACTCTCAATTAAGCATTTTCATTTTCAATAAAAATGCAGTTGTAACTGTTACCAAATCCAAAGGATGTTTTAGTTCTCATCTAATTAGACCTCTCAACAGTTTCAACCTATTTATTTCCACTTTGAAATACTCTCTTTTTAAAAAAGAAAAAAATTGGAACACCTTTTTCCCTCTGCCTGACTTCTAAAGTTGGAGTTCCTAGAGACTTGGGCTCTCTAGGTAATTTTACCTATTCCTACGGCATTATATACTTATCTCTCTCTACCTTGACCTCTCTTCTAACCACAGACTCATATTCTTGCTTCCAAGAATATACCCTCCAATCCATTCTTTTTTTTTTTTTTTTTTGAGATGGAGTTTTGCTCTTGTTGCCCAGGCTGGAGTGCAACAGCGTGATCTCGGCTCACCACAACCTCTGCCTCCCAGGTTCAAGTGATTCTTTTGCCTCGGCCTCCCGAGTAGCTGGGATTACAGGCACGTGCCACCATGCCTGGCTAATTTTGTATTTTCAGAAGAGACGAGGTTTCGCCATATTGGTCAGGCTGGTCTCGAACTCCCGATCCATTCTTCACATAACAGCAGAGTAATCTTCAAAAAGGTAAATCCCATCTTGTTACTCTCCTGCTTAAAACCTTATCTGGTTGGCCAGGCGCGGTGGCTCACGCCTGTAATCCCAGCACTTTGGGAGGCCGAGGCGGACAGATCACGAGGTCAGGAGATTGAGACCATCCTGGCTAACATGGTGAAACCCCGTCTCTACTAAAAATACAAAATATTAGCCAGGCGCGGTGGGGGGCGCCTGTAGTCCCAGCTACTCAGGAGGCTGAGGCAGGAGAATGGCACGAACCCGGGAGGCAGAGCTTGCAGTGAGCTGAGATCGCACCACTGCACTCCAGCCTGGGCGAAAGAGCGAGACTCCGTCTCAAAACAAAAACAAAAACAAAAACAAAAAAAACCGTTATCTGGCTTTCCATTGCACTTAAAATAAAAACTACACTCATCTAACATGGCCTACCAGGGCCTGCCTGATCTCTTCCTCCTGCCTCTTTCCCTCATGGTTACACACTGAAGCCAAACTGGCCTTCTTTCTAATTCCTTTCGAAGAATTGAAGGCTTTAGGACCTTGGTACATGCTGTTCTCTTCTCTTGGAAAACTCCCTCACTCTGTTTGGGTAACTCCTACTATTCTTTTTTTTGGCTTAAATGTACCTGGTCCATGCATAAACTATGTCCTACTGGTTACTATGTCTTATAGTACCTTGTTCTTTTTCTTCCTAGTACTTAGGACCATCTAAATTTTAAATTTACTTACGTGTTTAATGTTTGTCTCTTCCATTAAATTCTCCAGATAGTAGGGATCATAATAGTTTCGTTCTCCATTGTACATTCAGAACATGTAGCACAGTGCCTGGCACATAGTGTAAGTACTCAAAATACACTTCCAAAGAGAAGAGAAAAGAATGGACCTTTACAAAGGTCTCAGAGCAAGGTAAGTGGTAAAGCCAACCAAGTCTATCTCAGCTCATTTAATTACTTCATTTTTTTTTCCTTCTTTTTGAGACAGAGTCTCACTCGGTCACCTGGGGTGGAGTACAGCAGCCGGATCTCAGCTCACTGCAACCTCCACCCCCTGGGCTCAACCGATCCTGCCACTTCAGCCTCCAGAGGAGCTAGGACCACAGACACGCACTACCAAGTCAGGCTAAGTTTTTGGTTTTTTTGGTAGAGAGGGGGTTTCATCATGTTGCCAGGTTGGTCTTGAACTCCTGAGCTCAAGCGATCCTCAGGCTCCCAACGTGCTGGGAATATAGGCATGAGCCACTGCAACCAGCCAAATTGCTTCATTTTTTATTACTCCATACTTCCTACATAAGATACTTCCTACACCTGGCCAAATTGCTTCATTTTTAAAAAATATATTTTATTTAATGTAGTCTCACTCTGTTGCCCTGGCTGGAGTGCAGTGGCATGATCTCAGCTCACTGCAACCTCTGCCTCCTGGGTTAAAGCGATTTCTGGCTAATTTTTGTATTTTTAGTAGAGATGGGGTTTCACCATGTTGGCCAGGCTGCTCTCAAACTGCTGACCTCAAGTGATCACCCGCCTTGGCCTCCCAAAAGTGCTAGGATTACAGGTGTGAGCCACCGTGCCTGCCCAAATTGCTTCGTTTTTTATTTCTCCATACTTCCTACATAAGATGCTTTCTTTCTTTCTTTCTTTCTTTTTTTGAGACAGAGTCCCACTCTGTCACCCAGGCTGGAGTGCAGTGGTGCAATCTTGGCTCACTGCAACCTCCACCTCCCAGGTTCAAGCGATTCTTGTGTCTCAGCCTCCCCAGTAGCTGGGACTACAGGTGCGCCATGATGCCTGGCTAATTTTTTTGTATTTTCAGTAGAGACGGGGTTTCACCATGTTGGCCAGTCTGCTTTCCTCCTAACCTCAAGTGAGCCACCTGCCTCGAAGATGCTTTATTTATAAGCGCTTTGGACACACTTTAATAAATGCTCTATTGTATACAGTTGAACTCTATATAACATTTTGAATAATATTGTTAATGCTTACCCTAAGTACTACTATCATCTCTGTATTGTTTAACAAAATATTTCCACATTTGACAATAAAGTCAGTATTTGAAAGGAAATACTTATTGTGGCTTTCATAAAACAACATTTACCAAAAAACAGATTTCAGAAGTGAGAAGTCAAGACAATTATATCTTAATGATTTTTACTCAGGTGAAATAAACTCTGAATTATTAATCATTTTAAGGGGGGATGCTGTGATTGTTATTTTAACTTCAAATATTCAACGTTAACTTCAAAAATCATTAAACCTGAATGATCAATATTCTAGTTGTGTTAGTTTGGGCAAGTCACCGAATCTCAGTCTGCTGAGACCATGGTGCTTTATCTGGGGCACAGGTTGTCTCCTGTCTTTTAATTTCTTTACAGCTCAAGCATTTATAATTATCTAACAGAATAAAAATGAATTAATTCAACAAGTTTATTGAGTATCTACTTTGTGCCAGTCACTGTTCTAGGTGCTAGGAATTCAGCCTGTATTTCAGTGGAAACAGGTAATATTAAATGAGTAAATAAATATCTCAGATGCTGAGGACTTTGAAAGTTGGAGAGGGAACAGGGGACAAAAGAGATTTACTTTAGTCAGTCAGAAAAGGTCTCTCAAAGGTGTGGTTTTTTTTAATTTTTATTATTTATTTATTTATTATTTTATTTACTTATTGTTTTTTGAGACGGATTCTCACTCTGTTGCCCAGGCTGGAGTGCAGTGGCGCAATCTCGGCTCACCACAACTTCCACCTCCCGGGTTTAAGCGATTCTCCTGCTTTAGCCTCCCAAGTAGCTGGGATTACAGGCGCCCACCACAACGTCCGGCTAATTTTTGTATTTTGTTTTTAGTAGAGACAAGGTTTCACCATGTTGGCCAGGGTGGTCTCAAACTCCTGACCTCAGGTCATCCACCCACCTCGGCCTCCCAAAGTGCTGGGATTAAAGGCGTGAGCCACTGCACCCGGCCGGGGTGTCTTTTTAAATAAGACACGAATGACGAGAAACTGGCCAAGAAAAGATTTGGGAAAGGCAGTCTATGTAAAGCAGTGTTTTTCAAGCTAAGGCCCTGACCTACTGCAGTGGACACATGAAATCCATTTAGTGAGCTGGGACCACAATTGAAGAAACTATTAGGATACATCACATGAAGGAAAACTTTTGTTTCAGTTATACATATATTTATACACATGTGACCTGTGTATATTCTCATACATATGTATGCATGCATGCCTAAATGAGTCACAATGTGAAGTGTATTTCTTACTATAGTGCGGTCAAAAAATGTTTGAAAGCCGCTGAGATAGAAGGACCAGCCACTTTGAACGTCTTAGAGGCAAAAAGAGCTTTGTGAATTGTAAGAGGAAAAAGAAGACCAGCATGGCTGAAGCGAGCCCTGGGGAGGAGTGTTATGAAAGAAGGTAGGAAATGTATATAATTTTTCCCACATAGAACCCTCCAGTCAAGCATCTTAAATCTGGACTGCCACCTGTTTTTGTCATGGTTCATCATTTAAGAGATGACATGTAAGAATCATCTCCCTGCTTTAATGTCACTTTGTAAACTGTCACTGAGAAGTTAGTAGTTACACTGACGTGACTGAAAATAACCTCTAAACTAAGAATGTATCTTATATTGAGAACGGATTGTTCGTATAATTAAAAAATGAACAAGAAAACCAGGCTCATGGAACTTTGGCGGAGTCCTCTGGTTCATTTCAGGCCCTTCTTACAAGGCAAAAATTTCATGTTAGTTGGTAATTAATTTTGCAAATCTCTTGGCTATAAATACAAAAGGAAATCGTATAAAAGAAACCACTTAGGTCAAATGTAGAGGAAAAAAATGCTGGGACTGTAGATGTGGCTCTTCCATTAACTCCCTAAGTGGCCCTCACGACTTATTCCACTGGTTTGTGCCCTGGAAATCCTTACATGTAAAAAAAAAAAAAAAAAAAGGACGTGGAGCAGGTGTTCAGTAAGGTCCCTTCATACTGTAAAATTCTATGATCTTAAGTTATTTACGATCATTTACTATTTTAAACGTTGCGAAAATTAACCTGGTATTTTACCAGACCTTTGTAAAAAGAGGAAGTTACATGACATACAATGAAGATAACGTCCTTAACTTTACGGTAGATGACAGTGGTTGAACAACTAGAAGAGAAAGTCAAAGTTATCTCGGGGAGTTTATATTGTACTTAGATTGAGCTGCACTTTGGAACCGTGTGGCCTTTTCACATGAGATCAGTGTCTTGATAAATACAAACTTCCTGAAAAGATGGGTTAAACCTCAAAGCCTGTGTAACTATGGCTTGACAAAGACTCTCGAGGAAAGGTAAACGGAAAGTGAGTTGGCAACACAACTCACCTACAAGTTCTCCAATCATGAAAAGCAAGTAAAGAACGGCAGCAATGGTCAACCTGGTTTTCACCTTTCTCTGCTTCAGTATCTCTCTCTGTTTGCTGCAGTTGTCACAGGAGTCCACCTTCAAACTCAGCTGACTGTTGGTCAAAGGTAAGTCTTGGTCCAGTAAGGAATCATCGTCGGCCTGGAGGGTCGGGTGCGCCCCGTTAACAGGCCTTTCCGGGGCTTCGGAACCGTCATCGGCCACCACAACTCGAAGTTTGTTGAACCGAGAAAGCCCCTCGTCCCCCGCCTCATCCGAGAAGTCAAAGGCGCTGGTGTCATTTAAAAACAGCGGCGCATCATCCTTCCTTAGCATAGATTTGAGGCGCTTCCACGCGCCAGAGCCGGCCATGGCAGAGGCTGAGCGGCCGCGGTGCGGAACGGCTTGGGGGAGGCGGACGGCCGGCGACGCCTACTTCACCGGAGCGCCAGTTCTCGAGGGCAGTGCCGCGCGTCCCTCCCCATCCTGTGGAAAACGAAACACGTTATAAATTAAAGGCGCCCAACCCTGTCCTCAAGTTCCGAAGCCGCTGGCGGCGTGTCGCAGGGCCGACCCCGAGGCTCCGCCGGGGCTCCGCGAGGGGGCGGCACATCTATTTAATACCTGGGGCGCTGCCGCGGGGCCGCAGCTCATCTCCCCGTCCCCGGCCGGCTCAGTGAGGCCGGCTCGCGCTGCTCCACCCGCGGCCGCAGGAGAGCAGGGTCGTGCTCGCGTCCGCCGCGCCCGCCGCTGGAGGCCGGCTCCCCAGGTCTGACAGGTTCGGGGCCGGACGCCCACAGCCACCGCCTCTCCCCGCCCTGCGCGAGGCCACGCGCGTGCGCCGGGCGAGGCGCGCGAGGGAGGGGTCGGCGCGAGGACACGCAGGCCTGGAGCGCAGGGCTGGGGCGCCCGCGATGGGCGGGGGCGCGCGGCGCGCCCCGCCTCTCGGCCCGAGGCTGGCTTGGGGGCCCCTGCGCCGCCTCCGCCCAGGGGTCACTCACTGGCCAACTGAGGGGACTCTGGGCGGCCTCTTCCACCTTCCCAGGCTGGGAGGCGAGTGTGGTCGGAGGGTCACGCCGGGGGCTGGGCGTTGCTGCTAGGAGTTCCCTCCACTGAAAGTGTGTCTCAGGAATCTCGGGTCGGGATCTGGGTTGCGGGTGCTCGGCAGAAGACAAACCCAGCACTTTTCTTGCTAACTGAAAAGGCAAGCAGCTTTTCTCTCCTCGAATTGCTTGTCTCTGGCAAACTGGCAACATTTGCTGCAGTCAGCTGGAGAGGGCAAGGCTGTCGTCGTCAGCAGTTCTGTGTCCTACTGTTTTTCAGCAAATAGGTATTGTCCTCTTTGTGCTCTCTGCCGTGTTCCTTTTGCCTCCAAGGTATTTACGGTATGGACTAAACTCAAGCATAGAAAATCTAGCACAGGCATACCTTGGAGATACTGCGAATTTGGTTCCAGACCACCGCAATATGACAAAGTGAGGTCTCAGAAATGTTTCATGTCCCAGTGCAAATACAATCATGTTTATAATGTAGTCTATTAAGCGTGTAATAGCGTTATGTCTAAAACAATGTGCATACCTTAATTTAAAATATTGGGAGAGAGGAAGGAAAAAGTATATATACATTTGTTAATTGCTCTGAGGAAGGAGGGTCGCTTGAGCCCAGAAGTTCGAGATTACAGTGAGCTATGATTGTGCCTCCGCACCCCTGCCTGGCGACAGAGTGAGACCTTGTCTCTAAAAATAAACAAGTAAATAAAATACATGACTGCTAAAAAAAATGCTAACAATCAGCTGGGCGTGGTGGCTCACGCCTGTAATCCCGACCCTTTGGGAGGCCGAGGCGGGCGGATCACCTGAGGTTGGGAGTTCAAGACCAGCCTGACCAAAATGGAGAAACCCTGTCTCTACTAAAAATACAAAATTAGCCGGGCATGGTGGCGCATGCCTGTAATCCCAGCTACTAGGGAGGCTGAGGCAGGAGAATCGCTTGAACCCGGGTGGCGAAGGTTGTGGTGAGCCGAGATCACGCCATTACACTCCAGCCTGGGCAAGAAGAGCAAAACTCGGTCTCAAAAAAAAAAAAAAAAAGCTGTCAATCATCTAGGCCTTTAGCAAGTCATATTCTTTGCTAGTTGGAGGGTCTTTGCTCCGTGTTGATGGCTGCTGACTGATCTGGATGGTGGCTGCTGAAGGTTGGGGTGGCTGTGGCAATTCCTTAAAATAAGACAACAATGACATTTGCTATACTGATTGACTCTTGTTTTCATGAAAGAGTTCTTGATGGCGTGTGATGCTGGTTGATAATATTTTACCCACAGTGGACCTTTCAAAATTGGAGTCAATCCAGTTTTCTCAAACCCTGCCTCTGCTTTATCAACTAAGTTTATGGAATATTCAAATCCTTTGTTGCCATTTCAACAGTGTTCACAGCATCTTCACAAGGAGTAGATTCTATCTCAAGAAACCACTCTCTCTGCTTATCTATAAGAAGCAACTCCTCATCTGTTCAAATTTTATGAGATTGCAGCAATTCAGTCACATCTTCAGGTTCCACTTCTAGTTCTCTTGCTATTTCCACCACATCTACAGTTACTTCCTCCATTGAAGTCTTGAATCCCTCAAAATCATCCATTAGGGTTAGAATCCACTTCTTCCAAAATCCTGTTAATGTTGATATTTTGACCTCCCATGAATCACAAATGTTCTTAATGGCATCTGGAATGCTGAATCCTTTCCAGAAGTTTTTCAATTTACTTTACCTAGGTCCATCAGAGGAATCAATGGCAGCTATAGCCTTATGAAAGGTATTTCTTCTTTTTTATTCATTTATTTTTCTTTTTTAGATGGTGTTTCACTCTTGTTGTCCAGGCTGGAGTGCAGTGGCGCGATATCGGCTCACCGTAACCTCTGCCTCCCGATTTCAAACTATTCTCCTCCCTCAGCCTCCCAAGTAGCTGGGATTACAGGCATGTGCCACCACGCCTGGCTAATTTCGTATCTTTAGTAGAGATGGGGTTTCACCATGTTGGCCAGACTAGTCTCGAACTCCCAACCTCAGGTGATCCACCTGCATCGACCTTCCAAAATGCTGGGATTACAGGCGTGAGCCACCGCGACCGGCCAGTCACTCAGGTTTTGTTCCATTTATAGAGCACAGGTAGAGTAGATTTAGAATAATTCCTATGGGCCCTATAATTTTCGGAATGGTAAATGAGCATTGGCCTTAACTTAAAGCAACGGGCTGCATTAGCCTCTAACAAGAGAGTAAGATTGTCCTTAGACAGAAGTTGATGCCTGGCCTCAAAGCTTCAAACTATGAAAGCCCTAGGTGGAATCTTCCAATAGAAGGCTGTTTCCCCTTTATTGAAAATCTGTTGTTTATTGTAGTCACCTTTAATGATCTTAGCTACTACACCTTGTGGACAACTTGTTGCTGTTTCTCCATCAGCATTTGCTGCTGCTTCTTGCACTTTTATGTTATGGAGATTGCTTTTTTCCTTAAATCTCATGAACCAACCTCTGCTAGCTTCAAACTTTTCTTTTTTTGTTAAAAAAAATATTTTATTTATTTATTTTTAAATAGAGACAGGGTCTCACTATGTTGCCCAGGCTGGTCTGGGTATTTCTAATTTCCTTCAAGAACTTTTCCATTTCCCAGAGTCGAGTGATAAAAGTTTAATACAAACAAACAAACAAACAAACCCAAACAATAAAAAAGAACTTTTCATTTGCATTCACAACCTGGGTAAGAAAAGGCATAGTGCAGGGCATGGTGGCTCACGCCTGTAATCCCAACACTTTGGAAGGCTGAGGCAGGTGGATCACCTGAGGTCAGGAGTTCGACACCAGCCTGGTCAACATGGTGGACCTCTACCATAGTAGAGACAACCCTGTCTCTACTAAAAATACAAAAATTAGCTGGGTGTGGTGGCATGTGCCGAGTAGCTCCCAGCTGCTTGGGAGGCTGAGGTAGGAGAATCGCTTGAACCTGGGAAGCAGAGGTTGCAGTGAGCCTCGCACCATTACACTCCAGCCTGGATGACAGAGCAAGACTCCGTCTCAAAAAAAAAAAAAAAAAAAAAAAGAGAAGAGGCATAGCTTTCAGCCTATCTCAGCTTTCTTTCTTTTTTCTTTCCTTCCTTCCCTTCCCTCCCTTCCCTTCCCCCCTCCTTTCCCCTTCCTTCCTTCCCCTTCCCCCCTCCTTTCCCCTTCCTTCCTTCCCCTTCCCCCCTCCTTTCCCCTTCCTTCTTCCTTCCTTCCTTGCCTGCCTTCCTCCCTCCCTCCCTCCTTCTTTCCTTCCTTCCTTTCTTCCTTCCTTCTTTTCATCCTTCCTTCCTTCTTTCCTTTTTCTGGAGTGCACAGGCACAATCATGGCTCACTGAAGCCTCTACTGCTCAGGCTCAGGCAATTCTCCCACCTCAGCCTCCCAGAGTGTTAGGATTATAGGCGTGAGCCACAATGCCCATCCTTATCTCAGCTCTCCATATGCCTTTCTCACTACGGTTAATAATTTCTAGCTTTTGATTTAAAGTGAGAGATATACAACTCTTCCTTTCACTTAAACACTTAGAGGTCATTGTAGGGTTATTAACTGGCCCAATTTTAATATTGTGTCTCGTAATAGGGAGGGCCAAGGAGAGGGAGAGTGAAGGGGGATGGCTGGTCAATGGAGCAGTCAAAACATATACAACATTTATCAGTTAAGTTTGTCATCTTATATGGACAAGGTTCGTGATGTCCCCAAATAATTACAATAGTAATATCAAAGATCACTGATCACAGATCAGCATATCAGATATAATAATAATGACAAGGTTTGAAATATTAAGAGAATTACCAAAATGTGACACAGAGACATGAAGTGAGCCCAGGCTATTGGAAAAATGACGGCGACAGATTTGCTTGACACAGGGTTGCCATAAACCTTCAATTCGCAAAACTGGCAGTATCTAAGAAGTGCGAGAAAGTGAAGCACAGTAAAACAAGGTGTGCCTATAGAGGTGTCCTTTTGGCTATTGAGTCTGTTTAACAAAAAAACAAAAAACAGCCAGATGCAGTAGCTCATACCTGTAATCTCAACACTTTGGGAAGCCAAGGGGAGAGGATCTCTTGAGGTCAGAAGTTTAAGACCAGCATGGGCAACATATTGAGACCCTGTCTCTCCAAAAAATTTTTTTAAAGCCTCCAAGGAATTGGCGGTTGCAGTGAGCTATGATTGTGCCAGTGTACTCCAGCCTGGGTAATAGAGGGAGACCCCATCTTTAAAAACCAAAACAAAACAAAACCAAAAAAAGAAGAAGAAGAAATAATTGTGGCTTTTTTGTTTTTTGTTTTTTTGAGACAGGGTCTCGTTCTGTTGCCAAGGCTGGAGCGCAGTGGTGCGATCTCGGCTCACTGCAGTCTTGACCTCCTGGGCTTAATCTATCCTCCTGCCTCAGCCTTTTGACTAGCTGGGACCATAGGTGCTTGTCATCATGCCCGGCTAATTTTTGTATTTTTTTCCTTGTAGAGATGGGTTTTTGCCATGTTGCCCAGGCAGGCCTTGAACTCCTGGGCTTAAGTGATCCTCCTGCCTCAACCTCCCATAAGTGCTGGGATTACAGGTGTGAGCCACCACGCCCAGCCAATATTTAAATTCTGTAGTAGCTTTTGATTTAAACCTAAATTATAATATCACAATGGAATGGCAATATGCACCCCTAGCAAAATCTTAGTTTTTTTTTTTTTTCTTTGAGAGGGTCTTGCTCTGTCACTCAGGCTGGAGTGCAGTAGTGTGATCTTGGCTCACTGCAACCTCTGCCTACCTGGTTCAAACAATTCTCATGCTTCAGCCACCTGAGTAACTGTGATTACACGCAAGCACCACCATGCCTGGCTAATTTTTCTATTTTTATTGTTATTATTTATTGTTATTATTTTTTTTTGAGACGGAGTTTTGCTCTTGTTGCCCAGTTTGGAGTGCAGTGGTACGATCTCTGCTCACTGCAATCTCCGCCTCCAGGGTTCAAGCAATTCTCCTGCCTCAGCCTCCTGGGTACCTGAGATTACAGGCACCTGCCACACCCCCAGTTAATTTTTTGTATTGTTAGTAGAGACTGTGTTTCATCATATTGGCCAGGCTGGTCTCGAACTCCTGACCTCAGGTGATCCACCTGCCTCGGCCTCCCAACGTGTTGGGATTACAGGCGTGAGCCACCTCGCCCAGCCTAATTGTTCTATTTTTAGTAGAGACGAGGTTTCACTATGTTGGCCAGGCGGATCTCAAACTCCTGGCCTCAAGTGATCCACCTACTTCAGCCTCCCAAAGTGCTGGGATTACAGGCATGAGCTACCACACCTGGCTGTTTTAGAGATTCTTAATCTAGATTTTCTGAGTGGGTTTTAGGGAGTTTGGGAGGCCTTAAACTTATGTGCAAAATTTTGAGGACATGTATATTTTCTGAGATAAGTCTTTTAGCTTTCATCGTATTCTCAAATTGGATTGAGTCAAATTAGGTTAAAAACAACAACATTGTCAGGAGAGCTCATCTTAAAGGTCCAGCCCCTAGCTTCTACTTGAGTTGAATTGTAGGGCAAACTCCTATTTATCCAGCGTTTTTTTTTTTTGAGACCGAGTCTCACTCTGTTGCCCAGGCTGGAGCGCAGTGGCGCGATCTCGGCTCACTGCAAGCTCCGCCTCCTGGGTTCACGCCATTCTCCTGCCTCAGCCTCCCCAGCAGCTGGGACTACAGGTGCACGCCGCCACACCCAGCTAATTTTTTGTATTTTTAGTAGAGACGCGGTTTCACGGTGTTAGCCAGGATGGTCTCGATTTCCTGACCTCGTGATCCGCCCACCTCGGCCTCCCAAAGTGCTGGGATTACAGGCGTGAGCCACCGCGCCCGGCCTATCCAGCGTTTATGAATGTTGTATTTTTATAACAGTCCCCATGTATTACCAGATTTCAAGTTACAAAAAAGACAATAAAAAGTCACATGAAACATCATTTTCCTCTGAAGATTGAAATGGCACTTTAGAATCTTGTATGCCTCAGATGCAAGAAATCAACTCCTTTAAATATGACTCCTCAGATTTAAATGCCCATCATATTTCTACAGAGCTGCAGCCACGGGAATCAAGGTAGGAAACCTAGATCAGAGATTCCATGTTCCCTAGACCAGGAAGGGAAAACTATTTCCTAGTTAACCAGGGCACTCTGGTAATAATCAGCTGAAAGGAGAGATCTTACTGGGGGTTGCTTTCCTAACTCCAAATATTTTAATCCACCGGGTTTGGGAGTAGGTTTTTTTGTAGTTGTTTTGAATTTCACTTTGTTATACTGTCTGAAATTCTACTAATGAGAGATACAAATGGATAAAGAAAATATTTTAGGAGTGTGATCATTTTCTCTTTAGTATAAATCCTTCAAACAAGATTCCATTTAAAGAAATTGGATAAATGTTTTTAAGAAAAGTTAAGGCAAGAGCGTGAATTGTTTTGGGTACTTACAGCAAGCTTTGTTGAATAGGGCTGCAGTTCTGCATCCCAGTTTGTTTTTATTATTTTTCTCACTGGGTACCTGGACAAAGTGATGGGAGGACAACAAAAACTCTATATGGTGATTTTAAAGTATATCCACAAATTCTGTGATACTCTACTCATCAAGAGGTGGAGCTTAATTTCCTTCCTATTGAGCGTGGACTGCACTAAATGAGTTGCATGTGGCCTATAATGAATATGGCAGAAGTGACTCTGTGTGACTTATAAGACTAGGTCATAAAAGGTATTGCAGCTGCCTCCTCATCCTCACACTTGGATCACTTGCACTAGGAGGAGCCAGCTACTGTGTCATGAAGAACTCAAGTGGCCCTGTGGAAAGGCCTGTGTGATGAGGAACTGAGGCCTCTTGCCAACAGCCATGTGAGTGAACCATTTTGGAAGTGGACCCTCTAGTCCCAGCTAAGCCTTCAGATAACTATTGACTGGGCAGTACTAACTAAAACCTGGAGAAATCCAGAGCCAGAACCACCCAGCTGAGCCATTCTCAGATGACCCACAGAGACTGCATGAGATAAGAAATGTTTGTTTTAACATGGCAAGTTTTGGGATACTTCGTTACACAGCAATAGATAACTAATATGTTATGTATCAGTTTTCCTGCGTACCAGGAAAGACACTTTTCTTATTCCTTTATCACATGGGCTCTTATTCCTCAGCCTGCCCTCAGACTAGTGGCATGATTTCTATCATTGAGCTTCAAAATGGGCTAAATACATAGACTTCTGCAAATAGGCTTGGAATGTAACTACAATTTGCAACCTTATTTCTACGCACTCGGAGTTTATAATAATAGACAAATGAACTTTTGAAACAGTGCACACTTATAATCTCGGTACTGCCTGCAATTCTGTTTGCTAGCTATTGCTCAGTATGCCATTCTTTTTTAAGAGATTTCATACGTTTTTCTAGTCTGAAGAATTTATTTATTTTTTATTTTAGTGAGACAGGGTGGAGGGGCAGGTCTCACTATGTTGCCCAGGCTGGTCTTGAACTCCTGGGCTGAAGTGATCCTCCTGTCTCAGCCTCCCAAGTGCTGGGATTACAGGCAGGAGCCACCAAGCCCAGCCTGAATAACTTCTTGCATGGCAGATGGAAAAGGCTGCCAACCATTTAGTTAGTCTCTCAACCAGGCAACTCATAATATGCAGATTTAGGCAATAGCAGAAGCCTGTCAACTGAATTGCAAGACACATACCTTGGGGCAGTTGAAAGGGATGAGCATAAAATTTCCTATGTCAAAATTTGTTTTCTGGTCCAGATATCTCTTGAAAAAAATGGCTGGGTGTTGTGGCTTATGCCTGTAATCCCAGCACTTTGGGAGGCTGAGGTGGGCAGACCACCTGAGGTCAGGAGTTTGAGACCAGCCTGGCCAACATAGCGAAACCCCCGTCTGTACTAAAAATACAAAAATTAGGGCGGGGTTTGGTGGCTCACGCCTGTAATCCCAACACTTTGGAAAGCTGAGGCAGGTGGATCACGAGGTCAGGAGTTCGAGAACAGCCTGACCAACATGGTGAAACGTCGTCTCTACTAAAAATACAAAAATTATCAGGTCTTGGTGGTGCGCACCTGTAATCCCAGCTACTCAGGAGGCTGAGGCAGGAGAATCGCTTGAATCCGGAAGGCAGAGGTTGCAGTGAGCCAAGATCGTGCCACTACATTCTGGCCTGGACAACAGAGTGAGACTCTGTCTCAAACAACAACAACAAAAATTAGCTGGCTGTGGTGGCAGGTGCCTGTAATCCCAGCTGCTTGGGAGGCTGAGGCAGGAGAATCTCTTGAACCTGAGAGGCGGAGGTTGCAGTGAGCAGAGATTGTGCCATTGCACTCCAGCCTAGGCGACAGAGCAAGACTCCATCTCATTAAAAAAAACAAACAAAAAACCTACTGAAAATAATATCATAGCTAGGATACTTAAGGCTTGTGTGCCAGGCACTATGAGGGCACCTGACTTACATTAGCTCATTTAATCATTACCACATCACTGTGATGAAGGTAGTGATTGAAAGCATGGGTCTTGGAGTCAGACAGATTGTGTTTGAGTCCTGGCCTCACCACTTATAGTTGTATGGTCTCTGGCAAACTATTTAATCTCTTTATGCTTCAATTTTCTTACATATAAAATGGATATAATAATAGTACCCACTTCACAAGGGTTGTACTAAGGATTAAATAAGATAATGCCAGTAAAGCATGTAAAACTTAGCACACATAATTCCTAGCACACAGTATGCGTTCAATCAATGCCAGCTATTATTATTTTTATTTTTATTTTCCTTTTTTTTTTACTTTTGACACAGCCTCAGGAGGTCCTGAGGACATGTGCCCCAAGCTGTTATTTTTTATGTAGGTGAAGACATAGAGTCTCAGGGAGGTTAAGTATCTTGGTCAGGATCATGCAGTTAGCAAACAGAGCAAGAACTCAATTTGGATCAGCTTTGTTTCTGAGCTCAATCTCTTAACCATTACCCCACACTATCTGCTCAGTTTCTTTCTGCCCCAAAATGGAATGCCCTATAGAAAAGCATCTAGACTCTGAAGCATGTCAGGAGAGATCCCTGTTTCATATATCAATGATTTGCCAGAACCTTGAGACTTCAGCATCATCCTGTGAAATCCCCATTGAAAATGAACAAAAAGAAAGTGGAAAAGTTTTTTAAAAGTGAAATATGGGAGAAGATGCTACTTGGTTGAGGTTCAAATTCTGCATATTCCCCATCCCAAGAATGCATCTCTATTGGAGTATGTGGCCGTAGGAGATTCCTATAGGATGTTTTAGAATGTGTCCCCTTATCTTCTTCAGGAGGGGATGAAAGTTGTTGAATGCGTGGAACAAGGGTTAGTGATGTGATACACAACTACAGTGAGTGTAATAGTTTATTCCTTCTATGAGTTGTTACCAGGAAGGAGTCCTGATCCAGACCCCAAGAGAGGGTTCTTGGATCTCATACAAGAAAGAATTTGAGACGAGTTCATACAGTAAAGTGAAAGCAAGTTTATTAAGAAAGTAAAGGAATAAAGAATGGTGACTCCATAGGCAGAGCAACCCTGAGGGCTGCTGGTTGCCCATTTTTATGGTCATTTATTGATTATATGCTAAACAAGGGGTGGATTATTCATGCCTCCCCTTTTTATTATTTATTATTTTTTAGACAGAGTCTCATTCTGTCACTCAGGATGGCTAATTTTTGTATTTTTAGTAGAGATGGGGTTTCACCATGTTGGCCAGGCTGGTCTCAAACACCTGGCCTCATTTGATCCACCTGCCTCAGCCTCCCAAAGAGCTGGGATTACAGGCATGAGCTGCCGTGTCGGGCAATGCCTCTCCATTTTAGACCATATAGGGTAACTTCCTGACGTTGCCATGGCATTTGTAAACTGTCATGATGCTGGTGGGAGGGTAGCAGTGAGGACGACCAGAGGTCACTGTCATCCCCATATTGGTTTTGGGTGGGTTTTGGCCGGCTTCTTTACTGCAACCTGTTTTATCAGCAAGGTCTTTTATGACCTGTATCTTGTGCCGACCTCCTATGTCATTCTGTGACTCAGAATGCCTTAACTGTCTGGGAATGAAACCCGGTATGTCTCAGCCTTATTTTACCCAGCCCCTATTCAAGATGGAGTTGCTCTGGTTTAAATGCCTCTGACAGAGTGTCTGGAGTTTCAATTTAATACCTCCTCTCAGGGAGGAGAAAGAGAAGGAGAAGGACCCAAAATAGATAAGAGAATTGCCCAAGGATGGCAAAGGCCCCCTTTTGGACAGGGAGGAGATAAAGGAGAGGGTCAAGAGCCCATCTACCCCGTAAGGCAAACCAACCTGCCAGCCAAAACCGAAATTTAGTCAAGTTCATTGTCTTCATAGCTTTGTTTTTTGCTTTCCCTTAGCTTTTTTTGTTTGTTTGTTTTGTTTTGTTTTGTTTTGAGACAGAGTTTTGCTCTTGTTGCCTGGGCTGGAGTGCATTGGTGCAATCTCGGCTCACTGCAACCTCCACCTTCCGGGTTCAAGCGATTCTCCTGCCTCAGCCTCCCAAGTAGCTGAGACTACAGGCATGTGCCATCATGCTGGCTAATTTCTGTATTTTTAGTAGAGATGGGGTTTCACCATGTTGGCTAGGCTGCTCTCGAATGCCTGACCTCAGGTGATCTGCCCGTCTTGGCCTCCCAAAGCGCTGGGACTATAGGCATGATCCACTGCGCCTGGCCAAACTGAGACCCTTAGTTTTAAAGTAAATGTTCCTATGGATTTCTCTAAGCATATCTGGCTGAAATTAGCAGGAATAGGAGGTCCAAGATGAGAAGGGGTTTTGGGAGTTAGGATACCAGCCCCAGAGTCTGAGGCGGTGGCTGGGCTAGAGGAGCTTAAAGTTGAGGGTGGAAGGCTGAACTTGGAAATACATTGGGAGTTTCATCATAGACAGGAGCACCACAAGAGAATTCAAAGAAACTGATTCAGCATCTAATTTTGTAATCCGTTCACTGTGACCCTTAGCAGTGTAATATTAATAATTGTTCAGCTTATTTTCTTGTCTGTAAAAAGTGGAAAATAATGTTTGTCTTACCTATTTCATTGGGACACTGTAAGAATCAAATGAGATTTTGTATGTGAAAGCATCTTCCTTTACCGCTTTACCAGAAAGAGACATTAAAGACCATGCCACCTGAACTAAACTACAAAGCAAGGGTATGGACAAATGCTAATCGTCAAGAATTCTCAGTCGGGGGTGGTGGCTTACCCCTGTAATCCCAGCACTTTGGGAGGCCAAGGCAGACAGATCACTTGAGGCCAGGAATTCAATCAAGATCAGCCTGGCCAATGTGGTGAAACCCCATCTCTACTAAAAATACAAAAAAATTAGCTGGGTGTGGTGGTGCACGCCTGTAATTCCAGCTACTCAGAAGGCTGAGGCATGAGAATCACTTGAACCTGGAAGGCATAGGTTGCAGTGAGCCGAGATCACGCCACTGCACTCCAGCCTGGGCGATAGAACAAGACTCTGTCTCAAAAAAGAAAGAATTTTCCACTTACATTCATCTCTTCTTAGGATTGCTAAACCCAGTCCTTGGTTTATTAATGACGCATTCTGACTTATTTCGAACTTACTTAGAACTCCACCACACATTCTTACTTCATTCCTATCCTAAGCTGTTTTTGCAGCCATAGCACCTGATCTCATACTTGCAGCAGGAACCCAGTAAATACTCATGGACAAATATATGCAAATATTTTAATCATAGAGAGTTTATCCATAACCTTAAATTCTCCTTTAACATAAACATTTCTATTTCTTTAAGCTGGAGTGTAAGGCCATTTCTAAGGAATTTTTTTAAGTGGTGATATCAATGTGTCTTATAAGATCAGTGATTATTAATACACTCTTAGTTCATATTTATACTATATCTATTTCAAAGAACATTATAACATTTACGAATCAAGCCAGGACAAAGAAACAACTGCAGACAAAGTGACTCTTTTGTGGCCTCTAGTAACTTGTGGCTTCAAACAATGAAGGCCATTGTATAAACTCCTTTGAGGGGTCATTGTGAGAATTAATTAGATTAAAATCTGCAAAGTACTTTGAACTTTTTCCAGAATTCCCTTACAAATAAAGATGACATTAATTTTTTTTGAGGTATCTTTATGTTGGTCCTCCCAGAATCAAATGTAACAAGTTCACCTGCTGTTGAACTGCCTGTGTTCCCTGAAGCAAATCCCAAGACTAAGCCAAATTTTATCTTTAGTGATTTTAAGCTGATCCCAAGAGCACACACAATGGAGCAGAATTTGTTGCCCTTATCACAAAGAGCTTGGTGTATGATATGCATGATGCAGTGTCTCATAATCCCTATGCCACATGGTAATTAAATATAAATTACTGTAGTTATTACAGCTATTTTATAGTGACCAACAGTTTTACCCTCCTCTTTGTTATTTATATTTGAATAATTTACATTCTGCTCATTTGCAATAGGATTTAAGGCAGCCTTCCCTTTAGTAGTTCTTCCTTATCCCTAAACAATGTAAATACTGAAAAACTTTCCTGATTCCGGTAACTGTTTAATCTGCACTGTATGAACAGAAGCACAAGCAGGCATTAAAGACAGAGTCTTAGATCCAACTCTCTAACAGCTGGGGCTCCTTGGGAACCCCTTCTCCTTAGTCTCCTGATCTTCTCTGATCCCAATCTTGTCCCCAGTGACCCCCTCAGCCCATGCTGTCCTCTACCCTTCCCAAGAAGGAGCAGCTCTGAATATTCTGAGTGCTGGGCTTGGGGCAGCAGAAACTGTGGAGCAGCCCCAGGTAAGCCCTGGGGAACAGTAGGATAAGAGGCCTATTGTAAATGAGGAACCTGTCTGGCAGGTGACCAACTTGGTTCGCTTGGGAGTGAGGGGGGTTCCCAGGACATGGGACTTTCAGTTTACTGGGACTAATTTACCTGGGCATTAAACTAGGTTCTGGGACCCTGATATTGGCGGAGTCTTTTCTGGGTGGGGAGAGAATCTTATTTGGGAAAGACACCTTGTTCCTTTTGGGCCCTGCAGCACACTGGTCTGAGTTATGTCTTCTCAGGGAACTCCGGATGTGACTCCTGTTACATGAAAATGGAAGAGGTCAGAGTTGTCCAAGAGGAAGGCCAGCCACATCCAGGCAGGGCCCCCATGGTCAGAACCCTGCTAGAGCCATCAAGGTCCCAGGTCAGTTCTGCAGCTTTGCAGGTGTGGACATGACACCTGTGGGTCAGGCTGGGGAAGCTAATGCATGCTAAACAACTGCCCTTAAGAGACTCAGTAGATCACTGTTGTGGTTATCTTCATAATCCTGGGGGATATACCTTTGCCATTTCCCTGCATGGCCCCCTTCACAGGACCAGTGATATGAGAAGCCAAGTTGCCTTAGAGCTAGAACAAAGGTTTTTGTGTGTTTGTTTGTTTGTTGAGACAGAGTCTCTCTCTGTCACCTAGGCTGGAGTGCAATGGCACGATCTTGGCTCACTGCAACTTCCGCCTCCCAGGTTCAAGTGATTCTTCCACTCCAGGCTCCCAAGTAGCTGGGATTACAGGCACTCGCCATCATGCCTGGCTAATTTTTGTATTTTTGTAGAGACAGGGTTTCACCATGTTGGCCAGGCTGGTCTTGAACTCCTGACCTCAGGTGATCTGCCTGCCTCGGCCTTCCAAAGTGCTGGGATTACAGACGTGAGCCACCGCACCCAGCCTAGAACAAAAGTTTTGAAAGGAGAAAAAGGTTGGTTGGTTGGAGACAGGGTCTTGCTCTGCTGCCCAGGCTGGAGTGCAGTGGCATCATTTGGGGTCACTGCAACCTCTGCCTCTTCCTATGTGTAATTTTTAAGTGAAAGTGGAAAATCCTAGTTTAGTTTTCCTGGAAATTTTTCCCCAGGCCCACGTCAGGTGAGGCCCACAGATAACCAACCCCTTCTACTGTGTACTGATTGTTATAATTTAGGGGAGGACATTCACGTACTACTACTCTAGCTGCCTTTAATCCTCCCAGTTGTGTTTAGTCCTGAGTTGTGACCTCAAAGCTCATGGGCCTGTCTTCTTTTTGTAAATAGTTTGGATATTTTTATCTCAAAGTGCATTATTTTGCACTTGCTCCCATGAGAGCTCATTTGTCAATTGTCAGATCACATGGTCAGATTTATAGGCTATTCTGATTATCTAGCTCAGGAATTGGCAAACGGTTTCTGTAAAGGCCAGATAATAAATAATTTCACTTCCACCACTATTGGTCTGCAGCTCTTCTTATGGTAGCAGTTGTTGCATTTCTCTGTGGGAAAGAAAAGAGGATTAAACACCTCTTTCTTAGCAAAACAGAGAGTAGGCATATGTGTGACAGACACAAGATGTATTCTGTAGTTTTGTTTGGCAGGAGATGATCCATTTCAAAACAAATTAAGAAGACTTGGAAAAAATATAATTCAGTATTTGAATAATGCTGCTTCTTGTTCTTTTTTAAAAATAATAATTTTAGGCCAGTCGCGGTGGCTCATACCTGTAATCCCAGCACTTTGGGAGGCCGAGGTGGGCAGATCTCGAGGTCAGGAGATCAAGACCATCCTGGCTAACACGGTGAAACCCCATCTCTACTAAAAATACAAAAAATTAGCCGGGCGTGGTGGCAGGCGCCTGTAGTCCCAGCTACTTGGGAGGCTGAGGCAGGAGAATGGTGTAAACCCGGGACACGGAGCTTGCAGTGAGCTGAGGTCGCGCCACTGCACTCCAGCCTGGGCGACAGAGCAAGACTCCGTCTCAAAAATAATAATAATAATAATAATAATTTTAGCTTTGCAGCAATCCTCAGGTGTCAGTCAGTCACTCTGCTGTTGTAGCAACAGCCAAAGAGAATAAACAAATGAGCATGGCCGTGTTCCAATAAAACTTTATTTATGGAAACTGGGATGTGACTTTCATATAATTTTAATGTGTCACAAAATATTAGTTTTCTTTCCATTTTTTTCAGCCACTTAAAAATGTAAAAACCATTCTTAGTTTGCAGGCTGTACAAAAACAGGCACTGGCGCGATTTGGCCCAGCACTTGCTGACCCCTGATCTAGACCTATCTGTGTAGAAGTGTTGTTAGAGGTTTTATCGCACAGGCTGTCCTCCAGATCATTTACACATGTTAGTATGTCCTTTCCTAGCACAGATGCCTGAGACTTAGGCTCTTGGTTTCATCAATCCTCACTTCCCAATGTACTGTTTTTAAAAATTTATTTATGTATTTATTTACTTATTTTGAGACGGAGTCTCACTCTGTTGCCCAGGCTGGAGAGCAGTGAGCCGAGGTAGCGCTACCTCGGCTCACTGCAACCTCTGCCTCCTGGGTTCAAGCAATTCTCTACCTCAGCCTCCCAAGTAGCTGGGATTACAGGCGCCCATGGTATGGGATTACAGCCACCATGCCTGGCTAATTTTTGTATTTTTAGTAGAGACGGGGTTTCACTATATTGGCCAGACTCGTCTTGAACTCCTGACCTCGTGATCCACCCACCTCAGCCTCCCAAAGTGCTGGGATTACAGGCGTGAGCCACAGCACCTGACCTATTTTCTTTTATTTATTTTTTATTTTTTTGAGGCAGACTCTCACCCTATTGCCCTCACAAGTAGCCTCCCAAGTAGCTGGGACTACAGGCACCCACCACCATCCTTGGCTAATTTTTGTATTTTCAGTAGAGACAGGTTTCACCATGTTGGCCAGGCTGGTCTCGAACGCCTAACCTCAAGTGATCGACCCGCCTCAGCCTGTCAAAGTGCTGGGATTACAGGCATAAGCCACGGTGCCCGGCCCTCAAATGTACTATTAAGGCAGCAGTATTTATACCACCCAACTGCCTTCATTTGGGCCGGGTATAGCTGGGGCCCCGGAACCCACCAGAATGCTTGCTTGTGGCTGTTCAAGCATCTTAGTGGCTCCTGTGAAAATACACTGGACCTTTCAAAATGGAAATCTGATTGTGGCTCCAACCTCTTCCATGCCTCCACGCTTAGCTCAGGCACTTGCCTCTTTCCTCTGAGCTGTAGTGTAGCTGCAGTAAACTTGTGTTTTCTGGGTTTCTGAGCACAGGCCTTTTCATGTGCAGCTTCCTCACTTGGAATACCTTTCTTCATCATTCTTTTAGCTAGTTAATTAGTAAGCTCTCTAGAGCCACTCGCATGGCACCCATCATGCCCCAAGTCTAGATGAGTCAATTTGTTACATGTTTCACTTTGTAATGTTATCTTCATTAGTGGCATTATTTGACTAATGGCTGCTACTAACTCTCATTAGACTCTAAGCTCCAAGAGAGTGAGGGACTGTATCTTTGCACACCACTGTATCTTCTGCACCTGGCACTGTGCCTGGCACAGAGTAGGTGGTCAGCAAGCAACCCAGTAGGCCACAGCCTGCTGCCTGGGGCATTGATACCTGTGAGAGTTCCCTCCCTTTACTAGCAGAGTGAACTTAGATGAATTATAAGATCTCTTTGAGCCTCAGTGTCCTTCTGTGTAAAATGGAGGTAATAACATAACTAGTGTCGGGTTATGGTGACTTAAATGAGATAATGTGCCTGGCACATGGCCTGATCTAGTCACTACTAGATTAACATTAGTCTCCTTCTCCCTTCCTATTATTGAGGTCCATTCTGTGGGTACCTGACACCCAAGTATCACTTGCCCAGATTCCCCCAAGTGCACAGGACTCCATCTTTCTGTTGAGAACTGCACAGTTTCCATCGAGAAATCCAGAATTAGAGATGAGACTACCGTGCCCTTCATATATCCACTGCCTTCCCAGGAACTGTCACTTGGGCCTCTAGTTCCCTCCCCTACCTTGAATCAACAGGCCCGCCCATTATTTTTGCTTCTGAGCTAGTTCCTTATTGCCTCACAAAACATTCCACTTTCACGCAACTTTTATTATTAGCCTGTCCTTTGGAAACCTGTCCAAGGTTTTATTAAGGCTTCTAGGTGAATAATACTAAGCTGTTGTTTATCTACTTTTCCATTTTTTTAACCACTTAAACATGTAAAAACCTCACAGAAATTTGTCAAATTTTCTCTTTAAAGATATCATCTTGACAGTCTTCTCTGAAATTAATTTTATTTATTTAGCTTGCCTATTTCACAAATGAACCATAATTTCCCAGGTTCCCTTTATAAATTTCTAAATGATAATAAATATTGTCATGTAATAAAAATTATAATATTTTGAGCCCACTGTGCTAGGAACCTTACATACACTATTTAATTAATTATTATTATTATTATTATTATTTGAGACAGAGTCTCACTCTGTCACCCAGGCTGGAGTGCAGTGGCACAATCTAGGCTCACTACAACCTCCACCACCCGGGTCCAAGGGATTCCTGGGCATCAGCCTCCTGAGTAGCTGGGATTACAGGCATGCGCCACCACACCTGGCTCATTTTTTTGGTATTTTTAGTAGAGACAGGGTTTTGCCATGTTGACCAGGCTGGTCTTGAACTCCTGGCCTCAAGTGATCCACCCACATTGGCCTCCCAAAGTGTTGGGATTACAGGTGTGGGCCACCACGCCCGGCCCACTATTTAATACAATCCTTATAACAATCCTTCATAGTAGACACTATTGTTCCCATTGTGTACATGGAATAAATGAAATTTTATAAATATTTTTGTTCTAAGTCACACAGTTAGGAATCAAGATTTGCATCAGGTTTGTATAAGTCAGGTGCCCATTGTCTTTTCACTCTGACCTTTTTCCTCCTTTCTTAGGCTTGTTGGTTCATAATGGTGGTGGGGAGGGTATGTATGTCATATTTTTGCTTTTCCAACCTCCTGAGTATACAGCCAGTTGTTATGACCAGTTACCCAATTTTGCCAATGGCCCCTCAATGTCATGTTGCACTTCCATCAGAAGTTGGGTAGGTCTTAAAGTATTATCCTTGTATTGAAAACAGTAATCATCCATCCATCTATCCATCCACCCATCCATTCAATATTCCTTAAGAGTCTGTATACCGACCGGGGGTGGTGGCTCACGCCTGTAATCCCAGCACTTTGGGAGGCCGAGGCCAGCGGATCACCTAAGGTAGGGAGTTCAAGACCAGCCTGACCAACATGGAGAAACCCCGTCTCTACTAAAAATACAAAATTAGCCGGGCGTGGTGGCACATGCCTGTAATCCTAGCTACTCAGGAGGCTGAGGCAGGAGAATCGCTTGAACCCGGGAGGTGGAGGTTGTAGTGAGCTGAGATCGTGCCATTGTACTCCAGCCTCGGCAACGAGAGTGAAAGACAGAGTGAAACTCTGTCTCAAAAAAAAAAAAAAAAAGAGTCTGTATGCCAGATGCTATGCTATGTGCTAAACATGTCTTAGACCAAAGAAATGTGTCCCTAGTTTTTAAAATCAAGACATTGTGGAATTAGTGGAAGAGGCATTGGCGGGTTGGGGGGTTAGGGTAGGGATGAAGAAGAGAAAGGAAGGGAAAGGAAGGAACTTCCTGTGAAGTCATTCCCCTGGGCACATGAGTATGATGGAGGAAGGCAGGGGAAGATATTGAGATTCTTACACAGCAAGATAGGAATGATAAGGCAAAACCAGCAGAATTTTGCCCTGGCATGAAATACTGCCTGTTTGTGGTACCTTATGATTTTCAGTTCCCTTCTCCAGAAGCTGATACTTTCCTATATCTCTGATGTTCTATTTACTCTTTTTGAAGCCACTTTTAGAAATTGGCCAGCATATGGACATGGTGGTGCAGCATATGGATGTGGTAGTCCCAGCTACTTGGGAGGCTGAGGCAGGAGGATCACTTGAGCCTGGGAGGTTGAGGCTGCAGTGAGCTATGATTGAGTCACTGCACTCCAGCCTGGCATGATTATAGCTCACTGCAGGCTAGGTTAGTGGAAGATAAAGGCTCTCTCAGGCTGCCAAAAAAATCAAGTTTCTGACTCTAATCAGGTCTTGAGAGCAAGACCATCTCAAAAAAAAAAAAAAAAATTGGCCAGCATAGATGTTAACCTTTGCATTTTGTGTTCTCTGTGTAGGTAGCATATCCACTCATCTCAACAGCCTACCAGAATTGTGACGGTAGATTCAAGTTATGCTTTTTAAAAGATTTAAACTGATTTACTGGGCTTAAGAAGGGGTTTACTTCTTCTTTTTTTTTTTTTTTTGAGACGCAGTTTTGTTCTTGTTGCCCAAGCTGGAGTGCAATGGTGTGATCTCCGCTCACTGAAACCTCTGCCTCCTGGGTTCAAGCGATCCTCCTGCCTCAGCCTCCTGAGTAGCTAGGATTACAGGCATGCGCCACCACACTCAGCTGATTTTTTGTATTTTTAGTAGAGACAGGGTTTCACCATGTTGGCCAGGCTGGTCTCAAACTCCTGACCTCAGGTGATCCACCAGCCTCAGCCTCCCAAAGTGCTGGGATTACAGGCGTGAGCCACCGGGCCCAGCCTACTTCATTTTTTCCCTTGGTTTTGCATGTGTTTGTGTGTGTGTATTAGTCTGTTCTCACACTGCTATGAAGAAATGCCCAAGACTGGGAAATTTATGAAGGAAAGAAGTGTAATTGACTTCCAGTTCCACATTGCTTGGGAGGCCTCAGGAAACTTGCAGTCATGGCAGAAGGCAAAAAGCAAGTGCCTTCTTCACAGGGCAACAGGATGGAGTGAGTGCAAGCAGGGGAAATGCCAGATGCTTAATGCAACCATGAGATGTCATGAGAATTCATTCACTATCATGAGAACAGCATGGGGGAAACTGCCCCCATGATCCATTTACCTCCACCTGGTCCTGTCCTTGACATGTGGTGATAATGGGGTGAGATTTGGATGGAAACACAGAGCCACACCATATCAGTGTGCATGGTGAATGCATTTGCACACAAGTGTGTATAGACTTGTACATGTGAAAAGCAAGGGGGGCCTGGATTGTTGTTCAATCATTAAAACATGTTCAGACAGAGGAATCCTGGTGATTAGAAGAGTCCTCACAAAGTGGCCTTTACTTTGCTAAGTTCATTGTGAAATCAGAGTCTGAAACTTGATTTTATTAACAGCTTGAGAGTGCCTTCATCTCCCACTAACCTAGCTTACGAAAACTAGTAAATACAAAGGAAAATATTGTGAGTATGCAAGAAAGTGTTCATATGTTTTAGAGATCCACACTAAAGTGAATGGTTATCTCGGTCAGCCTGGGCTGCTACAACAAAATACCATATGCTTGGTGGCTTAGAAACAACAGGAATTTTTTGCTCACATTTCTAGAGGCTGAAAGGTCCAAGATCCAGGTGCCAGCAGATTGCATGTCTGGTGAGGGCCTGGTTCCTGCTTAAGAGATGGCTGTGTTCTCCCTCTGTCCTCACATGGTATAAGGGGCTAGGGGCCTCTTGGGGTCTTGGCACTTATCTCATGAGGGCTCTGTCTCCATGACTTAATCGTCTCCAAAAAGGCTCCACCTCCTAATATCACCTGGGTGGGGTAGGATTTCAACATATGAATTTTGGGGGACAGAAACATTTACACCATGGCAGTGGGGAGGGGCCTAGGATTTTCTTTAATATAGTTTAGTTTTTTTATTTTTATTTTTATTTTTTTATTTTTATTTTTTTTGAGAGGGAGTTTTGCTCTTGTTGCCCAGGCTGGAGTGCAGTGGTGTGATCTCGGCTCATCGCAAGCTCTGCCTCCCGGGTTCAAGCGATTCTCCTGCCTCAGCCTCTCAAGTAGCTGGGATTACAGGCATGTGCCACCACATCCGGCTAATTTTGTATTTTTAGTAGAAACAAGGTTTCTCCATATTGGTCAGGCTGGTCTCGAACTCCCGACCTCAGGTGATCCACCCACCTTGGCCTCCCAAAGTGCTGGGATTACATGTGTGAGCCACCATGCCTGACTATATAGTTTAGTTTATAAAAGTGGGAGAAAGTGAAGCAAGTGTAGGAAAATCTTGATTATGATTGAACATAGTTATAGGGTATTTCATACTATTCATTATACCTTGTATATATTCATTATATTATTTTCTTCACTTTTTTCCTTTTACTTATTTAAAAACCTGGAATACTTTTGTATGTTTGAAATTTTTCTCTTTTTTAACTTTTATTTTAAGTTGAGGAGTGCACGTGCAGGTTTGTTATACAGGTAAACGCTTGTCGTGGGGGTTTGTTGTATGGATTATTTTGTCACCTAGGTATTAAGCCTACTACCCACTAGTTATTTTTCCTGATCCTCTCCCTGCTCCCACCTTCCACCTTCCAGTAGGCCCCAGTGTGTGTTGTTCCCCTCTTTGTGTTCATGTGTTCTCATCATTTAGCTTCCACTTATAAGTAAGAACATGTGGTATTTGGCTTTCTGTCCCTGCATTAGTTTGCTAAGGATAATGGGCTCGAGTTCCACCCACGTCCCTGCAAAAGACGTGATCTCACTCTTTTTTGTGGCTGCATAATATTCCATGGTGTATATATACCATGTTTTCTTTATACAGTCTACCACTGATGGACATTTAGGTTGATTCCATGTCTTTGCAATTATGAATAGTCTTGCAACAAACATACGTGTGGATGTGTCTTTATGATAGAATGATTTATATTCCTTTGAGTATATCCAGTAATGGGATTGCTGGGTCAAATGGTAGTTTTGTTTTTAGATCTTTGAGAAATCACCACACTGTTTCCCATATGGTTGAACTAATTTACACTCCTACCAACAGTGTATAAGCATTTATTTTTCTTCACAACCTTGACAGTACCTATTATGTTTTTACTTTAACCATAGCCATTCTGACAGGTGTGAGATGGTATCTCATTGTGGTTTTTATTTGCATTTCCCTAATGGTCAGTGATGTTGAGCTGTTTTTCATATGCTTGTTGGCCACATGTATGTCTTCTTTTGAAAAGTGTCTGTTCCTATTAATGGAGTTGTTTGTTTCTGTAAATTTAAGTTTCTTTAAAATAGTTTAGTTTAGTTTTTAAAAGTGGGAGAAAGTGAAGCAAGTGTAGGAAAATCTTGATAATGATTAAATCTAGTTATAGGGTATTTCACAGTATTAATTATATATATTCACTTTTGCGTGTTTGAAACTTTTTTCTTTCTTTCTTTCTTTTTTTTTTTTTTGAGACAGAGTTTTGCTCTTGTCGCCCAGGCTGGAGTGCAATGGAGTGATCTCGGCTCGCTGCAACCTCTGCCTCCCAGGTTCAAGCGATTCTCTGGCCTCAGCCTCTCCAATAGCTGGGACTACAGGCATGAGCCACTATACCCAGCTAATTTTTTGTATTTTTAGCAGAGACAGGGTTTCACCATGTTGGCCAGGCTGGTCTTGAACTCCTGACCTCAGGTAATTCACCCTCCTCAGCCTCCCAAAGTGCTGGGATTACAGGCGTCAGCCACTGCACCCAGCCTGAAATTTTTCTTATATAAATTTTAAAAATCTAAAGAAAGTGACAGTAATTTACAGAAATAAATAAAACAGTCAGGTGGCCTGATTATTCAAGTTACCTTAACCAGAAATACAACCTAGAAAACTAATTTGATTAAGACTTCTGGGTCCACCTGCAATCCTAGCAAGGGCAGATAGCCGTAGGATCCAAGCACAAAAGATTAATGCCCTACTGGTTTAGTCTGTGTGTGCTGTAACAGAATACCTTAGACTGGGCGACTTAAAAAGAACAGAAATTATTTCTCACAGTTTGGAGGCTGGGAAGTCCGTGATCAAGGTGCTGGCAGGTTTGGTTGTCTGGTGAGGGCCTCATCCTCTGGAGGGGAGGTGGAAGGGTAAATTAACCAAATGCTGCCCGAAGCTTCTTTTTTAAGGCACTTAATCCCAAACCTGAGGGAGGAGCTCTTATGGCCTGATTGCCACTTAAAGGCCCCACCTCTTAAAACTATCGCATTGCAGCCTGGCCAACATGGTGAAACCCCGTCTCTACTAAAAATACAAAAATTAGCCAGGCAGTAGTGGTGTGCACCTGTAATCCCAGCTACTCAGGAGGCTGAGGCAGTAGAATCACTTGAGCCTGGGGACGAAGGTTGCGGTGAGCCAATATCATGCCACTACACTCCAGTCTGAGCAAAAAAGTGAGGCCCTGTCTCAACAAAACAAAAATCCTATCATTTTGGCAACATCTGAATTTTGGAGGGGCCGTATTCAAATGATAGTACCTACTATCTGTATAAAATGACGTAACTACCTGTTTTTGTTCTCATGTCTTTCTCCAGAAAAAACTGATTTGATCTCTGTTTACTAAATTACAACTTCAGTACAATCCTGCCTCCCCCAAAATACTCACAGAGCATCTTTGAGGGGCCCAATCTCTTTGATTGCTCATTTACAGCCTCCTAGTCTACTCCAACAGATAACTGATTCCCTCCTTTGCATTGAATTCTTGCTAAAATAACCTTCAGAGAGTGGCTTATTCTCTCATCTGCAAATGGTTTTTTTTTTGTTTTGTTTTGTTTTTTGTTTTTTTTTTTTGAGACAGAGTCTCGCTCTGTCGCCTAGGCTGGAGTGCGGTAGTGCGATCTTGGCTCACTGCATCCTCCCTACCTCAGGTTCAAGTGATTCTCATTCTCATCTGCAAATCTTGAGGAGTGCCTCACAATTGTTCCCTCCTCATACCAACCATATCTCACATAGTGCTGTCCATTATCCAGCACATAGCACAATTAAAACCTAATCTGCTCTAATCCCAGTACTTTGGGAGGCTGAGGCAGGTGGATCACCTGAGGTCAAGAGTTCGAGACCAGCCTGGTCAACATGGTGAAACCCCATCTCTATTAAAAACACAAAAAATTAGCCAGGCGTTGTGGTGGGCACCTATAATCCCAGATATTTGGGAGGCTGAGGCAGAAGAATCGCTTGAACCCATGGGGTGGAGGTTTCAGTGAGCAGGGATAGCACCACTGCACTCCAGCCTGGCGGCAGAGTGAAACTCCATCAAAAAAAAAAAACAAAAAACAAAACCTAATCTGATCAAGTCCACCATGAACAAGCCTGTGGTCTGACAAGGGAGTGTACTTCAGAATTGTGAAATGCTGCCCTCAACAAGGTGTTAACGGGTGGGTCTTTGTTCTTAGAGCTCCCAAGATGGTGGCAAGCCTTTTGTTCTCTGACCAGAGGTTCCTGGCCTCACGGATTCCAAGGAATGGAACCTTGGGCCATGCGGTGAGTGTTATAGCTCTATTAGAAGCCGTGGGTCACAGAAGAGAACCGTGGAACCCAGTGACTAACTAGTGTTAAGCTCAATTAGGACAAACCTGGGCACTTAGCTGTGCAGGAACAATGGTGAGCCTCTAGCCCCAACGGGAGCAGCAATGCGTGCCTCGCTGGATCAGAAACGCAGAGGACACCCTGCCGGATCTGGAGGGGGGGAAGTCAATGGCAGGTCTGCGATGGCAGCGAACAGCAGTGGTGGATGGTGAGCGAAAGCTCACCTCGAGCCGGAAGAAACATGGACCAGAAGAGTGTGCAGTTGCAAGATTTAATAGAGTGAAAACTGAGCCCCCATACAAGGGGAGGGGACCCAAAGCAGATTGCCCCTCCCTGCTCGAATGCCTGGGGTTTATATCCCAATCATTGTCCCTCCCCCTGTGCTCTCAGATGATAGATGATTTGACTATTTCTTTACCTCCTGCTTTTAGCCTAATTGGTATTTTAGTAAGCCCTCTTTACTACCTGATTGGTCAGGTGTAAGCTGAGTTTCAAGCCTCGTGTTTAAAGGTGGGTTCAGTCATCTTCCCCAGCTAGGCTTAGGAATTCTTAGTTGGCCTAGGAAATCCAGCTAGTACTGTCTCTCAAAGGGAACTCTAGCAGCTGCATTCTCATGGAAATATTTAGATTAATTAGAGGACAAACTTTTTTTTTTTTTTGAGAGAGACAGAGTCTCTGTCTGTCACCCAGGCTGGAGCACAGTGGTGCAATCTTGGCTCACTGCAACCGCTGCCTCCCAGGTTCAAGGAATTCTTGTGCCTCAGCCTCCCGAGTAGTTGGGATTACAGGCTTTCACCATCATGCCCTGCTAATTTTTTTGTTGTTGTTGTATTTTTAGTAGAGTCGGGGTTTCACCATGTTGGCCAGGCTGGTCTCGAACTCCTAACCTCAAATGACCCTCCCATATCAGCCTCCCAAAGTGTTGGGATTACAGGTGTGAGCGACTGCACCTGGCCTGTGGACAAACTTTCCTTGTGTGTCTACAAATCAGTGAATGAAAGATCATTTTTAGAGAATGAAAACTAACCTCAAGAAAGCAGAGAGAAGGTAGAGACTTCTGGGGTCTGAGCTCTCCCATATGACTTTCATGCCATGGGACTGTAGTAGTCACCCAAGAGAATGACATAGGCCCATCTGTAGCCATCTCTCCCCTTCTGCTCTTCTGTCCCAGGATCTAGTTCTAGGAACAGAAAGGACAGATCTTCAAAGACCTAGACATCTGATGCCTACACTCATAGGCTTCTCCCATCACATTCCCTGTCCCTATATCAGGTACGTCAGTCCTGCTCCAAGCCAAAGGAGTGGTGCCTCAATTGCTACCACCAATGGCAAAAGGCATCTATTTCTGCTGCTTCCAGCTTCTGCTTTTGCTTTAGAAACTGTCATTCTTGGGATACATGAGAGACAGACACTGCTAACCTAACTGCTCGTTCATCTTCCACTCCTGTCACTTCCATTCCATCAGATATCTTAGGGGCTGAAACTGACACAGGAGTTAAGAAGGGATTACTTAGGCAGATAGTAAGGGCATGGGAGTCCTCCTAAGGCTTTTCTTTTTAATGAAAAGCAGCCCCAAATCATTTTCTAACAAAGAGCAGCCCTGCAAACTGGGAGCTTGCACGGGTGCATACTAGCAGGAACTAAGGACTAGGCATTTTCAAAACAGAGGCTCCATCTTCCCTTCTCTGCCAGCCACGTGTATTGTAAGGAGCAGACAAGATGGCGCAGGTCAACTGGGAAGTCTATTTGCATGAGAAGATTAGGGTGGGGAGACCAGCCTTCCTGGCGCACCATGTAAACATCATAACTGATCCAACCAATCTGTGAGCCCTATGTAAATCAGATACCGCCTCTTCAAACTGAGTTATAAAACTTGGTGCATTCTCCACCAGCTGTTCCTTTTTGCTCGGAGATCCCTCTATGTGTAGAGGAAACTGTTTCTCTTTCTCTTCTCTTCTGCCTTTTAAACCTCCGCTCCTAAACTTCTCATGTATGTATGTGTCCTAAATCTTCCTGGCACGTGACGACGAACCCCAGGTTTATACTCCAGACAACATAGCCACTTCAAAACCTGAGAAATAGCAGGACCGTATGAGGATTCTCGACCTTGTGGCCCAACCTCTCTGCCTGTTTGCCCAACACCAGCCTCCTGGAATAACAGAGATGGCTAAAGCAAAACCTCCTTTGTGTTTACAAATTGTTTTCAAAAACATGGTTTAATCTCATCCTCCTTCAGATCTGTGAGATAGCTATTATTTCTATTTAAAGAGACAAGACACTAGGGTACAGAGAAGTTAAGTAATTTGTTCACAGTCACAGAGTTAATTGAAAGCAGAGCCATGATGTGAACTGAGATATTCCATCTCCTGGAGGAATTCATCTGTATCTAAATCCAAATTATTACTGAGCTTTGAGCTACGATATCTCTTTCTTTCTTTTTTTCTTTTTTGAGACAGAGTCTTACTCTGTCACCCAGCCTGGAGTGCAGTGGCGTGATCTCGGCTAACTGTCGCCTTGACCTCCCTGGGCTCAGCTGAGCCTCCCGAGTAGCTGGGACCATAGGCATATTCCACCACGCCCAGCTAATTTTTGTACTTTTTGTAGAGACAGGATTTAGCCATGTTCCCCAGGCTGGTGTCAAGTTCTTGGGCTCAAGGGATCCGCCCGCCTCAGCCTCCCAAAGTGCTGGAATTACAGGCATGAGCCACTGTGCCCAGCCTATGATATTTCTGTAAGAAAAATATTGGTTATAGCCACCAAGTTATGTTACCACAAAAAATGACTCATTATTAGCTTCAGGCTGAGACTGTTCATAGCCAAAAGCCATATTTCATTCTGTGTTGAACTCATTAATTTAAACCATTCCTAATTTTTTATTGTGAGGAGTCAATAGATAATATTTACAGTTAATAAATCAAGAAAAACAAATATATTACATATACCGATTCAATGGTAATCAACAATATAACTTAAAAACAAACTATTAATAAATCTTCTGGGTAATGGGTGTGGAGTGTGGGTGTTGTGGAGACGAGTGGCAAGAGACTTTTGTTTTTCATTTAAGACAACTCGGTACAGTCTAAATTTTTCAAACGTGCAAATGTTACTTCTATAAATTAAAAACAAATTTATTTTATTTTTTGAGACAGAATCTTGCTCTGTCGCCCAGGCTGGAGTGCAGTGGCGCAATCTCGGCTCACTGCAACCTCTGCCTCCTGGGCTCAAGCAATTCTCCTGCTTCAGCTTCCCAAGTAGCTGGGTTCACAGGCATGTGCCACCACGGCCAGCTAATTTTTGTATTTGTAGTAGAGAGATGGGGTTTCACCATGTTGGCCAGGCTGGTCTCAAACTCCTGACCCTGTGATCTGCCTGCCTCAGCCTCCCAAAGTGCTGGGATTACAGGCATGAGCCACTGTGCTGGGCCTAAAAACAATTTTTAAAATAGAAAAATAAAATGAAGTAAAAAATATTTTATCAATGAGTGATTGCTTAGTCATATGTAATGTTATGTAGCCAATAGAAAAAAATGAGATACCGCTATATAAATTTTAAGTAAGAAAAACACATTGCAGAATGATACTTGAATAATACTATTTATTTCAAATTTGTGTGTGTGTGTGTGTGTGTGTGTGTGTGTGTGTGTGTGTAGATAAACTCGCACACCAAACTGGAAGGATATATACCAAAGTCTAGGAATAAAGAGTAGGGAGGAGAGACTTTATTTACTTTCTTTTTTTTTTTTTTGAGATGGAGTCTCGCTTTGTCGCCCAGGCTGGAGTGCAGTGGCACCATCTCGGCTCACTGCAACCTCCGCCTCCTGAGTTCAAGTGATTCTTGTGCCTCAGCCTCCCGAGTAGCTGGGACTACAGGTGTGTGCCACCACACCCAGGTAATTTTTGTATTTTTAGTAGAGATGGGGTTTCACCATATTTACCAGGCAGGTCTCGAAATCCTGACCTCATGATCCTCCTGCCTCGGCCTCCCAAAGTGCTGGGATTACACACGTGAGCCACTGTGCCGGGCCGATTACTTTCTGTCACACGCGTCCGTGTGAAGAGACCATCAAACAGGCTTTGTGTGAGCAATAAAGCTTTTTAAGCACCTGGGTGCAGGTGGGCTGAGTCCGAAAAGAGAGTCGGCAAAGGGAGATAGGGGTGGGGCTGTTTTATAGGATTTGGGTAGGTAGTGGAAAATTACAGTCAAAGGGGGTTGTTCTCTGGGGGGCAGGGGCGGGGGTCACAAGGTGTTCAGTGGGGGAGCTTCTGAGCAAGGAGAGGGAATTTCAAAAGGTAACGTCATCAGTTAAGGCAGGGACCAGCCATTTTCACTTCTTTTGTGATTCTTCACTTGCTTCAGGCCATCTGGATGTATACATGCAGGCTTGAGCTTGGAGGCCTGACACTTTCTATACTTCTATATATTGTTTGATTTTTT
Organism: Gorilla gorilla gorilla; assembly: GCF_029281585.2. NCBI lineage: Eukaryota > Metazoa > Chordata > Mammalia > Primates > Hominidae > Gorilla > Gorilla gorilla. Next base: position 46,370,647 of record NC_073240.2, read on the forward strand.
TCAAGAAGCATGTGCATTGAATATGAATGTATATGGATGATTCTGCAGGTTCAAAGCTAAAGTGATTCTGAGTGTCTTCCTTTTCATGCCATGAAAGAGCCCAAATGTGGTTGTATCGTGTTATGTATGAGAGTCAGGATCTTACACTGATTCGTAGTGAGGAAATTCACTGGTTCTCTGCTCCATGGTATTGTTGCAGAAGGGAAGTTTATGAATCAAATCACTCCACTCTTGTGCCTTAACATCACCACAGAGCTGACCAAAAGTCTGACTCATGTTTCTTTTTATATTGTTAGATTTCCTTTCTCTGCTTGGTTTTGAGCATATGTCACCAGAATGCATGGGATTTAAATCCCCAAATCTAGAATTAATATCTGATGACTGTAACAAGGTATCTGAACCACACTTTGGAATTCTGGACTTTGGGTCTTGATTTACCCTGGTACTTACTATAAACTTTTTGAGACCTTGGCAATGAAATTATTGACTTTGAGCCTTGGCATCTTCATCTGTATCATGAAGATGTTAATAATATTAATCCCACAGTATTATTGCCAAGATCAAATGGGATAACCTACATGAAAGCCTTTGAAAATTATAAGCAATATACAAATAAATATAACATATTATTATTTTATTAGTCCTAATAACAAAAAGATACTTAATGCTCACTGACTACAGGGTTAGAGAATGAAGACTCCCTGCCTTACTTCTCTTTTCCATCCCGTGCAAAATGTTCCCCACAACACCACCCCGCAAAAAAAAAGATTTGCTTGGCAGTACAATTTTGATTGTTTAGTGTTTCCATAGTGGTGTACCAGGAATCATAGGCAAGACAAGGAACTTGTAGCAAAATATTTCCTTTTTCTGTCCCCAGCCCAGATTTGTCCCCAGCAATACCAGGTTATTTATACCTTTTCTTTCCTTTATACTTGGCTCTTATGACAGCCAGGGCACATGGCCTGTACAGTGTTTTATTAAAGGATCTCCCAGTAGGATTGTAATGGTTTTAAAAGATGATCACAAATTCTTTGACATTTCTCCATTGAGTGTGGGATCTATATTCCCTTCATTTGAATCTGGGTGGATTCATGACTGCTTTGACTAATAGAGAATGGCAGAAGTGTTGCTATGTGAATTTCAAGCCTAAGTTACAGAAGACCATGCAGCCTCTGCCTTGTTAACTAGGACATTTGTTCGTAGATTCTTGTCATCATAAAAAGTCCAGCTACCCTGAGCCACTGTGCTAGAGAGGCAATGTGTAGATGCTGTGGTCAGTAATCCCTGTTTAGCCTGGTCTTCTAGCCAAGATATCAGAAATATGAGGGAAACCAGCTTGGACCCGCCACATCACTCTACGTGCCAGATCAATGCCAAGTGTCCTCCACCAATGCCTCATGGAACAGAATTCTTCAACTGAGCTCTGCTTAAATTCATGACCTACAAAATTGTTTTGGGGTAGCTTGTTATGTAATACTTGGTAACCAGAACAGGAACGATAATCCCATTTCAGTTCAACTTTTGGGCAGATTAAGCACAATTATGGGGGTCAATTTATCTTTCTTTTTTCTCTCTTTGCAGTGAATTTTTTTTTTTTTTTGAGGCAGGGTCTTGCTTTGTTGACCAGGCTGGAGTACAGTGGTGCCCATCTTGGCTCACTGCAGCCTCAACTTCTTGGGCTCAAGCAATCTTCCCACCTCAGCCTCCCAAGTAGCTGGGACTATAGGTGCATGTCACTATGCTTGGCCAATTTTTGGTTTATTTTTTGTAGAGATGGCATCTCACTCTGTTGCCCAGGCTGGTCTCAAACTCCAGGGCTCAAGTGATCCTCCCATTATGGCCTCCCAAAGTGCTGGGATTATAGGTGTGAGCCACGATGCCTGGCCTTCCTACAGCACTCAGTATTCCAAGAGATCTCCCATCCAAGCACTAACCAGGCCAACTCTGCTTAGTTTCTAAGATCAGATAAGTTCCTTAAAAAAAAAAAAAAAAAAAGGAGGTTACTGACTTTTCTTGATAGCTGGGTATTTTGATAAAGACTTCCAAAGAGATATCCTAAGCTTGAACTCTTCCCCCAAATAGGGACCACCAGAGCTTCTTTGCTGTCATCTTGCCTGAGAAACTTCCTTGCACTGGGGCTACTGAGTCAACAACATTCTTCATAAAAATAATTTTCCTTTGGGAGGCTGAGGCTGGTGGATCACTTGAGGCCAGGAGTTTGAGACCAGCCTGGCCAACATGGTGAAACCCTGTCTCTATAAAAAAATACAAAAATTAGCCAGGTGTAGAGACAGGTGCCTGTAATCCCAGCTACTCAGGAGATTGAACCTGGGAGGCGGAGGTTGCAGTGAGCCAAGATTGTGCCATTGCACTCCAGCCTGGGTGACAGAGCAAACCTCCATCTCAAAAAAAAAGAAAGAATTTTGTAAGAATATTTATAGGTACTCACCGTTTCTCTTAGGTAAAGAGCTAAGAGTCGAATTCCTGGGTTATGGGATAGATATATGTTTAACTTGGTAGGAAATTGCTAATTTTTCAAAGTGTTTATATCATTTTACACCTCCATTAGGAAAGTATGAGTGATCATTCCTCATCTCACCAACATTTGGTATTGTCAGATGGGTTTTTTTTTTCATTTAATTTTGGTGAATTCTAATTTATCTGTTTTTTGTTGTTGTTGTTGCTGCTGCTGGTGTTTTTGATATTGTATCTTAGAAATTGTTGGCTAATCCAAAGTCACGAAGATTTACACCTGTGTTTTCTCCTAAGCGTTTTATAGCTTTATCTCTTTCATTTAGGTGTATGACCCCTTTGAGTTAACTTTTGTACATGATGTGAAGACATGGTCCAAACTGATTCTTTTGCTTGTGGATATCCAGATGTCCCAGCACCATTTGTTGTAAAGACTGTTCTTTCCTTACTGAGTTGCTTTGATCCCTTTGTGGAAAATCAGTTGACCATAAATGTATGGATTTATTTCTGGACTCTCAATTCTACTGATGTATATGCCTATCCTTATGCATAGTTTTAATTGTGGTAATTCGTTGTAGTCTTAATTGTGGCAATTCATCATAGTCTTAATTTGCATTTAATTGTATTTTCCTGATGACTAATAATTACCCTAGAAAGTTCCTTCTTACCCGTGCCAGTCAATCCCTTTCTGCATCCCCATTCCCCCAGAGCTAGCCATTGTTTTGATTAGTTTCCACTGCAAATGAGTTTTAACCTGTTCTACACCATTATATAAAAGGAATCACACAGTGTACACTTTTTAGTGTGGACTTCTTTCTCTCAGCATGTTTTTGAGATTTATCCATGTATGGTGTATATTATAGTTTGTTCCTTTCAGAAGAAATTTTTACCACAAAGATTTTCAAATTTTTCTCAACTTATTTCTTTTTATTTAATTTGTATATGAAAAATTTTAGCCTATTTTTTACATTTCTCATCTAATTGCAGATTATTTTCAATTTACAATTATAGGTTTGCCCAGTTTTGGATCTCTAATGTTTTGCTTATTTCTGGTTTTTGTCAAGCCCATGCACTTGACTTCTGCTAGTCCCTTGAAGGCTGTACCAGAGTCAAGGGCCATTTTCTTCCTTTTAAAGCTCACATACATTGCCATCTTTTTATTAGCTGACCTAAGTGTATATTTATCCAAACATCTAATTTATTCCAGCTTTAGATCTTCTTGCATCTGAGTTATTAAAATACACATTTAGTTTACAATACCTACTAGTATTTATCAAAAATTTACTGAAATTATTCATGGTATTTGGGGGGAAACACTATCTAAAAAGGACCCATGATTGATTATTTGTTTATTTATTTATTTAGTGCACTTGATTTTGCAGATGAGTCTGGAAGTGTTAGTTGCAAAGATATGCATTTACTTCTCTGGCTACAAGAAAGAATAGAAATGCACAAAGAGGAGCAGTGTGAAGAAGAAGAGGTGATGACCCCTAGACCGACCAAAGCCCGCGCTCCACTGCCCAGCGCCTATGTCGCACCACCGTCGCTGCCACCATGCCCGAGAGAAAGGCTGAAGGGGATGCTAAAGGAGATAAAGCCAAGGTTAAGTAGGAACCGCAGAGAATATCCACAAGGTTGTCTGCTAAACCTGCTCCTTCAAAGCCACAGCCGAAGCCCAGAAAGGCCTCTGCAAAGAAGAGAGAGAAGGTACCTAAAGAGAAGAAGGGAAAAGCTGATGCTGGCAAGGAGGGGAATAACCCTGCAGAAAATGGAGATGCCAAAACAGACTAGGCACAGAAAGCTAAAGGTGCTGGAGATGCCAAGTGAAGTGTGTGCATTTTTGATAACTGTGTACTTCTGGTGACTGTACAGTTTGAAATACTATTTTTAAATCAAGTTTTATAAAAATGCAGATTTTGTTTAGCTTTTTTTTTTTAAGGTATGTTGTTAGTACACAGAATACTTCATTGTTGTTTTGGGGAGAAGGGCCATATGTCACTAATAGAAAGCCCCTGAAGCTGGACTGATGTGGGGAAAACACCTTTTCCTTCTGGTTTTGAGAGACTTCCTCTTGGGTCCCAGGAAGAGGGATTCCCTGACTTTGATACACATGGCCACCTTGGTACAAAAGCCTTGTGGTATGGAAAAACAAATTCGTTTTTTATGTCCTCTTCTCTGTTTCTACCTTTCAGAATGGACTTAAATCCCTTAAACCCAGACATCTTCTGGGACCTGACCCCCAATAATTGGTTACCAGTGTGTCAGGCAATCTGGACTTTGCCCTCAAAAGAGCAGTGGTTCCTGTTTCTAGGTTGTGGATCTTCAGATAAATTCTGTCATTTTCATTTCACTTCCTGAAAGCCAGGGTCGGTTCATGAAAAGCTATGAAACAGCATGCTAAATGTGAAATGTCAACCCTCACTAAACTTTGCCGGTTCAGAGCATCAGATGAAGACTTCGTTGGGTTTTACAGTGGCTTTCTGATTTTTGGTAGTCCATTGAAGAAGGGAGTTTGAAAGTTGTTGTATACTGTTAACTATTGTCTGCCCATGTCCTGCCCAAAATACCATGATTCTTTATGGAAATTGTCTTTAATAAAGCTGGATACAGTTTGGCTTGGGAAAAAAAAAAGAAATGCACAAAGAAGGCAAAGTGAGCTTGTGCTGTCTGAAGAATAACTTTCAAGCAGTCTGCAGATAGATCCCATTTGAAAGTCAATCCTCCTTTCCCTCACTCCTGCACTGCCAACAACTGAAATTGCTGAAGAAGAGTGAGTCTGTGGGATAGCCAGTCTCCTCACCTTTTCCACCTTCATTCTTGAATTCTTGGTCTCCTCTGGCTCCTGTGTTTTTTGTCCTTCTTTCCCCACCCCCCCCCGGAAATAATACCTGCCTTGGGCAAAATTATCAAATCAACTCCCCTGCCAGCACTCCTTTTGCTGCCTGATTCTCTTCCTTTATTCCTCCGTGCAAGCCTCCTTATGCTGAACCTCCAACCCTCAGGGTTCAACCAGACAAACAAAACCAGCCAGAAGTATACATTAAGAGAGTTTTTGCACAGAATTGGTTTATGTGATGGTGGCAGCTGGCAAGACACCCTAGAAGAGCAGGCCTGGTCTCTTAGACACCAGCTGAAGCTGTTAACTACAGATAAATTTCTTCTTCTGCAGAGAAGCCTTAGTTCTGCAATTAAAAACTTTCAACTGATTGAATCAGGCCCACTCAGATTATTTAGAATAATCTCTCATATAAAGTCAACTGATTATGGATTTAATTCACATCAACAAATTACCTTCATTGAAACACCTAAATTAGTGTTTGATTGAATAACAGGGGACTGTAGTCTAGCCAAATTGACACATAAAGCTGATCATCACACTCTATTTCCTACAGGAGTTGGCTTTCACATACTGGCTCAACTGGTAACTAAAATGTAGCTGATAGAAGCTGCATGCTCAGGAGTATTTTTGTTTTATGAAGAAATCTTAAAGAAACAATATGAAATAAAAATAGCGAAGGTATGTGTGGGGTGGGGTACATATTCAAAAGGCAAGAACTGGTCACAGGCATGGTCACCCTTTCTCATTGTCCCCTCCATCTCCTGAAATATCAGGCATTCCGAATCTTTTATCTCTACATAGTCCTCTACCACCCCCACCAATGTACCCACCCAACAACCCTTCACCAGCACCTCTAGGTTTCCTCCCATGAGAACACCTTGAGATCTACACCTAACATCTACTTTTAGGCTTCCCCCATCTTCTCAGCCCTGTGCATATATTTAGGGACCACATTTATCTCCCATATTTAATTTGTCTCCTGTGGAAGTCTTTACAAAGATCAAATTATTCATTTATTCATCCATCAAATATATGTCTAGGGCATTGGCAGGTGGTGCAAATAAAGTAAACAGATTCACTCCCTCTGTGTCCTGGGCTTGTTTCATTCTGACCCTCTTTGCTAGAAGCCCAGGACACAGAGGAAGAAGCAGTGTGTTCTGATTGAGGGACTTCAGAAAGCTGAGTAGAGTCCATCAGCTGGGACTTGAAGGTTAAGAAGGATTTTGATGGATGGAGAAGAGCATTTCAGGTTAAGTGGACTACATGAACAAATGCAAGGAGTCCTAAAGATGAAGGCATAATTCAGAGCCTGCTCCTGGGTTTGGATGCAGGATGTAGCTGGTTGAAGAGTCACATTTAGGGCACCAGGTTTTCACCAGCCTCACTTCATTTAAGTGAGGCTGAAGCCTACTGATAATTAGAAGACACTAAGGCTTAGGACAGATTTAGAAGAAGTGGTTGAAAAGGTAGAATGTCAGAAAATACAATACCCAAAAGTCAAGGGAGGATGTTGTAAATTGTGTTGGTGCCATAGAGAGAGAGCTTATGTCTTGTGACTCAGTGCTCAGCTTTCTGTCTTGTTGGGGTGCCCTGTTTGAGTCTTTTGGCTAGAGAGAGCAGGCTTTTCATGGTGTTTTTTCTCCCCCATACACAGTGACACAAGCTTCTCCAGCACACAGTCCACAAAATCTTTTTTCTTTTTCTTTTTTTTTTACTTATTTATTTATTTTTTGAGACAGGGTCTCGTGCTGTTGCCCATGCTAGAGTGCAGTGTTGCAATCATAGCTCACTGCAGACTTGAACTCATGGATTCAAGCAATTTTCCTGCCTCAGCCTCCCAAACAGCTGGGACTACAGGTGTGTGCCACCATGCCTGGCCAATTTTTAAATGTTTGGTAGAGACACGAATCTTGCTATGTTGCCCAGGCTCAGGATATCTTTTTAAAGTTTTTTCCTTTTATCTTTTTTTGCAGGGGGAAGGCAGAGTCTCACTCTGTCATCCAGGTTAGAGTGCAGTGGTGGGATCACAGCTCACTGCAGCCTTGACCTCCTGGGCTCAAGTGATCTTCCCACCTCAGCCTCCTGAGTAGCTGGGACTACAGGTGAATGCCACCGTGCCCAGCCATATATTTTTTTTTTTAATAAGAGACAAGGACTTGCTATGTTGCCCAGGCTGATCTTGAACTCCTGGGCTCAGGTGGATCCTCCTGCCTCAGCCTCCCAAAGTGCTCGAATTACACATGTGAACTACTGCATCCAGCCTTTAAGTTTTTAATCAATTTTTTGAGGTATCCTTTACCTGCAATCAAATGTACTCATTTCAAGTGTACAGTGCAATGAATTTTTTTATTTTTATTTTTTTGAGACGGAGTCTTGCACTGTCACCCAGGCTGCAGTGCAGTGGTGCTATCTCGGCTCACTGCAAGCTCCGCCTCCCAGGTTCACACCATTCTCCTGCCTCAGCCTCCCGAGTAGCTGGGACTACAGGCGCCTGCCACCACGCCCGGCTAATGTTTTGTATTTTTAGTAGAGACGGGATTTCACCGTGTTAACCAGGATGGTCTCGATCTCCTGACCTTGTGATCCACCCACCTCAGCCTCCCAAAGTGCTACAGGCGTGAGCCACCGCCCCCAACTTTTTTTTTTTCTTTTTTTTTTAGAGACAGTATCTCACTGTGTCACTCAGGCTGGAGTGCGGGGGCATGATCATAATTCATTGCAGCCTTGAACTCCTGGGCTCAAGTGATCTTCCCACCTCAGCCTCCTGAGTATCTAGGACTACAGGCATGTGCCACCATGCCCGGCTAATTGTTTTTTTTGTTGTTGTTGTTTTTTGTTTTTGTTTTTGTTTTTTGTAGAGATCAGGGTCTCACTGCATTGCTCAGGCCACTCTTGAATTCCTGGTTGCAAGTGATCCTCCTTCCTCAGCCTCCCATCTGGAACTATAGGTGTAAGCTAGCATGCCCAGCCTTGAACTTTGAAAAATACATGTAGTTATGTAATTATCATCATAAGATACAGAACTTTTTCATCATCAAAAAGTTTTCTTTTTTTTTTCTTTTCTGAGACAGAGTCTCACTCTGTCCTCCAGGCTGCAGTGCAATGGTGCAATCTTGGCTCACTGCAACCTCTGTCTCCTGGGTTCAAGCGATTCTCCTGCCTCAGCCTCCTGAGTAGCTGGGGATTACAGGCACACACCACTATGCCCAGCTAGTTTTTGTATTTTTTAGTAGAGACAGAGTTTCACCATGTTGGCCAGGCTGGTCTGGATCTCCTGACCTCAAATGATCCACCTGCCTTGGCCTCCCAAAGTGCTGGGGTTACAGGCATGAGCCACCACGCCCGGCCAAAAAGTTTTCTTATTTAAGATGTTAATATTACCCACAGTGAACTACAGATTCAATGTGATCCCTGTCAAAATCCTAACAATGGCTGGGCATGGTGGCTCACCCCTGTGATCCCAACACTTTGGGAGGCTGAAGAAGGAGGATTGCTTGAGGCCAGGAGTTCAATACCAGCCTGGGCAACACAGTGAGAACCCCAGCAGCTCTCAAAAAAAAAAATCTAAAAACATGTCTTGCAGAAATAGGAAAATACATCCTAAGATTCATAAGGAGGCCGGGCACGGTGGTTCATGCCTGTAATCCCAGCACTTTGGGAGGCCAAGGCGGGCTGATCACCTGAGGTTGGGGGTTCAAAACCAGCCTGACCAATATGGAAGAACCCTGTCTCTACTAAAAATACAAAATTAGCTGGGCATGGTGGTGCATATCTATAATCTCAGCTACTCTGGAGGCTGGGGCAGCAGAATCACTTGAACCCAGGAGCTGGAGGTTGCGGTGAGCTGAGATTGTGCCATTGCACTGCAGCCTGGGCAACAAGATGGAAACTTTGTCTCAAAAAAAAAAAAAAAAAAGATTCATAAGGAATCTCCAGGGACCCAAATCGCCAAAACAATCTTGAAAAAGAAGAACAAAGTTGGACTTCTTACACTTTCCAGCTTCAAAACTTACTACAAAGCTATAATAATCAAAATAGTGTGGTTCTGGCATAAAGAAGGACATATGGATCAGTGGATTCAGAAATAAACCTTCAAAAATATGGTCAAATGATTTTTGACAGGAGTGTCAAGACCATTCAGTAAGGAAAGGATAGTCTTTTTCAACAAATGATGTTTGGAAAATTGGATATTCACATGCAAAAAGAAAAAAAAGAATTTGGACCCTTACCTTACACCATATACAAAAAGCAAATCAAAATGGATTACAGACCTACATATAAGAACTAAAACTATAAAACTCAGATGAAAACATAGGGGAAAAGTTTTGTGGCATTATTTTAGCAATGATTTATTAGCTATAACTCCAAAAGGATAGGCAACAAAAGAAAAAAGATAAATTAGATTCCATCAAAATTAAAAACTTGTACATCAAAGGACACTGAACAGATTATAAAGGCAACCCACGGAAGGGAGAAAATATGTGCTAGCTAATCATAGCTCTGATAAGTCATTGATATCTAGAATATATAAAGAAGAAATATACTTCAACAACAAAAAACCAAACAACCCAATTTCTAAAGTCAGGCAAAGGACTTGAATAGGCATTTCTTCAAAGGAGATATACAAATGGCCAATAAGCACATGAAAAGATGCTTAACATCACTAATTATTAGGGAAATGCAAATCAAAACCACAAGGATGCCCGGCCCAGTGCCATGTGCCTGTAGAGTCTGGGCTAATAGGGAGGCTGAGGCAGGAGGATCCTTTGAGCCCAGGAGTTTGAGGAGTGGGTGATAATTGCACCTGTGAATAGCCACTATATTCCAGCCTGGACAACATTGCAAGATCCTATCTATTTAAAAAATCTGCCTACAGGGAGTTACTACTTTCCACTTTACATCCATTAGAATGGCTATTATACACACACACACACACACACACACACACACACACACACACACACCTATAAGTGTTGGCAAGATGTGGAAAAATTGGAACCTTTGTGCATTGGTGGGAATGTAAAAACATGCAACTACGCTGGGCATGGTGGTTCATGCCTGTAATCCCAGCACTTTGGGAGGTAGAGGTGGGCTGAACACTTGAAGTTAGGAGTTCGTGACCAGCCTGGCCAACATGGTAAAACCATGTCTGTACTAAAAATACAAAAATTAGCTGAGTGTGGTGGTGCATGCCTCTAGTCCCAGCTACATGGGAGGCTGAAGCAGGAGAATCACTTGAACTCGGGAGTCAAAGGTTGCAGTGAGCCAAGACTGTGCCAGTGCACTCCAGCCTGGGCGACAGGGCAAATCACCATCTCAAAAAAAACCAAAACAACAGTAACAACAACAAAAACCATGCAACTGCTATGGAAGACGGTGTGGTGTTTCTTCAAAAAATTAAACATAAAATTACCATATGATCCAGCCTTTCTACTTCTGATTATAGACCCCCAAAAAAGTGAAAGCAAAAACTTGAACAGATAGTTGTACATCCATATTCATAGCAGCAGCATTCGCAATAATCAAAAGAAGGAAGCAACCCAAGTGCCCATAGGTGGATGAGTAAACAAAATGTGTATACATACAGTGGAATATTATTCAGCCTTAAAAAGGAAGAAGATTCTAACGCATGTTACAACATGGATGAAACTTGAAGACATTATGCCAAGTGAAACAAGACAATCACAAAAGGGCTGGGTATGGTGGCTCATGCCTGTAATCCCAGCACTTTAAGAGGCCGAGGCAGGAGGATCATGTAAGCCCAGGATTTTGAGACCAGCCTGGGCAACATAGTGAGACCCACACACAAGAAAATTAGCCAGGCATGGTGGCATGTACCTGTAATCCCAGCAACTCCAGGAGGCTGAGGTGGGAGGATCACAGAAGCCCAGGAAGTCAGCAGGGCAATGAGCCATAATTGTGCCACAGCACTGCAATCTGGGTGACAGAGCAAGACCCAGTCTCAAAAACAAAAGAAAGAAAGAAAGAAATATGTTTAACTTTTATAACAATATAATGACTAGGAATATTAATTTATTTATAGCACAGGAGATGTGGAGGAAGGAATAAAGAGAGAAATACTACATTAAGAAAGGGACATTGGCAATCCCATAGTCCCACTAACAAATCTAGACTTAAAATTTGGTTAATATAGAGAATATGGTATAAGCGGGAGGACTAGCAATTTCTCCTTAAGTTTTTCCTGTGGGTTCATCTTCCCATTCCTTGCCATCTTCCTCCCCTCAAATAAAAGGGAGGAAGGGAGGAAGGAAAAGGGCAAGGAAACAGAAGACGCACCCACAACTCCTGATACTGGAGAAGGTTTGGGCAAATAGTATTTAAAAGAAAGATAACTCAGTTGGGTGCAGTGGCTCATGCCTGTAATCCTAGCATTTTGGGAGGCTAAGGTAGAAGGATCACTTGAAGCCAGGAGTTCAAGACCAGCCTAGGCAACAAGGCGAGACCCCCGTTGTTGTTGTTTTCTACCTTTTTTTTTTTTTTTAAGAAAGAAGACTCTAAACAGTTGAGATACCTAGTTATTTGGAATAATTGTTGGTGGTGACAATCCTGAGTTGTTTCTTATTTCTGACACACCAGAAATGTGAATCCTATTGTAGGCTGAAGTGACTTTGAAGGAGTCCTTGCTGAGGCATATAGGGCCATCCTATTGGGAGAGAACTGGGCACCAAACAGCCAGGGGCTTCTCCTGATAATGCTAATGGGGCAGGGCATGCTGATTCTCTTTCTTGCTTCTCTCTCATCTCATCTCTCTCTTCTCTTTGCTGCTCAGCAGCTATCTTGCTATCTTGTTCCAACTGTGTCTTTTTTTCTGTCTTACCTTTTCTCTTTCCCAATCTTCCAGCATACTTCTGTCAGTGAAATGAATGTTCATGTTTTTTAATGTAACTTTTAAAAGCAAACACCCACTGATTCTGTAGCAAGACTGCTAGTTGCTTTCCAGCCATCAGTATTCCCCATCTTTCCAATGTTTTACCTGTGTTCGTGGCTGTTCAGTGAAAGACTGCATCTCTTAGCCTTTCTTGCAACCTAAGACTAGCATGTGACTAAGTTCTGGTCTTTGGGATTTGAGTGGGGGTGATACATGCAGTTCCAGGTCATGGCACAGAGATGTGTCCTCTCTTTCCAACCCTTCTCCAACCTGCTTCCTGACATGGGGATGTGCTGGGGCCCTCTGGGACCATACAGATGAGGCCAGTACCCAAAGGGTGACAGAGCTACAAGCTACCAGGACCCCATGTCCTTGTGTGAACAGATAGACTTCTGCCTTGTTTGAACCATTGTTACCTTGATCTTTGTTACAGCAGCTGAATATATACTCTAATATAAATCCTACCATGGGAAAGAGACTGGATTAGGCAATAAACATCTAAAGATTAGTGAAATCTTGACAGCGCAAATCCTGAAAGAGTTTGAAATTGTCCCAATTGTCTCAGAGAACTAATATTTATGGTTTTTGAACAAATGTAGGAATTGATTCTCCCTGGTCTTAAGACTTGAAACTTACATTTGTCTTACCTCAGTTCCTTCCTCAGGAAACTGACCCTCAGGCAGAGAATTGAAACTCAGGAGATCACCACATCCACACAATGAGGTGCCAGACCCCCTCATCCATCATGATTGCTTCTCTACCCATCCCTAATTCCTTTTTTCCCCAACTTCCCCGCTTCATAAACCTCCCAATTTTAGTTGGTCAGGGAGACATATCTGAGACTTATCTCCCATTCTCCTCTGCTGCAGCACCCAATTAAAGCCTCTTCCCTGGCACTACTCATTGTCTCAGTGATTGACATTCCATACAGTGAGCAACAGGACCTAGACCGAACCCCTGGCGTTTCTGTAACAAGTTCACAACCAAGTGGGAAACATAGCCACAAACTTAGTAACTGTAATACAGGGTAGACTATGGAAATGACTTTATTGGAGATATAAACAAAGGCTGGTGGGAGACATTAATTCTGGTTGTAGTGGTACTAAGAAAGACTTCCTACATGAGGCAATATATGACTTGGGATTTGGACAGTGAATTCTGATAATGAGAGAGGATAAATAGGGCACTCCAGGAAGAAGGAACAGTATGTGTAAAGGTACGAGATATAGAAGTGCACATTGTATCTAGAAAATAACCATCAGAACTGGCAGAATATCAGTGAATGTCGAGGAACAATAGTCCAACTAGGTAGGGACCAGATTGTGATGGCCCTTAAATGTCATATTAGGGAATTTGGGGCCAGGCACAGTGGCTCACGCCTGTAATCCCAGCACTTTGGGAGGCTGAGGTGGGTGGATCACTTGAGGTCAGGAGTTCAAGACCAGTCTGGCCAACATGGTGAAACCCCTGACTCTACTAAAAATTATAAAAATTAGCCTGGTGTGGTGACGGGCACCTGTAATCCCAGCTACTTCAGTGTCAGCTCTGTGTCCCCATCCAAGTCTAATGTCAAATTGTAATCCCCATGTGTTGAAGGTGGGGCCTGGTGGGAGGCGATTTGATGTGGGTGGTTTCTAATGGTTTAGCACCATCCCCCAGTGCTGTCTCATGATAGAGTTCTCATGAGACCTGATGTTTTAAAAGTGTGTGGCAGTTCCCCACTTGTTCTGTCTCCTTCCTGCCCTGCCATGTTAAGACTTGCCTGCTTCTTCTTCACCTTCCGCCATGATTGTAAGTTTCCTGAGGCTAGCCATGCTCCCTGTTAAGCCTGCAGTACTGTGAGCCAATTAAATTTCTTTTCTTCATAAATTACTCAGTCTCAGGTAGTTCTTTATAGCAGTGTGAAAATGGACTAATGCAAAGATGAAATATGAAAGCCAGAGGGTCTCCTAGGCAGGAAATAAGTAGACTCTCAAATCTTGAAGTCAGATGGCAGCAAAAGTTGACGAAAAGGCCCAGGACTAAAACAGGAGCTAAACTTGCTCCATAGAAGAGTGAATTGGTGGCCAGGAGTGGTAGCTCATGCCTGTAATCCCAGCACTTTGGGAGGCTGAGGTAGGCAGATCACGAGGTCAGGAGATCCAGACCATCCTGGCCAACATAGTGAAACCCTGTCTCTACTGAAAATACAAAAATTAGCTGGGCGTGGTGGTGGGCACCTGTAATCCTCGCTACTTGGGAGGCTGAGGCAGGAGAATCGCTTGAACCTGGGAGGCAGAGGTTGCAGTGAGCCAAGATTGTGCCACTGCACTCCAGCCTGGGAAACAGAGCAAGACTCCGTCTCAAAAAAAAAAAAAAAAAAAAAAAGAAGAGTGAATTGGCAGGGCACTGTGGGTGGCTCACACCTGTAATCCAAGCACTTTGGGAAGCCAAGGCAGATGGATGCCTTGAGCTTAGGAGCTCAAGACCAGCCTGGGCAACATGGCGAAACCCCATCTCTACAAAAAATAAGCCGGGCAGGGCAGTGGGCACCTGTAGTCCCAGCTACTTGGGAGGCTGAGATGGGAGGTTCACCTGAGCCTGGGAGGTTGAGGCTGCAGTGAGTCACGATAGTGGCAGAGTGAGATCCTGTCTCAAAAAATTAAAAAAATACATAGAAGAGTGAATCCTCAGCCATGCCAAGTGTGTTACATCAATGTCAGTGTCTTTACTGGGAGGGAGTGGGATCCTGAAACTTGAGATGGAAAAATCCAGGTTGATAAACTTGAAAATCTTGAATCCTCAGATTCCTCTCGACCCTCTGGGTCTGAAGAAGCAGCTCAGTCCTTCCTGTGAAAGGCCGATGATCCCACTTTACTTAAAACGATGTAGATGGTTAGGCCTAGCTTCTGCAGGAGAGTGGTTGGTTGTGAGGGTCGCAAGATGGGAATTCTCCCAGAATGTAAAAATATCTCACTGTGGGTGAAAGTTCCCAAAGACCTGGAAGATCCAGAGGTGTTTCAGGCCTAGACGCAGCTGCTGGAAGTCACATATGGCCCAGTAGGGTCACAGATCCCTTACACTGAGCAGGTGAGTAAGGCCATGCTTGAGTTGAAGGCTCTGAAATCTTCAGACCTCACTGAGGTCGTGGTTTATGGCTCCTATTTGTACAAGCTCTGGACCAAGTGGATGCTGCAGTCCGTGGCTGAGTGGTTCCAGCTTGGTTTAAACTCTGCTCCAGCCTGATGAATTAAGGAAAAACCATCTGTTTTGGGGTCTCTGCACTTGCTCTAACTCCAGTTGTGAATATCTTTTTTGAATGTTGCTAATTTAAGAATTAAGTTTTAAATAGTTTTAAATAAATTGTAAATAGTTTTAAAAAATGACATAGAGGCCTTTGCCTTGCATCATCCCCATAATGCATAAGACCACATCCATCCATTCCCATAATCAACTCTCATTTCCCCACCTGGCCACCAGACTAATGCTAGGATCAGGGAACACTGTACCCTACCACCTCCCTTAACTGCTAAGGGAAACATGGATCACAGGCTGAAAGAGCTGCAGGATATAGCTAGTATGTATTGGCAGGAGCTGGGAGTGAATATATGGAACTGGATTCTAAAGAGGCTGGATTAGTGGAGATAAAGAAGAATTTATGGATAAGGGAGCACTCTTCCATAACACAGGATTTAACACCTTGGGAAATAGTGTTAACTTGCTGCCAAGATAGTTTTTGAGAAAGCTTAGAAGAAATATAATAGAAAATTCAGACTGCTTTGGAACATAGTAAAGGAGTAAAGGGCTCAGAGATATGTACTCTCTAGAGTAGATATATAAATCTGGAAAACCCATCTGCTATGTTCTGCAGAAGAATCCAGATGATAGTCCATTTATTAAAGGGATAAGGAATGCGCTGGTAAAAGGGGGCACCAGCATCATTGAGAAACTCAGTGATCTTCTATAGGCCAGGGCCACAGAAGTAAGATATGCCATTGTAAAACTGGGCTCTGTAATAGACAGGGGCATGGTAGGATCCTATCATGTAACCGAGGTTAGGTAGTAGCACTTAAACCATCACATGCAAAGTGGGTGAGATTATCATAGTAAGCAGAAAAAAATAGACTTTTCCAGAGGAGTCTGATACAAAGAGGGCTATGGAGATGGTTGTGAGATGATGGGTCTAGGCCAAGGTGGGAGGATCCCTTGAACTTAGGAGCTTAAGAGAAGCCTGGGCAACATGGCGAAACACCATCTCTACAAAAAAATGCAAAAATTAGCTGGGCGTAGTGACTCACACCTCTAGTCCCAGCCACTTGGGAGGCTGAGGTGGGAGGATGGCTTGAGCCTGGGAGGCAGAGGTTGCAGTGAGCCAAGATTGCACCACTTCACCCCAGACGGGGCAACAGAGTGAGACCCCATCTCAAAAAAAAAAGAAGAAGAAAAGAATCAGTTTGCATTCATGTGGGAATGGACACAATAAGTATTAATTTATGTTTCTGCCCTAGGGCTATGTTAACTTTTCCGTCCGTTCACATAATGTAGTAGAAAGACATTTAGATCACCTGGAGATGCAGATTATCACATTGGTTTATTATAACTATGACTTCATTGAACTGGATGAGCGAGAAATCGCCGACATGTTGGTGGCCTTGGAAAAAAATCTGTGCTCCAGAGAGTGGGAGAGAAACCCTATGAAGATTCAGTGTTCCAAGACATCAGTGAAATCTTTAGAGGTCTGGTGGAGGGCATGCTAGGACATCCCCTCTGAAGTAAAGGATACATTGTTGAGCTTGTATCTCCCATCACCAGGAAGGAAACGCAATACCTGGTAGAATTCTATATTCTGGTGGCAGCATGTACCAAGCTCCAGCTCATTTATGGTGTAATATGGAAAGCTTTTCAGAGCAAGACATGGCTTTGTAGCAGGTCCAGCCTGTGATGCAGGCAGCACTGTTACTTGGGTCTTAAGATTGAGAAGCCCCTATGATGTTGGAGGTATCAGTGGTGGGAAAAGATGTCTTGTGCAGTTTATGGCAAGCCCACATAGACCCCAGGATCTGGAACAAGGCCCAGCATCTACACAGAATTTATAGACCTTTTAAAACTCAGCTTCTGGTGTGCTACTGGCCTTGACAGAAATAGAGCATCTGATTATGTAATATGTGTCCATGTGGCCAGAAGGGCCCATTATGAGCTAGCTTCTGAACCACCAAGTCATAAGGTCAGGTGTGCCTAACAGCAACCCATTGTAATTGGGAAGTGGTACATCTGGACTGGGTACAGGCAGGCTCAGACAGGGGGTACAGCTATCACATAGGTAGTACAGACCCCAGTTACATTTACAGACATTGCCACTTTTATGGTTTTAGCTAACATTACCTGGGTGAAAAGATATTAGCAAAACTTTGTCTTAGTAAGGTTCTAACTAGGAAGACATAAATTATTCTGAGTATTTGAAAATAGAGTTTATGATAGAGAATTGTTACTGTTGATAATTATTAATCAACAGGGGATGGTGAGGCAATCCAGAGATTAGCAATGACAGGTAGCCACTGTCCCCTTGGCTGGAGAAGAGGTGGTGTTCCTGGAACCCAGGGGTAGGGGTTACCTGGTATGCCAATCGTCAATTTATTGTCTCTTCACTCCAAATCCATTCTTCATTGCCTATAGTCATAATTCTAAGATGGCTCCCAAGATTCTCACCTTCCTGGTGTACAGGTCCTATATAATCCGTTTTCCTTGAGTATAGTTGGGACTGTGAATATGATGGATTTTACTCTCGTGATTAGGTTACATCAGATGACAAAGGTGAATATGTAATTGAGATCTCAAATCAGTTAACTTTGAGTTAATCGAAGGGTGGTTTTCCTTAGTGGGTCTGACCTACTCAGGTGCTTTCTTGAAAGGGAAAGAGGACTCTTCTTGGGCGAGGAGATTCAAAGTTAAGAGGGCCCATGGAGGGGGTGACATGGCCAGAGTACCCTCTAGTTGTTGAGAGTGGTCCCTGGTCGACAGCCAGCAAGAAAACAAGGTCTTCAGTTCTACAACTGCAAGGAACTAAATTCTGCCAATGACCTAAATGAACTTGGAAGTGGATCACTTCCTAGTTGATCCTCCAGATGAATATGAATATGAATATGATTTCAGCTGTGTGAGACCTTAAGCAGAGTACCCAGACAAAATGTGCCAGACTCCTAAGCCACAGGAGCTGTGCAATAATAACTTTGTGTTGTTTAAACCACTAAGTTTGCGGTAATATGTTATGCATCAATAGCAAACTAATATAGCCTTGTAAATAGTTCTCTTCTGGCATGATATTAAGCTTTGTTGGTAGACGGTGCTGGAGAGACATTGCAGGAGGAACGTTTTTTTCTCTCTCTTCCTGACTTCCATGTGCTCCTCTCACCGGTGCTCCTGCAGTATGTACAGCATCTGCAATACTTGGCTCCTGCAACACACATGGCTTCTGTAGTGCCCAGCTCCTGCAGTATTTCCTAGCTGGCAGCACACAGTACCTCCCCATGGGGAATTTCCCCAACATCACCTAAGGTAGCTTTGCAATGGGTGGCAAGGTTTGGTATCTCTCTGCAGATAGCTTCTCTTAGTACCTCAGCAAGTGCTTCTGGCATGGCACCTCAGCTTCACTATCTAGTGAACCAACACTGTTCCATCTCCAACAAGATCTGGATTTTTGTCTTGGTGAGGTTGCGGAGATCTTACTTGGATGCTTTATCTCAGTCCCAACGTTGTGACTGCTCCTTATATCTGCTATTCTTGTATTCTTTAGAATTATCTTTCTTACTGCATTGCTCCAATATCTCTCTAATAGTGAATGACTTTCTATATTTTAAAATTTAATTTAACTTAATTATATTTTATTTTTTGAGTTGGGACCTTGCTATGTTGCCCAGGCTGGTCTTGAACTCCTGGGTCCAAGCAATCCTCCCTCCTTGGCCTTTCAAAGTGCTGGTATTACAGCTGTGAGCCACTGTGCCTGGCCTAAATTTCTATATTAAATTTTCCCTGTTTAAATTACTGTGTGCATTCTTTCTCCTCATTGGACCCTGCCTGATATATCTGACAAAGTTGGACTCACAGCAGGACTCTCCAACTGGGAGCTGGGGCCAGATGGGAGAGCCAGTCATTGCTCCAGTTGCCTTCTGAGGCAAAAAGGAAGGAGAAATACCTTGATTTCTTCTTTACCACCCCCTTCCAATCTCCCAGCCTGTAACCTCTACTAGTGCCTCCCATTGGCCAAACTCAGCTGGAAGCAAGCTGGCACAGGGACCAGGAAAGCCAGCCCCTGTGGTATGGGGCAGAGCAGGGAAGGTGACGGTGGGACTGAGGAAAACCAGGACTGATAAAATCCTGCAGTAGTCATTGGCATTCAGGGATTAGTTCTCCTAAGTTTATGATGAGATACAGACAGACTATATTTATCTCTTTATTAAGTAAATTAATTTAAAGTCTATTTTTCCCTCTGGGAGCACATAATAGAGACTTTTCTGAAAACTTAGAGGGAAAAATGACATCTTGAGATCTTTAGCTGTTAATAAAAATTAATGCCTTTAAATATACCCTTTCATCTACTACATCAAATAAGCAGTTTAGAAAAATTACTTTAAAATGAAGGTAAGTGAATAATTAATTTTAAAGACAGCACTTTCCTAAGTAAATTCAAAAAATGTTGACAAGAAATTTATAGGAAGTCCAAAGACTAGGGCAATAATTTAGAAATTACTTGATCCACTGGCATTTTTAAACTGAAAAAGGAATCAGAGACTCTGAACTCTTTGTATTATTGACCTCATTATATTATAAGGAAATTGAATTTTTAAAATATCATCTCACCTTTTGGTCTGGAGAATCTTTGGAAATAATTCACATTTAGCAACTGAAACACTTTGAGGAGAACATTTTAAGTAAAAAAAGGACTATTTTGCATAGCTAATGCAAGTACTTATTTTAGCAATTTTAAATGAAGCATGATCTATCTCCTAGCTAATTTAAATAAATCTATCCTAAAAGGAAAGCTGAGTCCTGGAATAATATATGATGCCTATGGTCATTAAAATCACACTTTTTCCATAACATAGAGAATAAAGTAATAATGACTGATGGCTACTTTGATATCTACATATCAGATTAACAAACGAGTTTTGTGAAAACCCCAAAGTGGAAGAAGAATCGCTGTCTTTTGAATAATATTTAAAGTTGTTTGAATGAATCATCATTTGTGACTAGTTTTACTAATAGTTCAAAAACACTGATACTATTTCAAATGATTAACACTCAGTATTATGGATATTCATTTACTGTCAGATTTGATAATACTAAATAAAAAATAAAAAAGATACCCCACCTGCCAATAGAAGCAGAACACTGGTATTGGTGATGTTCTCTATCCCTCATAGCTTGATCTTCTAATTTTGCAGGTTTGCAACTTCAGTTGCCAGCTTAACCAGTTGATATTAACCACTAAAAAACTGCCTATTGTATGAAGTTGATTTGTATAAAAGAAGTGAATTTTAATAAAACATAGAATAGCCAAGCCCTCCGATATTCATTTAAGTCATTTAGTCCCTCTTATTTCAACAGAGAAGTCTACATAAGAAGCCAAATTAAGGTTGAATGGTTACTTAGGAAACCTAAAGTCTATTTAAGAGATCACATTAAGGTTAGTGAATATATGTATCCAAGGCACTAATAACAGAAATAATACTATTTCTTCTAGCCATAATAAATGCTCGTTTAGTGGGTGCTATTATTTACAATAGTGTCTTGCAGCAGTTTACAAATCCTGTTCATATAATGCGTGCTTGATTCTTTCAAGAACTACACTGAGTAATGGGTCTGGTATTATCATTATCATGCCTCTTTTACTGATGAAAAAAACAGAGGTTCAGAGAGTAAGTGACTTGACTAAAATCTCATAACTGATATAGTTGACATCTGTTGTTTTGGTTGGGCCAATTTCCTTCCTCTTTTTGGTAATAGGACTCTGATTTTCCTTTAAGGAACTACCCAGTGCCTTTCTATAACTCCTAGCAGGTCTGTCAGTCAAGGGGCTCTGCCTCTGTCTGTTATGTGTGCCCCACACTGACCCATCAGGGTCCACTATATTCCCCTGGATGCAGAGATTGGTATACGGGTGGGCCTGTAATCTAAGTATTTGAGTGTTTTTTTTTTTTTTTGAGATGGAGTCTTGCTCTGTTGCCCAGGCTGGAGTGCAGTGGTGCAGTCTTGGCTCACTGCAACCTCTGCCTCCCGGGTTCAAGCAATTCTCCTACCTCAGCCTCCCGAGTAGCTGGGATTACAGGCATGCGTCACCACACCTGGCTAATTTTTGTATTTTTTGTAAAGATGGGGTTTCACCATGTTGGCCAGGCTGGTCTTGAACTCCTGACCTCAAGCAAGCCACCTGCTTCAGCCTCCCAAAGTGCTGGGATTACAAGTGTGAGCCACTGTGCCTGGCTTTGAGTTTTTTTTTTTTTTTTTTTTTTTTAAGGGATTGAAATAAATGAATGCTAGGAGCACGCTGACTTCACTTGGGAGATGTAAGGATCATGAAACCCTGGAGCTATTTTCCTATCACATTGAGAGAGCTGCTAGAGTGAATGCTACATAGGAGAAAGCAGAGTGGAGAATCAAAGGGAGGGAGAGGGAGAGATTCCTATTTTGGCTGAGGAGAAGACATAGAAATCCTTGAAGCCAGAGCAGCCCCTGGACTTTCAAGCTCAGTCGATCAAAACTTCCTTTGTTTGTTTAGGAAGGTCTGGACTTCTCTACTTGCTAGTTGGTTAGACAAAAATCTAATACAGCTAATGATTATCTTAGCTGGGCTTGAAACAAATCTTTTGACTTTAGCCCTTTGCTATTTCTTTTCTTGGGATATTTGAGGTGCTGCTTTTCTGGCTGGAAACCTCTGTGGGTGGTGGTGCGTTTGCCCAAGTTCTTGTCCTGTGTCCAGGAAGAGTGATGTATGCAGACAAGTGGAGGGTGAGCAAGACGAAGAAGAACTTTACTGAGGGTCAGAATAGCTCAGAGGAGACCCGCAGTGAGCAGGTCCTCTCTGTGGGCAGGTCGTCCCATCGAGTGTGCAGCTCTCAGCAGAGAGGAGGCCTGGAGTGGATGGCTCCTCTCTGCTGACAGGTCATCCCCAAAAATGTACATCTCTCAGCGGAGATGGTAGTTCCTCTATGCAGCTGGCCATCCCGATGTCTGCCCTGCTCTGGCTGAGTCTGGGGTTTTTATGGTTTTCATTCAGAGTGGGGAAAGTATATACTGATTGGTCCATGGGCAGCAATAGGTGGGCTCAGGAAAAAGCACCACAAGTTCCCCCTCTGGTGGGCAGGACTGGTAGGACCTTCCCTGGCCTGAAAGTGGAGCTTCACTGGGGACCCACCCCCTTCCTCCCAGGAGCCTGTCTGCCTCTCACGGCCATTCATTGGCACCCAGGATGTTTGTGCCAAGAGGTGCCTGCAGGCCAGTGTTGAGCTACCTGCAGCCCCCCTCGGCTTCCCTCCCATGATCCTCATCACCCAAAGTCTGGAGGGGACTGATGTGGCTGGGGGCTGGTGTGTCAGCACTGCCCTGAGCATGAGCCCCCCTGGCTGGGCTGCAACAATGCCGGGGCTCGGCTCCAACCTTGCTCCAGGATTAGAGCAGGAGCTGACAGTGGGAGAAGCCAGGCAGCAGGAACAGGTGCTGGCAGGGGGCTCTGGGAGCGAGCTGGCTCTGGGCTCCCAAGAGCACAGAGACCCCTGGGTCTGCAGCCGAAGGGCAGGGCTCCTGCCTGCTCCATGGAGCGTATTTTCCTTTAAGGAACTACCCAGTGCCTCCCTGCTGTAGCTGGCATCTTGGCAATGGCCACTCTAGGTGAGTCGCTGCTGCTATCATTTCTATGGAGGTATACCTCAGAAAGGTGTCCCTGACTGTAAATGTCAAAACTGGTCATGTGCTTTTGTGAGTAATTTGAAAATCTGCCCTCTTTCTATAGAGACATACTGTCCTAAGTTGCTTTCTAATGTTCATTTTAAAAATTAAATCAAGAGAATGGGAAGACCAGCCATAGACTGGGAGAAAATATTTTCAAAAACATGTCTGATAAGCCAGGTGCAGTGGCTCACACCTGTAATCCCAGCACTTTGGGAGGCTGAGACAGGCAGATCACCTGTGGTCACGAGTTTGAGACCAGCCTGGCCAACGTGGTGAAACCCCGTCTGTACTAAAAATACAAAAATTAGCCAGGTGTGGTGGTGCATGCCTGTAATCCCAGCTACTTGAGAGGCTGAGGAATGAGAATCACTTGAACCCAGGAGGCAGAGGTTGCAGTGAGCCAAGACTGCACCACTGCTCTCCAAGCTGGGTGGCAGAGTGAGACTTCGTCTCAAAAAAACAAAAAAACAAAACCATGTCTGATAAAGGACTATTATGCAAAATATACAAATAACTCTTAAAACTCAGTGATAAGAAAACAACTTGCTTCAAATATGTGTAAAAGATGTCAACTCACATCTCATCGAAGAAAATATATAGATAGCAAAGAAGCATATGAAAAGATGCTCAACATCATATGCCATTAGGAAATTGCAGATTAAAACAATGAAATACCACTACACACCCATTACAATGGGTGAAATTCAAAATACTGACCCCACCACAGGCTGGTGTGGACGTAGAACAACAGGAACCCTCATTCATTGCACGTTGGTATGCAAAATGGTACAGCCTCTTTGGAAGAGTGTTTGGTAGTTTCTTACAAAGCTAAACATACTCTTACCTTATGATCCAGAAATCTCACTGCTTGGTATTTACCCAACTGATCTGAAAACTTACATATACACAAAAATCTGCACATGGCGTTTATAGCAGTTTTATTCATAATTGCCAAAACTTGAGAACAACCAAGATGTCTTTCAGTAGGTGAATGTACAAGCTGTGGTATATCCATACAATGGAATATTATTCAGTGCTAAAAGAAATGAGCTCTTAAGCCATGAAAAGATATGGAGGAAGCTTAAATGCATATTACTAAGTGAAAGAAACCAGCCTGAAAAGACTACATACTATACAATTCCAATTATGTGACAATCTGGGAAGGGCAAAACTATGCAGTCAAAAGATCAGTGGTTGCCAGGAGTTTCAGGGAGAGAAGGGTGAATAGATGGGCACAGATGACTTTTGGGGCAGTGGAGCTATCTTGTATGACACTCCAGTGGTGAATATATGCCATTATACGTTTGTCAAAACCCATAGAATGGGGAATATCAAGAGTGAATCCTAATGCAAACTAAGGACTTTGAGTGATGATGATGTATTAATGTAGGTTCATTGATTGTAATACGTGAATCATTTTGGTGGGAGATGTTGGTAGTGAGGGGTATGAGTGTGTGTGAGCAGGGGACATAGGGGACCTCTGTACTTTTTGCTCAACTTTGTTGTAAACCCAAAACTGTTCCAAAAAATAAAGTCTAGGCCGGGCACGGTGGCTCACGCCTGTAATCCCAGCACTTTGGGAGACCGAGGCAGGTGGATCAACTGAGGTCGGGAGTTTGAGACCAGCCTGACCAACATGGAGAAGCCTTGTCTCTACTAAAAATACAAAATTAGCCAGGCATGGTGGTGCATGCCTGTAATCCCAGCTACTCGGGAGGTTGAGGCAGGAGAATCACTTGAGCCCGGGAGGCAGAGGTTATGGTGAGCTGAGATCGCACCTCTGTACTCCAGCCTGGGCAACAAGAGCGAAACTCCGTCTCAAAAAAAAAAAAAAAAGTCTATAAAAAAAATCCCATTCTAAAAAACCTGCCTTTTCTCAGATTGCCTCAAGAAGAAAGACTCTAATAGAAGAAAGACTCTAATTGCTGGCACCTGTGATAGTCACTATGCTATTCACTTTCTGTTTTTCTCCTTTCCCAAGCACCTGTGAGGAAAATGCTTCCCCACCCCTTTGATGTTGGGTGTAGCCATGTGGCTGGCTGTGGGTAATGAAATGTAACCTCTGTCACCTTAAGGGTGAAAGTCTTCAAGAGTTAGTGTGCAATTTGCCATGTTTCTTCTTCTCATGGTAATGACTGGGGGTGTTCCTCCTTATGGTGGAGGCTGTCAGCCTGGGTCTCTGAGTGAAGACTTTGTGAAGCAGAGTCCTTCATAAAATAGATGTGTGTGTGTGTTAAGCCGTGAGATGTGAAGGTTATTACAGGACCATAGCCTAGCCTGCCCTGACTGTACAGTAGTACCTGATATCATATCTCTAGTTCTCTAGTGACCCTCGAATAACATAAAAGAGATAAGGGAAGTTGAATTTCAATCTCTTATTTTAATAAATTACTTTAGGCCGGGCGTGGTGGCTCATGCCGGTAATCCCAGCACTTTGGGAGGCTGAGGCAGGTGGATCAACTGAGGTTGGGAGTTTGAGACCAGTCTGGCCAATATAGTGAAACCCTGTCTCTACTAAAATATGTTTAAAAAAAAAAAGTAGCCAGGGTGGTGGCGCTACATGGGAGACTGAGGTAGGAGAATTGCTTGAACCCGGGAAACTGAGGTAGGAGAATTGCTTGAACCTGGGAGGCAGAGGCTGCAGTGAGCCAAGATCGTGCCACTGCACTCCAGGCTGGGTGACAGAGCAAGACGCTGTCTCAAAAAAAAAAAAAAAGAATTACTGTAGTGTTTATATGAAAATAGAAGTTTGGGCTGGGTGCAGTGGCTCACGCTTGTAATCCTAGCACTTGGGAGCCTGAAGCAGGTGGATCACTTGAGCTCAGGGGTTCAAGACCAGCCTGGGTAACATAGTGAGACCCTGTCTCTACAAAAAAATATAAAAATTAGCCAGGGGTGGTGGTGCGCTCCTGTAGTCCCAGCTACTTGGGGGGCTGAGGTGGGAGGATCTCTTGAGCTCGGGAGGTTGAGGCTACAGTGAGCCATGATTGTGAAATTGCATTCCAGCCTGGGCATAGAGTGAGACCCTGTCTCAAAAAAAGAAAATAGAAGTTTGAACAAAACTTGGCTTGTATTTGCTTATGTAAGATATTGCAGCTGGGCATGGTGGCTCATGCCCATAATCCCAACACTTTGGGAGGCCGAGGTAAGAAGACTGCTTGAGCCAGGAGTTTGAGACCAGCCTAGGCAACACAGGAGACCGCCCCCACCTCCATCTCTACAAGAAATTAAAATAAAGTATTGGGTCATGGTGGTACCTGACTCTGGTCCCAGCTACTTGAGAGGCTGAGGTGGGAGGATTGCTTAAGCCTGGGAGGTTGAGGCTTCAGTGAGCCATGATCACTAAAATAAAATGTTTCTAGTAATTGTGTTCATTTTCTAAAAATTTCAAAAGCCATTGCTTTTGACTTCTGCATATATTTTGCAAAACTTTTTGGTGGCAGAGTTAGGAGGAGGTGTTGGTGAAATAATCCATGTAAAAATATGTTTGTTATATAATGCAAGGAATGAATGTGGAAAGTGTAGCAGAGTTACAGTGGGTGGAAGTATTTCAGCACTTTGCTAATGTGAAAGAATATTTCTTATGTAAATACAAGTGAAAAGTGGTTTTTAAAAAAGTGGCTAACCATAGGCAAAATGGTAAACTGTTTTTCTTTAGTACTTCAATTTCTTTGATTTTCTACTTACAATTTCTTCCCTTCCTTTTAATTATTTTGCAACAGCATCAGCCTATATGAATGTGTTCATATCTTCAACATCTATCCAATAGAAGCATAAGGTCATGGGCTGTAATAACTTTCTCTTGTGTATCTTCCCCCTTCTCCTCCCTTTTTCTCTGCAGCCCTGGTAATTACATCTTTTTATTTTATTTTATTTTTTCTTTTTCTTTTTTTGAGTCGGAGTCTCGCTCTGTCACCTAGGCTGGAGTGCAGTGGTGCGATCTTTGCTTACTGCAACCTCCGCCTCCCGGGTTCAAGTGATTCTCGTGCCTCAGCCTCCTGAGTAGCTGGGATTACAGACATGAGCCACTGTGCCTGGTAATTTTTTGTATTTTTAGTAGAGATGGGGTTTCCCTATGTTGGCCAGGCTGGTCTTGAACTCCTTGCCTCAAGTGATCTGCCCACCTCCGTCTCCTAAAGTTCTGGGACTACAGGCGTGAGCCACTGCACCTGGCCAGTCCTTACATCTTACTGAAATATTTTGCGCCACCCCCTGCTTTGTCTTCCCCCAATACTTTCTTCTGTTTTTGGAAAAAGATCAAAAGAGAGATAAATGGGAGGGTGGAAATAAATGCCAGTGAGAGAAGTAGGTCAAACACATTCTAAATATAGGACATCTGATCCATAAAAGGAATAAAAAATATTCATAGACTAATATTTTTTTCTTTACTTGAATCTCTTACCCACCTTCTCCCTTTAGGTCAGCAAAAAATAAAGGATATAGAAACATTTAAAACAGCAAAACTGAATGGTGAATAAAGTTTTGATTTATTTATTGCATTATATTTGCTCTTCCTCTTTTGCATTTCATAGTCCTTGAAATCCAATGGCCTTATTTTTGCTATGAATATAACACACACACACACACACACACACACACAAAGTGTTTAACACTTTCTAGATATAGTTTCTTTGAACTAACTTATTCAGAGCTACATTTTATGTTCTTTTATCTTCTTAAATTCTTTTGGTCTAACAGACTATGCAACACCTTTCTCTATTAGGTCCTCCTACTAACCATTTAATCTGTGTCACTGTTGTATTCTCCAGAGGACAGTTAGTGCCTTGAGGCCCTTGAATCTGAAGTATATTTTTGCTACTCATGATGTTTTTCTCCTGCCTGAAAGACTTTACTAATTTTTCTCTTCAGATTACATTTTACCTGTCTTTTAAGGTATGGCTTAAATCCCAATTCCTCTATTAAATTTCAAAACTTTCCCTAGTTACTTTCCACTTGTGCACTATATAACTGCACATCTGTGATAGGATGAATAATGGCCCCCCAAAGATGTCCATATTCAACTCCTTGGAGTCTGTGAATGCTAGCCTCTATGGCAAAAGGGACTTTGCTGATGTAATTAAATTAAGGACCTTGAGATGGGAAGAGTATCCTGGATTACGCAGGTGGGCTTAATGTAATCACAAGAGTCCTTATATAAAGGAGGAAGGAGGATCAGAGTGGGAAAGATGGTGATGTGACAATGAAAGCAGGGGGAAAAAGGCCATGTGATGTGGGGCCATGAGACAAAAAATTGCAGCCTCTCTATACACTGGAAGAGGCAAAATTCTAGGGAAGCAGATTCTTCCCTGGAGCCTCCAGAAGTAAGCAGCTGTGCTGACACCTTCATTTTTAGCCCACTGAGCCTGATTTTAGACTTCTAAGCTCCAGACCTATAAGAAAATAAAACTGTTGGCTGGGCACTGTGGCTCACGCCTGTAATCCCAGCACTTCGGGAGGCCGAGGCGGGCAGATCACGAAGTCAGGAGATCGAGACCAACCTGGCTAACACGGTGAAACCCCACCTCTACTAAAAATACGAAAAATTAGCCGACGTGGTGGCAGTCGCCTGTAGTTCCAGCAACTGGGAAGGCTGAGGCAGGAGAATGGCGTGAACCCAGGAGGCGGAGCTTGCAGTGAGCACAGATGGCGCCACTGTACTCCAGCCTGGGAGACAGAGCAAGACTCTGTCTCAAAAAAACAAACAAACAAACAAACAAAAACAAAAAAACATAAAACTGTGTTGTTTCAAGCTACCAAGTTTGTAATTTGTTACACCAGCCATAGGAAACTAAGATGACATCATGTCCTTTACATTCCTCCAGGTCCTGTTCCACATAATTCAGCACTTTATTGTATGCTCACTAATTCTACTATGTTTAAATGGTAGAATATAAATTCTTGGTGGACAGGAACCAGGATTTTTACTTTTACCCCCTACAATGCCTTCCAGTTCTAGATATTCAGATGTTTGGAGTGAATTATAACTTTGGTGCATAAAAGGGAATGGGAGAGATGAAAGGCATTTTAAAAGAGATATAAATCAACAAACTGTATTTACATCCTTGCAATCAAATTCTAGTATTTTGCTTTTGAGCTCTGTGCCACATGCAGTGTTATGTTAAGCATACAGCAGCCATTTCACAGAGACTGGAACACAGAGGGTATTCAACAAACACCTGATATGTTAGTAACCCCAAGAAAGGGTTCTTGGGTCGCATGCAAGAAAGAATTTGGGATGAGTCCACAAAGTAAAGTGAAAGCAAGTTTATTAGAGAAGTAAACAAACAAAAGCATGGCTACTCGCCAGGCGCGGTGGCTCAGGCCTGTAATCCTAGCACTTTGTGAGACCGAGGCAGGCGGATCACGAGGTCAGGAGATCGAGACCATCCTGGCTAACACAATGAAACCCCGTCTCTACTAAAAATACAAAAAATTAGCCTGGCATAGTGGCGGGCGCCTGTAGTCCCAGCTACTTGGGAGGCTGAGGCAGGAGAATGGCGTGAACCCTGGAAACGGAGCTTGCAGTAAGCCGAGATCGCGCCACTGCACTCCAGCCTGGGCGACAGAGCGAGACTCCGTCTCAAAAAATAAAAAAGAATGGCTACTCCATAGGCAGAGCAATGGCATGGACTGATTGGCTCAGTATACTTATGGCTATTTCTTGATCATATGCTAAACAAGGGGTGGATATTCAATGAGTTTTCCAGGAAAGGAGGGGGAGTTCCTGGAACTGGGGGTTCCTCCCCTTTTTGGACCATATAGAGTAACTTCTGGACGTTGCTATGGCATTTCTAAACTGTGATGGTGCTGGTGGGAGTGTCTTTTAGTGTGTTAATGCATTAAAATTAGTGTATAATGATCAGTGAGTATGACCAGAGGTCACTTTTGTCACCATCTTGGTTTTGGCCAGCTTCCTTACTGCATCCTTTTAATCAGCGGGGTCTTTGTGACCTGCATCTTGGGCCAACCTTCTGTCTCATTCTGTTACTAAGAATGCCTATCCTGGGAATGCAGCCCAGCAGGTCTCAGCCTCATTTTACCCAGCCTCTGTTCAAGACAGAGTCACTCTGCTTGGAATGCCTCTAATAGATGCATTGAGCTGAAATCTGTGGGGGTAGAGAGAAAAGGAGAAAGGGAAAAGCAAGATGGGTTTGGTACAAAGTCCTCCTTGTCTATTTAGCTGATTAGTTTTTGTCACATTAAGTAAAGTTAAAATGCTGAAAAAGATCATCAAATTTCCAACATGAATTGTTCTGTAAAGCAAAATAGAAGATAATTAAAAATTGGCAGGGTGTAACAATTTAATTTCATCCACTGAATTTAAATAACCAGTATTTTGGCCAGGTGTGGTGGCTCCACCTGTAATCCTAACACTGGGAGGCTGAGGCAGGAGGATCACTCAGGCTCAGGAGTTCAAGACAAGCCTGGGCAAATAGTGAGACCTTGTTTTTATTTTAAATAATAATAAAAAATAACCAGTATCTTCAAATTCATGTAATATGGTTAATACTGTGCTAAGACATAAAGAGGTACAGACAACCATAGGACATGGGTTCATTCTAAATGGCCTTACTATCTAGTTAGGAGATAATGCTAACAACCAACTAAGGTTACCAGGCAGTTTATCAAATGTCATATTGTGTGACACAGACTTTACAGATTATAGATATCTGGAAATGGGGCTAGAGAATCAATGCTTACTTCATTCATTGAATATTTGTTGAGAACCTATTATGATTCTCTGTGAATAAGAGCGTATGTTCGGAGTTTGCAATCTAATAGAGGGAGACAAGGGAAATAACTAATACAAGAATAATTTAAGTGGACAGGCATGGTGGCTCATGCCAGTAATCCCAGCACTTTGGGAGGTTGAGGCTTGCAGATCGCTTGAGTTCAGGAGTTTGAGACCAGCCTGGGCAACATAGCAAAACCCGTTTCTACCAAGGGGGAAAAAAAAAGAACGGATTAAGTGCTAAAATAGCAGGATGCTTTGTAGTTGATAAAGGGTTATTACCGTAACTTCTGAATGAAAGGAGTAGTGGGATTGTGAATGATTTTAAAGTAAAGGCTTTAAGACTGAGCCTTGGAAGAGAAGTAGGACTTTTTTTTTTTTTTTTTTTGAGACAGAGTCTTGCTCTGTCACCCAGGCTGGAGTGCAGTGGTGCCATCTCGGCTTACTGCAACCTCCACCTCCCGGGTTCAAGTGATTCTCTGCCTTAGCCTCCTGAATATCTAGGATTACAGGTGTGTGCCACCACGCCCAGCTAAGTTTTGTGTTTTTGGTAGAGATGGGTTTCACCATGTTGGCCAGGCTGGTCTTGAACTCCTGACCTCAGCTGATCTGCCTCCCAAAGTGCTAGGGATTACAGGTGTGAGCCACCGCACCCAGCTGAAAAGTAGGACTTTGAAAATGTTGATTAAGTCAAACTCTGTAAAATATATGAAGACATTTATTTTGAGCCAAATGTGAGTGACCAATGGCCGGTGACACAGCCCCAGGAGATCCTGAGAACATATGCCCAAGGTGGTCAGGCAGTTAGCAGAAAGGGGTACTGATTCAGACCCCAGGAGAGAGTTCTTGGATTTCGCAAAATAAAGAATTCGGGTGAGTCCATAGAGTAAAGTGAAAGCAAGTTTATTAAGAAAGTAAAGGAATAAAGAATGGCTACTCATGGGCAGAGCAGCGGCTTAGGCTGCTCACTGATTACACTTATAGTTATTTCCTGATTATATGCGAAATAAGGGGTGGATTATTCGTGAGTGTTCCGGGAAAGGGGTGGGCAATTCCTGGAACTGAGGGTTCTTCCCTTTTTTAGACCATATAGGGTAACTTCCTGATGTTGCCATGGCATTTGTAAACTGTCACGGTGCTGGTGGGTGTGTCTTTTAGCATGCTAATGCATTATAATTAGCAAATAATGAGCAGCGAGGATGACCAGAGGTCACTTTTGTCACCATCTTGGTTTTGTTGGGATTTGGCTGGCTTCTTTACCACATGCTGTTTTATCAGCAAGGTCTTTGTGACCTGTATCTTGTGCTGATCTCCTATCTCATCCTGTGACTTAGAATGCCTAACCTCCTGGGGATGCAGCCCAATAGGTCTCAGCCTCATTTTACCCAGTCCTATTCAAGATGGAGTTGCTCTGGCTCAAATGCCTCTGACAAGGCTACAGTGTAGTTTTATATACTTTAGGAAGACCTAAGACATTCATCAAAACATGTAAGATGTACATTGGCTTGGTCTTGAAAGGCAGGACACCTGGAAGCGGAGACTTCAGAGTCACAGGCAATTCAAAGATTATCAGGCTGGCATGGTGGCTCACGCCTGTAATCCTAGTGCTTTGGGAGGCTGAGGTGAGAGGATCGCCTGAGACCAAGAGTTCCAGAGCAGCCTGGGCAACATAGGGAGACTCTACCTCTATATTAGGAAATAAACAAACAAAAAAGACTTAAGTTATTATCTAAAGACCTGGAGTCAATAGAATGTCTGGGTTAAGATATGGGGTTGTGGACACCAAGGTTTTTTTTTTTTTTTTTTTTTTTTGAGACAGAGTTTTGCTCTTGTCACCCAGGCTGGAGTGCAATGGCGTGATCTTGACTCACTGGAACCTCCGCCTCCCAGGTTCAAGTGATCCTCCTGCCTCAGCCTCCCAAGAAGCTGGGATTACAGGCACCCGCCACCATGCCTGGCTTTTTTTTTTTTTTTTTTGTAATTTTAGTAGAGACAGGGTTTTAGTCACCATGTTGTCCAGGCTGGTCACGAACTCTTGACCTCAGGTGATCTGCCTGCCTCGGCCTCCCAAAGTGCTGGGATTACAGGTGTGAGCCACCACACCTGGCCCAAGACCGAGGTTTTTTTTTTTTTTTTTTTTTTGAGACA
This sequence comes from Gorilla gorilla gorilla, assembly GCF_029281585.2. Classification (NCBI taxonomy): domain Eukaryota; kingdom Metazoa; phylum Chordata; class Mammalia; order Primates; family Hominidae; genus Gorilla; species Gorilla gorilla. Next base: position 46,403,647 of record NC_073240.2, read on the forward strand.
GAGTTTCATTCTTGTTGCCCAGGCTGGAGTGCAGTGGTATGATCTTGGCTCACCACAACCTCCGCCTGCTGGGTTCAAGCAATTCTCCTGCCCCAGCCTCCCAAGTAGCTAGGATTACAGGCATGGACCACCACGTCTGGCTAATTTTGTATTTTTAGTAGAGACGGGGGTTTCTCCAGGTTGGTCAGGTTAGTCTCGAACTCCTGACCTCAGGTGATCCACCCGCCTTGGTCTCCCAAAGTGCTGCGGTTACAGGCGTGAGCCACTGTGCCTGGCAGAGATCAAGGTTTTATTATGCAGATGAAGCCTCAGGTAGAGCTCTTATCAGACGTAAAAAGGTGCCAGACTTGGTTAATTCTCTCCTGGGTAAGGGAAAACACCTGGAAAGGAACAGGGCTTTTCTATAGACTGTAGGTTTTCCCCCACAAGATACAGCTTTGCAGGGCCATTTAAAAATGTCAAAGGAATATATTTTGGGGTTAAATAATTCAATTTCTTTCAGGGCCTGCTATCTGTCGTGATGCTATACTAGAGTCAGGCTGGCTTGGTGTCAAAAATAAAGTTCTAGAAAAGCTAGAAAAAGTCTGGCAGTCTTAAGATCTGTTTTCATGTGAATGCTGTTCAGCTCAGCCTGAATTCCAAAGGGAGGAGGGTATAATGAGGCATGTCCGACTCACCCCCGGACTAACCCCCCATCCCCACTTCCATCTAGATGATGGAAAAACTAGATTTTCAGGTTTACTTTGGAATGCCCTTGGCCAAGAGGTGAGGGGCAGGGGCTCTATCAGTCAGTTGTGGGGTTTATAATTTTATTTTTGGTTTACAAAAGGATAGAATATTTCAGGTTGAAGCATAAGCAAGAGCACTGCAGACATGAAAGGGCATAATTTTAGGAGAATGCTCACATGGAATAAAGAATGTCTTGAAGGGTAGTACATTATTATTGGTGTTATAACAAGTTATCACAAACTTAAGACAGATTATTTCACAGTTCTGTTGGTCAGAAGTCCAACATTGATCACGTGAGGATAAAATCAAGTTGTCATCAGAGCATTAGAGAGGCTTCAGGGGAATGTTTCCTTACCAGTTCCAGCTTCTGGAGGTCACCCACAATGCTGGAGGCTCCCTTCCTCTATATTCAAAGCCAACAATGTTGTATCTCTCTAATCATTCTTCATAGTTACTTGTCACTCTTGATTCTCTTTTGCAGTTTTGGAGGCCCTTATGATTACAATCAGCCCACTGGAACAATCCAGGATAATGTTTTTTTTTTGAGATGGAATCTCACCCTGTCGCCCAGGCTGGAGTGCAGGGAGCTGCTCAGCTCACTGCAACCTCTGCCTCCCTGGTTAAAGCGATTCCAGGATAATCTATTTCAACACCAGGTAATTAACAACCTTAATTCCCATTTGCTATGCAAGCTAACATATTCACAGCTTCTGGTGTTTAGGCTGTGGACATCTTTGAGGGGCTATTATTCTGCCTACCAGAGTTAATACGAAGGAGCTAATACTAAGAGGAAAAGAGGCCCAAAGAGGAAAGGGTGTGAATGCACTGATAAGGGCAATGGGGAACCAGTGCAAGTTTCTGAGTCTTGCAAATTCTTATTTTTTTGAAATAAGCTTTGGTTGCAGCTGAGAAAACTGAACAGGCATAATTGGGGAGCAACATTAGGAGGCCACCATTACAGTTGAGATGAGAGGGTATAAGCTAGAGATGGCAGAGCTAAATCGTTTTCTTTGGTCCAAAGCTGCCTACGCCCTTTTCTAAGTGTTTTCCAACAGAATTCATGAGATCATTCCACAGGATCTCAGCAAGTGCAGTTTCTGATAACTTCGCCGAATATGTTCAGTAGCTGCTGCAACGGAGGGCTTAAATCTTTCATCTACACTTAACAAGGGGAGCCCGGAAAAGTGGCAAAACCCTAGTTAGCAAGGCTGAGGCTCGCAGAGACCTAGGCATCGAATTTTTTAATGGTCCAAATCGCAGGGAAAGCGAGCACTCCCTGTTCTGAAGGTTTTCCCTAAACACGGAGACAACACTAAAAAGCTGTGCCGCGTGAGGGCTGAAAGTCCTGTTTTCTCCCTAGCTTCAGTGAACAAAGCCTGACGGCTCGCCCGCGTCCAACAAAGACAACGCTCTTCCGGTCTTCGTGACCCACCCCGTGAGCAGCCCAAACCGACCACCGTCCTCCCCCAGCTCCCACCAATCGGATCGCAGGGACTCGAGCCCCACACTGCTGAGTCCGCTGACACTGCGTCCGGGGCCAGACGACGATATCAGCGCGGGGTCCCCACAACGCCATGGGGCAGAGCCAACTCTCGAGCGCGTGACCGAAGCCTGCAGTTTTTTTCGCCCCCGTCACTTCCGGGTGCGACAATCTCTTCTGTCCGGCCAGCCGCTGGAGTCGTTGGGTGCCTCCTTCTTGCTTCTGACGAGCCACACGTTTGCTTCTTCCCTGTGTTCCCAATTGGAGGGACATGAGTGTCCCTGGGCCGTCGTCTCCGGACGGGGCCCTGACACGGCCACCCTACTGCCTGGAGGCAGGGGAGCCGACGCCTGGTACGTACTGTCGGGTGGGAAGCGCGGCCCGGGCTGGGTGTGAGGGGCGAGGACCTGAGTGAGTAGAACTCCGGAGAAACCCTGGGGGAGTAAGCGGCTTTTGGCGGCTGCGGCCCCCGGGCCCTGCCCCGAGTGCAGAAATGGGGAACCGCGCCGGCCCCTCTGCCCAGCGCAGTGGGTGGAACTGAAGTCCCGAGGGGAAGCTTTGTATTGGGTGTGCAATTGAAGGCGGTTGATGGTGAAGCCATTCTGAGTTTATGTGTTGACTCCGGTACGTCATTGGTTATTTGTCATACGGCAGTGGTGGGGGATGGATTTACCAGAAAGATGATCAGCTTATAATTCAGAGAGGTGACGTATCCTATAATATTGACCACTCATGAAATGCTTGGTCAGCTTGGTGATATTACTTCATCCCTATTCCTGCAGCAGTCTTCTCGACCGAGTTCCAGGAGGGATTTAAGCTCTAATGCCCTAAGGCATCCATTGAATGGAATGAATTAACTTGCTGTGCACCCAAAATGGTACTATTTATGTACCATCCTTGGGAGAACTGAGAAAATGGTCACTCAGAGCATTTTCTGTGTTCTGTGGTTCAGATGAGGCCTTAGATGAGAAAGGCTGCAGGGCTCCTTGGATATGCTTTTTCTTTTACCTCCTGTTTCAGAAACATAGGGGTTACCCCCAAATAGTGCTCTCAGCACTTTCCTGTTCATGCTTTTCCTCAAGGATCTCTTCACACTTTCATTAAGTCGCTTCTATAAATATGACTTCCTTGTATGTATTTGAAACTTGGGCCCCTCTCTTAACTCTTGTTTACTTCTCCATCTGCTAGCTGGATACTTTGACGTGGCTGTTTTGCACTAATCTCACGTAAGGCATGTACATAAATGAAAACATGTCTCATCCTGTTAATGGTGGTAGGTCACTCTGACTTGAAACTTTGAAATAGCTCTGGACTTTTTCCTCTCTCTCTCCTTCCACCTCTAGGGGATTCTCCTATACAGTTCCATCTCCTTGTAATTTCTCCTTTAAAACAGCCGTTGAAAGGCTGGTTCACCTCCAGTCTTACTCTTTCAACGCATTTGTCCCACTGCTATCACATCACTGTCTCAAGATAAAGCTTCAGTCATGTCATTCCTGAACTCAGAAACCTTAAATAGCTCCTCACTACTTATTAACAAAGGTCCAAACCATTAACTTGGCATTTAGAGGCCCTTACTGGCCTTCTGGTCTTAAAGCTCACTATTGCTATGCTGCATATGCCACATGCCTCTCCAGAAGAATCCTGTACTGTATTCCAGCCTTTCCTCATGCTGCTTTCTTTACCCATATTGCATCCATTCCACTCCTGCCATAGATTTCTTCCCCATTTGGAAATAGTCCTCACAGATTGTTGGTGGGAATGCAAATTGGTGCCAATTTCTTAGGAGGGCAGTTTGGCAATGTCTGTTTAAAAAAATGCATAAACTCTTTGTCCCAACAGTCTACTTCTAAGAATTTATCCTACAGAAAGTGACACAAATATGCAGATAAGCAAGGAAGCTCACTGCAGCATTGTTTGAAATAGCAAAAAGTGAAAATAACCTAAATAATCCATCTATGGGGGACTGGTTAAACAACCTATGGTAGAATTCTATTCTGTTAAAAATAATGTAGTAGATCCCTATATGTTGGTATGGAAAGATACCTAAGATATATGTTTTAAAAGTTGCAGAATGGTATGAGTAATATTTCGTTTGTCATAAAAATAATATATGCATAGATACACAAAGACAATTTCTGGAAGGCTCTGTGAGAAACTCCAGAGTAGCTCATGCTGGAGTTAGAGGGTAAGAAGGAGTATTTTTACTTTTCAGTTTGTGCCTCCCTCTGTAGTGTTTTAAGTTTTTACAGTGAGTAACACTCGAATAGACAAAGAGGAATGAAAACTCCATCCATTCTTTGAGCCTTAGCTCAGTGTCCACACTTCCTTTAGGAATTTTTCTTAGACTTCCCTAATGAAAGTCGCTCTCCCCTGAATTTCCATAACATTTTCTGTTTCTCATTTTCTGTGATTCCTCACTTCTCATATTTTGTGATTCCTCGTATTGTGCCCTTCCAGGGAAGGGGACTTGCCTTATTTATTGTTGTAATCTCAGAACCTGGTACATAATATAGATGTTCAGCAAACCTTTCTCGTATGAATAGAATAAGGACCCTCCTTTTCTTCTTCTTTACTCTTGCACAATAAAGCACCTTGAACTTAGTAATTAAATATATGTAAAAACTTGAGTGACTTCTTAACCATTGGAAGCAGAGGGTAAAAGAGAGAAAAACAAGAGAAAACAAACAAACAAAAAATGAGTAACTGAGACTCATCCAATAATTAACCAGAACATTGGGGTGGGAGGAGGGTTTGTGAGTTAAAATGTATGTATATATTGTTAAGCGAAGTGAATTAGTTGTTATTCCTTAAAGTTGAAATGCCCTTTTTTGGGGTGTTCCTATCATAAAACATAAAGAAAATTGTTTTCTATATTTATTAATACTTAAAGTTGCTGATTGCATTGTTATTGTAATCAAGCCTTAAGCAATGGCATAATTGGTGGATATAATTTATTCACTTCCTATACAGTTGGTACATTAATATCCCTAAGTGCTTCACTTTTCTCTCTCTCTCTCTATATATATATTTTTTCTGTTTTTGGTTTTTGTATTTTTATTTTATATGTGGAGTGCTTCAGTTTCTAGTTAGCTCTTACCTATTTGAATGTTGCCTTGCAACTTTGAGAAGTCCAAAGTTTGTTCATGTGTTTCATAGGGTTAAAATAAAAATTGTATAATTTTATTTTGATTTTCAAAAAGCTTACTTCGAATATGATAGCATGTTGTTTTCCTCAATCTTTTTTTTTTTTTTTTTGAGGCAGAGTCTTGCTCTGTCGCCCAGGCTGGAGTGTAGTGGCACAATCTTGGCACACTGCAGCCTCCATCTCCCAGGTTCAAGCAATTCTTGTGTCTTAGCTTCTCGAGTAGCTGAGCTTACAGGCATACAACACTACGCCCAGGAAATTTTTGTATTTTTAGTAGAGATGGAGTTTCACTGTGTTGGCCAGACTGGTCTCAAACTCCTGACCTCAAGTGATCCGCCCACCTCAGCCTCCCAGAGTGCTGGGATTACAGGCATGAGCCACTGTGCCAAGACTGTTTTTCTCAATTTTTTAAATTTTTTATTTATTTATTATTATTATTTTTTTTGAGATGGAGTCTCGATCTGTCTCCCAGGCTGGAGTGCAGTGGTGCGATCTCGACTCACTGCAACCTCCACCTCCAGGGTTCACTCCATTCTCCTGCCTCAGCCTCCCGAGTAGCTGGGACGACAGGCGCCCGCCACAACGCCCGGCTAATTTTTTGTATTTTTGGTAGAGACGGGGTTTCACCATGTTAGCCAGGACAGTCTCGATCTCCTGACTTCGTGATCCGCCCACCTCGGCCTCCCAAAGTGCTGCGATTACAGGCGTGAGCCACCGCGCCCGGCCTTCTCAATTTTGCCAAAATTTAAATCTGTGGCACAAATTATACTTAGAAATGTGTCACAAGCAATGTGTTGTGATAACTGTTCTATAGAGTGATGTAATTTGATGTTACTGATGGTTACCAGACTATAATTGAAGAGAGATGTTTCAGAGTTTAATATTAATCATAATTTTAGTGTATAATTTTAGTAAAGTGACCATCTTACTTTTTTTCCTCTGATTATAAATCAGTGATTCCATCTTACAAACCATTAAGCCCTATTTGGAAATTGTATTTTTCTTGGTAGGAATGGTGATTGATATTCATCTTAGATGTTTTTGAATACCTGGCACAATGCTTACACTTTTATTATTCAAAGGAAAGTGATGAGGCATTGATCCCAGCATCAGGTCTAGATTTATACACAAGACAATGATTATACACTATTTTCTATGGTAAATTAAGTTGCTGAATCTTAAGAGAGAAGAAATTCTTAGAAAATCCCTCTTCTCCTCCCTAACAAATAACACAACAACCCCCCTTTTACATGTAAATAACATATCGAACTATATGCAAAATCAATGTTGACCTACCTTTTTGTTTCCATAGAATTGAAAACATACTTTATTTTAGGCATTGCATTTTTGTTTATATAATTTCTTCATGCTTTTGAAAGCAAGAATGCTTTAGTTCAGTGACCGTTACCCACGTTTTGGCCTCAGGCTCCTTTATTTTATTTTTATTTTTATATTTATTTATTTTTTTGAGACAGGGTCTCGCTCCGCTGCCCAGGCTGGAGTGCAGTGGTGCGATCATAGCTTGCTGCAGCCATGAACTTCTGGGCTCAAGTTATCCTCCCACCTCAGCCTCCTGAATAGCTGGGACCACAGGTGTGTGCCACCGTGCCCAGCCATTCTGGGCTTGAGCAATTCTCCCACCTTGGCTTCCCAAAGTGCTAGGATTACAGGTGTGAGCCACTGCCCCTGGCCCTCAGACTCCTTTGATAATCCAGTGAAAACTATAAGTCCTCTGCCCTGAAAAATATATAAAGATACAGAATTTTGTGTATGTTAATGTACATTTATCATAGACTTTACCTTATAGTAGTAACTAAAAAACATTTTTTGAACATTCATGACTCATTTTTTAGAGGAAGCTCAGAGGTAAAAGTTTAAAAAGAAAAGAAGGATACCTTGGTTGGGAGAGTGTGTGTGTGCTCTCAACCCCATTTGTGGGCTCCTTTCTACCTGCTACTCCCCAACCTCCTTTTATTAGCTGTGTCAATTTGAAAGGTTCTGGCTGGTCAGAGTGCAGTGGTGTTTACAACTAATTGATCACAACCAGTTACAGATTTCTTTGTTCCTTCTCTAATCCCACTGCTTCAGTTGACCAGCCTAAAAAAATAAAATAAATAAAAGGTTCCTAAATTTGATTTTTGCTGGGGACAGGTTTAAGTGACACTTCTCCAGATGAAGGGTTAATAGAGGACTTGACTATAGAAGACAAAGCTGTGGAGCAACTGGCAGAAGGATTGCTTTCTCATTATTTGCCAGATCTGCAGAGATCAAAACAAGCCCTCCAGGAACTCACGTAAGCTAATAAAAAACCAGATATACACTCATTTCGTCTGTGGCGTAGTCATAATTTGTATAATTGTATACTGTGTTAAGACATAATATTTTTTAACATGCAATTATAATTGAGTATGTCTATATCTTTATTGATAGCAGATGGGAATAGAGGAGTACATAGTATTCTAAATGTAAAAAGTGAAATGAATACTCCTAGGGTGTTTGATCTCTTCTAAGAAGTACTCCTAAATCTTACCTAGAATCTGTGATTAGGTTTGGCGTTTATCATTATTTTATGAAAGTATTGCCTATTGGGGATTGTTCAGGTGGATATACACCTGTTTCTGAGTAGAGTTGAAAAATTGCCTCCATAAAAGTCATGCTTGTTTTCAGTTGCTAGTTCAAATGAGTTGCCAGAGATCTGTAAGTATCTTTTCTGAGATGATCTGTTTCATTCCCAGTAGATAACTTTACTAGTAAGCAAAGATTAGAGGATACGTTAAGAAAACAGTTTAAGATAGAACAGAACCCATAGAGTGGGATCAGTATACAAAAACATATACTCTGGCTTTATCAGCTCCCATCCACAGACAACAGACTCAGCTTCTGCCTCCTCCTGGGTCAGGACCTCTCTGGATAGCCCAGGCTGGCCTGTCTGTCATTTCTTTCTGTGGTGGTCAGCTTTACACTGGCTACAAACTGCTGCTGCTCTGAGACCTACCCTTTGAAAACTTACTTAAGAGGCCTTTATTAGGGCAAAAGGAGAGAAATAATAACTGTGCTTATTTTATAATTATAAGTAATGTTATAATCCTTAGTGTTAAGGTGCTAAATGCATATAAAAGTGGTACTGAGGCCGAGTGCGGTGGCTTACACCTGTAATCCCAGCACTTTGGGAGGCTGAGGCGGGCGGATCACTTGAGGTCGGGAGTTTTAGACCACCCTGGTGAAACCCTGTCTCTACTAAAAACACAAAAAATTAGCTGGGCGTGGTGGTGTGCACCTGTAGCCCCAGCTACTTGGGAGGCTGAGGCAGGAGAATCACTTGAACCCAGGGGGCTGTTTGTGGTGAGCTGAGATCTGCGCCACTGCACTCCAGCCCAGGTGACAGTGAGACTGTCTCCGAAGGAAAAAAAAAAAAAGTGGTACTGAGTTATTCTAAGACTACATGTGTACTACTATAGTTAGGGAGTTGGCAACCTTCTCAGTTTTGTGCTAATCCCAAACAAGATTTTTTTTAGCCCTAGCATGTGATATACCTTATATTTTGATGCCAATCAATCTTTGTTGTTGTATGAGGTGTGATAGATGGAAGGTAAGAAACTCTGCAAGCAAACATATCTGAAAAATACTTTACTTGCAGGAAGCTGGGAATCAAGTTTTAATTGCAGAGTTTAATTGATGATGATATTGTCTAAAATTTAGTGTTTCAAACAGCCCCTACTTATCTTCCTAGGCACCCAGACAACAATGATTATTTTGATGATGATAGTAAAATTAGCTACTGTTTGTTATTATATGTACTATATGCCCAGCACTTTAACATATCTCAGTTACTCCTGACACCAACTTTATGAAGTATCTAGTATTATCCTTATTTACAATTGAGGAAACTGAGGCTCAGAGAGGTTAAGTAATTTGAAAAAGATTACACAGGTAGTAGTAGAATTAGCTATTGAATATGATGCATTAGTAGTTAATATGCTTCTTGACTGTTAAGGAAAGGTAAACAAATTTCAGAGAAAGGAAAAAGAGAGTATTTCCTCCTCTTTTCCCCATCTCTCCACAAATTTCACTATTAATAAAGATATAGGGGAAAGAGTACTGGACTGAGAGCCACCTGTATTCTAGTCCTGGCTCTGCCATCAAACCTTTGGTAAAGCCTCTTCACCATTATAGAAACAGGTCCACAGAGAAGTAAAGGACAAGGTAGTGGTAGGTAGGGATTAAGTTTATTTTGTAGCTAACAATGAGTAAGGAAGACCAAGAAAAAAATTTAGCTTTATATATAAGAAAGGTTATAAATATTCATTTGTATGTATTTATCATTTTAAGAACATTGGAAACTAAAAAAACAAGGTTCTGGGATCCAGGCCCCTAAAGTAGCCACAGAGGTGCAGTTGTCAGTGGCCTCCATGGAGCTCCCTTCGAGATAATTCACACTTGGAACTTGTAAGGAAGTAGCTTTTCTCTCAGATAATCATTCCTCAGACACTGCATTAAGGCTTCACAAACATTGTCAGCATATTTACTGTAAATTATACAAAGCTTCAAGGGAATGAAGTTGAGTCATCTTTTCTGCCCCACTGTATTCTCTGGAACTTTCTCCCTTTTTTTGAGACTGAGTCTCATTCTGTCACCCAGGTTGGAGTGCGGTGGTGGGATCTCGGCTCACTGCAACCTCTGCCTCCTGGGTTCAAGAGATTCTCCTGCCTCAGCCTCCCAAGTAGATGGGATTACAAGCACGCACCACTCCGCCCAGCTAATTTTTTTGTATTTTTAGTAGAGATGGGTTTCACCATGTTGGCCAGGCTGGTTTTGAACTCCTGACCTCAAGTGATCTGCCCACCTTGGCCTCCCAGAGTCCTAGGATTACAGGTGTGAGCCACTGTGCCCAGCCACATTCTCTGGAACCTTCTTTGAGAGTGGCCAGACTTACGGGTCAGGAAAGCACTGTACTTAAAATTACAGTTGTATTATAACGGGTACAGATCAGGACAAGCTAATGCAGAGACACACAGGGTAGTGCCTGGGAGGTTCCTGAACATAAAACTTTTGTTTCCTCTCCCAGTGAGAGGAAACCCCCACTGCCAGCACATCAGTGTGTTCAGCAGCTTGGCGTTCAAGGCTGCAGTGAACCATGGTCATGCCACTGTGCCCTAGCCTGGGTGACAGAGTGAGACCCTATCTCAACAACAAAAATTTAGTCTTTTAATCTATGTACTTGGAATGTCTCTATTATTTAGATGTTCTTTCTTTGTTATTTTTCATTAGCCTCCCATCTTGAAGCTCTAGGGGCCCATCATGAGTCACTTTATTAGCGTAAACTCAGGTGTGATCCAAGGAGCTCATGGATAACAAAGACACTTCTGTCACTTGGAAAATTCCAAGGATTTTAGAAGCTCTGTGCCAGAAACCTGGGACAAAGATCAGACAAATTCTTTGTTAGATAACAGGTGTCTGTTCAGATCTTTTGCTCATTTTAAAATTGGATTGTTTTTCTTATTGTTGAGTTTTAAGAGTTCTTTGTATATTTTTGATATGAGTCCTTTATGTGTTTTGCAAATATTTTCTCCAAGACTGTGGTTTGTCTTATTACTCTCTTTACAGTGTCTTTTGCAGAGCAGGAGTTTTTAATTTTAATAAATTTATTTAATAAATGAGAAAAAATATAATCAGTTTTTTCTTTTATGAATTGTGCTTTTGGTAGTGTGTCTAAAAACTCATCACCAAACCAAGGTCACCTAGATTTTCTCCTGTGTTTTCTTCTAGAAGTTCTAGTTTTGCATTTTACATTTAGACCTATGATTTATTTTGAGTTAATTTTTTGTTGTTGTTTTGAGATGGAGTTTCTCTCCTGTTGCCCAGGCTGTAGTGCAATGGCACGATCTCGGCTCACCACAACGTCTGCCTCCCGGGTTCAAGCGATTCTCCTGCCTCAGCCTCCTGAGTAGCTGGGATTACAGGCATGCACCACCACGCCTGTCTAATTTTTGTACTTTTAGTAGAGCCGGGGTTTCTCCATGTTGGTCAGGCTGGTTTCGGACCTCAGGTGATCCGCCTGCGTCGGCCTCCCAAAGTGCTGAGATTAGAGGTGTGAGCCACCACGCCCGGCCTATTCTGAGTTAATTTTTATGGAGGCTTGTAAGGTCTGTGTCTAATAATAGATGCATTTCTTTGCGCATGGATATCCAGTTGCTTCAGCACCATTTATTGTTGTTGTTGTTGTTGTTTGAGACAGGGTCTCACTCTATTGCCCAGGCTGGAGTGCAGTGGCACAGCCTTAGCTCACTGCAGCCTCCATTTCCTGGGCTCAAGTGATCCTTCCATCTCAGCCTCCCAAGTAGCTGGGACCACAGGTTCACACCACCACACCTGGCTGATTTTTCTATTTTTTGTAGAGATGGGGTTTCACCATATTGCCCTGGGTGGTCTTGAATTCCTAGGCTCAAGTGATCCTCCTGCCTTGGCCTCCCAAAGTGCTGGGATTACAGGTGTGAGCCACTGTACCTGGCCACCATTTGTTGAAAAAAACTATCCTTTCTCCACTGCATTACCTTTGCACCTTTGTCAAAGAGAAGTTTACTGTTTTTGTGTAGGTTTATTTAATAAGGGTTTTCTATTCTGTTCCATTGATCAGTATGTCTGTTCTTTTGCCATTACCATGCTGTCTTGATTTCTGTAGCTTTTTGTTGTTGTCGTTGTTTGTTCTTTTTTTGAGACAGGGTCTCACTCTGTTGCCCAGGCTGGAATGCAGTGGCGCGATCTCAGCTCACTGCAACCTCTGCCTCTCAGGGTCAAGTGATTCTTGCACCTCAGCCTCCCAAGTAGTGGGATTATAGGTGCGCGCCACCACGCCCAGCTAATTTTTGTATTTTTTGTGGAGATGGGGTTTCACCATGTTGGCCAGGCTGATCTTGAACTCCTGACCTCAGGTGATCCCCCGCCTCAGGCTCCCAAAGTGCTGGGATTACAGGAGTGAGTCACTGTGGCTGGCCAGATTTCTGTAGCTTTATAATAAGTATTGAAATTGGGTACTGTGAGTCTTCCAATTTTGTTCTTCAATGTTGTATTGGCTCTTCTATGTCTTTGCCTTTCCATATGAACTTTAAAACAGTTTGTTGATATCTATACGATAACTTGCTGGGATTTTGATTGGGATTGCATTGAATCCTTAGATCAAGTTGGAAATAATTTGCATCTTAAAAAATATTGAAGGGCTGGGTGTGGTGGTTGATGCTGGTAATCCAAGCACTTTGGGAGCCTGGGGCAGAAGGATCTCTTGAGGCCAGGAGTTGGAGACCAGCCTGGGTAATGTAATGAGACCCTGTCTCTACAAAAAAATTTAAAAAGTCAGCCTGGCATGGTGGTGTGCACCTGTAGTCATAGCTACTTGGGAGGCTGAGGCAGGGGATCCCTTGAACCAGGAGTTCAAGGCTGCAGTGAACTATGATCATGCCGCTGCAGTCCAGCTTGGGTGACAAAGTGAGACCCTATCTGAACAACAACAACAGTTGAGTCTTTTAATCTATGTACTTGGAGTGTCTCTCTATTATTTAGATTTTCTTTGATATTTTTCATTAGAGTTTTATACTTTTTGCATATAGCTCCTGTATATATTTTGTTATATTTGTACCACCATATTTCACTGGGGATGGGTTGCTACTATAAATGGTATTGTTTTTTAAATTTCAGATTCATTGCTGGTACATAGGAAAGAAATTGACTTCTGTATATTAACCTTGTATCCTGAAATCTTACTATACTTGCCTATTAGTTTCAGGAGGTTTCTTGTTGAATCTTTGGGAATTTCCACATAGGAAATCATCTGGGAACAAAGACAGTATTATTTCTTTCTTCTCAATTTGTATACCTTTTATTTCTTTTTCTTGTCTTACTGTATTAGCTTGGACTTAAAGTATGATGTTGAATAGGAGTTGTGAGAGGGGACATAGCTTGTTCTAGTTTTAGGAGAAAATTATGTAGTTTCTCACCCTAAATGTTAGCTGCAGGTTTTTCAAGGTATTCTTTATTAAGTTGAGGAAGATCCTCTCTCTTCCTAGTTTGTTGATGGTTTATAGTCATGAATAGATGCTGGATTTTGTCAAATGCTTTTTCTACATCAATTGATAGGACCATGTAATTTTTCTTCTTTAGCCTGTTGATGTGGTATATTACATTGATTGGATTTTTGAATATTGAACCAGCTTTGCGTATTTGGCAGAAATTTTACTTGGTTGTGGTATGTAATTCTTTTTACACATTGTTGGATTCAATTTGCTAATATTTTGTTGAGGAGTTTTATATCGATGTTCATGAGAGATACTGGTCTATAGTTTTTCTTTCTTGTAGTATCTTTATCTGGTTTGGCTTTAGGGTAATGCTAGCCTCATAGAATGAGTTGGGAGGTGCTCCTTTTGCTTCTGCAGTTGTTGCCCTTTATCCAAAGGAGGATATGTTCCAAGACCCCTAGTGGATACAATATTTTAAATAATTTTGTGCATGAAACAGAGTTTTTTGACTGTGACTTATCACATGAGGTCAGGTGGGTCATTCATTGTCCAAATGTTTCAGGTTTTGCAACATTTTGGATTTTCAGATTATGGATGTCAACCTTTATACACTATGTTTTTTCCTATACTTACATACCTATGATAAAGTTTAATTTATAAGTTAGGCATAGTAAGAGATTAACAACAATAACTAATAATAAAATACAGCAGTTATACTATAATAAAAGTTAAGTGAATGTGGTCTCTCTCTCAAAATATCTTATTGTGCTGTACTTACCCTTCTTGTGATGATATAGCACAGCTGCAGTTGACTGTACGTGCCTCAAACTGAAGAAAGCAAAACTGCAGATAAAGGAGGACTGACATATTTTCTGGGAGAGACTGTGGGGAATTGGTATCACGTCTTCCTTAAATGTTTGGTAAAAATTACCAGTGAAGCTGTTTGGTCCCAGTACTGTCTTTTTTGGAAGGTTATTACTTACTGATTCAATTTGTCTAATAAATATAGGCCTACATAAACTTTCTGTTTCTCCTTGTATAAGTTTTGGTAGTTTGTATCTTTCAAAGAATTAGTCCATTCCATCCACATTATCAAATTTATGAGCACTGAGTTGTTGAAAATATTCATTTATTATCCTTTTAATGTCATGGGATCAGTGGTGATTACTGCTCTTTCATGAATAGTACTAATACTTTGGGTTTTTTTTTTTCTTGATTGGTCTCACTGGATGTTTATCCATTTTATTGATCCTTTAAAGAACCACCTTTTTGTTTCATTGATTTTTTTGTTTTCCCCCTTCTATTGTTTTCTAGTTCTAACAGCCTATTTTTGCTGTCCTGCGTATCTCGGATGGTTGACTTGCTGGGTTTTCCTCTCATCCATTCTGTATTTCACTTTCTGTGATCTCTAGTCCAAGCTGGAGGGACAAAGTTATTTATTTATTTATATTTGTAGAGACGGGGTCTTACCCTGTCACATAGGCTGTAGTACAGTGGTGTGATTATAACTCACTGCAGTTTCTAACTCCTGGGCTCAAGCAATCCTTCTGCCTCAGCCTCCCAAGTAGCTTGGACCACAGGTGTGTGCCACCACACCCAGCTCATTTTGTGTGTGTGTGTGTGTGTGTGTGTGTGTTTTGTTTTTGTAGAGGGTCTTGCTTTGTTGTCCACACTGGTCTTGTATTCCTGGCTTCAAGCAATCCTCTTTCCTTGGCCTCTCAAAGTGCTGGGATTATAGGCATGAACCACTGTGCCCAGCCAAGAGATGAATTTATGACCTGTAGGGTATGCCAGACTCAGTGCTGGATAGTAGAGATGTTGTAATTGCCCTGAGGCTGTCCGTTGCTATTTTTTTTTATCATTATTCTCTAGATAGCACAGTTTTACAAGCAAATCACATATTTTTCTCTGTAGCATTCTTTAAAATATTCAGGTAGGTGACCCTTTTAATGTCACTTATTCCTGTGATCCTAACATTGATTGATGTGGGAAGAAATATCAAGGAAGTTGGCTTCTCTTCCTCAATGAGTTTTGAATCAGAATTGTAATGAGAAACATTAGAAATTATCTGGTCTGATCTTCTCACTTTGTAAATGAGGAGATTTAGGCCAGAGAAATAAACTGAATTTCTAAGATCATATAACTAACTGGCTGTTGGCC
This sequence comes from Gorilla gorilla gorilla, assembly GCF_029281585.2. NCBI lineage: Eukaryota > Metazoa > Chordata > Mammalia > Primates > Hominidae > Gorilla > Gorilla gorilla. Next base: position 46,419,167 of record NC_073240.2, read on the forward strand.
GGGGAAAGCTGTGATTTCCAGTCCTATGCTTTTTTCATCTTGCTGCTTAATTATTCTTTTTGACTTACTATCCCTTGATACTGCATCTTCCTCACCTCTAATCTGAAAAACCATTGTTCCTCATTTCCTTTATGGGAATGTTGCAATTTTAAGATATATAAAACATTGAACTTCTTGGGCAAAATACTATAAAAAACTTCTTTTTTGGAATAATACAGAGAGTTGTTAAAAGTAACAAGTAATAAAATACTTTTAAATGATTGGATTATTTTAGTTATTAGAAATTGAAGCAAGAATAAAAGACACATTTAGTTATCAGAATGTGGCTTTAGAATATTATTTTGAAAAATCTTATTCTATATTAAATAAACCTTAGAGAGTTAATACATTTCCTACTTAATTTCTAACTGTTACCATTAACCAAGATGAATATGATTCCTTTTAATGGACCGGTACTTTAAATATGTAGAGTTTGTCTTGGCTGTGTGTTTTTGTTTCAGACAGAACCAAGTTGTATTGTTAGACACACTGGAACAAGAGATTTCAAAATTTAAAGAATGTCATTCTATGTTGGATATTAATGCTTTGGTAAGTATGATTTAGTTGATGTAATTTAATGACATCTTGTCTTAGCAATAGCTAAGACTTAGCTAAGCAATAGCTAAGATTTTAAGCTTAGAATTTGTCTTTTTAACAAGAAACCTTGATTGAACTTCTGTTGTGTTGAATTGTTATCTTTCAGATGTTGAATTTGTAGTAGGAAATTGAACTTATTTGTGCATTTGGAATAGATCTGCTTATAATTGAAGACTTAGAAAAGAGAACTTAGACTTGGCACAGTGGCTCATACCTGTAATCCCAGCACTTTGGGAGGCTGAGGCAGGAGGATTGCTTGAGCCTAGCAGTTCAAGACCAGCCTGGGCTACATAGTGAGAACCCATCTCTACAAAAAGTAATTTAAAAAAATAGTCGGGCGTGGTGGCACATGCCTGTAGTCCCAGCTTTTCCAGAAGCTGAGGTGGAAGGATTGCTTGAGCCCAGGAGGTCGAGGCCACAAGTGAGCTGTGATTGTGCCACTGTACTCCAGCCTGGGTGACAAAGGGAGACCCTGTCTCAAAAAACAAACAAACAGAAAGAGCGAACTGGAAGTAAAGAACCTTTGGGGTACCATTTTTTTTTCTTTAAAGAAAGTGCATTTCTCTTTACCAATTACATGGTTTCTTAAATTAGCATTTTATTTAACTATATGGCATATTCATAATGCTATAATAAATTAATGCCATAGGCTGAAGTGGACGCTTTGAGAATGATCAGTTATATCTTTCAATATAAATAGTTGAACAGTTGAATTTCATCAGAAGTTCTATAGCTTTTTGATGAGAGGAAGTGATACTCTGTATTATAAGAAACAAGGAATTAACCAAAAGAACTTGTTGCTACCTTTATTTTCTGATGAACATTAAAAATAGTTTTGTTTGTGGGCAGGGCACAGTGACTTATGACTGTAATCCCAGCACTTTGGGAGGCTGAGGTAGGAGGATTACTTGAGGTGTGGAGTTTAAGACCAACCTGGCCAATGTAGCAAGGCCCCATCTCTATTAAGAAAAAAAGAAGCTGGATTTACATGACTGTAGCCATTCATGCATACCTCAAAAAATGGACTTTTCTTTGGACAAAGATGGTTTACTAATGTTTTCCATTTGTAACAATTAAAAACAAAGTTCATATTCTCTGGCATTAGAGGCCTGTGGAAGTAAATACAGAGCCATCTGCCCAGTAGTTCCTGGTTTCTTGAGAGGGAAGTGGGCAAGGCTACACTGACCTACTTTTGTGTTCCCCACTGAAATCCTGTTGCAACAGAAGGAATATTTGTTGAATGAATTAATGTTGAATGAATTAACCAAGCAGATGTAATACTGTTGCTTTAGTCTGAAGGGGCAGGATGGAGTCTTCCTCTTTTTTCTTCTCTTAGTCAAGAGTAGTTTTTATTATCATCTGGGAACTGAAAACTGGAAGGCCCAGGATATGTAAAAAGGGACTGTAACTTCTGAGCTGATCAGACAATGACTTTACTTGCAGCTACATTAAGGCTGTGAATCTCTCTACTGACATTTCTTTCATTTCTTCTCTTTCTGTAACCTTGTCTGAAAATAGGGTGCTTTTCTCCTTCTCTCTGACATCTCTAGGCTTGCATCATCCTCCCATCTTCTCCTGACATAAGACTTCATTTTAGATTATGCAGGTTGGCTGAGTTGTAAAGTCTGTACTTAAGACTCCTCAAGAAGGAAAGTGTCCTCACAGAGATCATTCTGCTTAGTCTGACTAAAGCAGCCCAAGGAATGGATTAACTTGTCCACAGTCCTTTCTGTCCAGGGCTCTGTGGCCACAGTTTGGGTTTTCCTTATGGGCAGACACTTCACTTAAACTGTTTCATGTGCTCTGGCTCAGTCTGTCTCTTGTAAAGGCAGAGAGAATGTTTTACTTTTCTTAAATGAAACTGATAGCATTATTAGATAGTCTTATCTGAAATTTTAGAATTATATGTTTTTAAAGCAAAATATTGTCTATGCCCATCTTAATATACATGTCTATTTTATGTTTAGTAACACTTTTGTCAATCTGAACTAAATCAAATGTCTTTCAAATCCTACTAACAGTATAAGGAGGTCTTTAATTTGGAATTAAAATGTGAAGATAAGGCTGTAAAAATTTTGACCAATTTAGGAAGCACAAACTATCATTTATATATTGCTTTATTTATTCATTTTGATATTTTAGTCTATTTTAACTTGACTTTTCATTTATTTTTCCATGTTAAGTTTGCTGAGGCTAAACACTATCATGCCAAGTTGGTGAATATAAGAAAAGAGATGCTGATGCTTCATGAAAAAACATCAAAGTTAAAAGTGAGTTGAAAATTCTTTCACATTCTTTACAAAAGTAGAGGTTTAATTATTTTTTGTTGTTTTTTTTTTTTTTTTCCAGTATTCTTTGTTTTTTTGAGACGGAGTTTTGCTCTTGCTGCCCAGGCTGGAGTGCAATGGTGCAATCTCGGCTCACTGCAACCTCTGCCTCCTGGGTTGAAGCGATTCTTCTGCCTCAGCTCCCCAGGTAGCTGGGATTACAGGTGCCCGCCACCACGCCCACCTAATTTTTGTATTTTTAGTAGAGACAGCGTTCTACTATGTTGGCCAGGCTGGTCTCAAACTCCTGACCTCAGGTGATACGCCTGCCTTGGCCTCCCAAAGTGCTGAGATTACAGGCATGAGCCACTGTGCCCGGCCAGTATTCATATTTTGACTTTTATACCCTCATATACAATAGCATAATTCATTCATGGTACATTGTTTTCTTTTTAAAAATGTCATTGTTTAAGAAATATTAGAGACAGGGTCTCACTACGTTTCCAAGGCTGGTCTTAAACTCCTGAGCTCAAGCAGCCCTCTGGCCTCGACCTCCCTAAGTGCTAGGATTACAGACATGAGCCACTGCGTGCAGCCTTAAAAATATCATTTTTTTTCAACTGCACTCTGAGCATTTTTACTAATAGCTGGGCTGATAGGCTTAGATTATCTGGATATGCCCTACAATTCTCATTTAATAGGAGTTTAGAGCAACAAATTTTTTTGAATCAAAGGGGCCTTAAATTATCCCAAATTTAAATGTCCAAGATGAAGTTTATTAGTGTGAATGAATTACCTCAAAGCAGAGCACTGTTATTTTCAAATTAGGCTAAACCTGTAACCCCTGATTGCTCTCTTGGTTTTTAAATTTTTTTTTTTAACACAGAAAAGAGCACTTAAACTGCAGCAGAAGAGGCAAAAAGAAGAGTTGGAAAGGGAGCAGCAACGAGAGAAGGAGTTTGAAAGAGAAAAGCAGTTAACTGCCAGACCAGCCAAAAGGATGTGAAAAGTTGTGTTTGTGTGTTTTCTTCTCCTGTCCTATATTTGGGTTATGATGACTCAAGTGTAGACTGAAGTTGAGGTAGTGCCTTACGCCATTATGTCATATGTTGAAATCCTTATTCCGGTATTACTGTGTCTCCATGCCTTTTTTCCAAGTAGCAGACGTCATGTTGCTTGGTTTTTGATATTTATATGTAAGTTTTTCAAATTTTGTTTAATTTTAAAATTTATTATTTTGATCTTGAATTATTTATAAACTGGAAAGTGGTTTGATTATTGTGAGTCAAAACTCTAAGTGGTTAAAAATTAGTATGAATTTTTTAGCTTCTTAATGAATATGGATTTAAAACTCTCCAGTTCTTATTTTATGAAAATGACTTGCCTTTCTGGTAATACAATGCTGATGTTTTAGTAATTGCCTTTTCATTACTTTGTTAAGAAGAAATGCCAGCTGTTTAATCACACCTACCCCTGGAAAAGAGGTAAACCTTTTGAACAGTTGAATTTCATCAGAAGCTCTATAGCTTTTTGGTGAGAGGAAGTGATACTCTTTATTACAAGAAAAAAGGAATTAACAAAAATAAGGAACTTGTTGCTACCTTTCTTTTCTGTTGAACATTAAAAATAATTTGGTTTGTGGACTGGGCATGGTGGCTTATGGAAGAGGTGAGCCTTTGTGAAGAACATAATGGAAAAGTGCATGCACGGGAAATAACAGCACTTTAGGTGTAGTTCAGGTGAGCAAGATGCCAGATAGATTCTATTAACCATATACTCTTTCTGCTGCTTAGTGTCGTTGTCACTGCTTCTGTGGCTTTTGGGTTCAAAGTAGATTATATATATTCCTAAAGCTTGGTGGAGGTAGTGGAGCTATCACACACTCAAATGAGCTTGTATATTTATAATACAATATAGTATTATAGTAACAGTTATCATACACTGAGATATAGTTTCTGTGCTTGTAAAAAATTCTTGAAGTGAGGCCGGGTGCGGTGGCTCACGCCTGTAATCCCAACACTTTGGGACGCCGAGGCGGGCAGATCACGAGGTCAAAAGATTGAGACCATCCTGGCCAACATGGTGAAACCCCGTCTCTACTAGAAATACAAAAATTAGCTGGGTGTGGTGGCGTGCGCCTGTAGTCCCAGCTACTTGGGAGGCTGAGGCAGGAGAATTGCTTGAACCCGGGAGGCAGAGGTTGCAGTAAGCCAAGATCGTGCCACTGCACTCTAGCCTTGGTGACAGAGTGAGACTCCGTCTCCAAAAAAAAGAAAAAAAAATTTCTTGAAGTGGAATGATGTACACCAACTACCCACTTTATAGATAATTACAGGGATGGTGAAAAATTAGTAAATAGCTTCACAAAAGAGGCAACGTGATACCTTTAGTGTTTTCTAGAATTTTTTTCTGGATATTATATGTAAGAATTTATTGTTTGAGGGAAATACGAGGTTTCATTGTTTAAAATCAAGAGTGTATTGTTTACTGTTTTACAGTATTTAATATCCAACTGGTCTCCAATCTCCATTACATAGGGACTGTACAGAGCCTGTGAAGATGTATGAATGGTATCTTTTATAATCCACAATACATTTCTGGTAAGATGGAATCACTACCTCTGATCACATATCAGGCTAACAATGGAGAAAGCATTAGGTTTAAGTTGAGGGCTAAGAACTGGTTTGTTTAAAGGTTTAAATTGTTGGAAAGAGCATTTGCCTTCTTTAATGAATGATGGTCTCACAATTCAGTTGACTTTGACCTAATATTTAAGAATATAAATATATTTTATTTGAAAGGCTGAGTGTTGCCCTCAAACACTTGCTAAAACTGCCTAGGGCAGGATTCATTAGGGCTTGCAGACACTGTCACCTAAATTGCTGAATGTACTCATTATAATATGATATCTGACAAAGGTAGTACAGCGTTTCTGAGTCATTTGAGACCAACTGCAGTGGTTGTTTAAAATGCTGGTTCCTGCACACAATTCTCTATCTACTGAAGCACATCTGTTTTCTTTGTTTGTTTTGCTTTGCTTTTTGTTTTTAAAGTTTCCCCCAGTGATTCCAGTGCACCTGAAAAGTTGAGAACCACAGGCTTAGTGGTACGTTGGGGTTTCCCACGCTAGGCTGCATAGCATTATCACCTGGGAACGTTAAAAAAAATACAGACATTCTTGATTCTTAGTGTAGTTATGATGTGGATCCCACGTATTTTTTAAAAAGCTCTCCAGATAATTTTGATGTCACTAGTCACTAGTATAGACTGTCTATCTAGTGAGTTGTATTATAAGCAATGAAATACTTTAAAAGCTACCCAGTAACTCTTGGGATTAATTTTATGAAATAAATTCTGAGCTGCTGCTTTTGATATAGTCAGACTTAAGACTGAACCCCAGTAGACAGGCAATAGATATAGAATTCTGGTTAGTTAATTGAACTTTTGTGACCTGTTTAAAAACAAATCAAATTTATTGAACAAATGACAAGGCACAAATATTTTCAGGATTGTATTTCAGTTTTGAAGATTTAAAAAAAATGTGAAAATAAATATATATTAGTATACTCTATTTTAAAGTCAATTGTAAACCAGAAGTACTGTTATTTTGGTGATTAAAATCCAAAACTTTAGCTGTATTTCAGTAACAAAAACATACCTTACTAGACTCTGATGGCTCACACCTGTAATCCCAGTGCTTTGGGAGGCTGAGGTGGGAAGATTCTTTGAGCCCAGGAGTTCAAGGCTGCAGTGAATTCTGATCGCACCACTGAACTCCAGCCCGTATGACAGAGTGAGACCCTGTTTCTAAAAACAAAACAAACAAACAAACAACGTATCTTACTGACTAAACTGGAATGGAAATCTTATAATTAGTGTTGTATTTTTCTGCAAAATAGTGAATTGGTACTTGGGAGACTTCTGTTCTTTGTTGAAAAAAATTGCCTTTGTTTTGAAATTATATCACCTGTGTTCTGAACTAAAATGATGGGAGTTCATTTTGTATTTATTTTGCAGTAAGTATCATGTAAATATGCAAATGTTGAATGTAATATATATTGTGTCCTCATTGAGTTTTTGGGTGATACAGTTTATAAATATAACAATTATACACCCTCATACATTCGTCTGATTTTGAGCTTGTAAGATGAGAACTGCTTTTTACACATTTAATAAAAAAAGGTCTCTGAATTATCTGATGTCATTTATCAAGCATCCTTCTGTGCACAGCGCTATATACTCCCCGTCATGTACATTATTTCAAACATTCTACTCTTTTCTCTTCTCACCTGTTATCTTTCTCTTAATGTTCTCCATCTATTGTGTCACAAAATTATGGGTCCACTCATGAAATTTCTTTTAGAAAGGTGATAGAAAGGCCAGGCACGGTGGCTCATGCCTGTAATCCCAGCACTTTGGAAGGCCAAGGTGGGTGGATCACTTGAGGCCAGGAGTTCGAGACCAGCCCGGCCAACATGGCAAAACGCTGTCTCTACAAAAAATACAAAAATTAGCCGGGTATTGTGGTGCATGCCTGTAATCCCAGCTACTACTCAGGAGGCTGAGGCAGGAGAATCACTTGAACTGGGAGGCAGAGGTTGCAGTGAGCCGAGGTCACACCACTGCACTCCAGCCTGGGTGACAGAGTGAGACCCTGTCTCAAAAAAAAAAAAAAAGGGGGTAGAGGCCAGGCATGGTGGCTCATGCCTGTAATCCTAACACTTTGGGAGGCCGGGGCAATTGGATCAGTTGAGGTCAGGAGCTCGAGACCAGCCTGCAGCCTGGCCAACATGGTGAAACCCTGTCTCTACTAAAAATACAAAAATCAGCAGGGTGTGATGGTGTGCTTGCACTCCAGCCTGGGCGACAGAGTGAGAGCGAGACTCCATCTCAAAAAAAACAATTAAATAAATAAATAAATAAATATGATAGTGTGAAAAGATTCTAGTCAAACCAATTTCATAAAGTTTTTCACTTTTCTTTGAGAACAAAAATAATACCTACTATTAGTAGTTTGGTAGAAAGTGCTTCAAAAGGATCCCTGCATGTATGACTTATAAAAAATGAAAATTTCCAACTGATAGTATATTTTAGGTCAGATTTTTAACTTTTTTTTTAAGGCTATTTTATTAAAAAAAAGAAGTGGGCTCTGCGAACAGGGTTAGTCCATTCAGGCCTTCAATCCTGGTGGTGATTTTGTCCTTTTCAATGATGTGGACAATAACTCCCATGTCTGACACTGCATCCTGGTCCGCAGCATCCAGCATGGCTTGAGAGATGCTTTTTTTTTTTTTTTTTTTTGAGACGGAGTCTCGCTTTGTCTCCCAGGCTGGAGTCCAGTGGCGCGATCTCGGCTCACTGCAAGCTCCACCTCCTGGGTTCATGCCATTCTCCTGCCTCAGCCTCCCTAGTAGCAGGGACTACAGGCACCCACCACCATGCCTGGCTAATTTTTTGTATTTTTAGTAGAGACGGGTTTCACCGTGTTAGCCAGGATGGTCTTGATCTCCTGACCTTGTGATCTGCCTGCCTCGGCCTCCCAAAGTGCTGGGATTACAAGTTTATTCCTACTGTTTTAGCTCAGTTTGTATGTATGAGGTCAGATTCCATTTAGTCTTCAGGTTAGCATTTGAGTGAGACTAGGTTTATTTTCAAAACCTGTAGGAGAATGAAGTGAGTAGTCAAGAGAGACAGTTCTAATGACTGCAATTTGAAAAGCACTTAAAGCAAAAATTCCAAAGAAACACACTGTAAAAGAAGGGCAATCAAAGAGAAGGTGGGTAAAATTTGGGATGGGATGGGGGTGGTGATTGAGAAAAAGAACAGGCCTAGACCAACGTGGAAGGTCAAGGTAATTTATGCTTCATGTACGTACCCTGAATAAGGGAGGCTTATTCTGTAAAGAATAAACAATCCACCTATTTTTCTGTAAAGAATAAACAGAATCCACCTATTTTTGGTTAAAAGTAATAAAAAAGTCGCCCCCTACTGTCACTTTATTGTAAACGGAGGAAAAGTTTGTAGCTGTTCATTCTGGTTTAGACCATAAATATATTCCTAATGAGCTCTAGGAAGCCTGCAATGTTCAAATCCTGATAAGGATGGGCTGAAAATCACTCTGAGAATGATTTTCACTCTTATTTTTAGGCCTGACTTTTATTAGTCCATTAGAAAAGAGAGTTAAAAAGTACAAGGGAATACAGGCCTGGCGTGGTGGCTCATGCCTATAATCCCAGCACTTTGGGAGGCCGAGGCAGGTGGATCAGAAGGTCAGGAGTTCGAGACCAGCCTGGCCAACATGGTGAAACCCCATCTTTACTAAAGATACAAAAAAGTGGCCAGGTGTGGTAGGGCGTGCCTGTAATCCCAGCTACTTGGGAGGCTGAGGCAGGAGAATCGCTTGAACCTGGGAGGCGGAGGTTGCAGTGAGCCAAGATCGCCACATTGCACTCCAGCCTGGGTGACAGGGTGAGACTCCGTCTCAAAAAAAAAGACAAGGGAATACTAAGAAACAAAAATATGTCTATAAACCTGAAGGTTCCTAGGCTCCCCTTTGATTATAACATTTAAAATTTTAAAGCATATAGGGCCTTAGTAATATAGTGTTTAGGATTATGAACTCAAGTCAGATTGAAACCGGGCATGATGACTCACACCTATAATCCCAGCAATTTTGGAAGCTGAAGCAGGAGGATCACTTGAGCTCAGGAGTTCGAGACCAGCCTGGGCAACATAGTGAGACCCCCATCTCTGCCAAAAAAAAAAAGAAAAAAGAAAAGAAAAAATTAGACAGGTGTGGTGGCACATGCCTGTAGTCCCAGCTACTTGGGAGGCTGAGGTGGGTGGATCACTTGAACCCAGGAGGTCGAGGCAGTGAGCCATGATCCCACCACTGCATTCAAGCCTGGTGATAGAACATGACCCTGTCCCTAAATAAATAAATAAAGTCAAAATGCTTTGGTTCATGTTCCTGCTTGATTTGGGGCGTTAGACAAATTGCTTAAATTCTGTGTTCCTAAGTTTCTAAAATCGTGAAGTTAGGATTCTAAGAGCTTGTAACTTGATAAGGATGTAAAGTTTCATGATATCTATATAAAAGCCCTTATTAACAAAATAGTAAGAGCTCAAATGTTGGGTATTATATCTTAGTACCTCAAAGTCACGTATCTACATGGGGGACTACTTATTTTGCCACCTTTTGCACATTTATTTTTGCTCATCGGGTTTCCACTGCCTCTAATGTCTGCCTGTTGGAGACCTGTTTATTCTTTGCAAGTCAAATGGCACCTCTTTACGGTTTTTCTCACTGCCACCCAAAGAATTTATTTTTCTGTGTTCCCACAGTATTTTCATAATACATTGTCTTAACACTTACAGTATTAGTTATGTGTTCGTGTGTTTTTCAGATGCGTTCTGGGTATATGACTGAAGTGAGTCGTAGGAAGCAGTGAACTGCTGCTGCCTGGAACCTCCCCCTACCCCATTCCCTGCAGTCCCACCCTCTGCCCAGCATGCTTAGGAACATTCATTGTAGGGAACCCAAACAATCCCTTTAAGTAGGAATTAAAGAGTTAGAAGGTAACTAGAGTAAATAGATTAAGAAAGCAACCAGATGGCTTAACATGTCATGAGAGACTTTCTGTGCACTTTCATTTTCATGGTATAAAAGGTTAGGTGTATATTGCAAGTTCTGAGATGTACCTTGTCTTGCTGCTGCCCAAGACTGCCTACTATGTAAGTTTCCCCTGAATAAATTTTTGGCTACCTACCAACCTGGAGTGGTCTACCTCTTCCTTTGGTCTGAGCTTGCCCTCCACTTATGGAGGCAATTATTGGTTCCAGTAGGGAGTTTTCCTAACATGAGATCAAAGATATTTCTTTCCTTTTCTTTTTTTTTTTTTTTTTTTGCCAGAGTCTTGCTCTGTTGCCAGGCTGGAGTGCAGTGGCTCGATCTCGGCTCACTGCAACCTCTGCCTCCCGGGTTCAAGCGATTCTCCTGCCTCAGCCTCCCAAGTAGCTGGGATTACAGGTTCGTGGCCCAAGATATTTCTTAATTATCTTTGTATTCCATGGTGCGGTGCCTGGTCTATAGCTTATTGTGAGGGCTGGCAAGTCTGAAATTTGTAGGGCAGGCCAACAGCTGAAAACCCAGGGAGGAGTCGATGTTGTAGTTTGAGTCCAAAGGCGGTCTGGAGGCAGAATTTCCTCTTCCCTGGGGATCTCAGTCTTTTTCTCTTAAAGCCTTCAACTGCTTGGATGAGGCCCCCACTATTATGGAGGACAATCTCCTTTACTCTAAGTCTACTGAATTAAATTTAATCTCATTTAAAAATACTTTCACAGCAACATCTAGACTGGTGGTTGGCCAGATACTAGGCACCATGGCCTACCCAAATTCCCACATAAAATTAACATTCATAGTTGGTTTTCAGTATGTATTTTGGGCTTGAATTGAATCTTGTAGGAAAGAGATATACATATATTTTAAAAAGTTATAATGAAAAACTGGATTACATAAATGCCAAATAAAGAATGTTACAATTAAAAAATTGAATTTCTGCAATTCAGACATGGCTAAGGAGCTTGTAATCCTTGGATAATACAAGCCACTGCTTCCATGCCTAATTATGTATTTAATTAGACTAAAAAATAATGATAACAGGTCCTGAGATTTTAGAAATCAAATGAGCTCAGAGATAATGAGTGAACTGAAGGATACAAAAATAGATGCCATGTCTATTTAGATTTATATATTCTCCATCAACTAGGGGCTGCTCAGTTCTCTTAAAAATAGCTTCAGGAAAGAGGTGGGCAGATTGAGAGCAGTCTCAACAGATAATCTGGCTCTCACTTTTTAACAGTAGAAGGCACAAAAGGGATAATGCTGCCATCTTGTGGTATTGTTCTCCTAGTTCTACAAATTCTAGTATTGTCTCAATTGGTCTGATGAAGTTTGGCCGGCCTAGGCCTTTTTTCTTTTTTGAGATAGTCTTGCTCTGTTGCTCACACTAGAGTGCAGTGGCGCGATCTCGGCTCACTGCAACCTCTTTCTCCTGGGTTCAAGCGACTCTTGTGCCTCAGCCTCCAAAGCAGCTGGGACTACAGGCACCCACCACCACCCCTGGCTAATTTTTTGTATTTTCAGTAGAGATGGGGTTTTGCCACGTTGGCCAGGCTGGTCTCAAACTCCTGGCCTCGGCCTCCCAAAGTGCTGACATTACAGGTGGGAGCCACTGCTCCTGGCTGGCCTAAGCCTTTTTAACTGTAACTTTTTAGGCAAATTAGGATTTTCTGTATGGTCTGACCTTTGTTTAAACAGTGAGATGCTTGAAAGCAATCTATCTGAAACATTTTATAGGATTTAAGATATTTTCTAACTTCTTGAGTTTCCCAGTTTGATGTTAGGCTTGAGGTTTTGATCAATTAATGATCAATTCATCTGTCATCTATTAACAGCCATGCTCAGAATCGTCATTTAAGAAAAACATTCCAGTCCAAAGATCTTGCTGGGATCTTTGGGATCCCATGTGTTTCCATACTTTTATTCATCTGAGCCTACAATGTCAGGCCTTAACTGATTGGATATGGGGTGCACACCTGGCCCAAGAGTAGCCAACCCACGCGCTAGTCAGTGATGAATTGGCCTGGCAGGAGAAACTCTGCCTAGATGGAGACTGCAGGGAATCTCAATGGCTTAGTCAATTACCGTCTGGGGAATATGCACTAGAATAGTCAGAGAGAGTCAACCCTTTAGTAATTAAATAAGTGAGAGGGCACACAGATACTGACAGAGTAGATGAGTATTAAGTGGAGATGAGTAGGAGGTTGATGAACTTCTGCTTCTGAAAGGTGACAAAGTAATCAGCTCCCTCAAAATGCCTTGGATCCTGAGCCAATTTGCCTGTATTGGCTCTGTGAGACTTGGGCTCTGTGAGACTTGGGCGCTAGACTTTTCTTGGGTTCTAGGCTAAGGTTCTTGTTTTCCACATTTTCACAAACATTTTTACCATACTGCCCTCCTGTCCCTAACAGATCTCTGTTTATTGCAACTATAAGCATATCACTGTCTTGTAGGTTATTCTAGTAAGTTATATTTTTCAAAATGTTTTAATGTACATTATTTAATTTAATAATAAGGATCCTACTTAGGAGTTTATGTATTTTCCATGTCTGCTAATCCAGGAATTCAAGGACGAAGATATCAATGACCAGCACAGAGATGTAATCTTCCTCTCGGCCACACACCTGGGTGTTTCCCTTATTTTTTTGCTGCATGTTTCCTTCATGTTGTCCAATTTCTTTTCTTATTCTCATATTTGGCTGGATTTTTAATACCAGATCTATGTCAGCTCCTTCTCAAACCTAAAATTCAGAGCCCCAGCTCTGTTGAGCGTGTATTATATTTCAGTTGCTTTATACATGTTATCTCATAACAGCAACCTTAGGAGGTAACTATTGTTATTACCATTTTACAGGTGAGGAAGCTGAGACGCATTGGGTCTGATAACTGCCCAGGATCACACAGGTGTAGGTGGTGGGGCTGGGATTTGATTTTTGGAAAAAGGTGAATTTTCTTAAGTTGGAGACCCTAGGAGTAGGGATAGAAATTGACCTTAGGAGTTTTACTTTAAGTATCTTGATAAAACTATATCCATAATGGGGAATTACGGGGCTACACCAATCTATCTGCTATTTTTCTTTATCCAGTCTGATGATATTGGAAGAACAAAAGTGAAGAAGGCATGAGTTTCTCTGTTAGGAGAGAGCCTAGTGGTGAGGATACACAGAACTGTTATTTTCCTGCAAGGTTGCTTTAATTCTAGATAGCCGGTAAAACTCCACGCCTCTAGGGATAGAAATGAGCAACAGTGAGACTAGAACTGGGTGAGATTTGGCTCAGGAGCGTCTCCTTGAGATAACAATGATGCTGATAGAAGGAAGACAAAGCTGCTAGGAGAAATTAACAACTGCGGGATGGTTAGGACATTCCCGTTAAGGCAGGGCTGTTTTGAGACATTTCATCCCCACCACCATCTGGAGAAATCTATCCTTGATTCTGCCTTCCTGGGCCTGCATTTCTGGGTCTGTAGCCTACCACTCAGCTCCATCTATTTTGCACCTTCATAGCTTTGAAGAAAGAGCATAGCTAGTACTAGAAGCGAAATTTTTATCACTGGAGAAAGTTAGTTTCCCTTAGGGATAAATGTACAGACAGGAAGTGATCCCTAAGACTCTTACTGGCATTAACGTACTGTGACATCAATGGCTCTTGCTGCAATTGCAGCTTCCAGGCAAATGCACTCATTGAAGGTGGGTTGTTTTTGGCCTTTAACCACCTCACAGCCTAGGCCTCAAGTGAGGAATCCTAAGATCTGTCAATTCACCCTCTCAGAATGGAGGAACAGGGAATAGACTGCTTCTGAGTCAGGGCAAGTACTTCTTTCCTGTTTGGATTGCAAGTATAATAGCAAGGAGAGAGGAGGTGAGGCACACACGAATCACTTTGTCCCTATGCAGTCTGCCTGGGAGCGGTCTTATTCTACTGACTCAAAAGACACTCCTGAAAGCAGTGCCATCCTGAGCAGCAGCTTGTACTACTTTACAAGTCAGACCTGTTATTAAAGACGCAGACTGGCATTTAAATCAGGCTGTGTCACACCCATCCTGGTCTTTGTTCTGGCTCCTATGGTGGCCAGGAGAATGTGCCTCACACACCTCCAGCCACAGGGAACAAAATGGCCTAAGGGCTCCATTGCTGTACTCTGAGACCTATCTGCATTTGCACCCAGGCATGCTTCCTATATAGGCTGCTCCTAGCAAATAGTTAAGGCCGGCAGGGATACTAAGACAGGTCTATTCCTGGAAGACATGGGACTTCTCTGACTTTGGTTCAAGGACTCCCTGTTAGCCTTGCTGAAGCTCTGCTTGGTAGTTTAACGCTTCTCTCCAACCCTCCTTTACTTCTTCACTCAGGCAGATAGTGCAGATAAGAATAAAGAGGCTGAAGGAAGCGGACGTGTTTGAAGGACTATATTATATAAGGTCGGGCCAGGCGCAGCTGCTTACACCTATAATCCCAGCACTTTGAGAGTCTGCGGCTGGTGGACTGCTTGAGCTCAGGAGTTTGAGATCAGCCTGGGAAACACGGTGAATCCCCATCTATATTTTTGTAATAAGGTATTATATTTATTTTAAAATCGAAAATATAGGCCGGGAGCGGTGGCTCACGCCTGTAATCCCAGCACTTTGGGAGGCTGAGGCGGGTGGATCATGAGCTCAGGAGATCCAGACCATCCTGGCTAACACGGTGAAACCCCGTCTCTACTAAAAAAAAAAAAAAAAATTAGCCGAGCGGGGTGGTGGGCGCCTGTAGTCCCAGCTACTCGGGAGGCTGAGGCAGGAGAATGGCGTGAACCTGGGAGGCGGAGCTTGCAGTGAGCCGAGATCACGCCACTGCACTCCAGCCTAGGTGACAGAGCGAGACTCCGTCTCAAAAAATATATATATATATTTATTTAATTAAATATATATTTAATTTAATATTTAAATATATAATATATTTAATTTAATATTTAAATATATAATATATTTAATTTAATATTTAATATATAATATATTTAATTTAATATTTAAATATATAATATATTTAATTTAATATTTAAATATATAATATATTTAATTTAATATTTAAATATATAATATATTTAATTTAATATTTAAATATATAATATATTTAATTTAATATTTAAATATATAATGTATTTAATTTAATATTTAAATATATAATGTATTTATTTTATATATATATAAAATTTAATATTGACCATCAGCGCGGCCTGCAGAACTTCTTAGCGATGGTACCCTTCTCATCAGTGCATTTCGATGGCTGGGAGAGTGGTGTATCTTGTGTGCCTTCTCATAGGACATATTCTCTGGTGGGTCTTTTGGCCATATATATATATTTAATATATATAATAGATATTAAATATATAATATATATTTAATATATATTATATATTTATATATTATATATTAAATATATAATATATTAATATATATTAATATATTAATATAAATTAATTATATTATAATAATTATATATTATTTATATATAATTAATATATATTAATTATAACATATTAATATATAATATATAATATATATTTAATATATAATATATATAATATATATTTAATATATATAATATATATAATATATTTAATATATATAATATAATATATATTTAATATATATAATATATATTTTATATATAATATAATATATATTTAATATATATAATATAATATATATTTTATATATAATATAATATATATTTAATATATATAATATAATATATATTTTATATATAATATATTATATATTTAATATATATAATATATTATATATTTAATATATATTTAATATATATTTAATATATAATATATAATATATAATATATAATATATAATATATAATATATAATATATTATATATATAATATATATTTAATATATAATATATAATATATAATATATATTTAACATATATAATATATAATATATATTTAACATATATAATATATAATATATATTTAATATATAATATATAATATATATTTAATATATAATATATAATATATAAAATATATATTATATATGTTAAATATATATATATGGCCAAAAGACCCACCAGAGAATATGTCCTATGAGAAGGCACACAAGACACACTATTCTCCCAGCCATCGAAATGCACTGATGAGAAGGGCACCATCACTAAGAAGTTCTGCAGGCTGCGCTGATGGTAGGAGTGGCGGTTACAATCTGAGCTTGTCAGCATCTGTGGGCATGGTGGGGGCCAGGAGGTGGCACTTAACTGCCAGGAGCCTGGAGGCTTTAATTGCCTTACCCACCAAAAGGCAGGGTTTGAGTGACAATCACTGGGCTTTACCAGCAGGGGGTTGTGGACATGGTTAATGGAGCGTAGTGTCTATTTTGCACTTAGAAGCAAAATAGGCAGGCAGTCAACAAGGATGCTTTTAGCATCTATAAAGGGATTAACAAACTGTTCAGGTAAAGGGCTAAATATTTTAGACTTTGCAAGTCATACGCTCTTTGTGGCAACTGCTCAGCTCAGCTGTTGTAGCACAAAAGCAACCATAGACGATATGTAAGCAAACGAGTGTCCCGTGTTTTAACAAACCTTTGTTTATGAAAAATAGATGATTGACTAGATCACGCCATCAATGGCTCCTGGGCCATCATATACTGATCCCTGATCTATTTATTTTTTTAAAGCAAATTGGAGGAGCAAGAGGCTGAGGGCAGTAATTTCAATAAAAATCCGGCTCCCTTGCCCAGTTCCCAGACTTAAGTTAATTTTTAGATCTGGATACATGGACTGGAGAGATGGTTGAAGGAAGAACCGTGCAACATGATGGCAAACATATACTGTGATGATTCCCCTAGTCTCCTCAAAGGGACCTATGGCCATTTTCTTGGGTGACTATACACTGAAGGGGGAATAATCAGACATTTATAAAGTAATTGGACAGGCCAGGCGCAGTGGGTCATGCCTGTAATCCCAGCACTTTGGGAGGCTGAGGCTGGATCACTTGAGGTCAGGAGTTTGAGACCAGCCTGGCCAATATGGTGAAACCCTGTCTCTACTAAAAATACAAAAATTAGCTGGGCGTGGTGGTGGGCGCCTGTAATCCTGGCTACTTGGGAGGCTGAGGCAGGAGAATCGCTTGAACACAGGAGGTGGAGGTTGCAGCGAGCCGAGATCGCGCTGCTGTACTCCAGCCTGGGCGACAGAGCAAGACTCCCTCCCCCTAAAAAAAAAAAAAAACAAAACTATTGGACAAAGGGTCTGAGTTGCACTGATACTGAGAGACCCAAAGAAGCATCATGGCCCTGCTGTTAGAGCAGAGTTTAGGAGGACCAACTAAAAAATGGGGTGCTAGATAAAGTCCAGTTTACAATGGGCCCAGGAGGCCTGCAGATCCATTCAGTGGTCACACTACATCTTTTCCCACCACTCACACCTCCAACACCGTGGGGGTCAGCTGGCAGAGCTGACTGCACTATGGCTTGGACCTGCTGCAGCACCCTTTCTCGTTCTAGCCCCACTCAAGCCAGAAGCTTTCTGTGTCACCCAGTACATGGGCCAGAAATATATTCCCCAGGGGTGGAATATGTTGTCTCAAGAACACAAAAAGGCCTACAAGGCACTGCCTTCTTTCCTCAAAACAGGGCTAGAAGATACATCAATTTGCCTTTTACTTTAGAACAGGCTATTCCAGAATACTTCCAACCACCAGACCTCCAAAAATGTTACTGAAATGGCCTGTTCTGGACTCTTCACAGGGTTTATCTCCTACCCTCTGAAATGCACGCATCTCATCAAGGCCTCCAGCATACTTGCCCCTCTGGCTGGTCCTGTCTAATGAGCTTTATGTCATCTCAGTGTAATGGATCAATGTGATATGTTCTTCGATGTTTAAGAGGTCCAGATCTCTCAGACTATCTTATAATAGGAGGTGGGATAGGTAATATAACTCTAAGGCAAACTGTAAATTAATATTGTATGGTTTTTCTGCCCACAGAGCCTCAGCCAACACTTCCATCTGGAAGCTTAGGGAATGCTTGATCCACAGTTGTGGAATCCTATGTAGCAGAGCATCCAACTAGGGAATCTACTTCAAGTGAAGGAGGTGTGGGAGTGGGTCCTGACCATGGGATTCTCTGGTTGTGTTATGAACTGCACCACCCAGAAGCAACTGGCCTTATAGATTGTTACATATCGTCTATGGTTGCTTTTGTGCTATAACAGCTGAGCTGAGCAGTTGCCACAAAGAGCGTATGACTTGCAAAGTCTAAAATATTTAGCCCTTTACCTGAACAGTTTGTTGATCCCGTTATAGATGCTAAAAGCATCCTTGTTGACTGCCTGCCTATTTTGCTTCTAAGTGCAAAATAGACACTACGCTCCATTAACCATGTCCACAACCCCCTGCTGGTAAAGCCCAGTGACAATGGCCACTTCTCCTTCCACCCCTTAGTTTCCTGACCCTTGTATCCTTCCTACTAGGGAAGTAGAACCATAGAGAGGTCACTGATTTAATAAATGCACCGTGTCCTGAAAGATGGCACTTCATTATTTCACATCCTTTCCCAGAGCTACCATTTCAGTTGTAACTTGTATGTAACAAACCCTCCAACATAAAATCTCTTTTTCCCACCAATAAAAGCAATTTAGGCTTCTTGTTTCCTGGATCCCAGCTGGATACTGCTTACCCATAAAATGACTTGATTTCAAATGTACAGTGCAGGTCACACAGAGATTAAACTTAATTTGTATCCCATTTTTACCATAGCTTCTTCCGTGACTGACAAGGCTGATTGTATTTTGGACATGGGATTGCGGTAGAGGTTCCCGGGAGAGGAAGAGATATTTGGAAGAAAAAGGTAAGAAATCAGCTGGGCGCGGTGGCTCAAGCCTGTAATCCCAGCACTTTGGGAGGCTGAGGCAGATGTATCACGACGAGAGTTCGAGACCAGCCTGACCAACATGGAGAATCCCCGTCTCTACTAAAAATACAAAATTAGCCGGGCGTGGTGTCACATGCATGTAATCCCAGCTACTTGGGAGGCTGAGGCAGGAGAATCACTTGAACTTGGGAGGTGGAGGTTGTGGTGATCCGAGATCAGGCCATTGCACTCCAGCCTGGGCAACAAGAGCAAAACTCCATTTAAAAAAAGAAAAAAGAAAAAGGTGAGAAATAATTGAGAGAAAAGAGAATTGGAGTAAGAAAGAGGGAGAAAAGTAGATGCAGAAAAGCCTTCAACAAAATTCAACAGCCCTTCATGCTAAAATCTCTCAATAAACTAGGTATTAATGGAATGTATCTCAAAATAATAAGAGCTATTTATGACAAACACACAGCCAATATCATACTGAATGAGCAAAAGCTGGAAGCATTCCCTTTGAAAACTGGCACAAGACAAGGATGCCCTCTCTCACCACTCCTATTCAACAAAGTGTTGGAAGTTCTGGCCAGGGCAATCAGGCAAGAGAAAAAAATAAAGAGTATTCATTTGGGAAAAGAGGAAGTCAAATTGTCCATTTGCAGATGACATGATTGTATATTTAGAAAACTACATCTTCTCAGCCCAAAAATCTCCTTAAGCTGATAAGCAACTTCAGCAAGGTCTCAGGATACAAAATCAATGTGCAAAAATCACAAGTGTTCCTTTACACCAATAACAGACAAACAGAGAGCCAAATCATGAGTGAACTCCCATTCACAATTGCTACAAAGAGAAATATCTAGGAATCCAACTTACAAGGGATATGAAGGACCTCTTCAAGGAGAACTACAAACCACTGCTCAGTGAAATAAAGGAGGACACAAACAAATGGAAGAACATTCCGTGCTTATGGATAGGAAGAATCAATATTGTGAAAATGGCCATACTGCCCAAGGTAATTTTTAGATTCAATGCCATCCCCATCAAGCTACCAATGACTTTCTTCACAGAATTGGAAAAAACTACTTTAAAGTTCATATGGAACCGAAAAAGAGCCTGCATTTCCAAGATAATCCTAAGCAAAAAGAACAAAGCTAAAGGCATCACTCTACCTGACTTCAAACTATACTACAAGGCTACAGTAACCAAAACAGCATGGTACTGGTACCAAAACAGATATATAGACCAATGGAACAGGACAGAGGCCTCAGAAATAACACCACATATCTACAACCATCTGATCTTTGACAAACCTGACAAAAACAAGAAATGGGGAAAGGATTCCTTATTTAATAAGTGGTGCTGCGAAACCTGGATAGCCACATGTAGAAAGCTGAAACTGGATCCCTTCCTTACACCTTATACGAAAATTAACTCAAGATGGATTAAAGACTTAAATGTTAGACCTAAAACCATAAAAATCCTAGAAGAAAATCTAGGCAATACCATTAAGGACACAGACATGGGCAAGGACTTCATGCACCAAAAGCAATGGCAGCAAAAGCCAAAATAGACAAATGGGATCTAATTAAACTAAAGAGCTTCTTCATGGCAAAAGAAACTACCATCAGAGTGAACAGGCAACCTACAGAATGGGAGAAAATTTTTGCAATCTACCCATCTGACAAAAGGCTAATATCCAGAATCTACAAAGAACTTAAACAAATGTACAAGAAAAAACCAAACAACCCCATCAAAAAGTGGGCAAAGAATATGAACAGACTCTTCTCAAAAGAAGACATTTATGCAGCCAACACACATATGAAAAAATGCTCATCATCACTGGTCATCAGAGAAATGCAAATCAAAACCACAATGAGATACTATCTCACGCCAGTTAGAATGACGATCATTAAAAAGTCAGGAAACAACAGATGCTGGAGAGGATGTGGAGAAATAGGAACACTTTTACATTGTTGGTGGGACTGTAAACTAGTTCAACCATTGTGGAAGACAGTGTGGCGATTCCTCAAGGATCTAGAACTAGAAATACGATTTGACCCAGTGATCCCATTACTGGGTATATACCCGAAGGATTATAAATCATGCTACTATAAAGACACATGCACACGTATGTTTATTGTGGCACTATTCACAATAGCAAAGACTTGGAACCAACCTAAATGTCCATCAATGATAGACTAGATTAAGAAAATGTGGCACATACACTTTGGGAGACCGAGGCGGGCGGATCACAAGGTCAAGAGATCAAGACCATCCTGGCTAACATGGTGAAACTCCATCTCTACTAAAAATACAAAAAGTAGCCAGGCATGGTGGTGGGCACCTGTAGTCCCAGCTACTTGGGAGGCTGAGGCAGGAGAATGGCATGAACCCGGGAGGCAGAGCTTGCAGTGAGCCGAGATCGCGCCACTGCACTCCAGTCTGGGCGACAGAGTGAGACTCCATCTTTAAAAAAAAATAAAAGAAAGAAAATGTGGCACATATACACCATGGACTACTATGCGATCATAAAAAAGGATGAGTTCATGTCCTTTGCAGGCACATGGATGAAGTTGGAAACCATCATTCTAAGCAAACTATCACAAGGACAGAAAACCAAACACCGTATGTTCTCACTCATAGGTGGAAATTGAACAATGAGAACACTTGGACACAGGGCAGGGAATATCACACACTGGGGCCTGTCAGGGGGTGGGGGGCTGTGGGAGGGATAGCATTAGGAGGAATACCTAATGTACATGACAAGTTGATGGGTGCAGCAAACCAACATGGCACATGTGTACCTATGTAACAAACCTGTACATTGTGCACATGTACCCTAGAACTTAAAGTATAAAAAAAAAAAGAGGGAGAAAAGTAAAGGGTAGTTGAGATTAAACAAAGAAGGCTAAAAGGGACATTAATCTATTCACGAGGGATCTGCCCCATGACTCAGACACCTCCCATTAGGCCCCAGGCTCTGCCTCCAACATTGGAGATTTTTTTTTGAGATGGAGTCTTACTCAGTTGCTCTGGCTGGAGTGCAGTGGCGTGATCTTGGCTCACTGCAACCTCTGTCTCCTGGATTCGAGCAATTCTCCTGCCTCAGCCTCCTAAGTAGCTGGGACCACATGTGTGCACCACCACACCTGGCCAATTTTTGTATTTTAGTAGAGATGGGGTTTCTCCATGTTGACGAGGATGGTCTTGAACTTCTGACCTCAGTTGATCTGCCTGCCTTGGCCTCCCAAAGTGCTGGGATTACAGGCATAAGCCACTGCACCTGGTGGAGATCAACTTTCATTATGAGATTTGGAGAGGAAAATCATCCAAACTATAGCACTATCTTTTAGGCTAATAATTTTAAAAATGTGTTCATCTCTTAAATCATGTAGAAAAAAAATAGTGGAATTAAGACTGTTAAAACAATACTAACCTTTATTATTGCCCATGTATTTACCTTTATTGAGATCTTTATTTATTCATACAACTTTGAGTTACTGTCTAGTGTTCTTTAATTTCACTCTGAAGAACTCCTTTGAGAATTTCTTACAGGGGAGATCTAGTGGTTACAAACTCTCGTTTTTTTGTTTATCTGGAAATATCTTAATTCCTGTCTCACTTTTAAAGGACAGATCTGCTGGTTATACAATTCTTGGTTGACAGTTTTTTTCTGTTTTAGCACTTTAAATATATTGGCCCATTGCTCTCTGGCCTCCAAAGTTCCTGATGAGAAATCTGATAATCTTATCAAGGATCCCTTGTATGAGACAAATTGCTTCTGTCTTGCTGCTTTCAAGATTCTCTTTTGGTCTTTGTTTTTCAAAATTTTAGTTATAATATGTTTAGTAATGGTCTCTTTGAGTTCATCTTTCTTGGAGTTGAGCTTTTTGTATGTTTGTATTTATATATTTTATCACATTTGGAAAGTTTTCAGCCATTATGTATTCAGATATTATTTCTGTTCCTTTCTCTTTCTCATGTCCTCTGAAACTCCCGCAATGTGTATGTTGATCTGCTTGATGGTGACCCACAGATGTCTTAGGCTCTGTTCGCTTTCCTTCAGTAATTTTTATTTCTGTTCCTCAGACTTAATAATTTCTATTGTCTTCAAGTTCTATTATCTTCAAGTTCACCGATTCTTTTGCTTGCTCAAATCTGCCTTTGAATCCCTCTAGTGAATTTTCATTTCAGTTATTATACTTTTTTTTTTAATTGAGACAGAATCTCTCTCAGTAGTGGGAGGCTGGAGTGCAGTGGCATGATCTCAGCTCACTGCAACCTCCACATCCTAGGTTTAAGTGATTCTCGTGCCTCAGGCTCCTGAGTAGCTGGAATTACAGGCGCCACAGCTGGCTAATTTTTGTATTTTTAGTGGAGATGGGGTTTCACCATGTTGACCAGGCTGGTCTTGAACTCCTGGCCTTGAGTGATCTGCCTGGCTTGGCCTCCCAAAGTGCTGGGATTACAGGCATGAGCCACTGTGCCTGGTCCAGTTATTGTACTTTTGATCTTCAAAATTTCTTTTTAAATTATTTTTAAGGTTGCTTTTTCTTTCTCTCTGTCTCTCTTTCTCTCTGTCTCTCTCTCTTTTTCCTTCTCTCTCTCATTCTTTCTCTCTCTCTTTTTCAACAGGATCTTGCTATGTTTCCCAGGCTGGTCTCAAGTGACCCCCCTGCCTTCTGAGTGGCTGGGACTGCAGGCATTCACCACTGTGCCTGGCTTAGATCTTACATCTATTTTTTGATATTTTCATTTTGTTCATACATTGATTTCTTGATTTTCTCCACATCTTCCTTTTGTTCTTTAAGCATCTTTATAATAATTGTTTTAAAGTGTTTGTCTAGTAGGTCTGCCATCAAGTCTTTTTCAGGGACAGTTCATATTGATTTAGTTTTTCCTTTGAATGGGCCATACTTTTCCATTCTTTTTGTATGCCTTGTGATTTTTGTTGAAAACTGGACATTTAAATCTAATAATGTGGTAACTCTGGAAATCATATTTTTCCCCTTTCCCAGAATTTGCTGTTTATTATTATTATTTTTTATTATTAATTGTTGTGGGCTGTCTCTGTGCAAAGATCAGCTAAGGTGTCAGCTTAGGGTCTTCTCAGATCTTTCCTAGATCTATGCATTTCTTTGGGAATACACAGTCACTTTCTAATTTTCCCCATATATACAGTTGCTTTTGAGTGTCTTAGTCTTTAATGTCTGGCTTTTAAAAGAGAGAAAAAAGAAAAATGAAGAGGTGAGGAAGGGGTACTGGATCTTTAAATCACTTGAAAGTCACTTCAGCTTGAGGGAAAGGAGGTTGCAACGGGGTGGGGGGGCAGGTGCAACAACATGGCCACCTGCCTCTTTGTCTGCATCTTTATGATCAGAAGCTGCAATCAGCAAGCAGAGCACACATCCTCAATGTTGTAGCGGCATGCTTTTTGCCCACCCTGGCTCCCACAAGCTGTATGTAAGCTGTTCCTGGAACATACAATATTTTTGAGACAAGATCTTGCTTAGTCAACTAGGTTGGAGTGCAATGGTGCCATCATGGCTCACTGTAGCTGTGACCTCCTGGGCTCAAGCACCTCTCCCACCTCAGCCTCTGAAGTAGCTGGGACCATAGGCATGCGCCACCAAACCTGGCTACTTTTATTTATTTATTTATTTTTTGGAGACAGAGTCTCACTCTGTTGCCCAGGCTGGAGTGCAGTGGCGCAGTCTTGGCTCGTTGCAGCCTCCACCTCCTGGGTTCTAGTGATGCTCCTGCCTCAGCCTCCTGAATAGCTGGGACTATAGGCGTGTACCACCATGCTCGACTAATTTTTGTATTTTTAGTAGAGATGGGTTTTCTCCATGTTGACCAGGCTGGTCTCAAACTCCTGATCTCAGGTGATCTGCCTGCCTTGGCCTCCCAAAGTGCTGGGATTACAAGTGTGAACTACTGCATCTGGCCTTGGCTAATATTTTTAAAAATAATTTTTATAATTTTTGTAGAGATGAGGTCTTGCCGTGTTGCCCAGGGTAATCTTGAAAATCGTGAACTCCTGGGCTTAAGTGATCCTCCTGCCTCGGCCTCCCAAAGTGCTAGGATTACAGGCATGGGCTACTGTGCCCAGTCAAAATATGTACTTTATTACTGCAGCTAACTGCGACAAAGTAATATATTCTCTTTTAGAGTGATGATGTGCAAACACAAAGATAACTTTTGGTCTCCACAGTCCCACTTGCTCTGAGGTATTCTATGGCCCAAGAGACACAATGTTTATTCTTTTAGCATATCTTTGAGGTAGTTCTTGAAGTAGGAGAAAATGTTTTAACTCCTTTTTCTTTCCTTTTTTTTTTTCTTTTGAGACAGGGTCTTGTTTATAGCCCAGGCTGGAGTGCAGTGGTGTGATCTCGGCTCACTGCAACCTCTGCCTCCTGGACTTAAGCCAGCTCCCACCTCAGCCTCATGAGTAGCCTGGAACCACAGGCACATGCCACTATACCTGGCTAATTTTTGCATTTTTTTGTAGAGACAGGGTCTCATTTTGTTGCCCAGGCTGGTCTCAAACTCCTGAGCTCAAGCGATACACCAGCCTTGGCCTCACAAAGTACTGGGATTACAGGCATGAGCCACCACACTTGGCCTTATCTCCATTTTAACGATGACAAAATTCAGGTGTAAAGAATTGCCCCAAACGCGATTTGAGACTAGATTTCTGAGAAAGACTTGATGTTAGATCCAGTACTTTTCTTATGTCCTAGGAGACCTTTCTGGGTGGAGTCTAAGCCTGCCTGAGCCACACCCCTCCCTGCCCTCCAGCACTCTAGTATACATTTATTTAGCAGAACTTTTTGTGGCTCTAGGACTATTATTATTATTATTATTATTATTGAGACAAAGTCTGGCTCTGTTGCCCTGGCTGGAGTGCAGTGCACCATCTTGGCTTACTGCAACCTATGCCTCCCAGGTTCAAGTGATTCTCATGCCTCAGCCTCCTGAGTAGCTGGGATTACAGGCATGTGACACCACACCTGGCAATTTTTTTTTTTTTTGTATTTTTAGTAGAGGCAGGGTTTCATCATGTTGCTCAGGCTGGTCTTGAACTCCTGACCTCAAGTGATCTGCCTACCTTGGCCTCCCAAAATGCTGGGATTACAGGCATGAACCACTGTGTCCAGCCAATTTTCACTATTATACCACTTTGTTTATATATGTAGAAAAAAGTATATGAGAAGAAGATCTTATATTTGTGGAGCCTATAGTAGACATCTTTCTTTCCCCATCTGCTGCTGCCAGTATTCAATCCCCCTTTCCATTTTTTGAAGGAATACCCATCATAATAGTTCTGGCAGAAGTAAGGGGGCCAAGTATATTCTCTCCCTGCTCTGACAGCTACAATGCTGGCCTTTGACATACAGTTGGTCAATTGGAAACTCCCACTGAGAATTTTCACTCTCACTCTCTTTATATTTGTGTCATTCATTCTACAGTAATTTGTGATGACATGGGAGCATCCTGGGGGTAGCCAGGCTGTTTCTACTAAAAGAAGGTGGACATTCTGCTTTTTGATTATCCACAGCTGTCCTCATTCCTGTGCACTTCTCCTCCCATCATTACCCATCATTTTAATGGTTCTGTGAATCCTTGAGAGCCTTTTAATGTCCCTTTTCTTTTTTTTCTTTTTTTTGAGACAGAATCTCGCTCTGTTGCCCAGGCTGGAGTGCAGTGGCACGATTTCAGCTCACTGCAACCTCAACCTCTGGGTTCAGGCAATTCTCTGCCTCAGCCTCCCGAGCAGCTGGGATTACAGGCACCTGCCACCGTACCTGGCTAATTTTTGTATTTTTAGTAGAGACGGAGTTTCACCATCTTGGCCAGGCTGGTGGTGATCTCCTGACCTCGTGATCCACCTGCCTTGGCCTCCCAAAGTTCTGGGATTACAGGCGTGAGCCACTGTGCCCAGCCTAATGTCCCTTTTCTACTTAAGGCATCCAGAGCTGGTTTCTTTCTTGCAACCGAGAATGCTGATTGAGATAGAACCTCCATATACATTAGTGCTTCTTGTCTGAAAACAACAACAACAACTTGACCTTCAATGACACAGATGAGGATACTCCAGCTACCCTGTAGACTGATGTAGTTTTAGTTATTATTTGATAAGCAGATTAGCTGTGAGGAAAACAGCATGTTTGGGAGGTGTTGGGGCTGTCTTTTAAAAACAAGGCACAAAACACAAGTATTGCCCTGTAATATGGTTTGGCTGTGTCCCCACCCAAATATCAACTTGAATTGTATCTCCCAGAATTCCTAGGTGTTGTGGGAGGGACTCAGGGTGAGGTAATTGAATTATGGGTGCTGGTCTCTCAAGTGCTATTCTCATGATAGTGAGTTAGTCTCACGAGATCTGATGGGTTTATTAGGGGTTTCTGCTTTTGCTTCTTCCTCATTTTCTCTTGCCGCCGCCATGTAAGAAGCGCCTTTCGCCTCCCTCCATGATTCTGAGGCCTCCCCAGCCACATGGTACTGTAAGTCCAATTAAACTTCTTTTTCTTCCCAGTCTTGGGTATGTCTTTATCAGCAGTGTGAAAACAAACTAATACACCCTGTTCATCTGCCTATCTGGTTCTGAGACTGCCCTGTGGCTTGGCAGGATGAAACACCATGTGATGCTTGCTCCCTGATGCATAGCAGGAAGTCATTCCCAGCTCTCCCACAAGTCTCATTGCTTAGCTGTGAAGCCTTGGCTGGGTTACTGTCCCAGCTAGGGAGGGTTTGCTGGGGAGGCTAGGGTATGAGTTGTTTCTCTAGCTACTCATCCAGGAAGCATTTGCGGCAGGGAAGGGATGAGGGTGGGGCTTGCTGATCAGGCAGGAAAGACAGTACAGGAGGATCAGCCTCTTTGCTCTGATCTTCCTCCTGAGCCTTCCCTTTCTTGTGATAAGGATCCCTTTCACTGTTCCATTCTCTATTTCCACCCATTCCTGTTGCCAGCCCTTCCTGCCCAAGTGTCTGCAAATCTTCCCAGAGCCCTGATTTGGATTTGTTTTCCTTCTCCCGGATGTTCTTGAATTGGGGTGTGTTCCTCTTAGTGCTAGCTCCTCCTATCACTTCCTCTTCCCATCCTTTAATGATTCTTCTTTCAGTTTCCCATATCCCCAAGTGCACTTTCATTCCTCTGCAAACTTCACATGGGTAGGAATCAAGTCTGATTTTTTTCAACAGTGTATGCCTAGACAGCAGGCACAGGGCTTGCTGGACACAGAAGGCAAGGACTCAGAGAATATCCACCAGATGAAAGAATGACTGCATGAGTAAGTGAGTCAACTCTCAGTCCCCTTCCTTGTCTGATGGGCAAGTTACAACTTCTGTTCTCCTTTGAAGTGTTCTCTTTTGCATTGGAAGGAGGGCTCTTGAGTGAGATAGTAGAATACATACACTGGAGGCTCTCAGCATGTGGGATATGGTCAGGACATTTCCCTCCCCCTCCCCTCCCCTCCCTCCCTCCTTCCTTCCTTTTTTGATGGAGTCTTGCTCTGTTGCCCAGGCTGGAGTGCAGTGGCACGATCTTGGCTCACTGCAACCTCCGCCTGCTGGGTTCAAGCAATTCTCCTGCCTCAGCCTCCTGAGTAGCTGGGACTACAGGCACGTGCCACAATGCCCGGCTAATTTTTTTGTATTTTTAGTAGAGACGGGGTTTCATCATGCTGGCCAGGCTGGTCTTGAACTCCTGACCTCGTGATCTGCCCGCCACAGCCTCCCAAAGTGCTAGGATTACAGGCATGAGCCACCGCACCCAGCCCAGGACATGTTTCTTAACTCTGAATCTGATTCCACAGCCATCAATCTCAAACCACCCAGCAGGCAGCACATCTCCTGTGACTCCTTCCCGCCTGCATCCTTCCCATTTAAACCAGGGCTTCTTGGCTTGGATGTGGAGGGTGATGGGACTGGGAAGTGGGGTGAAGCATTTTGGAAATATAGGAGGGGACTTTTTATTTGTCGTAAATTTGGGAGAGAGTCTATTGGCATTTAGAGAGTGGGAACCAAGGAAGCCAACCTCCCCTGCTATGTGAACAGGGCCATATAACAATGAACTGTCCTGGCCAGTCATGGTGGCCCACTCCTCTAATCCCAGCACCTTGAGAGGCTGAGGCGGGAGGATGGCTTGAGCCCAGGAGTTCAAGACCACCCTGGGCAATGTAGTGAGATCTCCATCTCTACAAAAAAATAAATAAATTTAGAAAAAAATTAGTTGGGCATGGTGGCACATGCCTGTGGTCTCAGTTATTTGGGAGGCTGAGGTAGGACTGTTTAAGCTTCAGAGGTCGAGGCTGCAGGAAGCTGTTATTGCACCATTGCACTCAAACCTGGGTAGCAGAGTGAGACCCTGTCTCAATTAAAAAAAAAAAAAACCCAAAAAACCAAAAACCCAATTAACTGTCCAGAGTCCTGCACAATTTCTGGTGTCCTGTGCCTTGCACCAACATTCAAGTATGCAAAAAACCATTTTTTTGGTAAAGTTATTTAGGTTCTAGTTCAGATAATTATAAACATTAAGCATTTTGCATGGTTTTCATACTAAAATTTCCAGGAATGTTTCTATTGGAATAAAGGAAGAAAAGAGTATAATTTGTTTTGTTCAGAGCTTCTTTACCAGAGTTATTTGCCATTTCAAAAAATCATGTTGGCTGGGTGCGATGGCTCATGCCTGTAATCCCAGCACTTTGGGAGGCCAAGGTGGGTGGATCACTTGGTCAGGAGTTCAAGACCAGCCTGGCCAACATGGTGAAACCCCGTCTCTACTAAAAATACAAAAATTAGCCATGGGTGGTGGTGGATGCCTGTAGTCCCAGCTACTCGGGAGGCTGAGGCAGGAGAATCACTTGAATCCGGGAGGTGGAGGTTGTAGTGAGCTGAGATCATACCACTGCACTCCAGCCTGGGCGAGAGAGTGAGACTTCGCCTCAAAAAAAAAAAAAAAAAAAAAATAGAAGAAGAAAATCATGTCACAGAAGCAATGCTGCAGATGGAATTGAGTTACCAATAAAAGTCTACAGTCTGCGTTTGTATTATATTGTTCATGATGATTTTGCCATAGATACAGTCAGTCTCTTTGATTAAAGATAGAAAGTATCAGTTGAAAACATTTAAAAAAATAATATTCAACGCTGGGCATGGTGGCTCACGCCTGTAATCCCAGCACTTTGGGAGGCCCAGGAGGGCAGATCGCTTGAGGCCAGGAGTTTGAGACCAACTTGGCCAACATGGTGAAACCTCATCTCTACTGAAACATACAAAAATTAGCCGGGCATGGTGGCACACACCTGTAGTCCCAGCTACTCAGGAGGCTGAGACACGAGAATTGGTTGAACCCATGAGGCAGATGTTGCAGTGAGCCGAGATTGCTCTACTCACTGCACTCCAGCCTGGGCAACACAGTGAGACTCTGTTTCAAACAACAACAACAACAACAATATATATATATATTCAAAATTCATAAAACCAAATAAGTGTAAAAGAAACTCAAACTTTCAAGGGTTTTTTGTTTTTGTTTGTTTTTTTGAAAGCTTCTAGCACTTGCACTTCTCAGGTTATGAGACTTTTGGGACACCCTGTATTTATTGTAAAAAGGGTTACTGAATCTGATATGGAGAACCACTCACTGAGACTTTACATCCACCTGGAAAGAGCCGCCAACTGAAAATGTCCAGTCATGAATATGGGATGGGACACTGTGGAGGCCAGTGGCTGGAAGCCAGCTTACCCCTGCCTGCGCGTTTTGAAGGAAGGGCTCCAGCGCACACCAAAGCTGAACCTCGGTCACCTTCTCTGTGAAATGAGCGCGGGAATACCTGTGTTGCTGGGCAGGTGTGTGAACCTGGTGAGAAGCCCAGGGCACATAAGAGGACCCAGTGGGAACAGCCAGAGCCTCTCTGCACAGCGCCCCGCCTCCGCTTTTGCCTGCCCTGATTACAAAACGCTGTTGGCACCCAGGGGCGGAAGCGTCAGGTGGCCTCGGTGTCCTCCGCCTGTGCGCCCCAGCCTGCGGGGCCGCCCTTCAGGGCGCGCAAGGGGCGAGTCTGCCCAGCCGGCAGCGCCCCAGGCCGGATGGACGCTTGTTCCTGGTTCTGTGCCCCGTGAGCGCTCAACGCCCTGGTGTGTTCACTGACCATGGTGCCTGGGCTGCGGCGCCGGGCGGGGCACGGCGGGACTTTTCGGGACCTTTCCTGGGGGGAGCCTCGCTTTCCCCGCCTCCAGCCTCCGCCCGGAGGGCCGGGAGGGCAGGCGGGCGGGGCCCCAGTCCAGGCCTTGAGACCCAGAAGGGAGCGAAGGTTTTTGCTGCGCCAACGCAGTGACCGAAGGCTCCGCTCACGCCTGGGTAAGAGGCATCCGCGGCCGATCTTTGGCCCTGGGCCAGCGGAGGGAGACTGGGCGGGGACAGCGACCACCACTGAGGCTGTTTGTTAGCTTAACTCGGTTTCCGCAGCTGGGACTCCGCAGACCCAGTGCGCCGCGCCCCAAACTTTGCTTCCTCAACTCCGGACACCTGCAGCTCTTGCTGCCCTTGTCTGGAACCCGGGTCTTGGGACTCTTGCTTCCTTCTCGGAGTGTCAGAGCCTCAGGGCCGCGGAGGGGCCACCCCGCGAGGGGTGCTTAAAAACCGAAGTATCCGTGGTCTTGGTGTGTGGACGTTTCTGGCGCCTTCCACCTGTTGACTGTCACTCGGCACCGTCCTGGAGCGGGAGTGGGTGCTCGGCGTCCGGGGGCCAGGGGTTGACACAGTCATCCACCGACACTGCGCGTGGGACAGAGGGGGCGCTCGAGGGGTCGGCTGCAGCTGAAACCTGAAGGGGAGAGGATTTAGGGCACCTGCTGAACAGGAATTGGTGGAAAGGGAGAAGGGGTCTTCTGGTGGAATCTGGGCTCATTTCCTTTCCTCTTCATCTGTCTCTTTTATTTATCAAAATTCCAACCTGGCTTTTTGCTCAAAGACACTGAGCAGAGCCCCTGGCTTTGCCTGCGCTGCCCATTGCTATAATGCAGGGCTCTGTTCCATTTTTGTGCTGTGCACCCCTTTGGCATTTCTGGGAAGGCTAAAGACTCTCTCTCAGAACAATACTTTTTTTTGAGACAGAGTCTCGCTCTGTCGCCCAGGCTGGAGTGCAGTGGCGCGATCTCGGCTCACTGCCACCTCCACCTCCCGGGTTCAAGAGATTCTCCTGCCTTAGCCTGCCGAGTAGCTGGGATTACAGGCGCAGCACACCTGGCTAATTTTGGTATTTTTAGTAGAGGCGGGTTTCACCATGTTGCTCAGCTGGTCTCGAACTCCTGGCCTCAAATGATCCGCACACTTCGGCCTCCCAAAGTGCTGGGATTACACGAGTGAGCCACCGCGCTGGACCAGAACAATGCTTTTTTAAAGGTATAAAACAAAAGGAAGAGTATTATAAAGGAAACCAATTGCAAAACACTTGTCAAAACATTAAAAGAATTTATGATATGGTAATATATATGTCTTTAAAAAACGAATGCATTATTTAATAACAAGGTTATTAAATAACAAGATCTAGCAGTGGATTAAATAGTTACCATAATTGTGAAGTAGTAAAGAACATAAACAATTATTTCAAGATATAGGTAATACTTGTAATATAAGAAAATATCTGTAATTTCTTTCTTTTTTTTTTTTGAGACGGAGTGTCGCTCTGTCACCAGGCTGGAGTGCAGTGGCGCGATCTCGGTTCAATGCAACCTCCGCCTGCTGGGTTCAAGTGATTGTCCTGCCTCAGCCTCCCTAGTAGATGGGACTACAGGTGCGTGCCACCACACCCAGCTAATTTTTGTATTTTTAGTAGAGACAGGATTTCACCATATTGTCCAGGATGGTCTCGATCTCTTGACCTTGTGATATGCCCACCTTGGACTCCCAAAGTTCTGGGATTACAGGCATGAGCCACTGCGCACGGCCAATATCTCTGATTTCTATTGGTGACAAAGTCTTAGTATTGCCAATACTGCTGTGGTTTGTTGGCTACATACATAATTGAAGTAAATGTTAAATTTCAGTTAGATACTAGAGAAATAAAAGATGTAAATATTAAATATCCGTAAAAATAAAGATGTAAAATCCTTTTCCAACTAAGTGTTTGGGTCAAGGTTAAGATCCTCTGATAGTAGAAAGGGCACTGACCCGATGACTTGGCTTCTGGGCTTGACACTTCCATTGACATTTCCAAGGCCCATTGTAACCTTGGCTTTTTTTTTTTTTTTTGAGACATGGTCTTGCTGTGTCGCGTAAGCTGGAGTACAGTGAGGCGATCTCTGCTCACTGCAACCTCCTCGCAGGTTCGAGCGATTCGCCTGCCACAGCATCCCTAGTAGCTGGGATTACACCAGCCACCCACCACCACACCTGGCTAATTTTTGTATTTTTTGGTAGAGACAGGGTTTCACCATATTGGCTAGGCTGGTCTTGAACTGCTGACCTCAAGTGATCTGCCCTTGTCTGCTTCCCAAAGCAGCCACCACACGCAGCTTAACCTTGGCTTTTGAATTTCTTTTTGCCTCGGCTTCTTCATTGTACAGTGGAGATAATAACACCTTCCCAAGTATTTAAGGCACCCAGCACTGCACTTGGTGTAGAGGGCTGAAGTAGGTACCATTTATCAGAACTTATCTGTATCCCTCCCAGGCTTATGGCCTTATATCCCCAAGCCTGGGGAGGTACTCATTATTTATTGAATGAATAAGTGGGTTAGAAAGGGTTGCTTGTGACTAAGTCCAAAAAACAAAATTCATTAAGGAGACAGCTGGTGGTTTGGGAAATGACTTTGTTTAAATTTGGGGCTTTTTTTTTTTTTTCTGGCTGGAAAAATATATAAACACATCTGGAACGGGGGTGCTTGAAATGTCAGTCAGGGCCCAGGGTCTGTGTGTGCGTGTCTGTGTGGCTGGTGTTCTGCCAGTGAAAATGAAACTGAATGTTGAAAGGAAACCGGATTCCTTTGCAGAACAGTTTCTCCTCCATGTTGCCTGTGTCTAGCTTTGTTAATCCGATGTGTTGTAACACAGGAAATGTCTTATAAAGAATGGAGACGGACCCATGACAAGGCATTTCTGGGCATAGATGTACTTTTTTCTTCTCCTTTCACCTTTCCCTGCTCCACTATCTACTATGTAACTCCTCTTTGACTCTGAAGACTTGGTAAATAGGAGTGGTTTGGATAGCTTATGGAAAGCTGCCCAGACCTGGCTGGAAGCCAACTAGTTGCTTCTTAATCCCAGCCTTAAAAATCTTTGTAATCCCCAGATGTAGATGGTAATAATAATAAAGAAAAGTAGATCTAGCCAACCATCCCTGTGATTTACATTGAGAAAGTGCTAAATTGGGACAGGAGGTAGAGAACTTTGTGGAAAAAAACAGAACCAAAAAACCCTCGGAAATTTAGAACACACTGGGACTATCTATGTCTGTAACTTTGGGAAGGCCACATACTGGTGTTATGGACTCACCAAATTCATATATTGAAACCCTACCCCCAGTATCTTAGAATGTGACTGTATTAGGAGATAGTGCCTTAGTTAGAAGTGGTGGTGAGCACCTGTAGCCCCAGCTACTTGGGAGGCTGAGGTGGGAGAACTGCTTGAGCTTAGAAGTTCAAGGCTAGCCTGAGCAACATAGCAAGACCTTGTCTCAATAAAAGAATAATTAGCCAGGCATGGTGGCTCACGCCTGTAATCCCAGCACTTTGGGAGGCCAAGGTAAGCAGATCGCTTGAGGCTGGGAGTTTGAGACCAGCCTGGCCAACGTAGAGGAACCCCATCTCTACTAAAAGTTCAAAATATTAGCTGGGTGGGGTAGTGTGCACCTGTAATTCCAACTACTCAGGGGGCTGAGGCATGAGAATTGCTTGAACCAGAGAGGAGGAAGTTGCATTGAGCCAAGATCATCATGCCACTGCATTCTAGCCTGTGCAACAGAGCAAGACTCTGTCTCAAAAAAAAAAAAGAAAGAAAGAAAAAAAAAAGGATTAAGTTAGGTCATTAAGGTGGAGCCCTAATCCAATATGAATAGTATCCTTATAAGAAGATGACTCGTCAGGAGCACATGTGCACAGAGAAAAGGCCACGCAAAGGCACAGTGAGAAGGTGGCCATCTGCAAACCAGGGAGAGAGATCCCAGGAGAAACCAGTCTCATCAGCACTGAGGTCTTGGACTTTCAATCTCCAGAACTTTGAGAAAATAAACTTCTGTTCTTTGAGAAAATAAATTTCTGTTCTAGACTTCATCTAGTCTATAGTGTTTTGTTATGGCAGCCCTAGAAAATTAATACAACTGGTTCTACCAAATGGACAATAGGTTTAAAAAAAATGGCTACAACTAGGCACCATCTCTTTTAAGTCATGATCCCGACATGTCCATCACTTGCTCTTAGGATCTCTTACCCAACCTATGCAGAAGAGTCTCCCATGTACTTTCCTTCTACAGACACCCTGTGTGGTCCCTAGGATCCTGCCTGAAGTTGTTAAAGCCATATTCAGCTTCATGATTTTGACTGTTAGGAAAAGAAAAACTTGGCCTCTTCAGCAAGTGATCTAGGTTAGCTGTTGTGCCATGTACACAGTAAGTACTTTGTAAATGCATGGTGGGTGATGGGTGATGATGTTGATGGTCATCCTTAAATACCATGGGGTGACTCCCTTCTGATCATAATGAATCTCCATGTTTTGGCCCTAGCCCAGCCCTCAGGGAACTTTCATTCCACCTAGCTGGGAACCAGCAGCTCTGGCCCTAGCTACATGAATGGAGAGAAAATGGCTATGTCTTTATCCTGGTACCAATTCCTGACTTCTGGGAGGGAGGGCTGCTTCTGGAAGTGGGGATTGTGGTGATTTCACTCTATGATAACTTTCTTATATCTTTGGCTATTTGTTCTAAGGTAGCCCATGATGTCTCCATAGGAAAATGATGTGTTTTAACAACCACCATGTTTGGAGTATAGATTGTGGGAGCTCTTCAAGACAGTGCTGGGTCTAGTAAGTGTGGTTTTGTGTTTCTGTGAGCACATAAATGATGCTTGAGATGGATGAGGGGCCATCTGAGTTTGGAGGAAAATCATGAGCCTTTCAAGGTCTAGGTGATCAAATCCAAGCTTGTTTTGAATCATTGAGTAAGAAAGGTCTTTAATGGCAACTAGACACCTCCACTTATTTTACACTCAGGGAAATGGACTCAAAATGGTAAATGATTATCTCATGGTCTTACAATCTCCATTTCCTCACTTATAAAATGGAAATAATAATTCCCACCTCTCTGGTTTTTGTGAGTAATTATGTAAAGTGCATTGCACAATGCCTGTCACATATCAAGACTTCCACAAATGATTTGGGGACTTGCGGGGAGAGATTGAGAGGAATGGTTTCCATTCTAATTATGTTCCAGACCTGCTTATTAAAGCCTTGTTATTCTTTGCCACAAAAATTCACATCTCTGATCAATCTAAGGAGTTATTAGAACAAGTGTCCCCATTTGAAAGCCTGCTTGTGAACTTCCATTTTCATTTTCTCATTTAGAGGATAGCAAAGTTTTAGAGAAGCAGGGGACCTTTGATGCCACCCAACCTGATCCTTTATTCCATTGATGAAGAAAGCATGGCCCAAAATGGGTCAGGAAGAGCTGTACCTAGCACTCCCTGGACTGTGGTCCTGGGTCTCCTGACTCTTGATATGCCCTCAGACAAAGCTTCACCAGGAACGGGTCATTGTCATCTAGCTGGACACAGGAGAGACGTGAGCTGTCTACACCTCATTCTGTCTCAACTATTAAAGGATTGAGTTTAGAGTCTCTCCAACTATGTCCAAATAACAAATGTATACCTTGTAATTAAAGAGTGTTTTCTCATTATGGTAAGACCTCACACACTGGATTCCAAGGAATGATATACTTGAATGAAATGGCCAGTCCGGTTTACAGTGAACTCCTTGCATGTGAGACTCTGAGTGGAAATCCCAGTGCTCCTGAGGCTGATGAGTAATTTTAATGTGGTCATTTAACAAACTCAGGAAAACAAGTTCATCCCTGTTGTGTGACTGGGAGTACATTGATTCCACCTCAGGCTTCTTTTTCCAGTGAGTCATGTCCTACAGTCTGCATGGGCACACACAGGCATATACAGACTAGAAAGGACACCTGAAAATTACCTGACCAGAGGCCAACTATGAGTGGTGGGGTTGAAGGGGAGCTAAGTCGTGCTTATTTATGTACTAGAATGTGAGAAGTCAGGCTCCCACTGGCTACAGCAAGCAGAAAAACAAGGTGTTCTTTCGTTTTTTTTCTCCCCTATATAATTCAGTCAAAACTCTTAACTCTGATTTGAAATAATCCAATTGACTGACATATTTTTTCTTTCCTGGAATCTGAATGCAAGCATTTTCCTTATGTAAATATAATTTGTGTTTTCTGCTTAGCAATTGTATTGGTTTGGTGAAATTGTCAGTTCTCTTGTTATAATGCATTCTCTGACTGTAAAATAAGGATAGGTCAGGATAATTTGTAGGAAATTTCTCAGGAGCAAAGGGAGCCACTGTTTCATTGTAAAGTCCTCATTAGCAACTCTTAATCAGTAACTCTGCAAAGAAAATTCCTACAGTTTTGCCCCTGAAGAGTGAGGGAACTAAAGAACCCCAGTGCAGCTCCCAGTCCTTGAATCATCAGAGAGCTATATAGATTGTTCCTATTTCCCCAGTGACTCAGTCCTGGCCCACTACTGGTGTACTTGCTTCACAGCTTAATATTTAAACAAATGTTTGGATTTATAACAGCTCCAGAGGGAGAGTTTCAACATGGCCCTGCAGGGCTAAGTGAAGATTGCTCCATTTTCTTTATTTGTTAACAATATAGTAATCCAGTTCCTGAACACACAAGGCAAGAATAGCACTGCCATTACTCAAGCGGAGGTGTGCCAAGAGGAAGAGCACAGCTGCTATCCTTTCTCGGAACAACACTCATTCAGTTTTCAAGGGGGGTGCTTTCCTTCTCCCTCACAGTGCCTTGGACCTTTACTCCACTTTGAGTAATTCTAGTATTGCTACTCACATCCTGTCTTCATTATATTCACCTGAACAAGTGGATATAATGTCATCGTTCACATTCTTCCTTCTTCTTTATCCCCTATAGCTGATTGTCGCAAAAATGTCAATGTGTGTCTCACATTCACACCCTTCATCTCTGTTCCCATTCAGACCCCGCCCTCACTGTGCCTGAATTTCTGAAACAGCCGCTTAATGGATCTTCGTATTCCTGGTCTTTCCTGTTATAACAGACAGACTCTTCTTACCCATCACTGGCTGTGCAGTGCCTAGCACAATCCCTGGCATTTAGTAAACAATCAAAAATGCTGAACTCAACTGAATTGCTCCAGTTCATCCTCTCAACTTCCCCTGGGGACTCTTTCTAAATCCAGTTTTATTAAGACCTTCCAAGGGCTCTCACTGCCATTAGTAGTAACCACAGGCTGAAATGCACACCAGGGCTGAGCAGGTAACAAATGAACAACATAGGCTGAGTGAGGCTGGAGTGAACTGAAACCTTGTGCATGGTGGAGAAGACCAATGACTGCTCGGCTCCAGCCAAGAGTTTCCATGTGAGAATGTGGGCTTAGTGTTAGAGGCCAAGAATCTGGAATATTTTTTGTTGAGATCTCCAAATTTTTTAATGTTGATGACGAATTCAAAATTCAAGAAAAGCACTGTGAGCCAAGCAAAACACAGCTCTGGCCTGCACTTGGCCTGCAGGTTGCTGCTTTGTGACCCCTAGATCAAATTGCCATTGTCTGGGTTAAGCTCTCAGACCTAAACTTTAGTAACACATGCCTATCCAATCTCATTTCTCCCTCTTCCCAGTGCGCTAGACTGCCCTCCTTTATATCCACAGTTAGGAGATTCTCATTGCAAGTGATTCTACTTTCAAAATCTTGAACCCAACTGTCCAAATATAGCCCAAACAGGTCCCTGCCATAACTTCCCTTTTTCTGCTCACATAATTCCTTTTTCTTCAGCTGTCTAGATGTCAACTTTGACTTTTTTTTTCTTCCAGAAGCCTTTCCCACATCTCCCGAAATTATTCTCTCTTCCCAGCCTCTATCTTATCTGAATCTTTGTTTGCATTTCTAATGCTAACACCTAATTCAGGAGCTTATCGCTCACACCTGGACCACTCCAATAGTCTCCTAACTGATTTGTCAAAATGAGCCCATGTGAAACTGGTTTTGTTTCTCCTCCAACAGGAGGGTTAATTTGTTCCAACTCCAGAAGATTCTCCTACTCAAAGCTGCCCCTTTGTGCAATCACTTTCCAGAACTTTGTTTTCCCATGTAAAGCCTCAATGCCCTAGCTAAAAGAGTGGGAGGGGGTCAGGCCTGGAGAAATTGCTGTCTCTCAGCATGCATCCTTACATATAGTAGGCACTCAATGAATACTTGTGGAAACATTCTTTTTTCTTTTTGAGATGGAGTCTTGCTTTGTCACCCAGGCTGGAGTGTAGTGGTGTGATCTCGGCTCACTGCAGCCTCTGCCTCCCAGGTTCAAGCAATTCTTCTGCTTCAGTCTCCCGAGCAGCTGGGACTACAGGTGCATGCCACCACGCCCGGCTAATTTTTTGTATTTTTAATACAGATAGGGTTTCACTGTGTTAGCCAGGATGGTCTCAATCTCCTGACCTCATGATCCGCCTGCCTCAGCCTCCCAAAGTGTTGGGATTACAGGCATGAGCCACCATGCCTGGCCTGGAAACATTCTTAAACAGCAGCAGAATTGTGACCATGTGGATTTCATGTAAGTCTATTTCATAAAGATACACTTACATATTTAGCATAGCTAAATGTAAGTAATTTAATCGTATATCATTTGTGCAGGTAAAAATTCTCCTAATAAAAATTCAGCTTAGATTATCTTTCCTGATTTTCAGTTCTGCAAACTTAGCCCCTGTGTGATTGAGACAAATTCAGTGTAGGTATAAACCTGAATTTGCACATAGACTTATATGCTGCAGAAAACTTGTTTCTCACCTTCTTTTCTGAGCACTTCTGGCTGATGCCCTCCTTTATCAAGGTTAAATGGATAAAATAGATGTGAAGATTTTTCTTGGTGGAGAAGATATCTTAAGTTTCAATAGAATGGAGGATAGTATATGACAAAGGAAAGGAAGGCCATGTGCTGCTTCTTCTAGAGCAGTTACTGCCTTAAAAACTCAAACTGTAGCTATGTTATTTAGTTGCAAAAATTTATAAAAACTTAGCTCAATCACCCACAAATTGTAACATTCTTCGGTACTATGTAATTAAATTGCATTTTAGAGACGGCATAGAGACGGCCTATTTTTTTTTTTTTCTCCTTTTTGAGACAGAGTCTTGCTCTGTTGTGCCCAGGCTGGAGTGCAGTGGCGCGATCTCAGCTCACTGCAACCTCCGCCTCCCAGGTTCAAGCGTTTCTCCTGCCTCAGCCTCCTGAGTAGCTGGGATTACAGGCACCCGCCATCATGCCTGGCTAATTTTTGTATTTTTTAGAGACAGGGTTTCACCATGTTGGCCAGGCTGGTCTTGAACTCCTGACCTCAGGTGATCCACCTGCCTCGGCCTCCTAAAGTGCTGGGATTACAGGCATAAGCCACCGCGCCTGGTTTTTTAAATGCCGCCTGACAGTTTAGTGGATATGTGAGGAGAAGAAGCCGAGCAAAAATGTGTTAAACGTGTAAAAGCTTCCATCTGACTGAATAGTTGGCACAT
Source organism: Gorilla gorilla gorilla (assembly GCF_029281585.2). Taxonomy (NCBI): domain Eukaryota; kingdom Metazoa; phylum Chordata; class Mammalia; order Primates; family Hominidae; genus Gorilla; species Gorilla gorilla. The sequence continues at coordinate 46,460,306 of NC_073240.2, forward strand.
GCATTTTAATCTAGATGTATTACAACGTACCTGGGATTTGTTTTAATCAAGTATGGTGAGGCCAACAGATCAGGAGGTGACTGCCATGAAGGAAGAAGCTCTTACTCACAGTTCCCTAGAAACAGGAGGCATAACACCTCACATGGGGCCATATGGGAAAGCACCTGCATAGGTCAGGGGGCAGAAAAAGTGAGGGGAAAGAACAGGCAAAAGACTGTATTGTGAGGCAGGGGAAAGGGCTGGCCAGGTTTGGGATTGGCTAGTTTGAATAATTTTAGAGTGCTCCAGGGTTCATGAGCTGCCTGTAGTCGTAGTTGTCTGATGCCTGGCCCTGGAATAATCAGGGCAGGGGAAAATTGCCTCTTGGAGTGTAAAAGCCAAATAGAGGAGGTGGTTCAGAACATGGCTCTGGATTGATTGGTTTACATATCAAAGGTGTGGTCATAGGCAAGTCAGGCAAGCCATTTACCATCTCTCAGAGTTAGCTAGTCCTGGGAGGGGCAGTCTCTGGGATTAGCAAGGCCCCAAAATGTCAAACCATGAAAAAATACAGACAATGAAAAACAGAATTAATACAGCAGGATTCAGAATATTGACAGGAAGGGGAAACAGTCAGTTGCCTTCCTGGTTTCATGAAGTATCTAATGCAGTGCCATTGATATGTGCTGTCAATATTACTGGACACATTACTTGCATGTATTTTGGATTAAGAGGAGATTATGCTAAGGATCTCATTTATGGGCTAATGTTTGGCATTTTCTTGGCAACCAAAGTCATGCTAATCAGGTGACAGTAACAATTTCCTTTTTAAGGTATTTCCAGATTTAGACCTGCCTTCTTAGAGTTTAAGTCAGAGGATGTGGTGGTTAATTTTATGTTCCAGTTTGACTGGACTATGGGGTGCCGAGAAATTTGGTCAAACGGTATTCTGGGTGTGCCTGTGAGGGGGTTTCTGGATGAGAGTAACATTTGAACGGGTAGATTGAGCAAAACAGATTGTCTTCCCCAATGTGGGTTGGCCTTACGCAATCAGCTGAAAGCCTCAGTAGAACAAAAAGGCGAACACTCCCGTGAATGAGAGACAATCAGCCCTGCCTGCCTGAGTGTCTTGGAGCTGGGATATCGGATGTTCTTCTGTGTTGAGACTCAACTGAAACATGGCTTGTCCTGTGTCTTGAGCTGGCCTTGAGACTGAAACTGTACCATAGGCTCTCCCGGGTCTTCAGCTTGCTGACTACAGAATTGGGACTTAGCTTCTATAATCTTGTGAGCCAGTTTCCAGGAATGTCCTTCATGTAATAGGGAAATGATGATGTTTGCTTTGGTTGCCTCCCTCATTCCTTTCACCTCCTCCAGTTAAATCTTGTTTTGACCCTTTATTGGCTGTGGGTGCAGGGAGTTTTCCCATGTTCCAGGAGGCAGCCAGCTTGTAACTAGCAAGCATTGCTATGTTTGTATTTCTGATACATTTTCTAAAAGAGATCGCAGAACAAAGGGTCCTGACTCACCAAAGATCCAGGTATTTGTTGTGATTTACTTTCTCATTCAAAATACATATTGGAGATTGTATCTAATTTTGTATTGGTAATTTTGGGTTATGAAACCCCAGATTTGAAGCCCCAAATTGTATAGGGTTCAATGCCCATAAAACCCAGATCTGCGCTTGCTTAGAGGCCGGCCCCTCTAGGAGACAGCATGTGGGGCCATCCAGAGATGCAGGACTCTTCTGTTCTGCCCTATCGCAGCAGAGAGGCCATCCCTGGAGCTGGAAGGTGCAGACTGGGAATTGCTCCTTCTCTGAATTGCTAGCTCCTGCTAATGCCTGCATTGCTGCTGCAAAGGATATTCAGAAAAAGTTGCTTGTCAGAAAAAGAATTCATGCTAGCTCTGGCCCTGCTGCTGATGCATTGTGTGAAACCCTTGAGTGACTTCACCTCTTGGAACTCAGTTTTCCCATTTGTAAAGTGATATCAGTACTTCCGGTGTGGGCTCAGGTTTGGGCCCTGTGAATTGTAAAGCTCTATGCACATGGGAGGATGTATGATTATAAGTTGTGTTGCTATTACTTGTATTGCTAATATCTTGCTATTACTGAAATATGCCCAAACCTTAACATTTCAGTGACTAAAGAGCAAAACCAGTGTTCACTCTGACATAGTTTTTTTAATTTTTCATTCATTCACTCATTTTAAGTTTTTATTGTGTAAACTTTCATCAAACATGTACAAAAATAGACTGCCACAAGGAATGCCCATATATGTCCATCCACTGATTTCAAATTATTGCCAACTCATGGCCCATTTTGTTTCATCTACACCCCTACCCACTTACACCTCCTAAAATATTTTCAAGCAAATTCCGAGTCATTTCAACTATAAGAATCTCGGTGTATATTTCTGAAAGATAAAGACTCCTAAAAAATTAAATCAGTACTATTATTGTACCTTGCCCTTCTCTGCCAAAAAAACTTAATTTCTTTCTTTTCAGTTTATTTAGTAAGCTAAAATTTAATAACAGGGAGGCCGAGGCTGGTGGATCAACTGAGGTCAGGAGTTCGACACCAGCCTGGCCAACATGGTGAAACTCCGTCTCTATTAAAAATATATAAATTAGCTGGGTGTTGTGGTGGGCGCCTGTAATCCCAGCTACTCAGGAGGCTGAGACAGGAGAATCGCTTGAATCCGGGAGGAGGAGGTTGCAGTGAGCCGAGATCATGCCACCGCACTCCAGCCTGGGCAACAGAGTGAAACTCTGTTAGAAAAAAACAAAACAAAACAAAACATATATTCACTCTCACCTCCCACCTCACTCCATGGGATTCAACCAAGCTACTTTAACTTTTTTTTTTTTTTTTTTTTTCTTTTTTGAGACAGGGTCTTTGTCTGTGGCCCAGGCTGGAGTGCAGTGAGGCAATCTCCACTCACTGCAACCTCCTCTTCCTGGGTTCAAGTGATTCTCCTGCCTCAGCCTCCCTAGTAGCTGGGATTATAGAAGCACACCACCACGCCTGGCTAATTTTTGTACTTTTAGTAGAGATGGGGTTTCGCCCTGTTGCCCAGGCTGGTCTTGAACTCCTGAGCTCAAGCGGTGTGCCCGCCTTGGCCTCCCAAAGTGCTGGGATTATTTTATTTTCATTCAAATTTAAAGTAGCTTGGGCCAGGCCCGGTGGCTCAGGCCGGTAAATCGCAGCACTTTGGGAGGCCAAGGCGGGTGGATCTCTTGAGGCCAGGAGTTTGAGACCAACCTGGCCAACATGGCAAAATCCCATCTCTACTAAAAGTAGAAAAATTAGCTGGGCGTGGTTGTGGGTGCCTGTAATCCCAGCTACTTGGGAGACTTGAAGCACAAGAATCGCTTAAGCCCAGGAGGCGGAGGCTGCAGTGAGTGGAGATCATGCTGCTGCACTCCAGCCTGGGCGACAAGCGACAGAGCAAGACTGTCTCAAAAACAAAATAAAATAAAATAATTTCAGCCAACAGGCATTTTTCCTGAATTATTAGATAGTTTGAATTAAGTTCTGTTGCTTAGTCATGTGACCTTAGGCAAGTTCTCTATCTCTACTCAAACCCTCAATTTTATCATCTGTAAAATGGGGATTTTATTTATAAGGTTATGAGGAGTCTTTGAGACAGCACAAGTACAACTGGTAAACAATAAATGTTAGTTATTATTTCGATGATCGTTTTTTGTTTTTTTGTTTTTTTGTTTTTTTTTTGAGACGGAATCTTGCGCCGCCGTCACCAGGCTGGAGTGCAGTGGCATGATCTTGGCTCACTGCAACCTCCGCCTTCTGGGTTCAAGCGATTCTCATGCTTCAGCCTTCCCAGTAGCTGGGATAACAGGCATGTACCACCATACCCAGCTAATTTTTGTATTTTTAGGAGAGACGGGGTTTCACCATATTGGCCAGGATGGTCTCCATCTCCTGACCTCGTGATCCGCCCACCTTGGCCTCGCAAAGTGCTGGGATTACAGGCGTGAGCCACCACACCCAGCCAGAATAGATTATTTTCCTGCCAAATCCTGTCTTCTGGATTTGAAATAAGAAAATATTTGGTTAAGAGGTGTAAATAACTGATAATAGCATTAGGGCTGACTTAATTAATTAAATACGCCCAGAAAGCCCAAGTGGGAGGATTTAGTTGAGGAGGAAGAGGAGTTTTCCAACAGTCCCTCCACCTGGGCACCAGGTGTAAGCCTGACCTGTGCCGTGTACACAGTGCTCATTCGTGCCCTGAGACAGGAAGCTACAGAGATCCAGACCAACAGCTCACAGTAAGCTTGGGCCAGGTCTGGCGGGAAGAACAGGGTAGGCAACAAGAGCTGGACACTGTTTAATGACTGTTTTCCTCTTTGATTTTGGAAGTGTTCTACAAAGGTGATCTGTTAAAGGTTGACCCTGTGGTTATTGAAACCCAAAGCAGAGTGGGCCCAGCCTGGCCTAGGCTTGAGAGGAAACAATTGTAAATCAAAGACCCACTGTGTCCTCAAAAGCAAAAATAGCTGAAGGGTTGATGACAATCCTTGGCTTGGTGAATCTTTCATTAAGAATGCTCTGAGTAATTCTTGCTTAGCCAGCAGCTCTGTTTGAACTCTGCCAGGTGCCCTGGCTGCTCACAAACCATGTCATGTGACATAAGATTAGGAAGCTTTTGACACAGGCAGTCTGTATTGCTTGTCCAGGAAGGGCTGTAGTGGAAAGGTATGAAGTCCCAAAGACTTGTCCAGACCAGGTCTGGAACCAGGGGCCAGTGATGGAAGTAGGGGATGCCCAGTCCGCTGTCTTGTCTTTCAATCAACAGGGACTTTACTTCTCCAGTTAGACTGCAGTCATATCAAAGCATTCATTCCCATCCTTTGAAGGAGGGACACAATCAATTTAGAATAGAGGAATTTTAATCTAACTTAAAAGCATAATACTATTTGATTATAAAATAGATTGCATGTGCCATTTGGTAAATGAAAGTTAAATTTACCTTATTTATTGATGTTTTTGTTTTTCTTTTTTTTGAGACAGAGTCTTGCTCTGTTGCCCAGGCTGGAGTGCAGTGGCGCAATCTTGGCTCACTGCAACCTCCGCCTCCCTGGCTCAAGCAATTGATTCTCCTGCCTCAGCCTCCTGAGTAGCTGGGATTACAGGCAACTGCCTCCATGCCCAGCTAATTTTTTTTTGTATTTTTGGTAGAGACAGGGTTTCACCATGTTGGCCAGGCTAGTCTCAAACTCCTGGCCTGAGGTGATCTACCTGACTTGGCCTACCAAAGTGCTGGAATTACAGGCGTGAGCCACTGTGCCTGGCCTCATTTTTTTAGAATTGCTGGGGTAAGGGGGAATGAGAAGGTGGGACACGGGCAATGCTTTTTTTTGTTGTTGTTTTTGTGTGTGTTTTTTTGAGACAGTCTTCCTGTCACCCAGGCTGGCGTGACCTCAGCTCACTGCAACCTCTGCCTCCCGGGTTCAAGTGGGGGTCCTGCCTCAGGCTCCCAAGTACCTGGGATTACAGGTATGTGCCACCACACCCCGCTAATTTTTGTATTTTTAGTAGAGATGCGGTTTCACCATGTTGGCCAGGCTGGTCTTTAACTCCTGACCTCAAGTGATCCATCTGCCTCAGCCTCCCAAAGTGCTGGGATTACAGGCACGAGCCACTGTGCCTGACTTTTTTTTTTTTTTTTTAAGCCTTTGCAATGTGGTCTGGCTCTGTCGCCCAGGCTGGAGTGCAATGGCATGATCTTGGCTCATTGCCACCTCCACTTCCTGGGCTGAAACCGTCCTCCTACTGTGTCTGGAATTGGTGGGTTCTTGGTCTGACTGACTTCAAGAATCACGCTGCGGACCCTCGTGGGGAGTGTTACAGTTCTTAAAGGCGGCGTGTCCGGAGTTTGTTCCTTCCAACGTTCGAATGTGTTTGGAGTTTCTTTCTTCCTTCTGGTGGGTTCGTGGTCTCACTGGCTCAGGAGTGAAGCTGCAGACCTTCATGGTGAGTGTTACAGCACATAAGGGCAGTGCCAGTGTGGACTCAAAGAGCGAGCAACAGCAAGATTTATGGCAAAGAGCAAAAGAAGAAAGCATCCACAACGTGAAAGAGGACCAGAAAGGACTGCCACTGCTGTTTGGGCAGCCTGCTTTTATTTCCTTATCTGGCCCCACCCACATCCTGCTGATTGGTCCATTTTACAGAGAGCTGATTGGTCTGTTTTTATAGAGAGCTGATTGGTCTGTTTTGACAGGGTGCTGATTGGTGTGTTTACAAACCTTGAGCTAGACACAGAGTGCTGATTGGTGTATTTACAAACCTTGAGCTAGACACAGAGTGCTGATTGGTGTATCTACAATCCCTTAGCTAGACATAAAGGTTCTCCAAGTCCCCACCAGATTAGCTAGACACTGGGTACTGATTGGTGCCTTTACAAACTTTGAACTAGACGTAAAAGTTCTCCAAGTCCCCACCTGACTCAGGAGCCCAGCTGGCTTTGCCTAGTGGATCCCGTGCCAGAGCCGAGGCGGAGCTACCCCCGGGTCCCTCACCGCGCACCTGCACTCCTCAGCCCTTGGGCGGTCAATGGGACGGCACCGCAGAGGAGAGGGCGGCGCCCGTCAGGGAGGCTCACCCGTGTGGGAGCCCACCGCTGGGGGGCTGGGGCATGGCGGGCTGCAGGTCCCAAGCCCTGCCCTGTAGGGAGGCAGCTGAGGCCTGGAGAAGAATTCAAGCGCAGCACCTGCGGGCCGGCACTGCTGGGGGACCTGGTGCACCCTCCGCAGCTGCTGGCCCGTGCTAAGCCCCTCACTGCCCAGGCCTGTGGCACCAGCCTGCCACTCCAAGTGCGGGGCCTGCTGAGCCCACGCCCACCCAGAACTCGTGCTGGCCCGCGAGCGTCGCTGGCAGCCCTGGTTCCCGCCTGCGCCTCTCCCTCCACACCTCCCTGCAGGCAGAGGGAGCTGGCTCTGGCCCCTGCCAGCCCAGAGAGGGGCCCCCACAGCGCAGTGGCGGCCTGAAGGGCTCCTTGAGCATGGCCAGAGCGGATGCCAAGTCCGAGGAGGCGCTGAGAGCGAGTGAGGGCTGCGAGGGCTGCCAGCATGCTGTCACCTCTCACTACCTCAGCCTCCAAGGTAGCTGGGACTACAGGCATGTGCCACCACGCCCGTCTAATTTCTTTTTTTTTGTATTTTTGGTAGAGATGGGGTTTTGGCATCTTGGCTATGGCTGGTCTCAAACTCCTGGCCTCAAGCAATCCTCCCACCTGGGCCTCCCAAAGTGCTAGGATTACAGGCATGAGCCACCATACCCGGCCTTGATTTTTAAGTGTATTTCATCTTGTAAGAATGTAGAGATGAAGTGGCTGCATTCTCCTGTATCATTGGTAGTTAATTCTTCTTCTTCTTCTCCTGCTCCTCCTTCTCCTTCTTCTTCTTCTTTCTTTTTTTTAAAAACAGACTCTCACTCTGTTGCCCAGGCTGGAGTGCAGTGGCATGATCTCAGCTCACTGCAACCCCCCGCCTCCTGGGTTCAAGCAATTCTTGTGCCTCAGCCTCCCAAGCGTGTGCCACCACACCTGGCTAATTTTTGTATTTTTAGTAGACAGGGGGTTTTGATATGTTGGCCAGGCTAGTCTGAAATTCCTGACTTCAAGTGATCTGCCCACCTTGGCCTCCTGAGGTGCTGGGATTACAGGCGTGAGCCACCACGTCTGGCCGGTAGTTAATTCTTATTTCTTAAAAAAGCTGTATGTTTCAGGCTATCTTCTGAGGAGACTAAGAAAGCATATCAGATTTATGCTCCTTGTTGACAGAAGTTTTCAGTTTTCTATTTCTTCTCTGCTGACTTTAGGGTCCAGTTTGATCTTCCATTGATTGATTGATTGATTGATTGAGACAGAGTCCCACTCTGTTGCCCAGGCTGGAGTGCAGGGGTGTGATCTCTGCTCACAGCCACCACCACCTCCCAGGTTGAAGCAATTCTTGTGCCTCAGCTTTCACAGTAGCTGGGATTACATGCACGGGATACCACGCCGGCAGGTCCAGCTACTTTTTTCTAGTTTTTGTAGAGACAAGGCTTCACCATGTTGGCCAGGCTGTTCTGAAACTCCTGATCTTAAGTAAGTGACCCGCCCACCTCAGCCTACCTAAAGTTTTGGGATTACAGGCGTGAGCCTCCTTTTTTTTTTTTTTTTTGCCTTCTCGTTAAGATTGTGTGGCTGGCCGGGCACGGTGGCTCACACCTGTAATCCCAGCATTGTGGGAGGCCGAGGCAGGTGGATCACTTGAGGTCAGGAGTTCAAGACCAGTCTGGCCAACATGGTGAAACCCCATTTCTACTAATAATACAAACTTAGCTAGGTGTGGTGGCGGGCACCTGTAATCCCAGCTACTCCTGGGGGCCAGAGGCAGGAAAATTGCTTGAACCTGGGAGGTGGAGGTTGCAGTGAGCCGAGATCCAGCCTGGGCGACAGAGCAAGATTCCGCCTCAAAAAAAAAAAAAAAAAGAAAAAAGAAAGATTGTGTGGCTGTTGCTTCCTTCAATTGTATCTTTCTCTGCTTGTTGCTATAAACTTGGTTTAGGTCAATGTCAGAAATTCCTGTTGGTTCCTAAGTGATGTTTTCTGATGCCACTTCTAACATCAAATATATGTTCTCTTTTTCAATACCAATCAATACCAACTAGGTGCCCAATAATTCAATTCAATTGTGGCATTAGCTCCCGGAGTTAGTGGAGGCCCCGTAGTTTAAAGCTCAGTCCCACAAGACTGCCCTCACTTCAGACGCCAGCCAGGCAGGGCATCTGCTGCTGGCCCCAAGGGGACCCACACCCCTTGGGTGTGGCTGACTACAAATTCCAAGGCTCCCATGATCCATCCTCCTCAGGTTCTATAATCAGCTACAACTACTCAAAGAACTCAGGGGAACACTCTACCTCAGTTTACTGGTTTAGTATAAGGGATACAGCTCAGGAATGGCCATATGGAAGAGACATACGGGGCAAGGTAGCAGGGTGGTGCAGAGCTTACAGGCCCTCTCCGGTCACACCACCATCCAGCACATCAGTGAGTTCACCAACCCAGAAGCTCTTGTCTTGTTATAGAGCTCAATTTCCAGCCCCATTCTTCCTCCCAAGGTTGGAGGTGGGGCTGAGAGTTCCAACCCTCTAATCGTAGTCACATGTTTGGTTTTTCTGGTGACCAGCCCCCTCCTGAAGCCATCTAGGGATCCCACCTTGAGTCACCTTACTAGCATAAACTCAGGGACTCATTGTGAAAAACAAATGACACTTCCATCACTCAGGTAATCCCAAGGGTTTTAGGAACTTGGAGCTGGGAACCAGGAACAAAGACAGAATATGTTTTATATTGCACCATGGTTTAAAAGTGGCATTTAGGCTGGGTGGGGTGGTTTATGCCTGTAATCCCAGCACTTTGGACGGCAAGGCGGGCAGATTACATGAGGCCAGCCTGGCTAACATGGTGAAACCCTGTGTCAACTAAAAATACCAAAATTAGCCAGGCATGGTGGTTTGTGCCTGTAATCCCAGCTACTCAGGAGGCTGAAATGGGGAAATCGCTTGAACTCAGGAAGTGGAAGTTGCAGTGAGCCGAGATCTCCCCACTGTACTCCAGCCTGGGTGACAGAGCGAGACTCAAAAAAAAAAAAAAAAAAAAAAAAAGTGGCATTAAAAAATTACGATTCTGCATTATTGTCCTGGTTTGTTTCTGGTCTTTGACATTGCATCATGCTCCACCTTCTCCATAGGCAGGGTTGGATTATGGTTCTGGGTTTTCTGATTTGGAAGTTTAGGTGATGTTACATTGTTAGAATTAGAAAGTAATTGAGATTTTTTGGCATTTTGAAACTTGGACATTTCTTATAACACATTCTTTTGTGTTTTTGAAGTTGTTTCTTATAGTTGGAAAGTGAAATTTGACTGCAAAGGCCAGGACATTCTGCTTCGTGACTATTAATGATGTCAATAAATCTGGTTCAGAGGACTTTTTATTTATAAATACTGAATCCAGGAATAGGCTATGGATAATTAATGAAATAAAGCAGAAGTAGCCTTCTTGGCTGAGTGAGGGAAATATTTGTGTAAATTTTCAAGAGAGGAACCATGAAGTATTAGACTGGAAGGGAGCTAGTGAAGTGGCTATATTGACTGGCGAGTATACCCATGGTTTATCGTGTTGCGCCAGGAAAATTTAGGACACGGACACACACAAGGAGTTTCGGAGTGGAGGTTTAATAGACAGGAGAAAAGAGAAAAAAAAAAACAACTCTCTCTATTGAGAGAGAGGGGTCTTCTGAGTGGAAAGACGTGGCCGGTGGTGGATATGTCAGATTTTATAGTCAGGTTGGTGGAGGCGGTGTCTGATTTACACAGGGCTCACAGATTGGTTTGATCAGGTATGATGTTTACATAGCGCATCAGGAAGGCTGGCCTCCCCACCCTCATCTTATTATGAAAATGAACTTTCCCCTTAGTTGGGGCCATCTTGTCTGCTCCTTACTGTACACATGGCTGACAAAGCAAAGGGAAAATGGAGCCGCCATCTTGAACATGATTGCCAGCATCTATGTCTGCAGCTCGATTTTACAGGCTGCTCTTTGTTAGACAGGAAAATGATTTGGGGCTGCTTTTCATTAAAAGGAAAACCTTACCGAGGACTTCCATACCCTCACTATCTGCCTAAGTAAATTTTTCTTAACTCTTATATCACTTGGAGGCCAAATAACCTCAGACAGGGTGGTTGGAAACCAGAAACTTAGCCAGGCCTCCTCCTAGATTGCTCCTCCTGCCCCTGCCCCATGGGGCTCTTTCTATGGGGCTTTTTCCATGGAGATAGATATAGTGTCAGGACCATGAAAAACATGATTTTTCTTTTCTGGAAAGTGAGAAGTTTTGCTGTGATTCTATCATTCTGTGGACATTTAGAAAGAAAAGCAGGATGTGATGACTGGGTACACACCATAAAATATCTTCTTCCTTCCGTATGAAACATCAATATCTTACTTGGTGATTTCTTCTTTTCAATCTAAAAAAAATCTATTTGAGTAATTTTTAAAATTTAAAATGTACAGTGTATTAAAGAAAATTTGTGAAAAGTACATACAAAGAAGAGGAAAAATAATTATAATCATTAAAACCATTGCTAATATTTAGGTATCAGTACCATGAAAAATGGTTTCCCTTTTCTGGGAAGTTGTAGAAAGTATATCTTTTTTTTTTTTCTTTTTGAGACAGAGTCTCACTCTGTTGCCCAGGCTGGAGTGCAGTGGCGCAATCTTGGCTCACTGCAACCTTCGCCTCTCGGGTTCAAGTGATTCCCCTGCCTCAGCCTCCCCAGTAGCTGGGACTACAGGTGTACACCACCATGCCCAGCTAATTTTTTTTTGTATTTTAGTAGAGACGGGGTTTCACCATGTTGGCCAGGATGGTCTCGATCTCCTGACCTTGTGATCCACCCGCCTTGGCCTCCCAAAGTGCTAGGATTATAGGCGTGAGCCACCGTGCCTGGCCTTTTTTTTTTTTTCCTGTTTAACATTATTACACAAGCATTGTTTTGTTGCTGTTGAGACATATTGTTCTAAAGATCATAGAGATAGTATGGCGTAGTGGTTTAAAGTAGAGGCTCTGACACCAAAATACCTGGGTACAAATCACAGTCCACCTATGGGCTATATAACTTTGAGAGTCACTTAACTGCTATCTGCCTTAGTTTTACCATCTGTTAAATGGGAATGATGGTGGTAGCCAACTCACAAGTTAAATGCTTATGTAAAGGACTTAGTAAATGTTAATTATCATCTAAAATTATTAATATTAATTTTATTTATTTATTTTGAGACAGGGTCTCCCTCTCTTCCCAGGCTGGAGTACAGTGGTGAAATCACAGATCACTGGCCTTGACCTCCCAGGCTTGAGTGATCCTTCCACTTCAGCCTCGGTAGTAGCTGGGTGCACCACCGTGCCTGGCTAATTTTTTTTTTTTTTTTTTAAATAGAGTTGGGGTTTCCTCATGTTTTCCATGCTAGTCTCAAACTCTTGGGCTCAGGTGATCCCCCTCTCTCAGCCTCCTAAAGTGCTGGGATTACAGGTGTGAGCCACCATGCCCAGCCAATATTAATGTATGTGTATAGTAGAGACTTTTACAAAATACATAAAAGCAGAAGAAATCAAAATCACTCATTATTCTAAAACCCAGAGAAAACCACTTGCCAGTGTTAAAATTTTGGCTTTGTTTTTTCTAATATATTTTCTCTTACATAGTTGAGAGAATATTGCATTTCTAATTTGTATCCTGATCATGATGTAAACATTTTTTATTTATTTTATTTTATTTTTTTTCAGAGTTTCACTCTGTCACCCAGGTTGGAGTGCAGTGGCATGATCTCAGCTCACTGCAACCTCTGCCTCCTGGGTTCAAGCAATTCTCATGGCTTAGCCTCCTTAGTAGCTGGGATTACAGGCACACACCACCACGCCTGGCTAAAAATTTTTGTATTTTTAGTAGAGACAGGGTTTCACCATGTTGGCCAGGGTGGTCTTGAACTGCTGACCTCAGGTGATCCACCTGCCTTGGCCTCCCAAAGTGCTGGGATTACCGGTGTGAACCACCACGCCTGGTCTATATATTGTTTATGAACATAATTTTAAAAGACGACAGAAATCATCTTGTGTTCCATATTTTAGTTAACCTTTCCCCAGTGTTTTGATATTTGCATTGCTCTCTGCCCCCATATTAAAGTGGTGACCTGAGCCTTCCCTGGCCCGTGTGGAACCTGCATTTTTTTTTTTTTCTGTCCCCAGGACATAATTAGCCCTAATGCACAAACCAATTAGCAGAGGGGTGACCAGATTATGAATACATTTGTGAAAAACATCTTTGTAGTGGTTTTTCTTCTTCAGTATTAGAGGTTATTTCCTTAGATTAGATTCCTAGAAATGGAAATGCAGGGTCAAAGGGTAAGTTTCCAGAAGGGTTTTATTGACTCTAGACTCCTGGAAACACTGTATGAGCCTGTCCTACTTACCGTGGGCCTCCAAATTGCCTTCCTACAGCTCTAGGTTGCTTCTTAGATCTGAAATATTGAAGAAGTTGTTGGGGCACCAAAACTCTGGAATTAAGTTAATCTTAAAAGCCCCTCAGCTCCTCTTTCCCATTCCCTATTATTTTTCCCCCTCTCCAAGGCCTTTCTTTCTTTTTATAGCTCCTCTGCCCTGCTAACTTTCTCTAATCCCCTTGTGCAGGCTTCCTCTTCTGCAGTCGGGAGGGGGGAAATGATATAATTAAGTCATTTCATTAAGAAGTTAGTAACCTTAGCAGCTAGAAGTGTTAGTCCCCAGCTGGACACTTGCATTTTAATAAAGAGTTCTTGGAGCAGTGTTGAACCCTAAGAACTGGACTTGACGGTAGGATTTGGGGCACTGTCATACCCAGGGAGGGAGATATCATGAGCCGGGGCCACTCAAGGTTTACAAGTGGATGGAGTCCTGGATGTCAGGCCAGCTTTGTGCGTGGGGTAAAGCAAAGGTCAGTCTTTGAGAAGCCTTAATTTCCTCTCTGCCAAAGCACTAACTGCTCAGAGTAGAAACAGGTTTTCTTAAAGGTAAAGTGAGTCTCTCGGAGGAACTATTAAGGAGAAATTGTTTACTGAATTGGATGTGATAAAAGACTAGTCAGCAGCATGTGCAGATTCCTTCCATAAAATATAACTTTATGATACCAGGCAGGGCTCCTTTTATGGCTTTCTAAAATCATGTGGTTGAAATTGCTAGAGGTGTGGAGGGCCTTCACTTGTGTGTCTGTAGCCAGTGATTTGATTACATTATATTTCCCTGGGCAAGCAGAGCCAGGAGGCCTCTGGATGGGGGCTGAGGCCTTGATTGCCCTGGTGGGTACTCTGAGTTGTAGAAGGTGGGTTTCTTGCTAGACCGTTTCTGTTTCAACAAGGTCTCAGGTGCCTTTTACTGCAAGGGATGTTGTAGGTCTCTAATTGTGAACTCGTATATCAGTTTTAATGGACTGAAAATCCACAGAAAGCACTGGGGAGTGTGCCTCTGTGGAGAATGGGCCAACAGCTGGATACAACCAGATGGTGCCCTAGATCTTACGGATGGACAAGGATGGGTACAGACAGGTTATTAGGAAGGACTTAAAGAGTTGGGGAACCTGGTTCAAACAAAGTCCTCCATAGCCTGAACGTAGGAGGAAGGGGAGAAATGGTAAGTGTAGTCAATTGATAGCTACCAATTGCGTGCTCCCAGGAGACCTTGGGACCATAGCCAGTGGGGAAAGTGGTCTTGAGAGATGATGGGGACCAGCTGGAGCGGGCCAGATGCCGGCCTCCCTTCCTCCTGGAAAGAAAACGCTTCAGTCCCATGATGGTTTCTACCTTGGCACTCACAGCCCTGTCTCTTCCCTTCCAGCCTGATCCTGCCTGAAGATGGTGCCACTGGTGGCTGTGGTATCAGGGCCCCGAGCCCAGCTCTTTGCCTGCCTGCTCAGGCTGGGCACTCAGCAGGTCGGCCCCCTTCAGCTGCACACCGGGGCCAGCCATGCGGCCAGGAACCATTATGAGGTGCTGGTGCTGGGTGGGGGCAGTGGCGGAATCACCATGGCTGCCCGCATGAAGAGGAAAGTGGGTGCAGAGAATGTGGCCATTGTTGAGCCCAGTGAGGTAAGCCTCCCCTTTTGAGGGCCTGGATGTGTGTGTACGTGTGTGTGTGTGTGAGTGTGTGTGTGTGTTCTGGGGTTGGGTATGACTATCAAGCAATGGGTGTTCATATGTCCAGGTTAGGGCTTCTCCTGGGCACAGAAAGCAGCCTATCCAGAAGGACTGGGAGGAAGTGGAGGGAAAGAGAGAGGGAGGACAGATCTCTTGGCTTTTAGTGTTCTCCTCTGTACTAGTTTCTTAGGGCTGCCATAACAAATTACTACAAATTGTGTGGCTTAAAACAACAGACATTTATTCCCTCACAGTTCTGGAGGCTAGAAGCCCGAAACCAAGCTATGGGCAAGGCCATGCTCCCTCTGCAGCCTGGGTGAGAGGGATGGGCAGGCGGCTTTGTCTCATGCCTCTCTCCCAGCTTCTGGTGGTTACCCTGAAATCCTTGCCACTCCCTGGCTTGCAGCTGTGCCATTCCCTTCTCTGCCTCCATCTTCACAGAATGTTCTCTGTGTGTCTCTGTGTTCCTGTGTCTTCACATGACCCTTTTGTAAAGCCACCATTCACTGGATTTATGGCACACTCTATTCAAGAATGACCTCATCTTAATTTGATTACATTTGCAAAGACCCTATTTCCAAATAAGGTTACATTCCCAGATACTGGGGTTAGAACGTCAACATCCTTCTTTGAGAGAGATACAATTCAACCCATTACGCTCTCCCAGTGCCAACCTCCTGCCCAGAGGAAAATCAATGGCCACTGCACTTGCCTATCTGTTCCTGTCTGGAGAAGGGATGATGAGGAGTTGGGGAGCAGGAAGGCCTCTGGAAAGCTGTCAGTGGGCTTAGAAATTTAAATGCAAGGGCAGATTATAAGGGAGAAAAGGTAGCTGACGCTAGGAGGGAAGACTGAGTAAGGCGCTGTCTCACAAAAAACATGTTAAGATTGTCCAAAAGCTTCAGAAAAATATTCAAGATTTTTGGTGGTTTGCCTAATGTTTCCTGTGGAACTAGGCATGTACTGGTTGGGAGCTGTATCCTTGGGAGGAAAAAGCAAAATGGATCAGGTGCCTGTTTCAGGGGGAGGACAGGACAAGGAAGACATACTCCTTTTCAAGATTTGTCCACAGTAGGGAATGATGTTAACCAGGGCCATGATTTGAGAGGAAACTAGGGGGCAGTCTCTATCATTTTCGTTTTTAAAGTGACGTCTGTTCAATTCAGGAACCTCACTTTAAATGACAGTGGTCTGAGAGCTGTGTCAGGTGGCTACTGTTTCTAGTATATGTTGTATTTTAGCTAATGCATGGACGGGTCTCCCAGTCGGGCTTCTCTTTGTAAGGAGACTGGCTCTTCTGGGACCTGGGCACAATTCAGGCGGCCAGAATCAAGTTTGTCCTGCCCCGTGAGGAAGTACAGGACAGGAATTTCTGGAAGGAGCTGCCAGAGCCCCAGGCTTGGTACTTTCCCTGCTGAGTCTGGTTTAGTGATAGCTGGAGCTGATGTTCATAGCCTAAAAATAAAATCTGAGCTTGTATTTTTGCTCCTCTTACTGTTCAAGATAGACTGGCCATTGATGAGCTCTCATAAATGGAGACCTCTGTCTTCCTCCCTCTTGGATCACATTATTGGTTGTAGGGAGATTGCAAAGTCATTCCTGGTGTCCTCTTCACCTCTCTGTGGGTTTTGGCAGTGCTGGCCAGCTACTTTGAGGCATTTTGGCAATATTGAGAGCTCTTGGTCCCCAGTCTACTCTAAGTGGACTGGAATTCTTAGAGGCCATTAAACAAATCTGCCCTTTGCCCCTACGTCCAGAACTTTCACAACTAACTTAGATCAAGAATGGACTGTTGCCGGGCACAGTGGCTCAGGGCTGTAATCCCAGCACTTTGAGAGGCTGAGGAAGGCAAATCACCTGAGGTCAGGAGTTCAAGACCAACCTAGGCAACATGGTGAAATGCCATCTCTACTAAAAATGCAAAAATTAGCCAGGCATGGTGGCACATGCCTGTAGTCCCAGCTACTCAGGAGGCTGGGGCAGAAGAATCACCTGAACCTGGGAGGTGGAGGTTGCAGTGAGCCGAGATCGTGCCACTGCACTCCAGCCTGGGTGATTGGGGTGATTGGGCGAGACTCTGTCTAAAAAAAAAAAAAAAAAAAAAGGACCATCTGAAGCAAGAAAACTCCAGAAGATAGTGAAAGTTTGGGTATGCATTGCATTGTGGAGTAGGATCTGGTACTTATTGTCTTTGGTGTAAAATCTCTGAGTCTCTGAGAAAGTAGAAGAAGGGCTGTTGAGGAAACACAGCCCTCACTGGGCTTGGGAAACACAGTTGGAAGTTAATGAAGTTTAGAGGACCCCTGGAAGGGGCTGTAAACTTTCCAGACTTACCACTGTCTCCACATGCTCCTGAGGAACCATATCTAGGCTGCTGGGCTTAATTTTTAAAATATTTGTTCACATGAAGTGTCCATAATATGTGTGTAGATATGCACATGCATATAACATGTACATATTAAACACCAAATCAACTTTCAGCAATACATAATGCAGTGGTCACTAAAGATAGTTTATAGCTTTTCTGATGATCTTGGAAGAATTCTTGTGTGGAGTGACTGTCCTTCAGAGCTTACCATAATAGGAGACGCCTAATAGACGGAGCTAACTTTGTGGAGACTTTTCCATACAATGCTCTAAAGGTCAGGAGGGAGTGATTGAAAGAATCTAGCCCATACTGTTAGCTATGACCCCTTTTGATCAGTGTCAAATTGCAATAAATCTTCAAATACTTTGTTTCTCAGAGACATTTCTACCAGCCAATCTGGACACTGGTGGGTGCTGGTGCCAAACAATTGTCCTCATCTGGTCGTCCCACGGCAAGTGTGATTCCATCTGGTGTAGAATGGATCAAAGCTAGAGTGACTGAGTTGAACCCAGACAAGAACTGCATTCACACAGACGACGACGAGAAGGTAACCACTGGGGCCTTTGGATTTTTTGTTAATCTGACAGCTTGTATTAATATGCAGCCATCTTAAACTGGATAGCCTTGTGTTGAAAGAGCGGTATACATGCACGTGTGTGTATGAACGTATGTGTGTTGAATACTGCACAAGATGGCAGGGTATGTGGTAAGTGGAGGATAGATGGAAGGACAGAGTGATATTGAGTTAATAAACAACTAAGATAAGTATTTGTTGAACACCCACTGTGCACCCTATTGCTTAGTAGACTATCTTGCACCTGAATGTTTATCAAACCATTTGTTTATACGTTGCTACATGTTAAAATAGCAAGCACCTTCCTCCTTCTCTTTTTCTGAAGCAATCAGATTTTCTACCGGTCGCCTAGCCTCCCAGAACAATAGGATGCTGGAAAATATCCATCCAGCCACCCTGGGGGGTGCTCTGCCAGAACTGTAGGGGAATCCTGTGACTCTGAGGTTCATGCCAGCGCTAAGGAGAATTGTTGCTGGAGCTTGAGGCTCACAACTGCTTAGCACCTTTTAGAAGTCTCCCACCCTCACCACTCAGGGGTCAAAGCTTTTCAGCAGTGGCCGTCCCATGTGTGACTGAGGTGATAAGAGCAGGATGGTGGAAGGCCTGCTCAGAAGCCATCTGCAGCTTTCTTTTCCCCCACCTGCTGCTGAGCCCAGGGCAGGGGCAGGCAGTGCAGCCACCGTGCTCTGACCTGTTCCAGGCTCCTGTGGTTTTTGGGCTCCCAGGGTGTTATTGGTCTTAATCCTCTGCCCCTTCCCCCTTCAACTGGGGACTCTGGCATTTTCACGGAATTGTAGAATCAGAGTTGGGTGAGGATCCTAAAACGTTTTCAAGTCCAACCCTTCCTCCGACAGAGATTCATCTGCTGAGGCATTATTTTTTTTGAGACAGAGTCTCACTTTGTCGCCCAGGCTGGAGTGCAGTGGCACAATCTTGGCTCACTGCAATCTCCACCTCCTGGGTTCAAGCGATTCTCCCACCTCAGCCTCCCCAGTAGCTGGGACTACAGGTGCGCATCACCATGCCTGGATAATTTTTGTATTTTTTGGTAGTGACGGGGTTTTACCATGTTGGCCAGGCTGGCTCGAACTCTTGACCTCAAGTGATCCACCTGCCTCAGCCTCCCAAAGTGTTGGGATTATAGGGGTGAGCCATTGTGCCCGGCCTGCTGAGGCATTGTTAAGCTTTTTTGGGGTCATGGATCTTTCTGGGTACCAGATGAAAGCCCTCTCTAGAAAAATGCACCTATGTATCAGATTTTGCATTTGCTTTTAGGGAGTTCAGAGATTTTCTGTAGCTTTTCCCTGGACCCTGATCAAGAGTACCTGCTTTGGCTGAGCATGGTGGTTCACACCTGTAATCCCAACACCTTGGGAGGCTGAGGTAGGAAGATCACTTGAGCCCATGAGGTCAAGGCCAGCCTGGGCAACATAGTAAGACCCTGTCTCTACAAAAAAAATTAAGACATTAGCTAGGTGTGGTGGTGTGTGCTGTGGTTCCAGCTACTTGGGAGGCTAAGGTGGGAGGATCACTTGAGCCCAGGAGTTCAAGGCTGTGGTGAGCTGTGATTGCGCCACTGCACTCCGTCTTGGGTGACAGAGCTGTCTCCAAAAAATAAAAAAATAAAAAAAACACAAAAAGAAAAAAAGAGTATCTGCTGTATAGCATTTATGATCCTTGGCTTTCTGGCCTCCATTCATTCATTCTACAAATATTTATTAAGCATCTAGTATAAGCCAGGTGCAGTTTTAGGCATTAAGGATATGTGAGTGAACAAAAACAGACACAAATTCTTATTGAACTGGATATTATATTCTAGTCAGGGAGAACATACAATCAACATAGACATGATAAGTAAACTATATAGTATGTCAGAATATGATGGTTATTCATGAAAAAAAAATAGAGCTGATTTGGAGCTAATTGATGTTGGGGCACATGGAGGTGGGGGATTGAATTTAAAATAGGTTGATATTTACATAGTCCATGGCCAAGGAGTTCTCTGATAAGTTAACTCTTCATTTTTTTAGACACGTGGGTTATATGAAAGTTCTGTCTTCACTGAGCCAGAATCCACCTTCCTGTAACTTTTTTTGTATTCTTTCTTGGACACCCAGGATGTTATTGTTTTTAATACACTTAATACCTTTCTTAATACTTTTATTCCTTGTTTTGTCCTGTTGTGTATGAGAGAAGAATGTCTTCTCTCTTTTCTGTGGAGAAACCCTTCAGCTATTTGAAGATGGCTCTTATGTTTTATGTAAATTTTCTCTAGGTAGATGTGTCCCCCCCATCCTCATGTCCCTCAATTCTTCCTCACATTTCGTGGTTTCCAGTCCTCCCAGCCCCCTCTTTATTCTGCTTTAAACACCATCTGGCTTGTTAGTGCCCCATGAAAGAGGTGCCTGGAAAGAAGGCAACTTTACAGAACAGCCCAGAATAGCGTGAAGCCATTCTCTCCCATGATCTCATGCTGCATAAGTTAGCATTTGCCTTTTTCGTGACAGTTACCACGGTGCTGATTCATGCTGGGCTTGAGGTTGGTGCAAATTGCTGGGCCCTTTTCACATGACCCACGATCAAGTCAGGCTTCCCCCATCCTGAAAAAGTATAGTTGTTATTGATTTTACCTAAAGGCAGAAATGAATATATATAAGCAAATACCTATATGCATATATATTTATTTTAATTAAAATTTTTATATATGGCTTTTGCCCTGTTAATAGTTCAGAACTTTCTTATTTTTCTCAATGTCTGCAGGAGACCGGACTGAATTACACTCAAGATTGTTCTCAATCACAAGGTTGAGCTTGGTGGCTCTTTTACCTTGCCAGTCTCCTGAACACAGGGCCAGGAGACCTCTCTCATATCACACACAGCATCTCTTTGGTACAGCAGGGCCTGCCTCATTGTTTGGACCCCTTCAAGCTGCAGGAAGAGCTTTAGAGCCTTCTGTGGTTGGGTTCATGCTCATCTCAAGGACCATATACTTTACTCATCTCTTGGGAATGACAGGCACTACTAGGTGTTCTCACTGCTGAGTCCTACCTGTTACTCCTAAGGCTAGACACTTAGGAAAGCTGTAGTGTCTTGTTTTAGGGCAGAGAAGTTGGTGCAATGTAGTGGGACTTTCTTCCAAGATTTTATGAAGCAAAATGACTTCATAGCCAGATATCAGAAATACACGTGACATCTCATGTGAGAAATCATCCTGCTGGTTTGAATTCATCCTCCCAACACATCTGGGTCTTTTGGATTTATGACTCTGTCACTCCATTAGCAATTTTTCCTATCTGTTATTCACAGGTGGTTTCATATAAGTTCAAGGTTTTAATTCTGTAACATGTCACTAGAGAGCTTTTTTAGATTGCACAAAATTAGTCAACATTCTTTAGCAAATATTATTCAAGTGACCAAATCATTCCATTCTGTCTTTTTTTTTTTTTTTTTTTGGAGACAGAGTCTCACTCTGTTGTCTAGGCTGGAGTGCAGTGGTGTGATCTTGGCTCACTGCAACCTCTGCCTCCCAGGTTCAAGTGATTCTCCTGCCTCAGCCTCCCGAGTAGCTGGGATTACAGGCATGTGCCACCACGCCCAGCTGATTTTTGTGTTTTTAGTAGAGACGGGGTTTTGCCATGTTGGCCAGGCTGGTCTCGAACTCCTGACCTCAGATGATCTGCCCACCTCGGCCTCCCAAAGTGTTGGGATTACAGGCGTGAGCCACCGTGCCCAGCCCATTCCATTCT
Organism: Gorilla gorilla gorilla; assembly: GCF_029281585.2. Taxonomy (NCBI): domain Eukaryota; kingdom Metazoa; phylum Chordata; class Mammalia; order Primates; family Hominidae; genus Gorilla; species Gorilla gorilla. The sequence continues at coordinate 46,481,709 of NC_073240.2, forward strand.
TAGTTTACACTTTCCCACCTTATTGGTGAAAGACTGAGCTGAAGGCACTGTTGAAACCCAGACTCAGTGTGTCTCTGATTCTTCCCTGATCCAGGGGTATGTTTGTCTGAAACACATCTCAAGGCCCTGTGTAGACTGGTCCTTGCTCCTTCTCCAGGCTTAACCTGGTTCTATTCTCCCCTTGTTCCTGCTCCTGCCATACTGGCCTCCTATTTCCTCAAATGCCTCAGCCTTTTTCTTACCCCAGGACACTTGCACATGCTGCTTCCACCTCTATCCCTAGCTGACTGCTACTCATCTTTAGCTTCCATATGACTCCTTCAGGCAAGCCTTCCTTGACTTCCCAGACTAGGTCAGGTTATCCCTTGATGTGCTATCACAGCATTCTGTGATTTAGTAATTATTTGTGTCATTATCTGGTAATGCCTGTCTCACTCACTAGATGGAGTTCCTGAAGGGCAGGAAGTGTATCTTTCTTGTCCATTGTTTTATGCCCAGGACCTAGCACAATATCTGGCACATAGAAGGTGCTCAGTAAATATTTGTGAGCAAATTGTGTCTGTTTCTTCATTTGTAAAATAATAATAATAATAGTACCTAGATACCTTATGAAGTTGTTGTGAGTGTTAAATGAATGAAACCATATGAAGCACTTAGAACAGCACCTTGCACAGAGTAAATGCTCAATAAATGTTGCTGTTATTTTTAAAAGGATACATAAAAAGGAAAAGGATATATTTATTGAGTATCTACTATATGCCAGCAGTTCTTGATTGCTGATTGAAAGCAGCAGGCTTATCATCTGTGAACCTATGTTGGTGCTCGTTTTCCTCTCCCCTCCCCTCCCCTCCCCTCCTCTCCTCTCCCCTCCCCTTCTCTTCCCTCCCCTCCCCTTCTCTCCCCTCCCCTCCTCTCCTCTCCTCTCCCCTCCCCTCCCCTCCTCTCTCCTCTCCCCTCCCCTCTCCTCTCCTTTCTCCCATCCCCTCCCCTCTCCTCTCCTTTCTCCCATCCCCTCCCCTCTCCTCTCATTTCTCCCATCCCCTCCCCTCTCTTTCTTCCTTCTCCTTCCCCCTCCCTGCTTCCCTCCCTCCCTCCCTCCCTTCCTTCCTCCTTCCTTCCTTTCTTCCTTCCTTCCTCTCTCCCTCCCTTCCTTCCTTCCTCCCTTCCTCTCTTTGTCTCCTTCCTCCCTCCCCTCCCCTCCCCTCCCCTCCTCTCCCCTCCCCTTCTCTTCCCTCCCCTCCCCTTCCCTCCTCTCTCCTCCTCTCCCCTCCCCTCTCCTCTCCTTTCTCCCATCCCCTCCCCTCTCCTCTCCTTTCTCCCATCCCCTCCCCTCTCCTCTCCTTTCTCCCATCCCCTCCCCTCTCCTCTCCTTTCTCCCCTCTCCTCCCCTCTCTTTCTTCCTTCTCCTTCCCCCTCCCTGCTTCCCTCCCTCCCTCCCTCCCTTCCTTCCTCCTTCCTTCCTTTCTTCCTTCCTTCCTCTCTCCCTCCCTTCCTTCCTTCCTCCCTTCCTCTCTTTGTCTCCTTCCTCCCTCCCCTCCCCTCCCCTCCCCTCCCCTCCCCTCCCCTCCCCTCCCCTCCTCTCCCTTCAGCCTTGCTCTGTTGCCCAGGCTGGAGTGCAGTGGTGAGATCACAGCTCACTGCTCCTTGAACTCTTGGGCTCAAGAGTTCTGAGCCAATCTGCCTTAGCCTCCTGAGTAGCTGGGACTACAGGCACACACTACCATGCCCAGCTAATCTTTTAAAAAATTACCATGAAATGTCTATTTAGTAGTTGAGTCTAGACTTTTGCAAAGGATTAATAGCCTATTTACTAAGGTGTTCGTGTCAGAATTTACCTCTTCTGACCCCTGTGTAATATGAGAATACTTGCAGATATTCAGCCTTCTGGCAAGGTCTACACTGTTGTGCGTAACTGCTCAAAAGTCTTGTCTATAAGCTTTTGCTGTTCCTGGGGGTTTAGGTCATCTGACCTGAAAACTTGAACTCATTCAAAAGGCTTGAGGTTTTCTTCTTGCTCTCTTGCTATGGAGGGTTTATTCTCTCTTAATGATTTTTTCCCCATAATCTTAAGCTGGCATGTTTTTAGTCCTTAGACATAATGAATATTATGCTCTAATAAAATAGAGCGTAATCAATATTATTTGCATTATGCTTGGTGGTGGCCTGCACAAACCAAAAGCTCCTCTTGTTTCCAGTGGTCATATGTTTCACCTATAGATCATCACTACCAGACCCCATGCTAGCTCTTACCTAATATGCCCGGATTGCTCAACATGGTTTGGCCGGCCATTTAACGGGCCCGGTGCCCTTTCCTACAGAAGATGGAATTTCAATACATCATCTTTCCTTATTTCTTTCTTTCTTTTTTTCTTTTTTTTTTTTTTTTTTGAGATAGAGCCTCTCACTGTCACCCATGCTGGAGTGCAATGGTGCGATCTTGGCTCACTGCAACCTCCACCTCCTGGATTCAAGCAATTCTTCTGCCTCAGCCTCCCAAGTAGCTGGGACTACAGGCGCCTGCCACCATGCCCAGCTAATTTTTTGTATTTTTAGTAGAGACAGGGTTTCACTATGTGGGCCAGGCTGGTCTCGAACTCCTGACCTTGTGATCCACCCGCCTCAGCCTCCCAAAGTGCTGGGATTACAGGCATGAGCCACTGCACCTGGCCAAGACATCATCTTTCTATGGATAGGCAAAACATACAGATGAAAATGCTTATATTATCTACCCACTTAGAGAACTTGTATTTTTCACAAGCAACTGAAATCATTCATCTATCCATTCACCCACCAAACATTACAGAGTTCCTCACTTTAATTTAGTGACTATGCTAGATTCTAGGAATGTAAGGAATAAGACATAACTTTTATCTTCTAGGAGTGGTCAGTGTGCTGGGGAGAACAAGTGCTAGGAAGCCTCATGCACACTATGCTGGGGAGCTCCTGGGAGGGGCCAGTGGTGAGGGTGATCGTGTCATAATGGGAAAGCCTGCTGCGGAGGTGGCTTTGGGGCTGAAGCTCCCGGATGCCAGGGCAGGGCCTCTTCTGCACGTTACTTCCCTTGGCTCCTCAGCCAGAACCAAGCACTCTCAGGTCTTGGAGTCCTCTCTCTCCAACTGCGACTCGCTCGGGTTGCTTGCTCTGCTCCGCCATTTAGTACAGGATCATGGTAATCACCACCTGTTTCTTCTTTCTGGGCTCCTGAGTCTCACTGCAATCATTCTCCAACTCCAGTTTTCTAGGCAAGTTCTTGTACTTTACGGCCACTTTGTTTACACTTTTTGGCCTAAACTTGTCTTCCTCTTTGTCCTAAACCCACATTTCCATCATGCTACTTATGGATACAATACCCATATTTGAAGAAGGGACTTTTTTCATCCCATACAGGTCATTAAATAAGATCAGGTGCACTATGTCATAGTCTTTCAATGACCTTGAGATTGCTCAAAACAGCAATCTCCCAATTACGATATTGGTCCAATCCACATGACAGGTCAGACTTGCTTGGGACTCACATATTACCCAATAGATTTTAGTTTTTTATTTTTAATATACAATATACTAATATATATTATATATATACATATTTATTTATTTATTTTTGAGACAGGGTCTCACTCTGTCACCAAGGCTGGAGTGCAGTGGTGTGATCTCTGCTCACTGCAACCTCCACCTCCCAGGCTCAAGCGATTCTCCCACTTCAGCCCCGCTGGGGACTACAGGTGCATGCCACCGCACCTAGGTAATTTTTGTATTTTTTGCAGAGACAGGGTTTTGCCATGTTGCCCAGGCTGGTCTCCAACTCCTGAGCTCAAGTGATCCACCTGCCTCGGCCTCCCAAGGTGCTGGGACGACAGGTGTGAGCCACTGTGCCTGGCCTACCCCATAGATTTTAGACAGTGGATTGTCTTTTAAGATTAGGAAGCCCTTCTCTTACCTCTCAATATGAAAAAGTGTTAATACAAGCACTGTACAGATAATTGTGGCCTCTCACTGTGTAAACACATAGCTGTGTCAAGCTTTCTGGGGCTAGGCAGCTTACAAAATATTTGTGAAGCAGTGAGGTGTGAGGCATAGACGGCAGAGGGCATGATGGGAGTGGACATGCATCCCTCCCTGCCAGTCTGCCCACCTCCCCCAGCCCCAAGACATTCAGATTAAAAAATGGGAACCTGGGCAGGACTCCCAACCTTGTTCTGCTTCGATTTTCTCATCTGTTCTATGGGCTAATAATATTTCCCTGCCTCCCTTAGACCACATGGAACCACATCTGGGGCCTGAGTCAGTCCTTGAGTTGCTGCTTCTTGAGTTCTGGTCTAAAATAATGTCTTTTTGTGTTGCAGATCTCCTACCGATATCTTATTATTGCTCTCGGAATCCAGCTGGACTATGAGAAGGTACTGTGTGAAACTGTTTCTGTGTTATGCTGGCTTATCTATGCCAAGAGCAAATGCTGCATTTAGTTGCTTTATTATATTCATTTTGACAAGAAAGGGGTTCTAAGAAAATCTCTTCTGGTTTTATTTCTTGGCAGTCCTTTTACAGTTTTTAAGGAAGTCTTCTCTAAGATTCTGTCAATAATAACCATATGTTCTAGCTTTAAGCTTTAATTAGAGTTCAGCATGCTCATGCCTTAATGATTAATTCTTGCAAAACAGCAGTTTTCTTTCCACATTTGTAAGAAACATGTCTTTCTATGTGGGACTGAGTTGGCTGTATTGAAGATTACATTCCGCTTTGGAAGTAGGGTTTAGATTATAAATTTTAAAGCAGACTTTAAGGGGTGGAACACCAGCAGTTAGCTCATCTGTTGCTGGAGGGACATCTGGGTTTTGTTGTGTCGATGCTGGGTTTTTAGTGTGAAGTAACCGATGCAATGGAAATGCCACCCAGAAGTTCCTCAGATCCCCCTTTTCAGTGAGCTAGGGAGCCAGATGCAATTTGAAAGTTGTGAGATTCAACTTTATTTTTCTAAAACATAGCAGAGTAAATCGGTAAATATTATCATTTCCAGAAGGTTGTTGGGGACTACAGATAAATAGTTGGAGTACAGGAAACATCTGTGCTAACCGGGTAACAAGCTTCAGGAATGTGACCTGGGCAAGGGCCTCAACAGAGTTGGCGCAGTAAGAATCTTTGAAGTGTGTTGAATTGCGCCATGTCATGTCCAGGGGAAGGGTAGTGAAAATGTCTTGGGTTGTGTTGTGGGAAAGTTCAGAGAAGCTACAAGTTGTTGTGAATGTTGTAAGATGGTTTTGAGTCATGGTGCCATGGGTCGTGAGTCTGTTAGAATGACAGACAAGCTATGAAGTAGACGATATGGAGAAAGGTGTTTATTACAACTACTTTCAAGAGGGCCATACCTTCCAAAAAGGCCCCCACAGTGTTGACCTAGCAAAGGCAATGCATCTCCATGGTACTGTCTTCCCAAAGCCCCAGTGTCATGTGAGAAGCACTGCAGAGGCCAGTGCTCAGAGTTCATAGCAGCCTCTTGTAGCAAACCAAGTCACAGAGATATTTAAAAGTAGCCATTATTATGGAATCTCTATTACATACCAGGAACCATGCTAGGAATCAAATATTGTTTCTTTTTTATTTTGAGATGGAGTCTTGTCACCCAGGCTGGAGTGAAGTGGTGTGATCTCAGCTCACTTGCAATTTCCATTTCCCAGGTTAAAGCAATCTCCTGCCTCATCCTCCAGAGTGGCTGGGATTACAGGTGCCCACCACCATGCCCGGCTAATTTTTGTATTTTTTTTAGTAGAGACGGGGTTTCACTGTGTTGGTCAGGCTGGTCTCAAACTGCTGGCCTCAAGTGATCCACCTGCCTCAGCCTCTCAAAGTGCTGGGATTACAGGCGTGAGCCACTGCGCCCAGCCAGGAATCAAAAATTGACTCTTTACAACTACTTGTGAGGGAGGCATTTTTATCTTCACTTAATAGATGAGGAAACTGAGGCTAAGGGAATGTAATAACTTAACCATGGTCACTGTGCTACTTGGGACTCTTTGATTGCAATTTCAAGGAAACTACTCAGGTTGGTGTAAATAAAAAGTGGAGATCATTGATGAAAATACTGAGATGTTTCTAGAACACTAGGGCAAGGATGTAGCTGGGCCTCTGGCAGGGCTGGATCTCCACTTTGGGTTCTGTTGGACTCAGGCAGCCTCTCTTTGTCCATCTCTCTTAGCCTCTTTCTCAGGCCAGCTTCACAGGGTCTCCGCAGCAGGCCGTCCTGCCTGCCGGTCTACTCTGTGTGATAGGATAGTCCACAGGTCCCCAGTGCACAGCCTGTTGCTGGAAGCCAAAGGAGGAGTCACGTCTCATCTCTTTCCCTGACTCTCCCTTTCCCTCTCTCCCCTCCTCTGTAGCTCTCTCTGCTTCAGAATTCCCAGGGAAGCAACTCTGACTAGATGAGGGGTCAAAACCACCCTTTTTGACGCAGGTTTTCCTGAAAGGAGCTTGGTTACCACTTTACGGCAACTTTTCCATCAACGACAGCTTCTTAAAACTAGAGAAAACTAATGAAGGTGATAAGACATCAACTGCTTGTTTCTGCTTGTTTATCTCTTCGATAGTGAGATTTGCTTTGGGAACTAGAAGGTATGGCGGTCCTGTGCGAAGACCCCCAGGCAGGTGGGCAGAGGCCTTGGTGTCTGGTTCTTTAAGATTCTGGGCAGGGCTCCATCCATTCTAGGGGTTAATATTCCCCTGCCTCCCTCAGAGGTACATAGTGAATATCCGTTGTTAGCATTGATGTGAGACTTTGAAAACATTTAAATGCAAGGTGATTTTATAATAATAATGATATTATTATTGAGACTGCCAATGTTACTACTATCTAACTGTAACAGTGGTGAACAGTAACAAATAGTTGCTTTTAACATTGAGTGTGATAAGCAATGAACTCAGGCCACTGAGGAGATGAGAGGACTCTGTTTCCTTGAGACCTCAGGGATAAGTGTCTGGAGTGACTTTGGAGGTGGCCCAGAGAATGGGCTGGGGAGGCTCTGAAGGACCAGCCCATCTTGATGACTGTTTCTTGATGATTGAAGTTGAACCTGCTCTTGCTGAGAACTGAGGCTTAAGTCTCTTTAACTCAGTCTGTGACATCTTCATTGCACTCTATGAGCCTTCTAACATTTATAATAGGTGTCCAGTTGATCTTATTGGCAATAATCAGCTAACATTTACAGGACATTTGCCATGTGCATGTGTCCTGTACATGCATGGCCTCATTTGCTTCTGCCTACAACCCTGTGAAGCAGATACCTTATCCCCATTTCACAGATGGTGAACGTTAGGATTCTCAAACCTGAGTGTGCATGTGAATCACCTGGACGGCTTGTTAAAACACAGATTGCTGGGCCTGCTCCCAGAGTTTCTGATTCAGTAGGTCTAGGGCGGGGCCTGATAATCTGCATTTCTAGCAAGTTCCCAGGTGGTGCTTGTGCTGCTGGTCTGAGCACCACACTTGGAGACCTACTGGCTTAGAAGTATTAGGTAATTTACGCAGGGTCACAATGCTAGTAAGTGGAAGAGCCAGGACTCAAACTGGTATGTGGGATCCTAAAGTCCATGTTTTTAGGTACCTGGCTTTAGTGCCTTTACCTAGAGTTTGGTCTGGTGCAACCTGATAAAGAGTGATTTAAGTTTGCTATTCTTGATGATATAAATGGCTCTTGGTCCTGCCAGTTGTTCTTTCCAGTGAGGCAACTGGTTCTCCTAAAAGGAAGGCTGGCTGGTGTCTTGTCCTCACTCCGATGGTGGGAAAAGTTGTATTCAAATTGTATTCTCAAGGCCAGGGAGTTGGAGGGTTCCTCTGAGCTGAGCCCATTCTGCAGTCTGACAGGTGACTACAGGTGCCACAGCTCTGGTCTTAGAACCCTCACCCACCTGCCTGCTCTAGGCATGTGGGTATTGGAGGGTAATGATAGTACTGAAATATTTGAAAGGTTGTAGAAATGGCGAAGAACAAGGACTCTAAAGACATTTGCACTTCTGTTTAAAATAATTTTTGTGTACTTTGTTGCAGATTAAAGGCCTACCTGAAGGTTTCGCTCATCCCAAAATAGGGTCGAATTATTCAGTTAAGACTGTAGAGAAGACATGGAAAGCTCTGCAGGACTTCAAAGAGGGCAATGCCATCTTCACCTTCCCAAATACTCCAGTGAAGTGTGCTGGAGCCCCTCAGAAGATCATGTACTTATCAGAAGCCTACTTCAGGAAGGTATGCTTCCTTTCTGGGGACAGAGATGAGCAGGGCAGACAGTGCTAATTCACTGATTGCAAGAATTCCATTTTATCTCTATTGTAATCCCTTTTTTATCTCTGAATTTTTATTACACGTGTACAAAATTAGTTAACTGGAAGTTTATAAAATATAAAAGAGGAGAAAATCACTCATGATCCAATTGCTTTAATAAAGCTGCAGTTTTCAATTTGACATGGCTTTCCAGCTTTTTTTCTGTATACTTAAATATGGTTACAGTCATAGTGTACCTGAAAAATTTAGCTGTATTATATAATATTAAATAGTCTTTGTTACACACTTTCTAATATGTGTGTAAAAGTCTACTGGATGCCAGGTGTGGTGGCTCTCGCCTGTAATCCCAGCACTTTGGGAGGCCGAGGTGGGCGAATCACCTGAGGTTAGGAGTTCAAGACCAGCCTGACCAACATGGAGAAATCCCGTCTCTACTAAAAATACAAAAAAAATTAGCTGGGCGTGGTGGTGCATGCCTGTAATTCCAGCTACTCGGGAGGCTGAGACAGGAGAATTGCTCGAACCTGGGAGGCGGAGGTTGTGGTGAGCCAAGATTGTGCTATTGCACTCCATCCTGGGCAACAAGAGCGAAACTCCATCTTAAAAAAAAAAAAAAAGTCTACTGGAGAGATATGTTAGATACTGTTTAAATATTTCCATATAGTTAGACAATTAGTTGCAGATTGTTCATTTTTATCCATAATGCTATCCACTGCTTCCACTCAAGTTTAAGGTCATGAATATTTTCTGTCCCTTGGGTATACATTAAAAAAAATATGATAGGGAAAATGCCAAATTAAAAAGCAAAAAAAAGTTCTCATAGAACTTTAAACCTTCATGAAAAGAGATATTTGGGCAGGAGGAGACTTTCTCAGCATTCTCCAAATGCTCTCTGTGTAAGAGCAGGTGTCTGCAGCTCAAGTACACCTGGCTTAAGCTTGTGAGGGAAGTTGTTCTTGCCCTCCCTGCTCTTGCCTGGGGTGTGACATTTAGTTTACCAAAGTGCGGTTTGGCTTGAGACAGTGGCAGGATTTCTAGCAGCCCGTAGTCGTGTATGGGGACAGATGGGAAGAAGGGTGGGGAAGAACGGGCTGGGGAGTGGTTGAATGTGCTCATGGAGGCTGGGACTGATCAAGATCTTCCCCTGAGCTCTGTAAACTGCAACAACCCTGTGAGGTAGGGAATTAAAGGCAGTTCCAGTAATCATTTCTGACTCCAAGAAAGTTCATTCTGGGTCATAAAGGGTTGGCACAGCCTTTTGAGGCACTTACCCACCTGAATTCTTCAAATGGTGAGATCCAGGTGAGCAAATCCCGAAAGGAGCCGAGCAAAGGAAAGAAGAAGAAACCAGCTGTTTCTTCCGTCCTGGAAACTTCCTTTGTGTAACTCTTTTCTCCCAAGTCTTGGATGGCCTACGAGGAAGGTTCGAGTACCATAAGATCTTAGGCATTTGGGAGAATATTGGCCTCTCTGATCTTAGGCATTTGGGAGGATATTGGCCTCTCTGAACAATATCAAGAAGGTAGGAACTCAGGGTTTTGTTGTTACTGTTTTTTAGTTTAGTTTTTTTTTTTTTTTTTGAGACAGAATTTTGCTGTGTCACCCAGGCTGGAGTGCAATGGTGCAATCTCAGCTCACTGCAAACTCCGCTTCCTGGGTTCAAGCCATTCTCCTGCCTCAGCCTCCTGAGTAGCTGGGATTACAGGCGCCTGCCACCACGCCCAGCTAATTTTTATATTTTTGGTAGAGACAGGCTTGTCTCAAACCATGTTGGCCAGGCTGGTCTGGAACTCCTGATGTCAGGTGATCTGCCTGCCTCGGCCTCCCAAAGTGCTAGGATTACAGGTGTGAGGTACTGTGCCTGGCTGGAACTCAGTTTTGCTCACTGCTGTTCCCTCAGCACCTAGGACAGTATCTGGCCAACTCTAGAACTTTGTTAAATATTTATTGAGTGAATTAATACATGAATATATGAATAAACATTCCGTTCTACTCTATTCTATCTTGACCTGCACCTAACCTTCACCTCTGGCCTTCAGCTGAACAGTGCCCACCTCAGCCCCCAACTCAAGTGTGTACTTAGTTGTATGTCATGGGCAGAACATAAGGAGGAGGCAGTGGATTGGTCTACCCATTGCTCTGCCAGGACATAATGGTGGCAAAAGCTAGCAAGGTCCCTGCTGAGGGTTTTAATTCTTGTCTGGATTAAAAAAAAAAAAGGCAGCTGCAGTCATGCTTTGGTGTTAATGGTTTTCTTATTTTTCTCAGACAGGGAAGCGATCCAAGGCCAATATCATTTTCAACACTTCTCTTGGAGCCATTTTCGGGGTTAAGAAGTATGCAGATGCCCTGCAGGAGATCATCCAGGAGCGGAACCTCACTGTTAACTACAAGAAAAACCTCATTGAAGTCCGAGCCGATAAACAAGAGGCTGTATTTGAGAACCTGGACAAACCAGGAGAGACCCAAGTGATTTCAGTGAGTGGTGAGGCTAAGCTGTCAGCCTGAAGCGTTGTCTGCTGAAACGTGCCATAGATACTTGGGGGCTCGCACCCCCCTATCTGTCATCATTGTGTGCTGGGGAAGACTGGGTGAAATGAGCATCTTAGGGAAGTGTTAGGGCAAGAAGGTAGGCCAAAATGGGTGGGGAAGAGAAAGATGTAAGAGGCTGTGTCAGTGGGAGATGAGAAGGTGTTGTTAGCTGGTGCCAAGTGGATTTTTGTCCTATTCCTTTGACTCAACTTTTCCTGGCATTGAGTCACTTGAAGTAGCCAAAAATATTCCACAACTTTGGTTACTGTGTAGAGGTAAGGGAGGGCTTCCTCGAATGCAAGATCTGGCGATTGTCTCAATTGGTGGCATGTGAGAAACAGTCCTGCTTGTGAGCAGGAAGTAACCCTGTGGGTAGTTCAACAAAACAGGGATTGGCTGGGCATGGTGGCTCACGCCTGTAATCCCAGCACTTTGGAAGGCCAAGGCAGGTGGATCACTTGAGGTCAGGAGTTCGAGACCAGGCTGGCCAACATGGTGAAACCCTGTGTCTACTAAAAATAAGAAAATTAGCTGGGCATGGTGGCGGGTGCCTGTAGTCCCAGCTACTGGGGAGGATGAGGCAGGAGAATCGCTTGAAGCCAGGAGGTTGCAGTGAGCCGAGATCATGCTATTGCACTCCAGCCTGGGCAACAGAGCGAGACTCCGTTTCAAAAAAAAAAAAAAAAAAAAGAAAGAAAAAAGAACAACAGGGATGTCTTTCACCTGTGAAAGAGGCTATCTTTAAAACTATTTCCCCTTGAAGGATCTGGCAGAGCTACCATACTTCTTGGAAAGATTTGGCCTTTGTTGTATGGGGTTGGCCTTGGTGTCTGAGTTTCTTCTTCTGTGAAGTGGGAATAGTACTTTCTGGAGGTGTTATGAGGTTAAGAACAAGTTGTAAAAGCATCTGGAGAAGCGTGCATGGAACAATGTTTGTTTACATCATTTTGGCAAAAGCTGTTGGCGATGAGAAAATGTTACAGAGTCAGATTTTATTCATTCAGAATTTTTCAAGAAATGAAGGGTTCCATAAAAAGGAATTTTGAGGTGAACCAAAGACTAGGCTTCTAAACTTCAAACTTCAAATTTTAAGCTTTTTAGCTCAGCTCTTTCTAAAATTTATTGCATACATCTTTCCTTTTTAAAATAGTGCACTAAATATCACTTGAAATGTTACTGATGATTCAGGGTCATAATTTTAAAAACTTTTATTTGGAAATAATCTCAGGCCGGGCACTGTGGCTCTTGCTTATAATTCTAGCACTTTGGGAGGCCGAGGCAGGCGGATCACCTGTGGTCAGGGGTTCGAGACCAGCCTGGTCAACATGGTGAAGCCCCAGCTCTACTAAAAATACAAAAATTAGCTGGGCGTGGTGGCACATCCCTGTAATCCCAGCTACCCGGGAGGCTGAGGCAGGAGAATCACTGGAACCCAGAAGGCGGAGGCTGCAGTGAGCCGAGATTGTATCACTGCACTCCAGCCTGGGTGACAGAGTGAGACTCCGTCTAAAAAAAAAAAAGAAAAGAAATAATCTCAAACTTAGAGAAGTTACAAAATGAAAATAGTACAAAGAAAATTGTATGTAACTTTTACCTAGATTCACTTGTAGAATTTTACCGTTTGCTTTAGCTTTATCATTTGATTTCTTCCTTCCTTCTTTCCTTCTTTCCTTTCTTTCTTTCTCTCTTTCTTCTGTCTATCTGCCTTTGTCTATCTATCCATCCATATCTAGTTTTTCCAAGAAAATTTACATATATCATGCATCAGCTCTCTTTAGCCCCAAATACTTTAGTGTTAATTTTCTAAAGTAGAAGTGTTCTCTTACATAACCACAGTACCATTATCAACTCAGGAAATTTAGCACAGATACAATTTTTTAACTTACTATTTGTATGCCAATTTAGTTGATTGGCCCAACTGTGTTTATAGCATTTTTTTCTCCAGTGCAGGACTCAGGCTACAGTCAGGTATTACATTCAATTGTGAGGTCTATTTAGCCTCCTTTAATCTGTGACGTTTCTATAGCTTTTCTTTGTCTTCTATGACATTGATATTTTGAAATAATACAGCCCTCTCCCCCACCACTTTTCTTTCAGTAGAATGTTCCTCATTTTGAGTTTGTCAATGTTTTCTTGTGATTAGTTCCAGGCTTTGATATGTATTTATTTATTTATTTATTTTTGAGATGAAGTCTTGCTGTGTTACCCAGGCTGGAGTGCAGTGGTGCAATCTCAGCTCACTGCAGCCTCTGCTTCCCAGGTTCAAGCGATTCTCTTGCCTCAGCTTCATGAGTAACTGGGACTACAGGTGTGCACCACCGTGCCCGGCTAATTTTTTTATTTTTTATTTTTAGTAGCGACGAGGTTTCACCATGTTGGCCAGGCTGGTCTCGAACTCCTGACCTCAAGCCATCCACCTGCTTGGCCTCCTGAGGTGCTGGGATTACAGGCATGAGCCATTGCACCTGGCCTCAGGCTCTGTTTGTTAGACTGGAACATTGCATAAGCATTGTGCCCTTCTAAGGTATCACATTTGCAAGCATACAGTGTTCCTCTGCCCTTCATTGGTGATGTTAATTTTGATCAGCAGTCAAGATGTGGTCCAGTTTTTCCATGGAATAATTACAATTTGTTTTCTTCCTTGCTACTAATAAGAAGTCTGTGGGAAGACACTTTAAAACCATGCAAATAGTCTACTCATTCAAGTCTCCCCACTAGAGTTAGCATTCATTGATGATCCTTGCCTAATCAAATCTTTACTATGGTGGTTGCAAAATAGTGATTTTCTAACTGTGACACATCCTGCACATTTACCGGTAAGCTCTTGGCATTCTTTCAGTGAGAGTCTTTGCTTTGTTAATTAACTATTGGTATGAACTCATGAGTTCCTATATTTTTTCTTACGGTGTTATCATTCATTATTGTTTTTAATTATTTTGGTGCTCAAATTGTTCTGGATTTGGTCAGTAGATTTCCCTTCCAGCTGGCTCTTGTGTCCCTGTGACATGCCCCATCATGTGTTTGAGCACTTCCTTTACTTTCTGGTGTCACAGGTTGTCCCAGGCTCATCTAGTATCTATCTGCAGCAGCTCAGGGTCATCATTTTGAATAGCTCCTGTGTAGTTATGCACACAGAGGCTACTGGAATGTTTGGAGCTAGTTATCACTTTACAAAAGGGTCTCAAATTACTGCTCTTTGTTTTTGTGTGTGTCCTTTTTGTAGTTTTCCTTTTTCCTGGCTGTCAGGCAGTTGTTAGTGACTTTGGGAGGTCCCTCCAGCTTTAGCTCTTTTAAATTGCTGCTCCTCAAATGGTCTCACTCAAATGGGCTATGAGTGAGAGCTCATATGAGTGAACTCATTTTTACTTTACAAAAGAGCCCATTTGAGAGAGTCCGTTTGAGTGAGCCCAAGTTGGGCTTTCACTAAAATGGGCTATGAGTAAGAGCCCTAAGCATACTTTTATGAGCAAAGTGTATGAACTTGAGTGCATGAACTTAACTTTGTTAGTACTTCGGTTCCGAGCTGTCCTCTGGATAGCTGAGGTCGTAGGTAGGGGTGTGGATAAATGAATGGTTATTATTCTTCTAAGGGGTTTGTAATTAAAGAAGATATTTGTGTCCCCTTTGAATTATAGGATTTCAGGTCAGATATTTAGTTCCACTCTTAAAATCTGAATTTCAAAAAATCCACCAGAAGGATGTAAAGCTGTGGGTCTTAACCCTGGCTACATATTAGGGAGATATTAAAATGTGCTGATGCCTGGCCTCTTTACAAGAGGTTTTAATTAATTGGTTTGGGGTGCAGACTGAGGATGGGGAGTTTCAAAAATTCCCCTAATGACTAATGTTCAACCAGGATTGAGAACAACTGGTGTGAAGAATTGGGCCGGACGTGGTGACTCACGTCTATAATCCCAGCATTTTGGGAGGCCGAGGCGGGTGGATCACGAAGTCAGGAGTTTGAGACCTGCCTGGCCAAGATGGTGAAACCTGTATCTACTGAAAATACAAAAATTAGCCGGGCATGGTGGCCGGAGCCTGTAATCCCAGCTACTCGGGAGGCTGAGGCAGAGAATTGCTAGAAGACACTTTGGAGATTGTCTAGTCTAGTGCATTTCTTTATGGATAAGCAAACTAAAGACTGAAGAGATGAAGTGACTTGTCCAAATAATAACATTCTATTTTTCTTTGTAAATGAACCTGTTCCTTCAAGCCAGAGATTGTAAGCATGTGATCCACAGATTTTACATATCAGAATCACTAGCAGATTTTGTTAAAGTACAGATTCCCGTGCTTTACCCAGATCTACTAGATTGGGATCTTGGCATGGTGTAGCCTGGGAACCTGTATTTTCCACAAGTCTCCCCAATGCTGCTAATAAACATTAAAGTTTGAAAACCACCACGCTGAATGGACTATGTATGTTAATAAAGGAGAACCAAGTTATTTATCCTATACAGTTACAGAAATAAATGATAGATAATGAACAAGCTACAACTAAGTGCCAGTGTTTGTTTGTTTGTTTTTTTCTTTCTTTCTTTTTTTTTGTAGACAGGGTCTCACTCTGTTACCCAGGTTGGAGTGCAGTGGTACAACCGTGGCTCATGGCTCACTGAAGCCTCTACTTCCCAGGCTCAGGCAATCCTCCTACCTCAGCCTCCTGAGTAGCTGGGTCTATAGGCATGCACCACCATGCCCGGGTAATTTTTGTATTTTTTTAAAGACTGGGTTTTGCTATGTTGCTCAGGCTGGTCTCAAACTCCTGGGCTCAAGTGATCTGCCCACCTTGGCCTCCCAAAGTGTTGGGATTACAGGTGTGAGCCACCACACCTGGCCCAATGTTAATTTCTTTTTATTTCTTTTTTTCTTTTGGAGGCAGGATCTTGCTCTGTCACCCAGGCTGGAGTGCAGTGGTGCCATCTTGGCTCACTGCAACCCCCACCTCCCAGCCTCAAGCAAGCCATCCTCCTACCTCAATCTCCTGAGGAGCTGGGACAACAGGCGTGTGCTACTACGCCTAGATAATTTTTTGTGTTTTTGGTAGAGAGGGGTTTGACTACATTACCCAGGCTGGTCTCGAACTCCTGAGCTCAAGCGATCTGCCCACCTTGGCCCCCAAAAGTGTTGGGATTACAGGCATGAGCCACTGCACCTGGCCATTAATTTCTAATAAATCCATAAAGTAGACCCTTTTGTAGGATGTTAGCTCAGGTAAAACTCCATACCTTTATGATGATTATATGAAAGTATTTAGCTTTTCTTTTAGAAAAGAGGTGTGGAATTTATGTGTACTTGTGAAAATCAAACACATTAACTCCACCGAGATGACTCTAGTAAGGTTTAGACCTCAGTTCAAAAACGTAGTTCTAGGTCAGGTATGGTAGCTTGCACCTGTAATCCCAGCACTTTGGGAGGCTGAGACAGGTGGGTTGCTTGAGCCCAGGAGTTCAAGACCAGCCTGGGCAACAGAGCAAGACCGAGTCTCTAATAAAAGAAAAAACAACAACAACAAACTAGCTGGGTGTGGTGGTGCGTGCCTCCTGGCTGAGGCAGGAGGATTGCTTGAGCCCAGGGGTTCGAGGCTATAGTGAGCTATGATCAAGCCACTGTCCTCCAGTCTGGCAACGGAGTGAAACACTGTCTCAAAAGTAGTTCTAGTTGACTGCGGAAATGCAGACAGGAGATTAATAGTTTAGTAGATGATAGCTGTTGACCATTTCATCCATTATCCTGCAAACATGCATTCAGTTTCAATGTTCATTAACAGACCTGACCTAAGGGACCCATGTCCCCAAGAGCCACCCTCCACCCAAGATTATCCTGCAGATGAGCAGCATCCATTTGCAGTGCTCCTTCCCTGAGGTTAATTAAGCTTGTATTTGTCTAAGAGTTGTAATAAGTACAAGTCATCTTCCTAATTCCCATTGCCATCAGTGACTGCTGAGCCTCTCGGAGGGCGTGGGGCCATTGGACTTCTTGTGGAAATGAAGGGCTATTGACTTTCTCAAAAGGTTGGAATTGTCTTCAAATGCTTAAGTTTTTACCCTAATGACATGTCGTGAACATTTCAATCAATGTGTCCTTAACTGGACCCACTAGCAAATTGATGAATTTGCTGGAAGGAGTTTGTTAAAAATAAATAAAAAGAATAATAAGAACCAACTACAAAATGTGAAAGAATATTACATAAACAAAAAAATTAAATGAGCCCTCAAAAGTGATTAGGATAGGTCAGTGCACCACTACCAAAGGTAACCTTGATACGGTGTTTTGGAAAAAAATTCACCCCTGCCTTCTGCACTGAAAAGTAAATCCAGTACTGAATCAGACCCCTTGCTCCTTTTCCAAAGTGCTAGCTAATATTTTTACCACCCCTTTTCATCTTAAATTGGTGTTCTGACAGTTTCCTTTATGTGTTTTGAAGTTGACACATATTTGGGAATGATGCTTTCTTACCAGCTCCTAACATGTCCTTTACAAGTTTAAGGGATGCTGAGCATCACCTTACAGAATAACGCTGAGGTGCTAAACTTTACAAGTTGACAGCTGAGGGTCAGGGAGACTGCAACTGAAGTATACCACCCCCTTATTTTAGTACTAATAAAAACATCAATGGATTTTTTCAGAATATTAGTGAGCTTTACTCCAATGTCTCATGTACCTGTACATGTGTGGCCACAGGGCTCTCTTGGTCTCTGTATGGGGAGATCATGTCAACTGAGAGAATGGTTATTTAGCTTATCACCATTCCCCAGGAGAACACATAAGATCTTGGAGAGGGCATGGACTGGTACAAGTGCTGATTGTATAATGCTCCATGCAGCCATAGCACAGTGTATGGAGTAAGGAAGGTGGGGGGAGAGCTTGTGGAGCTGTAGAAATATTGAATAAATGAAAATGTGGATTCTCTCTTTGTGTGTAGTATGAAATGCTTCATATCACACCACCAATGAGCCCACCAGATGTCCTCAAGACCAGTCCTGTGGCTGATGCTGCTGGTTGGGTGGATGTGGATAAAGAAACTCTGCAACACAAGAGGTACCCAAATGTGTTTGGGATTGGGGACTGCACCAACCTTCCTACGTCAAAGACCGCTGCTGCAGTAGGTAAGTTAACCAGCTCTATTTCTCCCTTTCTCAAAAATATGTCACCTCAAGGCATGATTGTAACAAAAACAAAAGCTTGGCATCGGCCAGAGACGGTGGTTCCTGCCTGTAATCCCAGCACTTTGGGAGACTCAGGCAGGCAGGTCATTTGAGGCCAGGAGTTTGAGACCAGCCTGGCCAACATGGTGAAACCCCATCTCTACTAAAAATACAAAAATTAGTCGGGCATGTGGCGGGCGCCTGCAATCCCAGCTACTCAGGAGGCTGAGGCAGAAGAATTGCATGAACCCAGAAGGTGGAGGTTGCAGTGAGCCAAGATCGCACCACTCCTTTCCAGCCTGGGTGACAGAGCAAGGCTTCATCTCAAAAAAAAAAAAAAAAAAGGCCTTCCTAAGACAGAAGCAAGTTGTCAATGAACCCAGTGTCATATACAGCAAAAAGTACCTTTTGAGTGCTTTGCCCCAGAGTAGCATGATCTTATCTACCTTTTCTAGGTCAGAGG
Source organism: Gorilla gorilla gorilla (assembly GCF_029281585.2). Classification (NCBI taxonomy): domain Eukaryota; kingdom Metazoa; phylum Chordata; class Mammalia; order Primates; family Hominidae; genus Gorilla; species Gorilla gorilla. Next base: position 46,500,115 of record NC_073240.2, read on the forward strand.
GGTTGTTGTCAGAAGAAGGGGCCTTAGAGAGAGTGCATCACTTTTCTAGCTCTCTTGAATTCTGTTACTTCTCATACTGCCATACTGGCATCCCTGGTATTCTTTGCCTCTGACACCAGGCAGGTTGGCTATTTTTCTTCTGCCTGAGACACCATAAAGCTCGAGGAGCATTTGTTTTCCCAGAAAACACATGCAAGTCAATGAAAGCTTGCAGACCAGAAAATTGTCCTGTTAAGACAAATACAGTGGAGCATGCCCTGAGTGGTACACGATTAAGGCCTCAGCCTGGAAAACAAAATTCTTCACCTCGATGTTCTGCACCAGCAGTGATGGGGAGAATTGCCTTTTAGATTCTGTCCTCTACTGACAGGAACTGTCTTCTCTGGATGCTATAAAACACAAGACCTTCAGTATGGTAGTGTTTTGTGTGAATTAGACACCTGTGGAACAGATTGTGTTACTTTTGCTGGCTATTTCAACCTCAAGGTAGACTATCTAGGAAACTCACTAAGTGTCTTTTTCATTATTAATGTTAATTTCCTTCCAACTTTTTATTTTAAAAAAATCTCAAACCTATACAAATTTGAAATAAATTATAATACTCATATACCCTTCAGGTATTAACCAATTATTAATATTTTGTGACATTTGCTTCATCGTATTTATGTATATATGTATATTATGTATGTATATATTATATGTGTGTGTGTGTGTGTGTGTATATATATATATATATTTTTTTTTTTTTGGTGGGGGGACAGAATTTCACTCTTGTTGCCTGTACTGGAGTGCAATGGCGCACTCTCAGCTCACTGCAACCTCTGTCTCCCAGGTTCAAGCGATTCTCCTTCCTCAGCCTCCCAAGTAGCTGGGATTACAGGCACCCACCATCATACCTAGCTAGTTTTTTTATTTTTAGTAGAGATGGGGTTTCACCATGTTGGCCAGGCTGGTCTTGAACTCCTGGCTGCAGGTGATCTGCCCACCTTGGCCTCCCAAAGTGCTAGGATTATAGGCGTGAGCCACCACGCCCAGCCCGTATTTATGTATATTTTCCTAAAAATGTCCTTTTTTGTCCCAGCCCCTGCTTAAATCCACCAGCCAGTCAAGGATCACACACTGCATTGGGCATCATGCCTCTTTGGTTCCCCTTAATATAGAGCAGGCCTTCTGACATTTTTTTCTTTACTTTCATGACATTGACATTTTTGAAGATTCCAGGCCAGTTACCTTGTAGAATACCCCAAAATTTAGAATTGTCTAGTTGCTTTCTTATGGTTAGATTCAGGTTATATGTTTTGGCAAAAATCTCCATACCTGAGGCTGCGTACCTCCCTCTGTGGCACCTCAGGAGCCTGTCATGTTAGTTTGTCTTGTCTTTAGTGAAGCTAGACTTCCTCACTGGGTTAAGGGGTGTTCTCTCCCTCTCTCTCTCTTTTTTTTGCATTGTAAAAGTACTCTCTCTCTTTGTAATTTGTAGGTAGTCTGTGGGGTGATACTTTGAAATGACACTCATTTAATGTAAGCCTACAGCATATGTGGTGAAACTACCTGTGATGTGAGGCCCAGATTACCCAGCTTTTAGCCTTCTTCAAACAAATATTTAATTCGATGTTCCAGATAGATAAGACTGAATATGACTGAACAAAAATATTCTAAGTAGAAAGTCTTGTTCCCAGTCCTGCAGTGCATCTGCGTGGCTTTCACAGTGCCCCAACCACGGAGGGAGCATCCCCATTGTTTTTACTTTTGTGTCTTACAATCTGCAACCTATTCTATGGTTGCTCTGGAGCTTATTTAAAGAGTCCACTGTTAATTATATCTGGGTTGTTTCCAACCCATTTTTATTCAAACAGTACCATAATGAGTGCTCTTTACCTGCTATTTAGGTTGGTGCAAAAGTAATTGCGGTTTTTGCCATTAAGAGTAATGTCTCTAAATTTTTGCCATTATGAGTAGTGGCAAAAACCGCAATTACTTGCACCAAGTAATATTTCACCTGTGTGAAAGTCTATTTACTCTTCTCTTCAATGTCCAAATTACAATAGTACTAGCTTTTCCCAAGCAGATCTTCATTTCTTCTTAGATTCCCTTCCCCAAATCCTCTCAGTATCCCAAGGCAATGCTACACTTTTTCCACAAATCTGTTCTTGGGTTTACTTGCCACCAATCCTCTGTCCAGACCCTTATGCGATTGTGAGCAAGACCCATCTTGCCATGTTGAATCTGGCTTTCTGGAGCTCATGTCCCCTTCTCTGCTTCTCTCTGCCCCAGGATGCTCCTTTAATTACTCCCAGCACAGCTAAGATCAGGATGTGGCATTTAACAAAAGTTAACTGAAGGCATGGGCATGATAGAAGGGGATTGTAATACAGGGCAAAAACCCAAGTCCCACACGCCTGCGCCCATGCACACTTTAAGCCTGGACATTGAGTGACTGCTTCCTGGCTCCACAGGCCTCACCTCTCTGTGGTGGCACCCACTGGATGTCTCCACTCCTTTTCCATTGGCCTTGATGTCCTGCTGCTGTGGCCTCCTCAAGTGTTCTCAGTCCAGATTCCAAACTGTTTATGGCCCTCAAACAGGAACACAGTTTTCCAAAAGGGAAATATGATCTTTAGAGATGTTGCTTTGCCCACAGTGAATATAGCCATTTAATTTTTTTTTTTGTTTTTTAGAGACAAGGTCTCGCTCTGTTGCCCAGGGTGGAGTGTAGTAGAGTGATCACGGCTCGCTGCAGCCTTGACCTCTTGGGCTCAAGTGATCCTTCCACTTCAACCACCGCCCCCCCAAGTAGCTGGAACTGTAGGCATGTGTCACCATACCCAGCTAATTTTTAAGTTATCTGTAGAGATAGGGTCTCCCTATGTTGCCCAGGTCTCAAACTCCTGGGCTCAAGCGATCCTCCTGCTTTGGCCTCCCAAAATGTTGGGATTATAGGCATTAGCCACTGTGCTTGGCCTCATTTAATATATATATATATTCAGATGGAGTCTTGCTCTGTTGCCTAGGCTGGAGTGCAGTGGCACGATCTTGGCTCACTGCAACCTCTGCCTCCTGGGTTCAAGCAATTCTCTTGTCTTAGCCTCCTGAGTAGCTAGGATTATAGGCACCTGCCACCACGCCTGGCTAATTTTTCTATTTTTAGTAGAGATGGGGTTTTACCATGTTGGCCAGGCTGTTCTTGAACTCCTGAACTCAAGTGATCCACCCACCTCAGCCTCCCAAAGTGCTGGGATTACAGGCGTGAGCCACCAGGCCCAGCCTCATTGAATATTTTTAAGCAGAGTTGTTGACTCTTCATTTTTTTGACCCCCACCCATTCTAGAAAAAAAATCATTGCTTCTTTGATTTGGGCATCAGCAAACTATAGCTTATGGGGCAATGCAGTCCACTGCCTGTTTTTGTATGGTGGAAATTTTGTTTTTTCTCATTATATAATATCTTTGATTTGCCGTTGGCCCACAAGGCCTGCAATTTTTCTTACAGAAAAAGTTTGCTAACCCCTGATTTGGGAGATTGCAAAATAACCACTTTAATAAGCATTTTATAATACAAAGGTAACCCATCTTTCCTCAAACGTGAGTCCCATGTTCTACCTCTAGAGACACAAACTGCTGTATCTTCATTTTATTTTATTTTTGAGACAGAGTCTCATTCCGTCATGCAGGCTGGAGGGCAGTGGTGCAATCTCAGCTCATTGCAACCTCTGCCTCCGGATTCAATCTATTCTTGTGCCTCAGCCTCCTGAGTAGCTGGAATTACAGGAGCGACACCACGCCTGGCTAATTTTTTGTATTTTTAGTAGAGACAGGTTTCGCCATGTTGGCCAGGCTGGTCTCAAACTCCTGGCCTCAAGTGATCTGCTCACCTTGGTCCCCCAAAGTGCTGAGATTACAGGCGTAAGCCACCATGCTCGGCCACAAACTGCTGTCTCCTTAAAAGGGTAGTCTTTTTTTGTTTTTCTGAGGTGGTGTCTCACTTTATCCCCAAGGGTGGAGTGCAGTAGTGCCATCTCGGCTTGCTGCAACCTCCGCGATTCTCCTGCCTCAGCCTCCTGAGTAGCTGGGATTACAGGCGTGTACCATCATGCCTGACTAATTTTTGTATTTTTAGTAGAGATGGGGTTTCATCATATTGGCCAGGCTGGTCTTGAACTCCTGACCTAAAATGATCCACTTTCCTCGGCCTCCCAAAGTGTTGGGATTACAGGCATGAGCCACCATGCCCATCTCAGCAGTCTTAATTATTCAACATTGAACACAAACTGGGTTTAGATTATATGAAGAAACTATTACTAATATTTTGGGGGTGCGAAAATACTGTGGGTTTGTATTAAGAAAATTCCCCATCAGAGATACAGACAGGAGATTTATGAGTGAACTGATGTGATATCTGCTCTAAAAATACAGCAGGAAAGAAATAGCATGTGTGATGAGATGCATGAAACAAAACGATGGAATTTGAACATTTTCCTAATAAAAAAGGCAGTCTCCCCATTCTTGCCAAAGAAAAACAGAAACAAATCCCGATGTATGTATGTATCTATCTGTATCTGTCTGTCGTTCCGTCTGTCTGTCTGTCTGTCTATCTAGGAAAGAGACAGAGAGATGGAAATACAGGTAGATCTATATATCTGTATCTCTATATCTATAGATCTATATCTATATCCACAGATCTATATCTATATCTGTATCTATATCCACCTGGTCCTGCCTCAGCCAGGACAGTCCGGTAGAGAGGAAGGCCTGCTTTGTCTTACTGGAAATGCCTGGGGCTACCAATCCAGACTGCCTGTGAACAGGGACACAGGGATAACCCGCATGGCCAAGAACACTGACTAAGTGGACACACAGACTAAGTTGACAGCCTCAACCCCAGGAGGAGAGGCAGTGGATTTGGGGTAGGTCCATCCTTACAGCTGCACTGGAGGGAGTCGGCTCTTTAGTTTCAAACCCATGGAAACACATGTGCAGGCCTTTCATGAATTAAAGAACCCCCTCCGGTAGTCAGAATTTCAATTAGTAAGAAGGTCATGTTCTAGTCACAGTCTCGAGGGATGGGAAATGGAATCTTCTTAACTTGTTTACATTAAAGTTATTTGCAAATTAGTTTTCATGGAAAACCTAGATGCTTACATTTTTCTGACTTTCCCATTTCTCTTATAGCTGCCCAGTCAGGAATACTTGATAGAACAATTTCTGTGATTATGAAGAATCAAACACCAACAAAGAAGGTTTGTATGCCTTGTAAGAATCACTGTCTCAATGATCATCTTCCATTCTGTGTAAAAGCAGTGTTTTCCCACAATTTTGCACTTTCTTTCTTTTCTTTTTTTCTTTTTTCTTTTCTTTTTTGGAGATGGAGTTTGCTCTTGTTGCCCAGGCTGGAGTGCAATGGCACGATCTCGGCTCACCGCAACCTCCACCTCCTGGGTTCAAGCGATTCTCCTGCCTCAGCCTCCCGAATAGATGGAATTACAGGCATATGCCACCATGCCTGGCTAATTTTTTGTATTTTTAGTGGAGACAGGGTTTCTCCATGTTGGTCAGGCTGATCTCAAACTCCTGACCTCAGGTGATCCGCCTGCCTTGGCCTCCCAAAGTGCTGGGATTACAGGTGTGAGTCACTGCCCCTGGCCCAGTTTTGCACTTTCTTAATTAGTGTCTCCAATATGGGCATTTCTGTTTTTGCCATTAGTACTATTTTTTTTGTAATATAATTTACATTTTTCACAGTACAAAAAGTTAGAATATACAGAAAAGAAAAAAATATATAACCACTCACAGCAAATAATAAATTCTATAGTGTTAATATAGTACCATGAAAAAAATCTACTTTCCAACTCAGTCTGATTTACAATTTTAGTATGATGGCTACACATCATGTCCACTGGTGACCGGCTACAACCGTGTGATTCTTGCTGAGTTTGACTACAAAGCAGAGCCGCTAGAAACCTTCCCCTTTGATCAAAGCAAAGAGCGCCTTTCCATGTATGTCATGAAAGCTGACCTGATGCCTTTCCTGTATTGGAATATGATGCTAAGGTAAGTGCACTGCCTGGTTCCTGGATGAGGAAAGGGATTTGTAGCACGTCTCCACCCACAGGGGATGCAGCCTCTTTTCTTCATTATTAGCAGTGACCAAGTGTTCTGTCTTCCATGCTCTAGGCCCTCTTTTGCTGCTGGATAAATAATAATAGTAAATCACTTTCACATACCAAGTACTCTATCATCTGCTACCTTACTTTTTTTTTTTTTTTTTTTTGAGACAGAGTCTTGCTCTGTTGCCCAGGTTGGAGTGCAGTGGCACGATCTTGGCTCGCTGCAACCTCCACTTCCTGGGTTCATGCAATTTTCCTGCCCCAGCCTCCTGAGTAGCTGGGATTACAGGTGCCTGCCACCACGCCTGGCTAATTTTTATATTTTTAGTAGAGACGGGTCTCTACTAAATGTTGGCCAGGCTGGTCTCAAACTCCCAACCTCAAGTGATCCGCCCGCCTCGGCCTCCCAATGTGTTGGGATTACAGGCATGAGCCACCGCTCCTGGCCCCTTACCTTTGTTTTTATTGTTATGGGAGAAACCAAACAGTGAGTAAGAGCACAGACTTTGGAGTCAGACCTGCATTTGAGTCATACTTCTGCTATTAGCATGGCAGAAGTCATTAGCAGTGTCATTATGGCCATTAGCAGTGTCGTGCTATTAGCATGACATACATAGCTGTGTGTCCTGGGGAAAGTTCTGTTTAATTTAATTAAACACTCTTTGTGTTTAAATTTCTCATCTGCAAAATGAAAGTAACATTGCCTGCCTCACAAGATGGAGGTTAATGAGATAACACATAAAGAGGCAGGTACATAGTAGGGATTCAATAAGTAAATAGAGTAATAAAAACGAGTAATTCCTCTTCCTCTTTTTTTTTTTTTTGGGGGGGGGGCAAAGTCTTGCCCTGCCACCCAGGCTGGAGTGCAGTGGTGTGATCTCAGCTCGCTGCAACCTCCACCTCCCGGGTTCAAGCAATTTTCCTGCCTCAGCCTCCCAAGTAGCTGGGATTACAGGAATGCGCCACCATGCCCAGCTAATTTTTGTATTTTTAGTAGAGACAGGGTTTTGCCATATTGGCCAGGCTGATCTCAAACTCCTGGCCTCAAATGATCCACCTGCCTCAGCCTCCCAAACTTCTGGGATTACCGGTGTGAGCCACTGCACCCAGCTACTCTTCTGCATTCTAAAAGCTGATGACCTCATTTGACTTTTCTAAACCCACATGAGAGAGAAATCTGGGTGTCTACATCAGTGGTCCTGAACCAAGAGTGATCTTCCTACCCCATGCTGCCCCAGGGACATTTGATAATTTCTGGAGACACTTTTTGGTTGTTACAACTGGAGGGGTGCTACTTGCATTTAGTGAGCAGAGGCCAGGGATACTGCTAAACATCCTATAATGCCAGGTCAGCCCCCAACAGCAAAGAATTATCTGGTCCAACATATCAATAGGGCCAAGATTGCAAAATCCTGACCTACAGTTAATTATGAGCTAATGAAAGCAGAAAGAGTAGCAGTTTGCATGTAGTAGAGGCTTTAGACACATTTGCCAAATTGAGTTAGCACATCCAGGCTCACACAGCAAGTCTATGTCAAAGCTTAGGACTGGAAGTAGGTTGTCCCCTCCTAGTCATGGGATCTCTCCAACTCACTAGACAATCTTGCTTTACGTGCTGATGAACATGCTCTGTGAGCAGCCTGGCTTCCCTTTCAGCATCCTCCTGACTGAAGTCGCCCCATCTCTCTTGCTGCAGGTACATTTTTTTGTGTTATTTCTTACAGGGGTTACTGGGGAGGACCAGCGTTTCTGCGCAAGTTGTTTCATCTAGGTATGAGTTAAGGATGGCTCAGCACTTGCTCATCTTGGATGGCTTCTGGGCCAAAACTGCAGTCACTGAATGACCAAGAGCAGCACGAAGGACTTGGAACCTATCCTTGTAAAGAGTTCCTTGATGGGTAATGGTGACCAAATGCCTCCCTTTTCAGTACCTTTGAACAGCAACCATGTGGGCTACTCATGATGGGCTTGATTCTTTGGGAATAATAAAATGAAATAATACTTTTATTTTCTGAATAAAAGTTTGTCACTGATTGTGTTCTATGAGAAAATTTTATCTTGGCTGATAGGGATGCAAAGTACCAGCACTTGGGAGAAAAATATGGTGGTGGTGGGCTAGCTTATGTGTTATCTACTGTAAGTATTCAGCTGACAGCTGGCATAATTTCACAGAGCCTATTTGGATTCACTGAAAAGGGTCATTCCAGGGACAATATTGTTTCAAACATAGTGTGCAGTAGCCCTGAACATGTGCTGCTTAGAACTCCTGCCGCGGGAGCACAGTGGAGTAAGAGCCCAGCTGCCACCCCTCTTGTTCCACCACCCTGTTTATGCTAAGGCCATACTTTCTTCCAGCCAGAGACTAAACATGGTGGGGCGCCAGTGCTGGCCCATTCCTTGGAATGTGGGACCTCTCTACTGGACAACTTTAGCTCCAGGACCCCCCATCAACCTGGCTGAAACTTCCTTAGAACTGTGCTGCGTCTGAGGTTCTTCTATCCAGTCCTCCTTCCTTCCCCCTCTGTTTTCATACGTGTCCATCTTTCACGGTGGTGTGAAGGCCCGCCTTGCCTTCTCCTGTTCCGTCTCCTTTATCCTTCCTAGCCATTTCCCCCACTAAATCTCCTGCAAACCTAGTTCTCTCCAGGCACCTGTTTCTCAGGGAACCTACACACAGTGAGACCGGGGTTAGAGGAATCCTGATGTGTATAGCAAGAATTTGCTAGATTCAGTCCCAATTTTGCCAACAAGGTTTTGAATGAGTTTGTACTAGAGATATTGCAGGAAATAGTTCCAGTTTATTTGAAGTTCAGCAGTGGCTTAAAAATAATTTGTTTTCCATTAGTTTATTGTAGAAGTTCACAGGTTCAGTTCAATCTGGCATTTTAAAGCTGTGAACATTTCATATTTATAAACTCCCCCAAAGGGAAAGGCATAGCAGTTTATGCAATGCCTTAGATTTTTTTTTTTTTTTTTTTTTTTAAGACGTAGTCTTGCTCTGTCGCCCAGGCTGGAGTGCAGTGGCGCAATCTCAGCTCACTGCAAGCTCTGCCTCCTGGGTTCACACAGTTCTCCTGCCTCAGCCTCCCGAGTAGCTGGGACTACCAGCGCCCACCACCACGCCCAGCTAATTTTTTGTATTTTTAGTAGAGACAGGGTTTCACCGTGTTAGCCAGGATGGTCTTAATCTCCTGACCTCATGATCCACCCACCTCAGCCTCCCAAAGTGCTGGGATTACAGGCGTGAACCACCGTGCCCCACCACAATGCCTTAGATTTTTATAAGTTTAGAGTTCAAACCCTTTTATGTGTTACTAGATTGCCAAGTCTGTTTTCCTAGAGTTCTCTCGATGATGTTAGAAACTTTGGGCGTTCACTCACTCATTCAACAAATATTTATTAAGCATATACTACCTGCTAAGTACTATTCTTGGCCCAGGGTATACTGTGTTGAACCAGACGAATAAGGGCCCTGTCCACATTTTTGTGGTGCCTGTGATAGTTTCCTCTTCTTTTCTTGGGATGCCAAGGCTGCTTGTTGAGTGAGGTCCTGGCTTGATTAGGGAAGTAGACTGTCTTCAGTGGCATACATTCTCGGAGAGGGCAGGGCACTAACTGCTCTAGCAGCAGGCTCCTAACCTGGCGACAGGGGTAGAAGATGTTCTCTAGGGTGTCCACACATCCTGGTTTGCCTGGGATAGTTCTGTTGAACACCTATTGTCCTGGCATAACTAAATAGTGTCCCCTTTAGCTCTCCAAGATGTTGCAGTTTAGACAATAGATTTACGAGCACTCTGGGGATCACCCTCCACCCCCCAGTCCCAGAATGGGAGAGTAGCGCTACGAATGGTGCTAATACAGGACTTGTCACCTCATTGGCTTTTCCATGGTGCTCATGAGACAAGCAGGAGTAGGATTAGTCTGCCTTGTTCTCTGAGTCCTGGCAAAGAAACTCCATCCCTTTATGGAGTTCCTGCCTGAGACCGCTGCCGCCTGGCTCCTGGTGGGCTGCTCACTCTCTCAGGCATGGAGGTCAGGGAGAGCCGGGGGCTGTTCACCTCTAATGGTTCTTCCCTGCAGGATCCAGGAAGGCTTGGGGATAATCCAGTTGGGACTCTCTCCCTGGATGTAGACAAAAGTGCTGGCAAGGTAAGTTTCTGCATTTTCAGAGAATGGGGCTGTGATTCCTGGGAATGGCTGAGGCTCCAGGTGTAGTAACTTTGAAATCCCTTGTGGAGTTACCTCGAGCCTCCTGGGTCTGTTTTTGATGATGCATTCTGAAGGAAACCTTCAAGCATCAGGGAACTGATTCAAGGTTCACATTATGCTGGGTAGGATGTATTGCCAAAGCTGGAGACAGCAGTGACCATGACTGGACAGTTTTCTTTCCCCTGAGCTGGGAAAGACAAAATGTGCTGAATTCCAGAAAAGCTTAGCCTTTGAAACCTTATCCACAAATGTGGGGTGCCAAGGGAGAGGGCTTCCCTTAGCACTGCCGCCATAATTAGGAGTGGGCAGTAGGAAGAGGAGGTAAGACCAGGGTAGGGATAAGGGTAGTGATTTTTCCAAGGGTGTTACCTTGGGGTGGGGAGGAGGTTGTAGGTCCCATCCTACAGAGTGCTCCAAACTCAGGCCTTCAGGGTCCATAAGTGACGTGGTGCTGAGACTGCCGACTTGGGGAATCTCTTTAAACCCTCCACCCCTTTTCTCCAGAGCTTCTTCCTTCTCAATTCCTGCTTTGGTGTTAGCCCTGGATGAGCTGTGGGCGTAATAACAGAGCTGAGGTTGTAGTTTAGGGGCCACTGGGGTACAGGGAAGTAGGCTAGGCTTAAGTTGACTTGGGGATCACAGAGTTTGAGATTTAATATGATTTTTTTTGGGTATTAACTTTTTTTTTTTTTTGAGAGGGAGTCTTGCTCTGTCACCCAAGCTGGAGTGCAGTGGCCCGATTTCGGCTCACTGCAACCTCTGCCTCCCAGGTTCAAGTGATTCTACTGCCTCAGCCTCCTAAGTATCTGAGACTACAGGTGCATGCCACCATACTGGGCTAATTTTTGTATTTTTAGTAAAGATGGTGTTTTCCCATGTTGGCCAGGCTGGTCTTGAACTCTTGACCTCAGGTGATTGGCCTGCCTTGGCCTCCCAAAGTGCTGGGACTACAGGCGTGAGCCACCGTGCCTAGCTGATATTAACATTTTAAATGCTTTTTTTCCTTGTCTAAATTTTGTAAAGAATTTAGAGAACAGGTGTAAACAAGAGGACTAAAAGTCACTTCCACATTTGCCACCCAGTTATAACTAGTAACATGTTGATGTCTCTCAATTGACCTAATATGATTACATATCAAGTTTCTGAAAACTGAAACAGGATGACATTGTAAGTAGTGTTCTGTGACCTAGTGTCTTATGCTTAATAGACACTGAAGAGCCAGTGGTTGGTTGTGGAGAGGAGGTAATCGGGGCAGTCTCTCAAGGAGCATAGGGCGTTTGTGCCTGCTGAGAAAACTGCTCATTAACCAATTAATGTAACATATATATGTCATGTGCTAAGTAGGGTATTGGTACATAATCAGCATTAGGTATTTTTCTCATGCAATTCTTCTTCTTTTTTTTGAGACAGAGTCTCACTCTGTTGCCCAGACTGGAGTGCAGTGGCGTAATCTCTGCTCACTGCAACCTCCACCTCCCAGGCTCAGCCTCCCGAGTAGCTGGGATTACAGGTCTGTGCTGCCACACCCAGGCAATTTTTTTTTTTTTTTTTTTTTGCATTTTTAGTACAGATGGAGTTTCACCATGCTGGCCCAAATGGTCTCAAACTCCTGACCTCAAGTGATCCACCCTCCTCGGCTTCCCAAAGTGCTGGGATTACAGGCGTGAGCCACCACGCCTGGTCTTTTTCTCATGTCATTCTTAAAACAACGTTGCAGGAGAAATTATCAAAGACACCTTTCTCAAAAGACATGGAATATTATTCCTTTTGAGAAAGGTGGCTTTTGTAATGCAATGTATAAAAGTAGCTCCTCTGGATGTTTTGGTTTTAAATGCAGTGGTTAACTGTTCCGACATTAAAACAAAGTTCCCCCTTCACATCCTAAGACCACAGAGCTTTTGTTCAGGATGGGCCCCCTGTGATCATCTCAGGGAGGGAAGAAATGCTTTGGATAAGATGAAGCCTTTTGAGTGGATTAAGGAAAACTATATTTCTCCGGTTAGGTTAACTGTCAAGTAGCTAAGAAAATTGCATGTCTATATGCTGGAAGAAGTCAAGGTTAACATTCGGCAATAGGTAGAAAGGTCACAAGAAGCAATTGAGAAGAAGACGGATGGTGAAATACCAGGCAGTTTTCTCCCTCAATATTTGCATGAAGTAAAACTCCTGTGATTGCATCCCTCAGGTACAATTTGGGGCCACTCCCAGGCCTACAGTAGAATAGAGGCTGCAGAAGGGCAGGTCCTCTGGTGTATACTAGGTACCAGCTGTGTCGGGTTTTCTTGAAGAGCAGCTGATAGAACAGAGGACTAGGAGCCCCAGACCTGGATTTGGATCCTGGCTCTCCCACTGACTACTGCCTGAGAGTGTCCAGCTCAAGCATATTAGTCAGCATTTCCTCACCTGTAGGATGGGTAATAATACCGTTTCCACAGAGTTCATATGAGGATTAAGTAAATCAAGGGAAAGCTCTGAGCAGTTTGACACCTAGACGGTAGCTACTGTTGTTAACTCTAGGAGTCCAACAAAGCATTCACAAATATAACTCCCCCTGAAACTAGAAATTTCTATCAGTCCTGCAGAAATGGGATCATGACAGGGGTTTCCAGCATCCTTGCACTAGTCAAAGGGGGTGCAGATTCTGTTACTTGCCACCCTTACATCTCTCTGCCTCATTTCAGACTTTCAGCACTGGGAAATTCCCAGTGTTACAGATTCGCCAATGTCAGGTAGTGGGTAAAAGTGCAGGTGTGGACCCGGCCTCTGGGTTTGAATCCTAGATCTGCTTCTCACTGAGTGTATGGTCTAGGGGAAGGCATTTCAATTCTCTAGGTCCCAGTTTTCTTTCTTTCTTTTTTTTTTTTGGAAATGGGGTCTCACTCTGTTGCCCAGGCTGGTGTGCAGGGGCGCCATCTCGGGTCACTGCAACCTCTGCCCTCCAGGTTCAATTGATCCTCCTGCCTCAGCCTTGCCAGTAGCAGGGACTATAGGCACAGACCACTACACCTGGCTAATTTTTTTTCCTGCCTGCCTTCTTGCCTTCCTGCCTGCCTGCCTGCCTGCCTGCCTTCTTGCCTGCCTTCCTTCCTTCCTTCTTTCCTTTTTTTTTTTTTTTTTTTTGCTCTGTAGCCCAGGTTGGAGTGCAATGGTGAGACCTCGGCTCCCTGCAACCTCTGCCTCCCAGGTTCAAGCGATCCTTCTGCCTCAGCCTCTGGAGTAGCTGGGACTACAGGCCCCCATAGCCATGCCTGGCTAATTTTTGTATTTTTAGTAGAGATGAGGTTTCACCATGTTGGCCAGGCTGGTCTTGAACTCCTCACTTCAGGTGATCCGCTTCCTTTCTCACTCTTTTTCTTTCTTTCTTGCTCTCTTTCTCTCCTTCCCTTCTTTCTCTTTTTCCTTCCTTTCGTCCCTCCCTTCCTCCCTCCCTCCCTTCCTTCCTTTCCTCCTCCTCCTCCTCCTCTTCTCCTTCTCCTTCCCTCCCTCCCTCCCTTCCTTCCTGTCTCTTTCTTTCTTCTTTCTTTTCTTTCTTTCTTCTTTCTTTTCTTTTCTTTCTTTCTTTCCTCTTTCTTTCTTCTTTCTCTTTCTTTTTCATTTCCTTTCCTCCTTCACTTCTTCCTTTCTTCCCTTCCTTCCCTTCTTCCCTTCCTTCCCTTCCTTCCCTTCTTCCCTTTCTTCTCCTTCTTCCTTTCTTTGTTTTTCTTCTTTCTTCCTTTTTCAAGACAGGGTCTCACTGTTGTGTAGACCGAAGTGCAGTAGTGTGATTTTGACTCACTGCAACCTCCGTCTCCTGGGGCTCAAGTGATCCTCCAGGCTCAGCCTCCCGTGTAGCTGGGAACACAAGTGCACACCACCATGCCTGGATAATTTTACTTTTTGTAGAGACAAGATCTATATTGCCCAAGCTGGTCTCAAACTCCTAGGCTCAAGCAATTCCCCCACCTTGGCCTCCCAAAGTGCTGGGATTACAGGCATGATAGTTTTCTTATCTATAAATTGGGGACTAAAATAGCATCTACCTTGCTGAGTTATTATGGAGATTAAATATGTCAAATACTTCTTACATAATGCTAATCAAATACCAAGTACTGTTTTAGTTCTAAGCTATTATTAATTGCCTCAGGTGAATCAAAATTGACTGGCTGCTTCCTTGTGACTTGTAATGAGATATCCCATAGAAACAGATGGGCTCCTTTTCTGGAGCGAAATCCATCTGACCCAAGGTGTGTGGACTCTGACAGGTTTAGCTTATGGAAGGCCCTTTGTATTCAACCTCTCTTTATCGCAAATCAATTCCTCTTTCCAGGGTATATAAATATATACCATAGAGGCCAGGTGCAGTGGCTTCATGCCTGTAATCCCAGCACTTTGGGACACTGAGGAGGGCGGATCACTTGAGGTCAGGAGTTTGAGACCAACCTGGCCAACATGGCAAAACCCCATCTCTACTAAAAATACAAAAAAATAGCTGGGCGTCCTGGTGCACTCCTGTAGTCCCAGCTGCTTGGAAGGCTGAGGCAGGAGAATCACTTGAACCCGGGAGGTGGAATCACTTGAACCTGGGAGGCGGAGGTTGCACTGAGCTGAGATTGTGCTACTGCACTCCAGCCTGGGCGACAGAGTGAGACTGTCTCAAAAAAAAACCTCAGAAAACATGCATACCATAGAGACATACTATTAGAAATGCTATTTGTTATAGAGGATGAATGAATAAAAAAATTTCTTATTAGTCACTCCCATGAACATTTAACTTCTTGTGCATCTAATATAGGTAGGGCTCTGGGGATTCATAGAGGAAAGCCTTTGCCCTCAATGAGATCTGTTTGGTTACTTATGTGTCCATCATGTGAATTGCCAAGATAGATGTCCCATCTGTATGTTCTGATAGCATATTTTAGAATATCCCACTGGCTTATATCAGACATTCAGGGAAAAAAAGAGGAAGTTTGAGCTGAATTCCCAAACTAGTCAGAGCTCATTTGGTTGTAAGTGACAGAAATCCAACCCAAATAAGCCTATGCAAAAACGGGAATTTGTTGGCTCATGTAACTGGGAAAGTTATGGGTAGACTTCAGGCGTGGCTGGATCCAGGAGTCAAATAATATAGTTATAGCGCTCTCTCTTTTCATCTCCCAATTCTTTTTCCCTCTGAGTCATTTTTTTTTTTTTTTGAGACAGAGTCTCACTCTGTCACCCAGGCTGAAGGTGGTGGTGCCATCTCCACTTATTGCAACCGCCTCCCAGGTTCAAGTGATTCTCATGCCTCAGCCTCTGGAGTAGCTGGCGTTACAGGCCTGCACCACCACGCGTAGCTAATTTTTGTATTTTTAGTAGAGATGGGGTTTTGCTATGTTGGTCAGGCTGGTCTTGAACTCCTGACTTCAAGTGATCCACCCACCTCTGGCCTCCCAAAGTGTTGGGATTACAGGTGTGAGCCACCACCCCTGGCCATCTCTGAGTCACTCTTCTACTATAGACACATTTTCTCAGTGTGGCCAGGGAAGAGGGCTATGTTCATGACCTCTCTGATTGGTCTCTTTGGAGGAAAGCAACAAACTTTGCTTTCTAAGTGTTCATAGATCAATTTTAAGTGAGGATTGTAATTATCACCTGATAAATAAATGTGTTTTCCTTATCAGAATGAGTACAGGGATTTGTCATCTTTTGTTCAGTGCTGTATTAGTAGGACCTAGAATAGTATATATGGCACACAGTAAGTACTCAGTAAATATTTGTTGAATAACTGAACGAATTAGCTAAATTTTTGTCATTGCCCACTTCATATCTAGGGGAGTGGTTTGCTACCCAAAGAAGGACATTGGAAGAAAGATGTTCTGAGCAATGCCAGACCATTATTATCTCTATGGTCCTGAACCAAGAGCAAGACTTGGCTAAAGAGGAGTGGAAACTTCCCAGGCACAGGGAATAGTATATGTAAATGGGTAGAGGTGAGGGGATGCAGGACCTAGAGTTAGTTTGGTAGGGGTGGACTACTGGACCACATGAAGACAGGCTGGGAAGCGGTCTTTTGAAGGCCCTTGGGCTGCATTTTTTTCTGTTGCTTTTGTTCCTTCAGCCCTGCCCTTCACCTTCTGCGCATTGCCCTGTGCCCCAGGAGGCTAACAGGTATGGCATCAATGTCCTCTCCTGATTATCTGGTTTCTGGTTGGATTTGGCCAATGGAGGGCGTTGGTAGGAGATGGGAGAGAGGGAGGAGAGTAAGACTGGCCTTTTTATTTATTACTCTGGCTCCCTCCCTGCAGGGCTGTCTTGGCCCCATGATGAGGGAAGAACGGAAGTTGAGAATATACGTTTATGGCCGGGCACAGCAGCTCATGCCTGTAATCCCAGCACTTTGGGAAGCTGAGGCAGGTGGATCACTTGAGGTCAGGAGTTCAAGAACAGTCTGGCCAACATAGCAAAATCTCGTCTCTCCTAAAAATACAAAAAATTAGCTGGGTGTGGTGGTGGGTGCCTGTAATCCCAGCTACTCGGGAGGCTGAAGCAGGAGAATCACTTGAACCCAGGAGGTAGAGGTTGCCGTGAGCCAAGATCGCACCACTACACTCCAGCCTGAGAGACAAAGGAAGACTGCGTTTCAAAAAAAAAAAAAAAAAAAAAGAGAAAAAAAAAAGAATATGCATTTATAAATCCTTATAGCAATTTGATAGAGAATTTTATCTTTTGAATCTAATATGGGTTGAGGATCACTAATCTGAAAATCTGAAATCTTAAATGCTCCAAAATCTGAAACTTTTTGAGGGCCGACATGATGCCACAAATGGAAAACTCCATACCTGACCTCATGTGATAGGTTGCCATCAAAACTTTATTTCATAAGCAAAATTATTAAAAATGTTGTACAAAATTATCTTCAGGCTATGGGTAATGGTACGCCTAATACAATGAATTTCATGTTAGATTTAGGTCCCATCCCCAGCATATCTTATTATGCACAGTAGATGCAAATATTCCAAAATCTGAAAAAATCTGAAATCCAAAACACTTCTGGTCCCAAGCATTTCAGATTAAGGGATACTTAATTTGTAATTAAAAACATTAGGGCTTGTACTCTCTGTGGGTTTTCTCATCTCATTGTTTCCTAATAGTTTTTTTATTGTAAGTTACCAAAGCACTAGTCTGAGGAGAATAGGATTAAAAAAAAAATCAAACACAAAGAGGGTAGAAACCCAAACCTGGTCCTTCAGCACAGATCATTAGAGAAGCTTGACTCTCCATCACTCTTTTGGGTTCTGGAAATTGCTCCCTGCCTTTGTCCTGCTGGGCCTGGAGGGGAAAGAGCTCCACTGCTATCAACCCGAGCGACTACTCTTTGCCTGTGGTTCCCCTAAACCTAGGCCCTTCATTTGTAAACCAGCCCATTTTGAATTATCTTAATTTGACTGTGTCATCTGCTTCCTGTTGGGACCCCGGCGGACACAAGGTAACCTAAAAATGATGCAGAGCTATTGCGAGAGTTTATGGAGGAATGACAGGAGATTGTAGCCACATGAGTGAGGTATAGACAAGGGAGGAGACCCCAGACAGAGTGACCAATGCCAGGGCCAAATCACTTTAAAATGCTGAGGGCTTGAACTAAGGCAGTGGTACTAAGGGCAGGAAAAAATCCATAGATATTTAAGATATCCTGTCAGTTAGGAAAACAGAAATCTGTTTAGATTTGGGTCCCGTTAAGCTATAAATAGCTTAAGGAGAAGAATTAAATATTGTAGAGGGTGGCAAACTATGACCTTTGAGCCAAGTGCAACCAGTGGCCTGTTTTTATAAATAAAGTTTTATTGGAACATGGTCATGCTTGTTTATGTGATGTTTGGGGTGCTTTTCCGCTACAAAGGCAGAGTTGAGCAGTTGTAACAGAGACCATATATGATCTGCAAAGCCTAAAATATTTACTCTCTGGCCCTTTACAGAAAGAGCTTGCTGACTCCTGGAATATTGGGATGGCAACGTTTACAGAACTCTAGGGGAACAAGCAAGAATCGTGGAAAACTACTGTTGGTTTTCATATCGGGGGCTGAATAAACTGCAGGAATACTGGCCCCAGTGATCTTGGCTGTGGATCAGCCACATCAAAGTATGTGATTGCAGGAGACCGCTTAGAAACCTATGCTGGCCTCATGTCTGCAGATGCAGATGTCCACCAACACCAGAGGAGGAAGGGCTTCTCCTCATCTGCCTTCCCGTCTGTCATGAGTGCCCCTCATTGGCTGGCACTAAGTGAAACTGATGTACTTTTCCAGCTTTTCCTCTTGATACACTGGTGATCATAGAAGGGGCAGGGATAGGGAAGCCCGGGGCTTTGGGATGACTAGAGAGGGTAGGGATTTGGAGTCTGGGAGGACTCCCAGGCTTTGGTGACAGTGATGAATTGTGGTGATACCCACAGAGAGGATGAGAAGAAGAAAAGAAGATTCTGGACAGGAGGGGAGGCCCTATTGGGAGGTTAGATTCCCAACCCCTTCCAACTGTGGAGTTGAGTCACAGCCACCTGCCCCAGTGGGGCTGTACTTACATTGATTCATGGAGTAAAACCATTAAGTACTTTTGACATAAAACATTGGTATTCTGAGCCCAGGATGAACAGATTTTGCCATGGCTGATGGATATCTAGCTCACAAGCTAACACAGCTATACATCTTCCTTTGGTAGGTTTCAAGGAGACCTTCCAGGAACTGGAAAGCATTGGCAATTTCTTTGGCCTGGCGCCCTGTTGGCATGCATGGTCTTGTGAATGCCAGAGAGGCCTGAAGCAAAGTAAGCAAGTGAGGAGAGTAGATTGGAGGGTGAGGAGGTGAGATGCAAAGGGGTGGAGAGGACAGCAAGGAAACCCTGGGGAGGAGCCTCATTACAGAGGTGAGAGGTCACCTAATGCCCGTGGAGCAGGGAGCAATGGAGGATAGGGGGAAAGGGTGCTAGGACTGCAGGTGCTGACCAGCCCAGGCCTCCACCTCCACTTGGCTTATTGTCAGTCAGAGCTTCACCTTCCTCCAGAGCATGCTCCCTACTGTTGACTGGGGACTGTGCTGTGAAATTTAGCAAGATTTGGCAGAAAACTCTTCCCCATCCTATATCTTTCTTTGGGCAGAGACTCAAGGACCTCAGTTGTGTGACTTTTCACTTCAGCAAAGTTGGTTTTATTAGCTCTACTTCCCCCAATTTGGTAGTAATCCAGCTCACAAATCCATCCTTACAGCCTACTAATCCATGTTACATCCTACTAGTTAACGATTGTCTTCTAAATGAGGAATGCCTTCCAATTATTTTTATGTGCAAATACAATACTGCAGGTGCTTAAACATCAATAATGGTAAAAACAATATGGTAATTGCTCTAGACTGAAGGTTTGTATTTCTCTCAAATTCATATGTTGAAGCCCTCAACCCCAATGTGGCTGTATTTTGAGACAGAGCATTTACAGGAGTAATTAAGGTTAAATGAGTCCACAAGGGTAGGGCTCTGATCCAAAAGAAATAGTGTCCTTATAACGAGAGGAACCAGAGAGCTCTCTCTCTCTGCCATGTAAGAATACAGTAAGAAGGTTGCTGTCTACAAACTAAGAAGAGGGCCCTCACCAGAATTCAATCATGCTGGTACCTTATCTTGGACTTTCAACCTCCAGAATTGCAAGAAAATAAATTTCTGTTCTTTAAGCCACCCCAGTCTGTTGTGTTTTGTTATAGTAGCTCAAGCTGATTAAAAAAGTATTTGAATGGTTGTGGTTAAGATGAAACTTTTCTAGAATTCAATTTACAAGTTTAGAAAATGGCTGCCATTTATGATTAGAAACAACATGTTCATTGTCAAAAGTCCTGACACATTTGCAAGATAACATGGCAAAGGAGAAGTAGAACTGAGATTTGAAATCTCTCCCAGTGTCTTGGGAGAACTTGTCGATGTCAGGATTACTTCGGAGTTCTTTTCCTGTTCAGCACTGTCCTATTTCTGCTTAGGTAGTAAAGGAAAGGGGAGAAATGTATTTGTCTAAATTATTTCACTTGCCAAGTAGCAATAAATAAATAAAAATAAAACGTTCATTGGTTTAAGTATCTAGGAAGTCTGGGAAGGAGATCAAGCATGGGTGGACCAAGAAGCTTAATTTCTTAATTTCTTGACCTTTCAGCTCTGACTTTCTTTGTGTTGGTTTCTTTCTCAGGTAGACTCACTTCATATGTTGACCAAGTGGGCCTGGGCAGGGTTAGACTTTCCTGGTCTAGAGCCCACAGACCCAGAGACAATGCCTCTTTTCTGTTAACAGTAAAAATCTGGTGAGAACTTTGAGGATTCAAGCTGGGTTTGTGAGCTTCGCGGAACCAGTCATGTGCTCATCCTTGAAGGAGAGGATTAGGTCAGCCATGTGTGAGCCACATGGACCGAGAATGGGTGTAGGTGTGGGGTTTAAAAACCCACATTTACTACAAGGATAGGAAGGTGGACACATCGTGTCTTCTCCATTAACAGTGTTAATTTATTCATTCATTCTACAATTAGCAATCGCATGGGGCCTGGCCGACTGCTGAGGTTCCTCAGGTGAGTAAGACGGGCTCCAGCCTTGGAGGAGCTTCCAGTCTAAGGGAGCCCGAGTTCACAGAGAGGGTCCCCTAGGACACTGGCACGGCATCCTGCTGGTCAGGAAAGGGAACTGCTGCTCCTCCAGGGAGGATAGGTGGGTTTTTTTTTTTTTTTTTTTTTTTTTTTTTGCCAGAGGACACCATGGTTCCTGCCAGCACCTGCTTACGACAGCCCTTTCAACGTCGCAGGGCTTGTCAGTGGGTTCTGTGACAGAACCGTGCAAGTAATGGTACGCGGAGAGGGCGAGCGAAAGCGCCTGGCTCGTTCCTGGAGCCCGGGCTGCGGACGCCCCCTGCGTGCTGCGAACGCCCCCTGCGTGCTGCGAAACCTGAGGGGTCCCGGTCCTTCCCGGCCTTTTATAGGCCGTGCCTAGAAACGCTTGGCTTGACCAGTTAGAAGTAACGCCACGCTGTGAATGTTTACCACCTGCGCACTGTCAGCGCTGAGTAAAGGGGCCCGAACCCCCGGTTCCAGGAGCCCCTGCTCGCCTCTCCAGCCACCTTCCCACCAGCCCACAACGCACACGGACCACAGCTTCCAGAGGCGCCGCGCGCTCTCTTTCCAGGCGCTTTCCCCCTGCTGGAATGCTCCACCCCTTCCGCTCGGCGAACTCCTATTCATCCTTCTGGACTCCTTCCCAGAGCTAACTACAGACCTGAAAGATTTCTTCTTCTGCGCTCTTAGGGAACAACAGTACTTAAAGTCCAGCTCACGCTGCTGTGCTTCAGCGTCGCTCTCGGTCCCCTCCACTGCACTGGGCCTCCCCACTGCACTGGGCCCCCTCTTCACTGCACCCGGCCCCTCCACCGCACCCGGTACCCCGGCCCTCTATGGCACCCAGTTCTCTCTCCTCGGCACCCAGTTCCCCGCCCCCACCTCCGCCCCAACAGCACCCAGTCCCTCGCACCCAGCACCGCCCCCGTCCCACCAACAGCACCCAGTCCCCCCGCTCCGCCACGGCGCCCAGTCCCCTCAGGGCACCCGGTTCCCCGCCTCCGCCAAGGCACCCGGTCCCCGCTCCCCGCCCCCCGCTACGGCACCCAGTCCCCCGACGGCTCTCGGTCTCCTCCACGCCGAGCCTCGGAGAGCAGGGGCTTTGCTTTTCCGGCTGAGGTGTTCAATAAACACCTCTTAAACAAAGGAGTGCGCAAGTGAGATAACATAAGGTAAGTGCTTGCCACTATACGAATGTACAGAAAGGAAGATGTTATTATTTTACTTCAGCCCCATATTTAATTATAAAGCATTTGTGAGCAAAGCTGATTAACACTGATTTCTAATTTCTAGCGTGAGACATGACGCTTGGGAGACAAGCTGTAAATGAGACCTGGGGCTTGTGTTTTCGGTAGGTGAGATTTAATGTACACAAGGGTAAGAGTAGGAAACAAAAGTAATTCGAAGTTAAATATGGTCTTTTTGGTTAAATTCTACGGGTTCTGGGAGAAGGGCAATACCATTTCCTGCTGAGGTGAGTTTGCTCACCCATTGCCATAATCACAATCGTAATAAAAATAACATTAATAACTACAATTGATCGAGCTCTTTGAGGCGGACATCGGGTTAGGCATTTTGGATCCAATTTCTCATTTAATCCTCATGACCACCTTAAGGGAGCGCATTTTACCCGTGTTTTACGGGGGACTGAAGCTTAAGGAGCAGTAACTTGCCCAGGTCACGTGGCTAGGAAGCGACAAGGTCAGGTCAGAGCCACAAGAGGGCGCTCTTCCCCTTTCTATTCTATGTTGTCCTGTGGTTCCCGCTTTTCCTCAGGGGCGCCTTCCACAAATGTAAAACCCCCACATAAACATCTTGTTTCTCTGTCTTCCTCCTCCCCAGTGTCTCTCTCTCCTCTCAGTCTGTTTGTCTCCTCTCAGTCTCTCTCTCCCTTTCCTTACTTGTTTTTTGTCTCTCTCTTCCTCCTTGTTTTCTGTTTATCTATTTCAGGGGATGGGCAGCCTTGGGAATATGGGCTGTAGGTAGGAAGAGAACATTTCTGGAACTGAAAATTATGCTGCATCTGGTCTAACGGGAAGCAAAATTTTTGAATGTGGGAATCTTGTAAAATCTAGATGTTGGTCATCAATACACATGGGATGAAACTGTAAAACTATGAGCAGCTGTGGTGAGTTGTGACTGGGAAGCCACATGGTGTGTGTATGAGCACATGCATTTGCAAGCTTCCCTGGAGCTTCCTCCAGGTTACTCCTGGGTTCTGCCTTTCCCTGGTTACACTTAGGATTGAAGCCTCATTCACCTCTGTGTATTTGCTCATGCTTTTCCTGCCACTGTTGTTAATTTCTGTAGTCTCTCTGCATGTTTAACTAAATTCTACCTCTTTTTTTTTTTTTTTTTTTTTTTGAGACAGAGTCTTGCCTGTTGCCCAGGCTGGAGTGCAGGGGTGTGATCTCAGCTCACTGCAACTTGCGTCTCCCAGATTCAAGTGATTCTCCTGCCTCAGCCTCCTGAGTAGCTGGGATTACAGGTGCACACCACCACGGGGGCTAATTTTTTATTTTCCTTTCTTTTTGTTTTTTTAGACAGAATCTCGCTCTGTTGCGCAGGCTGGAGTACAGTGGCGCGATCCGGGCTCACTACAACCTCTGCCTCCTAGGTTCAAGCGATTCTTCTGCCTGGGACTACAGGTGCGTGCCACCATGCCCGGGTAATTTTTTTTTGTATTTTTAGTAGAGATGGGGTTTCACCATATTGGCCAGGCTGGTCTCGATCTCCTGACCTTGTGATTCGCCCCCCCACCCCCCCCACCCACCCCCTTGGCTTCCCAAAGTGTTGAGATTACAGGCGTGAGCCACTGCGCCGGGCCTAATTTTTTTATTTTTATTTTTAGTAGAGACGGGGTTTCACTTTGTTGACCAGGCTGATCTTGAACTCCTGGCCTCAAGTTATCCGCCCTGCCTTGGCTTTCCAAAGTGCTGAGATTGCAGGTGTGAGCCACTGTGCCTGGCCACAATTCTACTTATTTTTTATAGACAAGTAGTACAGGCTGTTTCTGACTGCCCCATCTGTAAGTAAACAATCTAGTTTTGAATTGTCAATTGATTTAACAGTGATAGTTTTCAAATCTTCATTGAGGCATTTTGTATACATTGATTCTTTCTGCCAGGGCACACACTCTGTCTACGTTATGCACTGAAGCCTTTCTGTGTATCCTTACTGGGCCTTGATGCTGGGTAACTGCACGATTCTGGTAACAAAACCTGGTGGCACATCCCAATCAGCTTTTTCAAAATAGGGCTTTCTAGACTTTCACCTGGAGATTCTGTCTAGAGGTGTTTGGGCTGAAGCCTGGCAACTGTGTTACATGAACAGTTGGCCCCCATCCCTGGGGCATCTGCCTCTGCTGCACTGATGCCTTCCCCAGCTCACATCATGGCTGCATGGGGCCAGAGGGGGTTCCCTGTGATGCTTGCAGAAAAGCTTGGGTCTGCTGGTAGGAGTGGAAAATGGACTGCTGCCCACTCCAGAGTGGCTTTAAAGGACAGTGGGGAGGGAGTCTTCCTAATGAGCAGAGCTGTGAGCAGTACCCTTGTTTGTCCATCTTGTATGGAGGGAGAAGGGGCCCAAGGTCGCTTACATGGACTCCTGGGGAGTGGTGACTGATTTGGTTGCAAGTCTGGAAAGAGCAGGAGTGGAAGATCTGAGAGCAAGAGTCAGGGTGAGGTGTGGATGAACCTACAGGAATGGGCAGAGAGCACTCAGATCTCCCTGCTGGCCATCAATACCCGGCTGAGGGTGAGCACAGCAGATGAGTCGCTCAACAACCGGGTGGACAAGACGACTGGTCTGGTAGACGCCTGCCAGCCTCTGCCCTTGGTCACTCCAGTGCTCATGTTACCAGAAAGGGGTCCTGATCTAGATCCCAAGACAGGGTTCTTGGATCTCACACAAGAAATAATTTGAGCCTAATCCATAAAGTGAAAGCAAGTTTATTAGGAAAGTAAAGGAATCAAGAATGGCTACTCTGTAGGCGGAGCAGCCTGAGGGCTGCTGGTTGGCTATTTTTATGGTTATTTCTTGATTATATGCTAAACTAGGGGTAGGTTATTCATGAGTTTTCCAAGAAACGGGTGGGCAATTCCCAGAAATGAGGGTTCCTCCTCTTTTTAGACCATATGGGTTAACTTCCTGACGTTGCCATGGCATCTGTAAACTGTCATGGCACTGGTGGGAGTGTCTTTTAGCATGCTAATGCATTATAATTAGTGAATAATGAGCAGTGAGGTCACTTTTGTTGCCATCTTGTTTTTAGTGGGTTTTCACCAGCTTCTCTATTGCAACCCGTTGTATCAGCAAGGTCTTTATGACCTGTACCTTGTGTGGACCTCCTGTCTCATCCTGTGACTTAGAATGCCTAACCTCCTGGGAATGCAGCCCAGTAGGTCTCAGCCTTATTTTACCCAGCCCCTATTCAAGATGGAGTTGCTCTGGCTCAAACACCTCTGATGCTCACACCACGGGCCCATGGCTGGAAGAGTTATGGTAGTAGGGATAGAGGCTCTGTAGAGGGCCAACAGCAAGGGCCCCCTCTGACCAAAGCTGATCCAGTTACTGCCACTGCTGAATACCCGACCTGTTGATGGCAGAGAACGAAGATGACCCCTTGGTATGGTCCTACTTCTTGGAGAGTCTAGCTAGACATTTGCTGGCAAGTTGATTCCATCAGGCCTTTCTCACCCTGCAGGGGACAGTGATTGATTCTTTTTTGGAGTTGATTCCATCAGATACCATCAGTTTGCCCTTCCTATGCCTTTGCTGGTATCATCCAAGGGTTCACAGAGTACCTGATTACTGACATGGGGTTCCATGTAACCGCTTTTCAGACGAGAGCCCATTTCACAGTGGAGAAAGTGTGATACTAGCACCCAGCACAGGGTTCTCTGGACCCACCACGCACCACATGGCCTGGCAGCCTAAAGGAGGATGCAATGGTCAGTGGGCCTTTGTCCCCTCAGCTGGAACCAGCTTGTGGTAGATGTCCCTTAGATAGAGCCCCCAGAGACATCCAGGGACCCTGAATGCAGGTATTTCCATAGAGAACAGGAGGCCAGAGGAAGCAGGAGTTCAGGCCTGGTAGCATGTGTGCAGTGGGACACTAGATGTCTCAGAGCAGGAATCTGTATTTTTAAAGCCTCTTAAGGGATGACAGGTACTCTCCTAGGGTCGAGAACCACCAGGGGGTGGAAAGAGGATGAAACATGGAGGAGGAAGAGCTGGTTGTGAGTCCTGGTGCCATCACTTGCCCAAGGTGACCTCCCTTCGTCACAGGCTGAGGTGAGGATCACAGTTACTGGCTTACTCATTTATACTCTTTTCTCATTAGAACTGGGATCAACATATCAGCTAGGATCACCGTGTGTGAACCACTATTAAATGAGTTAATATACATAAGGTATATAAAACAGTGCCTTAATTGCACAAGAGCACTATAAAAGGATTAGCTATTTTTATGCAAGTGATTGTTACTGTTAACAGAGGTTGAGGCACAGAGGAAGTCACTGATGAAGCCCAAAAATGCCTAATTCTTCCTGTCCATTGGCTCCTTGAGAACCCAGCAGCAGGCAGCAGGCAGCAGGATGACCATTTCTTGCTTTCTTTTTTCTCTCCACTTTTTATTTGGAAATAACTTCAAACTTACAAAAATTGCAAACATAAAATAGTGCAAGGAGCATTTATATACCTTTTACTCAGATTCACGCATTGGAATGTTTTACTCTCATTTGCTTTATTGTTCATGTTCTTTTTTTTTCTTTGAGATGGAGTTTCGCTGTTTTTGCCCGGGCTGGAGTGCAATGGCGCGATCTCAGCTCACTGCAACCTCCGCCTCCCAGGTTCAAGCGATTCTCCTGCCTCAGCCTCCCTAGTAGCTGGGATTACAGGCGTCTGCCACCATGCCCGGCTAATATTTTGTATTTTTAGTAGAGATGAGGTTTCACCTTGTCAGTCTGGATGGTCTCGATCTGTTGACCTCGTGATCTGCCCACCTCAGCCTCCCAAAGTGCTGGGATTACAGGCGTGAGCCACTGCACCCGGCCCTATTGTTCATGTTCTTTATCTTTCTTCCTATCTCTCTAAATTTGTGGAATATATATACATACATATTTATATATAGATACAGATGTATATCCATATATATTTATTTATTTATACTATCATATATTATATATGCATTCCCTTTTTTTTTGGAATTAAAGGTGAGTGACATCATGGCTTTTAATCCTCAATACTACATTATACCAAATACTAAATTATAATACCAGGAGTACTAAATACTACACAAAGGATGATCTCTTATATAACCACAGCACCGTTGTCAGCCTCACACATTTACACTGATACAATATGTTATCTAATCTACTGTTCGTATGCCAATTTTATCAGTTGGTCTAATGATGTTTTTTTCCAGCATTTTTCCCTCCAGCACAGAATCCCCTGTAGGGTCAGGCTGCATTTAGTTGTCCTGTTTCTTCAGCTTTCCTTCATCTGGAACATTTCCACAGCCTTTCTTTGTCTTTTATAACCTTGACATTATTGAGGGACACTTCCCTTCCCCCTGTTGTTTTAATAGGACGTTCCTCATGTTACATCTGTCTGGTGTTCCCTTGCAAGCAAGGTTGTGCGTTCTTGGCCGCCATGGATCCTGTTGTGCAGGGCCACCATTCCTAATAAGGCAAGAGTGCTGGTGGCTGATGAGCCCAGGGCTGCTCTTGCTCACTTTGCTGACAGCACTCGACGGGGAGTCAGCAAAGCCAGAAGTGCAAATAAAGCCATAAGCTTCAGGAAATCTTGGGTGTCATTCCATGTAAACAATAGGACTGGACGAATGGAAAACTAGGCAGCTGGAAGCACTGTCAGAAATTCAAGCCAGTAAAACCAGGCAGAGCAATGTCATTCCACGATTACAGCCAACTGCATATTTCAGTGCTAAAATGTTTGATTTCTGAACAATGACACTCACTAGTTATAAAATAGATGGGATTGGTTTATGCATGTTTTATCTCTGAAGTTGCTACTGTCATATCCATTTTACAAGTAAGGAAACTGAGGCTTGGGGGGCAACTACAGTAATGCCACATGGCAAGCATTGGCGCTAAAGCTAGAATCCAAGTTTTGGTCTAAATGCCCTATGCTGTCTCCATGAGAGCAGTGCTTTGCATGAGAAGTCCTCAAGTTTTAGTCTGAGGGAGGTGGGCTGTAAATCAATGTGAAGCCATTGATAAACACTGATTATCTACAAATGTTACTAACTTCCTGGCCTTTTTTCTTTTCTTTGCTTTTCTTTTTTCTTTTTCTTTTTCTTTTTTTTTTTTTTTTTTTGAGAAAGAGTTTTGCTCTTGTTGCCCAGGCTGGAGTGCAATCGTGTGATCTCAGCTCACCGCAACCTCTGCCTCCCAGGTTCAAGTGATTCTCCTGCCTCAGCCTCCTGAGTAGCTGGGATTACAGGCATGCGCCACTACGCCCAGCTAATTTTGTATTTTTAGTAGAGACGGGGTTTCTCCATGTTGATCAGGCTGGTCTTGAACTCCTGACCTCAAGTGATCCACCTGCCTCGGCTTCCCAAAGTGCTGAGATTACAGGCATGAGCCACCACTCCTGGCCCCTGCTTTTTTCTTTAATCTTCGCTCTTGACAAATCATAGTGAAATGTCTTGGGTTCATTGTCTTGGGAAGTCCGAGGTCTAGGGCCCCCTTTTGATGGTGGTGGAAGGCATTTACATGGTGAGAGGGCCAGTGGATACCATCTCAGGTCTCTCTTGCTCTTCTTACAGAGCCACTAGTCCTACTGAATTAGGGCCTCATCCTTATGATCTCATTTAAGTTTAGTTACCGCCTAAAAACCTATATCTAGATATAATCCCACTGGGAATTATATTTTCAACACATAAACTTCTGGGAACACATTCAAACCATAGCATGACTTTCGATTTTGAAGGCTGACCTGGGTCTGTCCGATGTGTCCTCATGGCCAGACTCAAGCCGTGCACTCCTGGAAGACTTCCAGAAAATTATGCTGTGCTCTTCCTGATGCAGAATGTAGATTCTCCCCTTGGTGTTACCTTGACCACTTTGTCAAGTTGGTTTCTGTCATATTTCTCCTCCAAAAAGCCACTGTTTTTTTCCATTTTGATTAATGAGTATTTTGTAGGGAGATATTCTGGCATTGTACCAATATCCTGTTCCTCACTGAACCTTTACCCACCATCCTTAGCAATTATTGACATCTTCCTCTATCATGGTTGCCACATCATAGAAGAAGAACTGTAATCTCCCATTTCTGTCATCCTATCTACCTTTATTAGTTGGCATTCACTGTAAGGAAGGGCTTTCCCTTCTCACCCACTTGTTTATTTATATCTTTAAGGCCTCATAGATTCTCATTTTATCCAATGGATTGTAAATCATCACTATCATTATTTCAAAGGTCAAATTTTCCAAATTTGGCCAGTGAAACTCCCTTCAAGCTGGCTCCCAAGTCCTTTTGACACGTCTGTATCAATCTTTGAATACTTCTTTACTTTCTGAAACAAGATATTCCAAACCCACCTTATACTTCGTACTTATTTATTTAATTATTTATACGCTAAGGTCTCATTGATTCCCATTATTGAATGGCTGTAACCCATCACTATCATTATCTATTTTAAAGTAACTGCTATTTTACCTCTAGTCTCATTTCCCTAAAATTAATCCAATATTTGCACCAGATTAATCTTCTAAAAGCATAGCTACTGTCCTTAATTTTTGACCACGCTGGCATCTTTGAAGAAGCAGGAAAAAACCCAAGCTTCTCATCCAGCATTCAAGATGCTCCACACTCTGTCCCCATTTGCCCTGGCCATCAAGTTTCCCAAGACTCTCTGATGTGTTTCTCCGTGGATGTTATGAGCACCTCCTCATCCTCTCATCCTCCCTCCCTCCCTCCCTTCTTTTTTCTCTCCTCCCTCCCTCCCTCCCCTCCCTCCCTCCCTTCCTTCCTTTTCCTTTCTTCCTCCCTCCCTTCCTTTTCCTTCCCTCCTTCGTTCCTTTTCCTTCCTTCTTTCCTTCCCTCCTTCCTTCCTTTTCCTTCCTTTCTTCCTTTTCCTTCCTCCCTCCCTTCCTTCCTTCCTTTTCCTTCCTCCCTCCCTCCCTTCCTCCCTCCCTTCCTTCCTTCCCTCCTTCCCTCCTTCCTTCCTTCCTTTTCCTTCCTTCCTTCCTTCTTTCCTCCCTCCATCCCTCCATCCCTCCCTTCCTCCCTGCCTTCCTCCCTTCCTCCTTTCCTCCTTTCCATACTTATCTAGAAGCTGCAATGTGTCAGGCACTGAACTAGGCACTGAGGACAGAGCAGTGAATGAAATGAAGTTCTTGCTGTCATGGAGCTTGTCCTGGAAAGAGACAGTAATCACACAAATACATATGCATCAGGTAATAGTAAATGTTGTGAGAAAGAATAAAGCAGAGTAAGGGGATAGAGTGAATGGTGCGTGATTGAGGGTATGTCTATCTCTCTTTCTACCTGTGTGTGTGGATGCACAAGCGATATTTTACACAGGGCACATCTAGAACTTCCCTGCCTTCACACCTCCTTCGCTCATATCATTCCTTCTATGTGGCATTTTCTTCCTTGTTGATACCTGAGCTTGAACTTCAAGAAATAAGATTTTCCAGTCCTCGTGAGGTCTTCTCTGATTGCCCCAGACCCAGTGATCCTTCTCTGAACAACAACAAAAAGCAAGTAGAAAACATGGGTCTGTATATACAGCATGTTATATTGAAGTGATAAAGTTATACTGCCAAGCATTATAATTTATATATATAATATATAATATATATAATTATATATAATATATAATATAGATATCTATTCCTCTTTCTATCTTATCTCTGTAGCACATAGTAGATGCTTGATCAGTTTGAATTAAAACATAAATAAAAGGACCCGTGAAGATGAGAGAGATGGGAAATATGGCGGACTTTTAGAAGTTAGTGAAAAGATGATTGTGACAACTTTTTCTAGAACCTTCAGCTATGATCTCACGCAACTGCAGCATCTGCAAGTTTGAGGATTCTAGAGCTAGGGTTTTATTTTCTAATTTCATAGATGGCAGATGACTGAATGACAGTTTCACATCATATTTTCATGTCAACTGCTCTTGATGGTTATTTCTGATTGATTTGACACCCTGGTGAATTTCTGCAGCAGATTTTTTTTGAAGTTTGTTTTTTATTTTATATTTTAAGTTCCTAGGGTACATGTACAGGCTGTACATGTTTGTTACATAGGTAAACATGTGCCATGATGATTTTCCCTGCAGCAGATCTTGGAAAAAAAGAATTGTCATGTTAGAATTCAATGATGTTAGCCTGAAACAAGCAAGAAAGCAGACAGGCATATAACCAATCAACGCAGCCTCCTCCCTGCTATCGCACGTTGTTTTCTTTTTTTTTTTTATCCCCAAATAAACATAATACCTGTGACGTTTAAAGTCTAGGTCAGATACTGTCTGCCTGATGTAGCAATTATCTCAGGTTGTATCTGCGATTCCGGCGCGGCCGGTGAAGAGGGCGATGGTGAATTGCGCCAATAATGCTGTAGGTGGCGCTGTGTACTTGATGCATGTGGCCAGCGTGTCTCGAAGATTTCTTTGGAGAACGGATGGCGTCTGGCATCGTTTTAGTTAAACGTGATCTGTCGGTTTAGTTTCTGTGGAGCAAGTCTGAGAAACAGATTAGCCAATTTCTGACCCTAAATGGAAGGTCAGCCGTTCTGTGCTCAAATGTAGCATTCGCCGTACCCTGCATGATGTCTCGGGCTGGGCATTGGAATGATGCTCATAGGCTGTGAAAATGACCCTAAGGTGTTTCTTCCGAGACTTTGCCCGGGCGTCTTGTCTGGGTTTTGCACTTGGAAGCAGAAACTACATTAGAGTCACATTCTAGGCCTCTGGAGGTTGGGGGGAGGTTGAGTTGAACATGACTCATCAGCTATCTTTAAGCAGCAAGGCCGTTTGGTGCTTTCACTGATGTAGCTCAATTTTTCAATCCAATATTGCCCTTTAAAGTGGGCCCCTGGTTGAATTAAGTCTTTATTGCCCTCATCCCATTCCCAAGTTTTTGGAGCTCTTTCTTTGTTAAAAACCTTTATGACCATTCAGGAAAATTGGCCTAGAGGCTCTGATTGTGTACTGCAGATCACCTAATAGGAGAAAATTGGGTGCTGACTATATCATTTGTCAGCCAAACTGCAGGATCTCGAATTCCTTAATTAAACTTGCAGGTTTCAGGTTTTAAAAAATGAATTCGTGTCTTCGTGTCTTATTTTTACAGATTTTGAACATGTAGAATTGAGAGAATTGAAGAGCACCTAAGAACTATGGACTAGATGACCTCCTAGTATATTACAATGCTAATTCCCTAAACACATTTACTAAAGGCATATCTGACTTCAGGTGTCTCTTATATTTTCTTATATTTAAGAAAATATTCTCATCTATTTATATTGAAGGGAATGAGAGGATGCTTCCTATCACATTTCTCTGTGAAGTTATTAAAGATGAATTTGAATATTTTTACTTTTTTGTGTTGTTTTTAGATGACTTCCTCCTTTTACTTGTGACCAGTAGATGGCTCTATGGCTTTCCTTGAGTTAACAGGAGTTAGTTTGGTGCCTCTCAAAGTAGAAGGTTAGTTCAGTTTTGCCCTGGCCTGAGGGGAAATCTTGAGCTGTTTTTTCCAATCCCACAGGAGAGGAGGATGGCTGATGAAGGTTCTTTCCCTCCACCTAGAAAGATTTAAAGAGTGCTGACCTGTCTTCGTCTGTTTTCTGTTGCTGTAGCAGGGTACCGTGAACCGGGTACCACCCTCCTACACCATCCCTACTCTCTGCCTCTGGATCTCTGAGAACCTTACGTTATGAATGAATGTGTGTGGAGGGGGATTGTCCACTGGAGTCGTCAGATAATGACTAACTCTGGGGGCTCACGTGGGCATCAGTCCTGTGGATGGTCACTGGGCAGTGTGCTGGCTACTGTTGATCAAAGGTCCTGCCCAGATGCCAGAGGGAAGGATGACTATTGTGACTTCTCAGCTCTGGCCATGTAGAGCACTAATGGGGTCTGGAGTATCTGACTATCTGTAGCACTGACTCAGTTCTGTTTGTCTCCTTGGTGCTGGGGGTGACTGCTTAGAGGAGGTGGGGTGTGGGGGTGTATCTCCGGATGCTGTCTGTGTTTCTGTCCACGTGGTCTCTCCAAATAAAGGCCCTTTGTGAATTGCCCTCATCACTTTTCTTTCATTGCTGTCATTCTAGGAGTGGGAACAACTGTGCCCAATCACATATATTCTTAAATCTTTTAACCATATTCTTGTGAGGTAAAAATTGCTAGTGCTCACTCATACCTGGTTCTCCTTTCCTCCCTGGCACAAGTGAAGTTGAAACTTACCAGCCCATCTTGTAGTTAGATGGAGCCATGTGACCTGTTCTAGCCAATACAATTTGAATGGGAATAGTATTTCATATTTCCAGGCTGTTAGGGACTGAATTGTCTCACCCCATCCCCTCAACCCCATTGAAGCCCTAACTTCAATGTGATTGTATTTGGAGACAGTCTTTAAACAAGTAATTAAGGTTATAATGGTGAGGCCCTAATCCAATTGACTGGTGTCCTTATAAGAAAAGAAAGAAACAGTAGGGATCTGCACACTTCATGTGAGCACGCAGAGAGTGGGTGGCCATCGGCAAGCCACGGAGAGAAGCCTCCGGAGAAACCAAATCTCTCACACCTTGATCTCGGACTTCCAGCCTCCAGAGCTGTGAGAAATAAATTTCTGTTGTTTGAGCCACCCGGTCTACAGCATTTTATTATGGCAGCCCTAGCTGACTGATATACAGGCTGAGGAATTTAACAGTGAGTGTGAGTTCTCCATTCTCTCTTCCTCTCTTTATTGACCTTCAGGGGATCTGTATTCCAGATGATGTTGCTAAAAGCTAGAATGGGGAGGCCCAACCCAAATAACTTTTCTTGTGCCAATCCACTGATATTTCTGGTTCAGTTTTGCTGTAGTATAGCCCGGCATTCATCAGGCAGACCAACTCAACCTGGACCTTGCCTTTGAAAACAAAAGCTAAGCATGTGACCATTTGGCTCTGCAATTCCATGGGATGAATCCTCCTTCAGGCAATGGATGCCTCCTGTTTGGATGCATGAATGGGGCTGACTCACAACATAATTGAGAATATCAGGGTGAAAGAGTTGGTTAATTGATCGCAATATTATAGTGCTACAATTACATAGGGCCCCAAGCAATCTAAGAGGTTTCCTCTTAGTGTTCAAACAGCCCTCCAGATCTCAGAGACCTGATGAGATGCTTGAGGTGAAGGTCAAAGGCAAGATGGGCCTCTGGCTTTTCTCTCTTTAATAAGAACAAATCTACTTTTGTCTGTGTATGGTTTTGTGTGAGATTTAATTTAAACGAAGAGTTCTGTTGCTAAAGAAAATTTAAAAATCACTCTGGTGGTTCCATAGTAAAAGAAATACAGATTTTATGAGTATATGAAGTTCTTGGAGCTTGAAGTTTAGTTTGATTCAGCCAGAGCTCTGTATTGATGGCTTCAAGATCATAAGCCTCAGTTCAGCTCAGTTCCTTGATCTAGTTGATCTGAAAAACTCTCTGACTCAATGAAATAGATTTGCACAAAGTGCAAGAGTCATTGTAGGTCTTCATGTGTTAATGTTTTAAAAAGGTATTTATGAAAGACACCAATGGCATACGGTGATGAAGCAGTAATAGTAAAACCATATCCTGAAAAGACACCTATGTGTTTCAAATGCTGCTACTCCCCATTCTGTGCAGACATGTCTAGTTGATCACAGAATTTATTCCTGCAGAGCCCAGATATAGCCCTACAATTCTTCTCAGTACTCTGTTCTATGCAGCCCCTTCCCACTAATTCATGTTAACACATGAAATGAGACCCCGTTTATCATCTTTATGCATAATTAATAATGATTTGGGGTTTGCTCATCTATGTCTTTGAATGCTGGGTTATAGAGCTGTGGTTGAGTTGGTCACTGAGTGATCAGTACTTCTTGAAGCCCATAATGCACATGATGACCATATTTTTAAAACTTAAATTAGGGATGTGTTCTATCTAAAGATCCTAGTGAGATTAATGTTTGAAATGAGAATGTATCAATCAGGACCCTGGCTTTATTTAGCTTTTATGTGGCTCCAGTTCTTTCTCAAGACCTCTCTTTTGATTTTAGCTACAATTTTTGTTTGTTTGTTTTGAGACAGGGTCTTGCTCTGTTGCCCAGGCTGGAGTTCAGTGGTGAGATCCATCTCAAAAAAAAAAAATATATATATATATATAAAATATATATAATATAATAAATAAAAAATAAAAAATATATATACACATAACACTATGAAGTAGAGTAAAATACAAGTAGGTTAGAAAATTGTAGCTGAAGGCTGGGTGTGGTGGCTCATGCCTGTAATCCAGCACTTTGGGAGGCCGAGGTGGGAGGATTGCTTGAGCCCAGGAGTTTGAGACCAACCTGAGCAACATGATAAAACCTTATCTCTACAAAAAATACAAAAATTAGCCAGGTGCAGTGGTGCACATCTGTAGTCCCAGCTACTTTGGAGGCTGAGGTGGGAGAGTCACCTAAGCCTGGGGAGGTTGAGGTTGCAGTGAGCCGTGGTTGTGCCACTGCACTCCAGCCTGGGCAGCAGAGTGAGACCCTGTCTCAAAAAGCAAACAAACAAACAAGAAAATTGCAGTTGAGAGAAAGGTAGGATGAAGTGGGATGGGAGGTTAGGCACACACTGCCTGCCTTGTCCGAGGGAACTTGCCTGGGGCTTGGGCATACATTTGGCTTTAAGATGTTGATATTATATTATATCATTTTATTTTTTGAGATAGAGTCTTGCTCTCTCACCCAGGCTGGAATGCAGTGGCGTGATCTCAGCTCACTACAATCTCCACCTCCTGGGCTTAAGCAATTCTCCTGCCTCAGCCTCCTGAGTAGCTGGGACTACAGGTGTATACCACCACACCTGGCTGATTTTTTGTATTTTTAGTAGAGACGAGGTTTCACCATGTTGGCAAGGCTAGTCTCGAACTCCTGACATCTAGTGATCCGCCCACCTCAGCCTTCCAAAGTGCTGGGATTACCAGCGTGAGCCACCGTGCCCAGCCTTTAAGATGTTTAGTAGCCAACACAACAAGAGAAACATGAGCAGTTAATGCAAGAGAGAGGAACCCATGTCACTATTCCTATTCTTGGTGCCAAGTTCAGCATAATGTTCCTATCATGGGCCCTCAAAAACGTAACAAGCCTCGTCCTCAACAACCCTCACTGTTTGGTTTTCTAGGGCTATTTCTTTTAATATGCTTTAGTGTAGGCTGAGGCTTGGGGCAGCCCCCCAATCCAAAAATATGTCCACAAACATGAATTTAAAACACATACGGGATAGTGTAAGATGTCAGGAAGCAATGCCCTTTAGTAAACATGTTGTGTCCACTGCCCCACCCCCATCACTGAGAATGTTGACCTTGGAGATGAGGGTCTCTCCAATCTCCTTAAAAGGGCTGAGGAATCTAGCAGTGCATGACATGTGGGGCCACGGGGGCAGCAGTAAGGGAGAACACCCTGAAAGAGAAGCTTTACAATTTCTCTGTGAGGGAAATGAGATTTTTCTAACCTTACTCCTGCTAGTGATTTTTAAACCAAGTCATAAAATAAATACAAATGTAAGAGAAAAAAGAAAGGAGAGAAAAGCAAAATAACAAGGAAAGGGTAGAAGTTTAAGAGAATATTAAAAATAAAGCATTGATACTTGGTAAGAGAAAGGGAAAGGGAAAGGAGCAGGATAAATATTACAATCAGAGAATAAAAGCCCAGTGCAGATAAAAGGTTAAGACATAAAGCCACCGTGAGAGATACAATAAATAAGTTTTAAGATAAGAATACAGAAGAGTGAAATTACTAAAAGAAAATGAGAGGAGTGAAAAAATAAAGCTAAAATTAAATCCAAGTTAAAAAATTAAGACACTATGAATAAAAGTTAAAAAGCAAAATAAAAATTAAGAATTAAAATGTAATGACAAGATAATAAATAAATTAGATTTAAGATAAAAGATGAAATAATATAAACCAACAAGGTAAAAGATTAAATACATCAAAGTGAAAGAGATAAAAGATTAAGAGGATAACAGACTAAACCCCACGGGGAGAAATGATAAAAACATAAAAGTAGATGGTTTTGAAGCTTAAGTACAAGATTAAGGAATTAAGAATGCTCTTTTGGGTGTTAATACTTTAACAAAGAGGATTAAGAGAAAAATATTTTAAAAAGAAAATAAAAGAAGCTTGAATTTAGAAAAATAGATAATAAATCAATCCAGATAAAGGAAAGGAAAATTTAAATTAGCACAAACCAAGATAACAAAATTCTCAGCAATAATCACACAGAAAAAAAGCTAAAAAAAACCCGAGTAGGAAACCCAGAATGTTTCCGTGGTAAACAAATACCCAACAACTTCAAAACCAGCATCTATTTATTACAAATTCCCAGCCTGGGCTTTGGTCCCCGCACTGGAGAGTCCCCTGTTGTAGTACTAGTGGCATTTATGGCAAGATGAAAGAGGCCAGGCATGCTGTGGGATGCCCTTACTTTTTCGTAGAAGCTTGCAATCTCTGCTTTCACCACTTTCTTTTGCAGTAGTGAAAGGATGGTTGCTCTGTAACTCAACCAGCTGGGGTTGGGGGTTCTGGCACAAGCAGTTGCCAGCCCAAACTATGCAAACATCTTGGGCAAAAACCACATGGGAAAGTAATTTGTTCTTCAGAGAAGGAGGGAAAAGTTGTCAGGGAGATGGGGGATAGGTTTGGGGTTGAGGGTTGGTGAAGGTGGGGATGGAGAGAGATCAGAGTAGATCGAGGGAGGAATAAGAGGTAGCTCTTCTCAGTGAAATAGGAGTTGAGGTCATTTTCTGAGAGTGAGAGGGTGAGACTGAGGATGAGCAGAATGAAAATGACTGGGTGCAACTGAGGGGTGGGGAAGTGCCTTGCAACCCAACCCTTCACCCCTAGTTGGGACCCAGCTGTGATTGGACAGCCTGACTTTGTCTAATGTTACCAGGCAAAATCACACTTCAATGCTGGTTCTCTTACAAAGTAGGGTCTCAGTGGGTGGAAAGCCAAGAGCAATTTGGATCCTGGGTTATTAGTAAAAGCAGAATTAAGTGGCGGTTGATCAGAAGTGGTTGATCTTGGGAACTAGCCAGGCCAGAGGGGACTAGTTGAGTGGAGAATGGGGCTGAATATTTGCTTCAAAACAGTCTCAGTAAGAGAGGGGACTGTGGCCCTAGGCAGAGGTAGCAGTTGGATGGGAGTTTCAGAGCTAGAGCTTATGCTTTGATGTTTTGGAGATAAAACAGGCTCATGCTCACACAATACATGAGGGTGTTTGAAGGCAAGGGAGACCGTTGGGGTGTTTCAAGACCATGAAGATATTCACATCTCTGAGGATGAAGGAAGGGTATATTGGCTACAATGATGGGAGCAAAGTTTGGAAAGTCCTGAAGAACATAGGGGAGAGGTCACATGGAATAATTTATTGAAGAGGATACAAGAGGAGGTGGTGAAGTAGACAAAGGAGGGAGAAATATGTGGATTTTTCCTTCTGGTTTCTCAAACTGGAGTGAGTAGGAGAAGCAGTGGTCTTCTTTGGATGGCATGGGAAGGGGGCAATGTAGGTTTCAGTTTAGGAGACGAAGTAGGGGAAGAGGAGGCAGGATCTGAGAGGCAGATGGACTCAAAGAATCTTTCTTCCGATAAGAGCATGGCTGAAGAGAAGAGAACGCTTGATTTAGCCTGGGGAGGGAGAGAGTAGAGTGGAATAGAGATAAAAGAAGTCTAAAAAGAGAATGTGCAGAGTTATTTGAATCTACGGTAGCAATTGTGGGTCACTGGGACAAACAGACAGGCCTTGATAGTGTGGTGGGGAGGGATAGAAGTGTGGGGAGTGTTGAGAAGAGTTTATTTACCATTGGACAGTTTAGTGTAGCTTATCACATTCCAAGTTTTGATATAAACACTAAGGATTCTACATACACTGCATATACTAGTAATTCAAAGGCAGGGGTTTTTATTGCTTTTTGTCGGGGGGAAGGCATGGGTGCTACTGGTAGAGGCCAGGAGGTGGACCATTTAATAACCCCTTCCAAGTTATGGTGGTTTACAAATATAGTTGTGGCTGGGTGCAGTGGCTAACGCCTGTAATCCAAGCACTTTGGGAGGCCAAGGCAGGTGGATCACCTGAGGTTGGGAGTTCGAGACCAGCCTGACCAATATGGAGAAACCCCATCTTTACTAAAAATACAAAATTAGCCAGGTGTGGTGATGCTTGCCTGTAATCCCAGCTACTCAGGAGACTGAGGCAGGAGAATTGCTTGAACCCGGGGGGCAGAGGTTGCGGTGAGCCGAGATCATGCCATTTGCACTCCAGCCTGAGCAACAAGAGCCAAACTGTCTCAAAAACGAAAACAAACAAACAACAACAACAAAAAAACCACACACACAAATATAGTTGCAACCTAAGATAAACAGTTCTTTGGTTTGAATATCGTTTGACCCTAGCAAAAGTCATGTTGTCTTGGTCCCCAGGGTAAGGGTGATGAGAGTTGGTGAGACTTTTAAGAGCTATTTAGGTCATGAGGAATCTACCCTCATGAAAGGATTAATGCTATCTCATAGGAGTGAGTGAGTTTTGCTCTTGTGGGACTAGATTTGTTACTTCGAGAGTGGGTCGTTATAAAGGGAGGCTGCTTCTCATGTTTGGTCTCTTTACACACTACCTCTTTCCCTTCTGTTTTCCACCATGAGTTGAAACAGCATGAGGTCCTCACCAGATGTGGCCACCAGATATTGGACTTTCCAGGCTCCAGAATCATGAGCCAATTAAACCTTTTTTCCTTATGAATTACCCAGTCTCAGATATTCTGTTATAGCAACAGAAAACAGACTAAGACAAACAGTGAAAATTAAGGAGTTAAGAGTAATTAGGAAGAGTGCTGGTTTGAGACTCGGGACACCAACTAGGTTATTACAGATAGTTGGTTTGCTAATACTGCTGCCAAAGTACCTTTGATTCCCAGCATATTAGACAATAGATATAAAATATGCCTGTGTGCCTGAAAAAATTTTCGGGGGCAATAGCTGCTGGCAGCTCTTCTGTAGGTAATTACAACACAAATTCTCACACATCTGCTTAGTGGATGGCCCATCAGTGATGCATAACAATGATGATTTGTTTCTGGTTGGGTGTGTTAAATTGTCAGCTATCAAACATTTCATATGTGAGACTGCTGGGAGTGATGAGATTGCAAGAGCTTTTTCAAAGCATACCCTCCACAGGATATCTCAGCATCCTGTGCATCATCCAGCATCCATTTCCGTGAAGGATAAGGAATCTGGGCCATCAATTTGAATACCAATTAAATGGCTTAAAAATGTCCTGGTA
Organism: Gorilla gorilla gorilla; assembly: GCF_029281585.2. NCBI lineage: Eukaryota > Metazoa > Chordata > Mammalia > Primates > Hominidae > Gorilla > Gorilla gorilla. Next base: position 46,540,540 of record NC_073240.2, read on the forward strand.
CATGTAATTGATCCAGAATAACCTGGCTCCACCAAAAAAGCCTTTGGCTACGGTGGGAATTTAAATGCATTTGTTAACCAGGGTTCCAGGATGCCCTGGGAGTATGTGGGAAGGGGGCAAATGACCTCTTTTGACATTGGTCCCCTAAGGGAGGGGTTGAGAGAAACTTTTCTCCTTGAGAAGGAGCTGGAGGGAGTCTTTGAGAAAGTTGGACTAGATAAGTCTTTTTCTTTTTCTTTTAGTAAGTGAGGAAAGGTTAAATAATGTGCCAAAGGTTGTACAATTAGTTTCTGTTTTAGGCAATGCTTGCACTCAAGACTCTCATCTGATATTTAAAGGATCTTTTTGTTTTCACCACTTTTGTGGAGTTCATTCTTTGAGATGTTACATACCTAGTCTGCATTCAAAAGGATGAAAAAATGTTGTCATTTTGTTTTATCTGCTCACCTCAAATGTGTGTGTTTGTTTTTCTGTAGTGTTGCTCTGTTAGGATGAACTGAGATCTCAGGGAATATTGCAAAGTGGAATCAACCCCACAGAAACAAAAGCCCACCTCCTCTGGAGCAGGTCCTGCTGGTGTACCAATGCATCATTCAGGACTGAGCAGCTGCTGTTGATGGAGAGAGTGGGCAGGGGTCAGCACTGAGGCCTGAGGTGCTGACCTGAATCCTTCTGTTGCACGTCCGGTGACACAGTGGTAGCAGCTTCTAAGTTGGTTTCCAGTCAGCCCTAATGCCCATATTCAAGTCTTTGTGCAATCCCTTCCCCTTGAGTGTGGCTGGACCTAGTGACTTGCTTCTACTGAATAGAATGTGGCAAAACTGAGGAGATGTCACTTCTGAGGTTAGGTTACAAAAAGACTGGCTTCCTGTCTTGCTTGCCCTTTCTTGTTCTCTTGCTTTTTTCCTTTGAGGGAAGCCAGCTGCCATGTTGTGAGCTTCTGTGTGGAGAGGCCCACACAGCATATAACCGAGGGAGGCTTTGGGTCAGCAGCCTGAGAGGAGCTGAGGCCCTTAGTCCAACAGCCCTCAAGGAACTGAATCCTGATAACAGCCGTGTGACTGAACTTGGAAGTGGATCTTCCCCCAGTTGAGCTCTGAGATGACTAGACCCTTGTGAGAAACCCTGAGCTAGGGTCTTCATTTAAGCTGCTCCTGGATTTCTGATCCACAGAAACTGTGAGAAATATGTGCTTTCTTTTTTTTTTTTTTTTTTTTTTTGAGACAGAGTCTCGCTCTGTCATCAGGCTGGAGTGCAGTGGCGCAATCTTGGCTCACTGCAACCTCTGCATCCTGGGTTCAAGCGATTCTCCTGCCTCAGCCCCCTGAGTAGCTGGGATTACAGGCGCACACCACCACGCCTGGCTAATTTTTGTATTTTTAGTAGAGATGGGGTTTCACCACGTTGGCCAGGATGGTCTCGATCTCTTGACCTTGGGATCTGCACCCCTGGCCTCGCAAAGTGCTAGGATTACAGGTGTGAGCCACCACGCCCAGCCAAATATGTGCTTTTTTAAGCTGTCAAATTTTGGAGCAGTTAGTTATGCAGCAATAGAAGATAGATAACTAATGCAGATACACTTGTTTACCTTCATTGAAGAGTAGTTATTGCAAGGCCTTAGTAGGGTGGCATGTTTAGTCCCGCCTCCCCTCGTTAGTGATATAAGCTACTGTCAAGTGCAAGGATACTCTTTGCCACAGGTGTGAATTAATCTTTGGATAGCTTTACTATTTTACGTTTAGTGCTCATGAGACTATGATAGCCAACAACCTTCACAGCATCAGTCATGGCCTTGTGTCCCTTGCATGCTGAGGTGATAAAATGTTTACAGACAAGCATCTGAAGCACATTGAGAATAATGAATTTTATCCAAAGCTGCCAACATTAACAGGTTACCTTCACAATCAACAGTAGCCTACTAATTTTGCAACTCACAGTTTAGACTTGGAGTACATGTAAGTTTTACATGATATCTCATGAATTTCCTCATGGTTCTGCACATTTTAGAACACTCATCATCCCCTCTATTTGAGATCTATCCACTCAAACATTCAGAAGCAATCTATCTCAGACTCTTCCGTCTGCCTAGTCGTGTGAAGAGCAGGTTTAGCAGGAATGATGCACTGGGACACTTGGTCTTGGTGGTTAGGGTTATCAATAATGGTGTCTGCATCCAAGGACTGTTTCTGATTTTAGTTCTAAGGAATATACAAGCTGCAAGCAGAACTTGTTAATTGCTTGCAGGATCTGAGAATTATGTAACAAAAGAAACCTCAAAGATTTTTACCTCCTTTGAGTCTATATGCTAAACAAGCATGAGGTGTCATGGGAGGGGATAGTAGAAGTAGCAAAAACTTGAGAGTAGATGAATCTGAGCATCATTACTTACTAGCACATCACCTGGGGCATATCACTTATTTTTCTGAGCCTCAGTTTTATCATCTATAAAATGGAGATAATATCTAATTCGAAGTATTGTTATGGTTTGTTTAATAAGGTTGCAGGAGAAATATTCCACACACAGCTGCCTTGTGTTGGAGATGGTTTGAGGAAAGTAAAGAAAAGGGACTTCCTCAGCATTTGGGGAATGTTAAAGGTTTTTAAGCAAGTGAATGATGTGATCACATTTATATGTTGCTGATACTCTGGAGATGGCATAAAGGATAAATTGGAGGAGGGAAAAGACTGCAGATAGGAGACCAGTTAGGATGACTTCACAAGGTTCCAGGTTGGAGATACGAAGGATAAATTGAAATTTAAAGATAATATGCAACTATTAAAATAATTAAATATTTTCAAGCAAAAGTTGCAATCATCACATGAAGAACTTCTGAATACATCCAGACTCACCAGTTAGTATTTTGCCACCTTGGCTTTTGCTCTCTTTCAATCTACCTGTTTATATAAAGCTATTATTTTTGCTAAACCATTTGATAGTAAGCTGCAGACCTGCTGCTCCTTTACCTACAAATACTTCAGCATGCATTTCCTAAGAACAAGGATGTTCTTTACATAACCACAGTACAATGACCAAATTCAGAAAATTTGACATTGCAATAATGCTATTATCTAATACACTTTCCATATTCAAATTTCACCAATTATCCCAATAATGTCCTTTATAGCTATTGTTTTCTCTGGTCCAGGATTTAATCCAGGATCATGTGTCACATTTAGTTATCATGTCTTCTTAATCATTTAGCTTGGGACAGTCCCTCAGCCTTTCTTTGTCTTTTTTGACACTGACATTTTTGAAGAGTACAAGCCAGTTATTTTGTAGAGTGTCCCTCAATCTGGGTTTGTTTGATGTTTCTTCATAATTAGATTTTCATGCATTTTTGGCAGGAATATAATAGAAGTACATCACACCAGGAGCCACTTAATGTCAGATTGTCTCATTGTTGGTTGTGATAGTAACTTGGTTAAGGTGGCATCTATCAGGTTTTTCCACAAGTTACTATTTTCTCCTTTGTAATTAAAGAGTTATTTTAGGGAGCTGCTTCTCAGCCATTTGCTGAGAATTTATTAAGTCCCAGGAGATATTTGATACTTTATATACTTTATTTCATTTAACAAACTATGAGGAAGTTTATTTTGTTTTATTTTTTCACATTAAAAACAGTATGTATTTTATTTTCAAGCATACAACAAACATCAAACTTTTCCAGTGCCAGGATGCTTTCCATGAATTGAAGAAGTTTATTTTTGTGTTACCCTCTACTCTTCCTCCCCTGTTTCACAGATGAGAAAACTGAGGCTTGTCTAAGGTCACACAACATGGTTGTCTGTGATCCAAAGTCTGTGTTCTTTACTCATACAGTGTCTCCCAGGACCAGTCAAATATCTAGAGCTCTCAGTGCCCAGACAGTGCACACCTCCCATCACAGGTAAACCTGTGGCCATGAAAGACACAGAGGACCCTCAAATGCCTATTAGTAAGCAAAAGAAGCCAATCTGAAAAGGCTGCACATTGTATGATTCCAAATATATGATATTCTGGAAAAGGCAAAACTAAGGAGACAGTGAAAAAGGTCAATGCTTGCCAGGGATAGGGGAGAGGGAGGATTGAATAGATGGAGCATGGAGAATGGAGAGCAGTGAAGCTACTGTGTGGTACTGTAATGGTGGATACGTGTCATTGTATGTTTGTCCACACCCCTGGAGTGTATAGCACCAAGAGTGAACCCTAATGTCAACTGTGTACTCTGGGTGGTTGTGATGTGTCCATGAAGGCTCATCAGTCATAAGCAATGCACTGCTTTGGCAGAGAGATGTTGCTAAAGGGTATGTGCCCCATCCACATACACAACTAGTTCCTATAAGTGCTAATGTACCGCTTTAGTGGAGAGATGTTGCTGTGCATGTGTGGGGGCAGGGCGTGCTGGAAAAATCTCTGGACCTGCTGCTCAATTTTGCTGTGAACCTAAAACTGCTCCTAACAAATAAAGTCTATTTAAGAAAACAGAGTGGGGCTGGGTGCGGTGGCTCACGCCATAATCCCAGCACTTTGGGAGGCCGAGGCAGGCGGATCACTTGAACCCCATCTCTACTAAGAATACAAAAATTAGCTGGGCGTGGTGGTGTATGCCTGTAATCCCAGCTACTCAGGAGGCTGAGGCACAAGAATCGTTTGACCCCGGGAGGTGGAGGTTGCTGTGAGCCGAGGTCACGCCACTGCACTCCAGGCTATGCGACAGAACAAGACTCTGCCTAAACAACAACAACAACAACAAAAAGAGGGTGGATCCTGATAGAGGAGTTTTTATTTTCCTCAGTGATCACAAATTATCTTAAAATGTTTCAACTATTGCTTTCAAAATAAAGAGTGTATATACTCCAGTTCTGCTAAAATCAGTGATTGTTTCTGAAGGAAGGTGGGAGATAGGAAGGAAAAAAAATAGAGCAAATTGAGAGAGTACAATTTTAAAGAGATAAATATGGAGTGTGTGAATCTGGAACATATGCATGTGCCTGTCAGCTTGTGAATTAGGAAAAAGCTATAGCAAGAAAAACAAATACCCTTCTTGTGGCCTTTTCTGCTAACAACCTTTTGCATTTTCAACTGCAGGCTTGAAAGGGAAGGAGTCACGCTTTGCTCCTTACCCTAAGGGCAGTCTGGGCTGACTGGGGATGCACCGCCTCTGAGAGAAAAGGGTTCTTCTGACCCCATTAACTGCCTGTGGAGGCCCAAGCCTGCCCTGAGGCTCTCTGCCCTTGTCTTCAATCCTCAGGCTGACCACCTGCCTCCACCTGCCAGCAGCCTCAAGAGGTAGCCAGGGATCAGGCCACTGTAGACAGGGACTGCTGGGTAAGGGCCAGGAGAGCCAAGACCCTTAGCTGGGAATGTGGGGTGGCCTTGTGGGATAGGACAGCCGGCTGCACACAAACAGCATGTGAGGGTCTTGAAGAAAACTGCCTACTTTGCAAAGAAGTAACGTTTAGTCAGTAAGAATGGGATGAGAAGAAATCAGAAAACTTTCTCTAGATATCAAATGGGATATTATAAGTAGGCTGGAACCTAATTATTTTCAAGGAAGAAAGAGAAGCCAAAATAATAGATGCTGCAGGGAAAATGTTGCGTTGGATAGTCTGAGGCTCCCCAGGACTCGTGAGAAAGCTGAGCGATAGGATTGCCCCGGGAGATGGCCAACTCATCACTTTCAGCAGAGTCACTTAATAGCGGAATCAGCCCAGGAATTGGACAGATACCTTGAGACAAGCCTCCTGTAATGTGAGTCACTCAGAGAAAATGAAAGGAAGCTGAAGCAACAGAAAGGGAAGGGAGGGAGGAGGAAAGAAAAAAAAGAAAAAACGAGAACGTGATGACAAGATAGAAGATGTACACTTTCACAATCAGTCTCCTTAAAGTTTTGGACAAGAATGTTTCAAATTAAAGAACAGGGTCGGGCAGTTTGCTCAGTCAAGAGATGATTATACTTTGATAGAAGCAATTCTCTTTGAACAAATAAGTGAATATATATATAAAATAGGAAACAAATAATTATAGACAAATTTGGGTTTATGTCTTAGTAACATATTCGTTTATAAAAATATTTGTCACTGTTTCATTCCACTGAACCCATGGCTGCAGTCACCCCAAAAGTGGCATCAGGGGAGTTCCCACAAGGGAGTGCCCAAACTATCCCTAAATGGAGTCGGTTAGGATTCCAAAGAAAGAGGCACTCAGTGCCAGGGTGATCAGTCAAAAGCATTTATTAGGGGAACTTATGGAGTGCTGCAGCAATCCTTGCCACAGACAGTGAGAAAGGGCTGTTCTACCGAGGTATGTTCCAGCTAGGGAGTGAGGTATGGAGTTTACATGAGGGTTTAAGGAATTTGGCTCAGGGCTGGGGCTAGTTTTTTTATGTTTTGGACAACAACCTAAACACCTTTTTGAGTGCCTGGGAATGTTCAGGGCTCCAGCCTGGGTTCAAGCCTGCAGGGAAAAACATGCAGTTGCCCAGGCAACAGAGCATTGATGGTACACTGTATTTCTTGGTCAGGACAGAAAAAAAGTGGGGAATCCTGGGGCACCATCCGGTCACTAGGCAAATGTGAGGCATGTATTGCTGTAATCCTATTTTATGGTGTGGATGGCAAGATTAAATATTATTTCTGTTTAACAGGTTCATTGCCACACAAGAGGTAGAAGCAGGCAGTGATCTGGGGTAGCCGCATCGGTCCCATCTTCCATTCTGAGCTCTGCTCCTCAGCTCCAGCTCAGCTCTTTATGTTATGATTGGTTCTCAGCCTTGGGTGTGCACTGGAGTTCTTTGAGGGGGATGGACAAAAATACCAGTGTCAGGTCCCACCCCAGGTCAATTCAACCAGAACTCTGGGGATGGGACCCCAGCATTGATTTTTTATTATTATAAAAGCTCCTCAGGTGGTTCTAATGAGGAGAGCTGCTGATGTAACCTGCCCTGAGCAATTGGACTTTGTTCCTGTAGAAGACAACCTGGTAATGTCTGCGGGACAATAATGCTGCTCCCATGGGGCCGAGCCGCCATCCCTTTGCTATGGTAGCTGGCCCCAGCTGGCATTAGCCCCTTGTCCTCCAACACTCTGATCATCCGCAGAGGTCAGCAGTTTGACAGAGGGCTAGGCAGTGCCAAGTGGCATATCCCTGGTGACAGGAGATCCAAGAAAGGAATTGAACCAATAGAGAGTGTCACGTGGCCAGGAACTGGCTCTGATGCTTGGATGAGGGCCCTCTGAGAGGGCAGGGTTGTTTGGGGAGGCAAAGCTACAGAGTGAGGTTGGCAGGGTGGAGGATGTAGAAGAACAGGGTGATGAGTGGGTGAGCGGTGGTGGAGAAGGGGTGTGGGCTTGGTCTCAGGCATCAGTGGCCTGGGGGTTAGGACTCAGGTTAAAATTGTGCCAAACCAGAGTTAGCCATGTAAGGACTCAAGGTCAGCCTATCAGACCACAGTTGGAAACCCAGGGGCAGAGGAACCACAGCACTGGGGGCCCAGAAGGAAGATGCAGATGTGGAGATGAACACAGGCTTGGAGAAGCAGGCTGCCCCAGACGGCCTTCCTGAAGTCTGGGCTGCCAGAGGAGGTTATTCTCAACTTGCCCAACTAGCCGGCTCCCAAGTATGTAATTTGTGGGGCTTAGTATGAAATGAAAATTCTGCCTTTTGCTCAAAAAAACCAAAAAAGTGATGCGCAAAGTACTAAGATGTAAAGCTTTTTCTGTTCTTCCATGGTCTCTCCCACAACTTGTCTCTCCCACAACTTGTCATGGTAATTTTTATTTGCTATTTAATGTGTTTCTAAGTAAAGAACAATTGAGATTTTAAATTATTAGCATGAATTATACTGTACAACTTAGTACTGTGCAATGCTAGTTTTAAATGCAAATATAAGAAGCACGCAACTCATATGCAGAATCACTGAAATTACACAATTTGTATTTCGTAGCTCATGAACACATGTATGTTTTGTTCTTACCAGAACAGTAGACACACTACACACAACTAATTCAACTTTTTAGTTCACTTTGTGATATGTGCACATTCCACTGACATTCTCTACCTTTGCTTTCCTGAGGAGTAAGAAAGGATGGAAAGGAAAAGAAATATGGATTCCCTGCTCTCTTCCTTTTCTTTTAAGTCATCATTTTTTTTCTTGAGATGGAGTCTCGCTCTGTCGCCCAGGCTGGAGTGCAGTGGCGCAATCTCAGCTCACTGCAACCTCCGCCTCCCGGGTTCAAGGAATTCTCCTGCCTCAGCCTCCGAGTAGCAGGGATTACAGGTGTGCGCCATCATGCCTGGCTATTTTTTGTATTTTTAATAGAGACAGCGTTTCACCATTTTGGCCAGGCTGGTCTCAGACAGTAACACAAGTAAGTGACACGAGGATATGAGAGGGTTCCTTGGTCATTTATGTTTCCTAGAACATCATTGCCTCTTTTCTGTGTTCAAAGCAAACTCTGGTTTGAAGGGAAGTGTGGCCTCTTGGAGCTGTCAGCACCCTGCATACTGAGTGGTAGACCTAGCATGCTCATCCGCTTCTAACTTTGAGTCTTGCTGATGCTTTGTGTGTCTACTGCAAATCTGTACTCATGGGGCATTGAGACAGCTCTGTGCTAATGGGGCAGGAAGGAACTTTGGGAAGCGTGCATATGGAGCATGCATATGGAGCATATTGTCTCTGCCCCAGTGCAGGCTCCATTGTCCCCTCGGACTTCACTCACAAAATGCAAGTTCAAAGATAAAATTAGGAATTCCCAGGTAGGAAGAGCAGAGCATTAAACCAAGTGCAGGGCCCTAGGTGACTGTGCAGGCTGTACATCCATGAAGCTAGTCCTGATGAAAAGAGAAGAGTCGGGAGCTAGGGTTGTGCTTTATATCCAAGAATGATTTCCTTCTGGTTTTATTTTAATTTAGATTTTTAAAATTGAGGAGCTTATTTTATTTAGAAATGTTATCACTTCTGTAATTAACCTCGCATTACAAGCCGAATCAGCTCCTGCCTAGATTAATTTGAGCAGGGGAATACAGAGCTGGGTAAGGAGCAGGATTAGCAGCTGGGGAAGTCAGAAATCCCTGAAGAGCTGCCAATCAGGCTGGATGGAGCTGAGGGGAGAGCCAAATGCTTAGAAATCAGATCTGGGATGCCATTTTGAGAATGGGCCAGCCCCAGAGGCTGGGAGGAAAGGGGATAAACACACAGGGGTAGAACAGAGGAAAGACCCTGGGAGCTTCAGCAAAGGCACCTGGTAGCTGTCCTGGCTGGTGGACTGAGGGTGTTGCCTGGGGAGCCTCAGGATGATCTTGGCAGACATCCAGGCTGGCAGAATCACAGAGTGTGACTTTATTATTGGCAGTAGGTTTAAAGGATAGGATGCCAGTTTCTGGGGAACTAAGCATAGAAGGTCAGGCAAGCCTGATTCCAGCTTCCAGAGGAACTGAAGGAGTTGAAGGAAAGAATTCAAGAGCTCTGCGGACAAGATGGACGCTGGTAGACCAGGCAAGTTTTTGTTTGCTGTAAGAAGTAAGGCAAGTAGGAGTCCCAGCACTGGATCTGGGATCCAAGGACTGGGCAAGAGTGCCCCCTGATTCAACGGATGTGAGTTCCTGAGCACCAGTGGTCCTTTTATATCTCTGACCACAGGGTCAGCCCAAGGGCCTGAGGGTGGGCAAAGGGGCCCCAGTTGGTGATTTAGAAAGACACAGGAGCTGGGAGCCAGAGGAGTTTTTACTTTATGCACACCATTTCTGCTGAAATGCTTTGATTTGCTCCCTGATTTGTGTTTTGTATATGTATTGGCCTTCCTTTCCCCAAGTAGAATGTGGTTGCAAATGATGCCCAAATATAAATCTGTGTTAGCCTGTTAACCAATTCCAGGGGCTCAGAATTCACCTAATTCTGCACTGGTCCTTTTTCCTAGGAGTGCTTGTGCAAACCAAAATTCACAAGGCAAATTGTTTAAAATCAATCAACTACAAATAAACAAACCTACATATTAAAATCAGTTGGCAAACATTAAATATTGCAGTTGTTTCCAAACTATAGCCCTTGCTCAATCAAATGGCATGACTTTCCACAGGCTGAGCACAGGTAATGGGACCTGTCACACTTCCAGCCACTCTGATGGAGGCCAAGGTGATGTGATTTCCCATCACTTGAGGCTGGGGTCACTTCAGGATTCACCGCAGTTCCAGAATGCTCCAACCTGAAGAAAGTTGCACTTCCTCAGAGCCAGGAATCCAAAGGCATCTCATTACCAGGCACACGGCTGATGTGTGTGGGTTTGTGGGACTGTGTGACTGGGGAGCCTACATTTCCAAGGATGACTTTAGTTAGTGAGTGCTGTGCAGCTTAATTATTAGCATATCATCCCTTGGCCTCCCAATCACACCTTCTGTATCTATTTCTTGCCTCTTCTTTCCTGTAATCCATGAGGTTTTATACATCTTTGGGAAACCCAAACGACAGCCCTTCTCTGATACAGCAAAAGGAAAGGGCAGGCAGTTTGAATTCTTTGGCATTTCCTGAAAGTGGTCCATAGATCTGATCTAGTGACTTAGTTCTGCATGTATAATTAATTGGCAGCATGTTCACAGCTCCTACTAAGCTGCCTGATTTACATAGTGAAGCTAGCAGATGCAGATGCGGGGCTGGTCTGTCAGCCAATGAGAATTCTCGAGGACAGACAACGCAAGGTCACAAATGAAGATTGGAATGAAGATTGTGTCTTGACAGGCTTTGAAGGGAAGTGAAAATAACCAGGCTTTGATTTGCACCTATGGTCACTGCAGGCTCCAAAAGATGTCATTTTTAGATATTTCCTGTGTTTTCTTTTAGAGTCACAATACGTCAGGCTCAGCTAAATGAAGAACTAAATTAAAACAGTCACTTCAGCTCATAAATAACAGATGTCTAATGCATTTAATTATTTATAGTCTTGAATCTTTCAAAAATGAAAATGACTACACACATTTTTAATGTAGTTCTTGGTAATTTGCCGCCTGACTGATAAGATTTGCCGATAATCCTGCTTGCAAACATGAAAAATAAAACCGAGACTGACTCGTTTATTTCACGAGACTGCTTGTTTGCTCCCTTGTGGCTTTAACAAAATTTAAATTAAAGTGAAATCTAATCACAACAAAATGATGTTCATATACTCACATTAATAATTGAGTTTTTGCAGATCATGAGGTAGGTCCTTGGATGCCAGAGATTTTTGCATTGCCTGAAAAGTCCATGCCTTGTCCTTCTCCAAATCATCCCCGGGCCAGGAGGCTGTGACTACACTGATCAGGGTTTAATAGAGAAAACAGACACATGGCCCCTGAGCATGGCTCCCAGATCATATTGGCAAGTTTGGCTAAGTATGGTTAAAAATGCCGTTGTGATTTTAGTGATACCAGAAAATGCTCTTCTTCCCCAGAATAGTTACCTCTTTCAGGTCTCTGTTAAGGCTCCAAAATGACTTAAATTTACACTAAGGTATAATTGGCCAGTGTCAGACTCTGAGAGTAGTTATTTTTAAGAGGAGAGAGGATAGAGTTAAGATGCTTTGATTAGTTGGGTAATTACTTTCTCGGTGGGCAAAGATAAACATTTGCTATTGGCTCTAGTGGTGTAATGAAAAGCGAGTTAATTTTGAGGGTCATAAACACGTAGGTTAGAATCCTGGTTGTAACAGTTATAAGCTAGTGTCCTTGAGTAAGTTACTTAAAATCTCTAGGGCTCAGTTTCTTTATTTCTAAAATGGGCATAATCATACCTGCCTCCGAAGGATGTTATAAAGAGTAAATGAGGCAACATACGTAAAATACCTGTAGTTAGTAGGTATACTATGAATATTAAGGGTTCCCATATCTGGCTGGGAAAAAAGCAACACATTGTTCATTAGTGGAAATAATTATATTAATTGTTCCCTAAGGTTCTTTTCAACTGAGTCCTTGCCTCCACTGCTCGCCAACCTTGTTATTTGGCTCCTGCAAAAAATCTTCGTTGACTTCCCAGTACTGCTCAGTGCTTCCCTTTGTGATTTCTCTGGGCCATTTCACTAGTCATGACTGCTCAGACATGTGCTTTGACACAAGGCTGTCAGTATCCTCTGTTGAGAAAGCCACTGTTCCCAGGTTGTCATGTGTCATGGAGTTACACAGTCATATGTAACTCCAGTGGGTCACTGGCACATCCCAGAACCAACAGCATATGCCCCAGAGGCCCCAGGGTGGTCAGATGGCAACAGGGACTATGTGAATGTCCCAGGAGAATCTAGGGGCTTGTGGAGATTGCAGTGAAGAGGAGAGATGATGGCTGTTGACGACAATGCAGTCACTCGTTCCCAGCTCTAGATTGTTGCCATGCATGAGCACAGGCCCAGTGTCACCAGGTCTTCAGCTTTCTCAAGAGAATCCAGAAACCAAGATACATTTTTTTTTTTTTAATGGAGTCTCACTCTGTCACCCAGGCTGGAGTGCAATGGCACAATCTTGGCTTACTGCAACCTCTGTCTGCCAGTTTCAAGCGATTGTCCTGCCTCAGCCTCCCAAGTAGCTGGAATTACAGGCATGTGCCACCAAACCTGGCTAATTTTTGTATTTTTAGTAGAGGCGGGGTTTCACCATGTTTGCCAGGGTGGTCTCGAACTCCTGACCTCAGGTGATCTGCCCACCTCAGCCTCCCAAAGTGTTGGATTAAAGGCATGAGCCACCATGCCCGGCTTTTTTTTATTTTTTATTTTTTTTTTGAGATGGAACCTTACTCTGTCGCCCAGGCTAGAAGGCAGTGGCGCAATCTCAGCTCACTGCAACCTCCGCCTCCCGGGTTCAAGTGATTCTCGTGCTTCAGCCTGAGTAGCTGGGATTACAGGTGTGCACCACCACACCTGGCTAATTTTTGTATTTTTACTAGAGACGGGGTTTCACCATGTTGGCCAGGATGGTCTTGAACTCCTGATCTTAGGTGATCCACCTGCCTTGGCCTCCAGAAGTGCTAGGATTACAGGCATGAGCCACCATGCCTGGCCCAGATACCAAGGTACTTATGTGAAAACTTCTAAGTTTTAAGTGGCAAGCTCTTCATTCACACGAAACAAAACCAAACCTGTGATTATCAATGCTGTGCTATCCAAACAAAGCAGGCCTGTGGGTTTTCAGTTCTGACTTATGGGTTGAAGGTGTTTCATTGGCCAGAACTCCTGGGTGCCATTTATCTCTCAGGGGTCTTAGACCTCCTGGGAACAGTTATAATTTTTCCTTTAGTAGCTATGAAGATTTTCTTCCATCCCTCATAGGGCTTATGACATTTTGATATGGCCATTTAGCTGCTGTAGTGATATTCATATCTATTTGGTGACCATAAAAAATAATTATTGAACTTAAAAAAAAAGTCAAGTGATGCCTTAACCCTCACTCTATCCCTGACTTTCAACCCTCATCATCCTGCTATCATTGAATCTCACCCCCTCCCCAAGGCTCCAAGGTAAGAAGAGTTCAAAGATGAGGTAAAAGCACAAATCTCAGTGATGAAAATCCTTGCATTTTAGTGGTTTAAGTTTTAGGCCGTGTGAAATGTCCCAGTGTTAAAACAAAATAACCTGCTTATGATCTTGAAGTAATGAGTGTTTTTAGCTCCTCTTTCTCCTGGCAGAGGCTGTCCCTTAAAGACAGGAATATTAAAGGTTCATAATCTCTTATTCTAAAACTTGGGGCAGGTAGGTTTCAGAATTCCAAAGCATTTGAATTTTGGAAATGTAACATATATGTTTCCATGCAGTAGAGCTTAGGGAAGCACGTTATGATCAAATACACTGCTATTTCTGTAGCAAAATATGAATATTCACACTGAGTAGGTTAAATAAAGATATTTATGAATAGTCACATGTCAGTTCGGGTCAGGTTTTGATGTCAAATGAATTACAGAAAATTACAGGAAATATTCTGGTTTTCAGAGATATTTGGATATCAGAATTATGGATGAGAGGTTATAATCTTACACATGAATCACAGTTCAGCTGCTGTCCAGTGGTGATCTCTTCAGCGTGGCTTCAGTAGCAAATCCCATTTTGAGCTTCTTTATACTAATCCATGCCTCCTTACCTTATTATTATGTAGAATTACATAAGGTAATTTTAATTATCTTTATTTTTTAAATTTCTACAGTGAATATATATTTTAACATATATTGGAAAATGTATGAATATTTCACATGAAGTTTTATAAAGTCAGGACAGTAGGATGTCCATGTCTGGTGTGCGTGTGGGTGACCTGCTGAAAACTTAACTTTGATTTTGCTTTTTCCTGCTGTAGCAATAAGTTCTCCTGTCTGTGGGTACCTCCTTAGGAAGAGGTGGAGGAATTCCCTTCTTGCCCACCAACCTCCTCTTTTTCTCTTCACCCCTTGACCCTCACAGGAGTAAACAGGCCTCTGTGTGTCTACAATCTTATTAAGGGCATGGTGGAACATTTTGATTTCAGGGACATAAAAAGACACCGCTGGGAGAGGAGGTGCAGTTGCAAGTTCCACAGGGGTGGGTGGGTGGATAGATTGGTGGATAGTTAGATGGGTGGGTGGATAGATTGGTGGATAGTTGGATGGGTGGGCAGAGAGGTGAGTGGATGGATGGATAGATGGGTGGGTAGATGCTTGGATGTACACTGGCAAAATGCCTCTGAGGCAGCAGGATCTTAGAGACTGACCACATGGGGCTCTGAGCTGGTTGGTAATTAATTGTGGTGGCATTTAGAGCCCAGAGAACTTATTATGGAGGGAGTGGAGCTGGGATCTGCTTAATCAAAGCTTCGTAGACCATCAGTGTCTGAAGAAGGCTTGACGGCACTACTCTGAGGCAGGGAAAGCAAGGGCTGGCTGGGAAGGCAGCTGAAAAAGACACCAGGCTTCATCCTGCTCGGAGAGAAGTCTAAGGGCCTGTCTTTCTGGACTGTGTTCCTGGAGACTTTGAACCATCCACAGGAAAATTGGGAGCTCTCAGGAGGTAATGCTGTAGTTGGATCAATCTTGAGAAAAACAAATGTGACTTTCTTTGTATCTTAAGACTGAGGCACTACTATAATTATTACAACTGAAAAAAAATTATGATGTGGAAAACAATAAAATCTAACTTTTAAGAATTTGAGTGTGTTTTGTATTATTCTGTAGTATTACCTGATCTATGTAACAATGTTATCAAAAAGGGAAAAGAACAAAATTGATCAATGTTCTGACATGGTGGGGAGGTATTAGACATCTAAAGGAGGGTTGAAGGGGGCAGATGACGGGAAGAGAAAAAGCCATAGAGACTGGTAGTGGAGGGAAAACTAGTTTACAGGTTTACCTCCCGGTCATCTACCTTCCAGAGAAAATCACAGTGGATCTGTGGTTTCCAGCCTTGGATTCTTTGACCCTAGAGGTCAATGCATATTGTGCTGGGACTCCATGAGCAATTTTATGAATCTCTAAAAGTCAGATGGAAATCATACATTTCTCTCTGCAATGGCTGTGTGGGCTAGAAAACACACACATTTCTTTGCTTTTTGCCAGGGATTCTATTGCTTGAGTGTGGGAACTGTGATTATCAGCACTGATCAGATGCTGTGTGTGGTTCCAAGGTGTATCAACGATTAATAAAAAAATGGAGTAAACAAATAATCAGTGGCCCAACAAATGTAGATTGTCTGGTGGTGAAAAATATGGCAAATTATGGTGCTCATTTGGGTAGAGGAGATTTATAAAAGAAGTTTTCAGGAAAAGGCTGGGAACCCCTGTGTACACAACTCTGCCTTCCACATTGCCTGAAACCAGATAGCTGGTCATTTTTTGTGTCTCCTCTCTTGGCTAAATGATATCTATCCTTGTGGGCTGTGCAGATGGATGGCAGCCACTGGCCTCCCTATGGAGCTGTTCTTTAAATCATTAAAAGAAGGAGACCTTTGATTTCAGAAGAGGGGAAGATTTAAGTTTTCCTTGTTGATGAACATTTAATCCTTCAAGTTCTCATTAAATGAACTTGGACCAGTCCTCCTGTAGCTTTGTTGACACAGGACTCTTTGGGTCTCTTACCTTTTTTCTCTGTTATTTTCATTTACCACCTGCTTCTTCCCTCTGCCATCTAATTGTGGGTGCTCTGCTTCTCCAGCTCCACACACATTTTCATGGCTCCTGCTTCTGACACACTGCTTCCCAATTTTCTCCTCCATCCCTGGTCCATAGTATGTCTCCTTTACAATGGTTCTATTACTATGGAGCTTCTACTCTCTGTGCCAGATGCTGGGCTGGCTCATGTGCAAAGTTCTTGCAAAGACTAGTTGCCAAATAAATGTTTCTTTTTCTACCTTACACACTGGCTTGTTATGCAGAATAAATCTGATTTTACCCTTTCCATGTGAGATCGTGTTATTAGGACACAGACAATCTCATAACTTCCCAGTCTTCCCCTGTGGTAGGAGTTGGGCAAGGGAGACTATGCACATAAGCCCTTGCAGCCTTGCCTTAAGCATCTCTAAAGGTGTCTGCCCACAGGGGAGTGGCAGGGTACAAAGGACAAATGGGATTCTGCTAGCAGTTTAAATGTCACACTGGGGCTTTGCAATTTTCCTCTGGACACCTTGGTCTGAAGCATTTAGGGAAGGACTGCTACTGTAGTCTGGAGGTCCAGAAATTAGAAAGTGGAAAGGGAGAACACCTTCCTCCAAACCTGGGCATGCACTAAAACCTTTAGCATACTCAGACTACTGTGGTGGTTGTTTAATTGTGATTCTCCCTTGCATGAAAGATCAAGCTTTCTTCAATTTGTGCCTGATTCTTTGTAGAGGACTTGGGGTTTGCTAGTGGCAATCCACAACCTGCACTATGAGGCTATGGACAGTCTGGCTCAAGATGCTTCAGTTGCCCCAACTCCAGCCTCTGCCTTTGTCTTTGCATCCCCTTCATCTCTGTGTTTTTGTGTGTCCTTTCTTGTTTCTTATTAGGACACTCATTGGATGTAGGGCTTGCTCTCTCCAGTATAGTCTCATCTTGATCCTTGGTTACATCTGCAAAGGACCTATTTTCAAGTAAGATCACATTTTGAGGCTCTGGATGGACACGAATTTTGGGGAGACACTATTCAACCCACTGCAGTGGTCAGTCTAGTATGACTCTCCTTTTCTCTGAAAGTCAGTCTCTCATCCACTTGGCAATATCATCATGCCTTATAAAATACCTTACCATCTGCAAGTGCTTTTGCATTTGGTATCTAATTTGGGCCCTTCCTTGTGAGACAAGTGGGCAGGCATTACCTTTTTTAAGTTTCATCCATAGAATCTGTGTAAGTGATCTGATCAAGGTAAGTTGCAGAGCCTGGATTTCTGCTTCTCAGAAAGCAGTGCACTGCGGTGGAATAAATGGAAAATTTAGAAATGATATTCTTGCTTGTCTCTCTTCCCTTTTGGGATGTGTGTTGGGGGAAGGGAGGCTTTGCATTTCGTTTAATTTTGTGTCCAACAATCACATTCAGTTTTTGTGGGGTGAACTCACTGAAGCTTTGACAAAAAAAAGCAACTGTAGAAACTTCTCTTCTCTCTCTGACTCTCACTTCACTGCAAAGAGGCTACATTCATTCCCAGCATCCCCTTGCCCCCCAGGCCTACTCCTTTGCAGGAGCTGTGCTACTGCACAGAAGACCTAACACACAGTTCTAGCACCATCACCACCACACTCTTCAAACCCTGTCCTCAACTCAAGAGTCTAGGCTCTGCAGAATATCCATTGGAATGGCTGCAGGCTTCCTAACATACGGTCCCTTGTGGAGAAGTTTATCAATGGGTAAAGTTTATCAAGAAGTTTATCAAGATTGAGCCTTTTTATGAAAATGAAAACTTTGCAACACATTAGACATACTAATCTAACATATAAACAGAGAATTTAAAACACACGCACGCACACACACACGCACACACACATCACATGCTCAACCGTGTGCCTGAGAAACTTTAGGCTCCAAAGTAATGTTTTGAAGTAGGAAGAGTAGACTTGGAAATGGGAAATGCAGGTATTATGGGCTCAGTTGTGTCCTTATGACCAAATTCAAATGTTGAAACCCTGACCCCCAGTGCCTCAAAGTGTGACTGTATTTGAACAAAGGACCTTTAGAATGCTTCTGCACTGTTGGTGGGAGCATGAAATAGTTCAACCCCTGTGGAAGATGGTGTGGTGATTCCTCAAATACCTAAAGGGAGAAATACCATTTGACCCAGCAATTCCATTACTGGGTATATACCCAAAGACATATAATCATTCTATTATAAAGATACCTGCACGTGTGTGTTCATTGCAGCACTATTTACAATAGCAAAGACATGGAATCAACCTAAATGCCCATCAATGATAGACTGGATAAAGAAAATGTGGTACACATATGCCATGGAATACTATATAGCCATAAAAAGGAATGAGATCATGTCCTTTGCAGGAACATAGATGGAGTTGGAAGCCATTATCCCCAGCAAACTAACGCAGGAACAGAAAACGAAATACTACATTTTCTTACTTATAAGTGGGAGATGAATGATGAGAACATATAGACACATGGGTAGGGAAACAATACACACTGGGGCCTGTCAGCAGGTGTGGGGAGGGAGAGCATTAGGAAGAATAGCTAATGGATGCTGGGCTTAATACCTAGGTGATGGGATGATCTGTGTAGCAAACCACCATGGCACATGTTTATCTGTGTAACAAACCTGCACATCCTGCACATGTATCCCTGAACTTAAAAGATGAAGAAAACAGAAAAAGAAAAAAGGACTTTTAAAGGGTAATGAAATTAAAATGAGGTCATCAGCTGGGTTCTAATCCAATCTGACTGATGTCCTTATAAGAAGAGGAAATTTGGACACACATGAGACACCAGAGATGCCTGTGCACAGAGACCACTTGAAGAGGCAGCGAGAGGGAGGTCAAGGAGAGAGGTCTCAGGAGAAACCAACGCTGCTGACACCCCGATCTTGGACTTCCAGCCTCCAGCACTGTGAGAAAATAAATTTGTGTTCGTTAAGTCATCCAGTCTGTGGTATTTTGTTTTGACAGCCGTAACAAACTAATACAGCAAGTGCCAATGCTTGCTTTTAGGGTATTTCTTGACTTCTTTAGGCCTCAATTTCCTCATTAGTAAAATGAGGATTACAGTATCTCTTTCTTCTACCCCACTTGAGATAACATTTACAATTTTTTTATATAAATTAAATTCCATCCAAATAAAATATAATAATTATAAAATCCATCATCCATGTTGTTCAGTCCTAGAACAGCATCAGGGTGAAAAAACGTGGCCACACATCTAAAAGAATAGCTCAGGACTTTTCATTGTTATGTCTTGAGCACCACGGAGAAGACATAAATCATCATCTCCAATTTCCTAGCTCTTGCCCCCCTTGCCCCTGTCATTTCCTAGCACTCAGGCAGAGGAGCCTGATGATGGACAAGTTAGAATCTTCTTTAGAGGGGTGGGGCAATAGAAGGATAGGGACACACAAAGACATTAAATGTGATGAGGTAGATGTTATTAGGTTGGAGACCAGAAAACTGCTTTTGGCTCAAAGGATGGGAATGGTAGATGGTCATGGCCATAGTCTCAGGCCATGTCTACCCAGCTGAATCATAGACTCTCCAGGTAGTGAAGAATGCTTCTTAGGGTGCTAGGGAGGCTCCACATTGCAGTTCTGGTGCAGTTTGTGGGAGCTCCTGGGGCTCCTGACTTCTTTAGTGCTGAGAGAAGAAAACACATCAGGCAAACAATCCTTTCCAGTTGTACTGGTAGATCAGTGATTTACAAGGAGTGCTGGGAGGTTGCCTCCCTACCCCTAATCCCACTCCCAGGGATATTTTTGGTTGTCACAACTTAGTTGGTGGGGGGTGCTACTGGCATCTAGTGGGTAGAGGTGAGGGTGCTGTTAAACATCCTGCAGTGCCCAGGACAGCCCCACGACAAAGAATGGTCTGGTCCCCAGTACCAACAGTGGTGAGGATGAGAAATCCTGCTGTGGACCCTCTTGGTTGTCTCTGGCCACCACAAGCTCTCATCCCCTGCCTCCTTTCCCAATCTCTGCATTGTTCTGACCTAAATCTAACCCAGTCTCCGGGGATCAACTTCTGAGGAAGGAAATAGGCTATTTCTGGGAGAGTAGATGGGAGCTTGAAATTAAGGAATTCTGATTGCGGGTCGGAGAGAAAAGGGAGGTCAGAGCTGTTTGATTTCCTTGCCATTAAAATTGGGAAGCAGCGTTTAAAGAATGAAGAGGAACAAAGGGCACATATGCTAAGAGGATCATTGCACGCAAATAAAATGCAGTTCGAGCCAAAAAGCAGGGAATTGAAACAGGCTGTAAATAAACGGCATCCATTTGCAGATGAAAAGACGACAGTGGCTCCCATCAGCCCTGAAAAAGCATGTTGACTTGGCAAACAAATTTCACATTGACATTTCCCAGCTACCACAGGATGACAAAGGCACTAAAATACCAAAAAACAATCTGATCTCAGCGGCGGTGGTACTGCTTTAGCAATGTTTTGTACCAGTGCGGGGTTTCACAATGCCGCGTTGGTGAGACGCTGCCCTTTCCAAACTTCCATGGAAATATTTTCCATCATTTTGACATTTCATTTAAAATGAAATATAGGAGATATTAAAAATTCATGTTCATGACAGGTATTATTTGTTTGACTTTGAAATACACAGTGAACACACTGTTAATGAACAGTGAGGGAAGTGTCAGTATTGTGTGCGCGTGCATATTCATGGACTGCTCCCTGACTTCAGAAGAAAACAATTGCAGAATCAAAGAGGCTTGACCTTTTATGGTTCTAAAATCCATGAGTGTGTGGTTATGAATAATTGAATATGGAATAATAAAAATGACCCTTTTTTGGGGTAGTTCAGGTAAAAGCAAAATGCCATGACTTTATCCTGGAAACATGAACCTCAATTATTTCTGAATTTGCATGAATTACATGAATATCTCACTTGAAACATTACTGGGGATGCAATCACATTAATTTATCCAACTGCCAGCATGCCGTCTGTGTTTCTCTGTTGTCTTTCTTCCACCCCAAGGACTGTGCAATCCTCGGGCTTGGAGGGAAAACGCTTCCCCATTTTGTATCGTCTATTCTCCTCTCATTTAGAACCTAAGAGGAAATTGCTTTTTCCTAGGCTAGGAGACACTTTGCTATGGTTTGAATGTGTCCCCCAAAGTTTATGTGTTAGAAAATTAATCCCCAATGTAATGGTGTTTTGGGGTGAGGCCTAATAAGAGGTGACTGGGGTGTGAGGGATCTGTCTTCATGAATGGACTAATGTCATTATCTGGGGAGTGGATTAGTTGTTGCAAGAGTAGATTTTTTTTTTCTTTTAGTTTTTTTTGAGACAGAGTCTCGCTCTGTCACCCAGGCTGGAGTGCAGTGGCACGATCTCGGCTCACTGCGAGCTCTACCTCTCAGGTTCATGCCATTCTCCTGCCTCAGCCTCCCGAGTAGCTGGGACTACAGGTGCCCGCCATCACGCCTGGCTAATTTTTTGTATTTTTAGTAGAGATGGGGTTTCACCGTGTTAGCCAGGATGGTCTCGATCTCCTGACCTCGTGATCTGCCCACCTTGGCCTCCCAAAGTGCTGGGATTACAGGCGTGAGCCACCGCACCCAGCAGTAGATTTGTTACAACAGCAAGTTGGCCCCTCTCTTGCTGTCTCTCCTGCCTTTCTGCTTTCCACCATGGAATGACGCAGCAAGAAAGCCCTTGCCAGACGTGGACCTCTCCACCTTGGACTGACTAGCCTCCAGAACTGTAAGGTATACATTTCTTTTCATCATAAATGACCCAGTCTGTGGTATTCTGTTACAGCAACATAAAAACAGATAAAGACATCCTTTTTCTGCATTGTTCTGGGTGAGGGGAAGGAAAAGGACTGTTTTGTGTCTATTACCATTAGTAAAAGAGAAGGTAGTGATGTTGGGTGGGGCCGCTATATGAAAATGAGAAGAAAAGGGTTGGAAGGAGAACATATTTCCTCACTTAGACCAAAGAGGGTAGCCTTCTATTTTGTTTTATTCAAAAAACATAATCAAATTTACTGTTATTACTTTTTAAAATGAAGATGTAGGATTGTTGTATTCTTAGAGTGTTCTATCATGTCAAATTCTGTGAACACATCCCAGTTTTCTCACTAACTGCCTTTGTAAATTAAATCAGAGTTTCATTTATTCACGGATCTTTCCAGAATGCCTGCCACGTGCTGGGCACAGGGGAGAGACAGGTTCTGGGCCTTGCACACCTTACAGTCTAGTGGGGAAAGACAAATCGGAAACTGGTAGTTACGAGTGAGGTGCAATGCCCGCAGGGAGGGTAGGTTGCTGCTGGCCCACAGGGCAGGGTCCCAGCCTGGTCTGGAAGTTCAGAAAGAAGCTCCCTGGTAGGCTTGAAGGAGGCGTGGGAGTCGTCCCGGCAGAGGAAACAGCAGGTGTGAGGGCCTGAGGAGAGATGCTTTTCCAAGATGACCTCTCAGTTGCCACAAGGGTAACAACAGCAGGAAACTCCCAAAGAAATTGGCTTTCGGGGATGAAATATGGTGGGATTCATGAGGCCTGGGTTCTAGTATTGGTTTTGCCATATGTTAAGGAAGAGAGAGGTTGTGAGATTTGTTCAAGGTCACATAATCTGTTACCTCATTCGTAATTTCCGTGTGTGTGGGATAGCATGGGGCATGAGGGGTTTGGGGTTGGTTTAGTGATCTGAAATCCTATTTTTGAACACTAAATCATCTTTCATGTGTATCCATGTATGTAAAGGGTATTGTAATTCAACATGAGTGCCTCCCCCTGTAAGATTTTCTTTTAAAATTATGTATATCTCATGAGATATGGCACTAGAAAATAAGCTCTAAGAAAAAGAAAACTTGTCCTTGTTCACTATTGCTCATGAGAGTTCCAGGCACATAGTGAGTGTCTAATAAATGCGGCTGAATGAATAAGTAAATGTTATTAAAAATTAACAACTTACCTGTCAGTTAACATCACTGTGAAGCAAGCAAGTTGAACACAAATATAGGAAAATGGACTGGTCCCTAGGTCAGGCAAGTTTGCCTGGAGGAAAAGTGGGGCAAAGCGTCTGTGAGTTGAGTGAAGTTTTCATTCTCCATCCAGATTTTTTAGCATCAAGTACATTTGTCTTTTATGTCAGCAAGTTTAACATACCTTAATTTTCAACAAAGCAAAAGTGGACTCCAAGAAGGAGATGGTTAGAGAGCAAAACTTTGAGTAGATATATCTTTTAACTACTTACCATCCCTGCACATCTTCAACATGGGCCGTTGAAAGTTGACTACTGTGTATCTAATAGCTGATTCTCCTGACCATTAAATATGAGAATTTGTTTCCTTGATCCAACTGCAAGGTGAGTTTTGATACAAAACAACTGATTATGTACTCTAGCTGCACACATCAGCTTGCTGATTATGTGAAACCTCATAAGGAATTATAGTCAACGCCAATCATTGTGTAAGTGAAGGTCAAATTTTACATTTTCTGTTGGTGTCATCAGCATTTTTAGGATAAATCTTTGAAGCACACAAATTAATATTGGGATACCATGTCAGCTCTGAAGGCATGTGTGAGAAATTAAATGCCTGTGGACTACGTAAGACAGCATGTGGGAGAGAGAGAAAAAATACCAGAGTCCGTATGCACAGAATTGTTGGTTTAAACTACAAGGACTATGACCAGTCAGCTTTTTAAAAGTGCCAAACACAGCTCAGATATTTGGGTTAGTCAAAAATACTGCTTCCAAATTTAAATCTTCAGTCAGTGAGTAGCTGTGGAGAAAGATGCACATACATGTATGTACACGCACATATGGATATATGCATTGCTGGAGCTCCACTAAAAATTATAGCTGGGAGTGCATTTGTAGAGGCAATATAGATAGGTGGGTAGGTAGGTAGACAGATGGTATGGTAATTAAAAGCGATTCCCCTGGATTAAGACAAGCTTGGGCTCAAATCCTGACTCCACCACTTACTTCCTGTGTGACTTTTCTGAGCCTCAGTTTCCCTCCTATGTAAAATAGGAGTATAATAGTACTATTTACCTCATAGGGTTTCTATTAGTTAGCTTTTGCTGTAATAAAGCCGCATAATATACAACCACAAAACCTCAGTGGCATACAACAAGCATTTATTACTCATGTGTCTGGAGTCACCTGGGTTTGGCTAGGCAGCTCTGCTGATCTTGACACAGCTTGATCACTTTTCTGGGTGTTGACTGGCTATTGGTTAATCGAGGATAGCTTCATCTGGGATGATTCACGTGACTGGCTGTGCTCCATGCATCTTTCATCTTCCAGCAGGCTAGCTTAGGCGTAGTCTTGTGGTGGTGGAAGGGGGCAAGAGCAACAAGCAGAAGCACAGAAGCACTTTTTAAGCCTCTGATTACTTTGTGGTTGCTAATACGCTATTGACCAGGGTTATCACATGGCTGAGCCTTAACTCAGAATGGGATGCAATACAGTTACATGCAAAGAATGCGGATAAAAGGAGAGATGAAGAATTGGGCACATTATGCAATCGACCTACTGTAGGATAATGAGACTTAAATGAGACAATAGTCAGTACTCAGCACATGGCAATCATTTAATAAATGGTAGTGGTTGTCATTATTGTTACTCCCTATTTACATCACAACTAGCATCTATCATGGTTTTAATTTTTTCAACTGTTCTTTGTGTGTTACTTTATAAGCTTATAGAAATTCTTGCTTTAAAACAGAATGAAGAGATTTGGGCTCAAAGCCTTGTTATCAAACCTCCTCTTAATATACCCTTACTATGTTATATGGTAAAAAGGAGTGTTTGCTAGGGATCCAGACAGACACTGGTTAAGTACTGACTTTGAAAACTTTTTCTTTGACCTTGTATATCTACTTCTCAGTCTCTTTAGCTGCAAAATGCTGATAATTTGCTTTATCATGCTAGGCTTTTTGGGAAGATTAAATAAGAAAAATATGTTTTATATCTTTCTCAATGTTTGTTACACAGTGTTTATAACTTTAGTAATCTATATTTGTAGAAAAATGAGAAAAACACTTATCAGAATTATACTATATAGAAACAGTGACAATTATTACTAATTATTGATTATAATTTTATATGCATATGTTTCCAAAATTAGGATTTTATTACTTATCCTATTCTAAAAATTGTTTTCTTCACTTAATATAATGACAATTTTTTTATCCATTCATCTGTTGATGGACACTGAAGTTGTTTCCATGTCGTCCCTGTTGCGAATAATGCTGCAATGAACATGGGAGTGCAGATACCTCCTCTAGCCACTGGTATATAGCCAGAAGTGGGATCGCTGGATCACGTGGTAGTTCTGATTTTAGCTTTTTGAGGAACCTTTATAATGGCAGAATCAGTTTATATTCCCACCAACAGTATACAGGGGTATCCTTTTCTTCATATGCTTACCAGTCTTTTTGATAATAGCCATCCCATCATCCTATCTCATTATGGTTTTAATTTGCATGTCCTTTATGATTAATGATATTGAGCACCTTCTTATGTACCTGTCTGTTGGCCATTTTAATGTCTTCTTTAGAATATGTGTATTTGAGTCCTTTGCTCATTTTTTAATCAACTTTTTTTTCCCCGATTGAGTTGTGTGAGTTCCTCATATATTTTGAATATTAACCCCTTATCTGGTGTACAGTTTAAAAATATTTTCTTCCATTCTGTAGATTGCCTTTTCATTTTGTTGTTCCCTTTATTGTGCAGAAGCTTTTAAGTTTGATGTAGTCCCACTTGTCTGTTTTTGCTTTTGTAACTTGTGCTTTTGGTATCATATCCAAAAAATCATTGCCAAGACTAATGTCAAGGTGATTTCCCTTAGATTTCCTAGACTGTGGTGTACACATATACAATGGAATATTATGCATCCATAAAAAGAAATAAATTCGGCCATTTGTGATAACATTGATGAATCTTCAGGGCATTATGCTAAGTGAAATAAGTCAGACAAAGAAAGACAAATAATGCCCACATATGTGTAATCTAAATAAGTTGAACTCACAGAAAAAGAGATGGTTGCCAGGGGTTGGAGAGTGAGGAAAATGGGGAGATGTTGGTTAAAGGCCACAAACTTTCAATTATAAGATGAATAAATTCCAGAAATCAAATGAGCAGCATGGTGACAATAGGGAATAATAAATACTGTACCGTATACTTGAAATTTGCAAAGAGAGTTGATCTTAAATATTCTCACCACAAAACAAAAATGGTAAGTAGGTGAGGTGATAAAATTGTTAACTAACTTGATTATGATAATCATTTCACTATATATATATATATAGTGGCCGGGTGTGGTAGCTCACGCCTATAATCCCAGCACTTTGGGAGGCCGAGGCGGGCGGATCACCTGAGGTTGGGAGTTCGAGACCAGCCTGACCAACATGGAGAAACCCCGTCTCTACTAAAAATACAAAATTAGCCGGGTGTGGTGGTACATGCCTGTAATCCCAGCTACTCGGGAGGCTGAGGCAGGAGAATCACTTGAACCCAGGAGGCGGAGGTTCAGGTGAGCCGGAGATGGTGCCATTGTGCTCCAGCCTGAGCAACAAGAGCAAAACTCTGTCTCAAAATATATATATGTATATAACATCAGTGTGTTGTACACCATAAATTTACACAATTTTGTTTGTCAATATACCTCAATACAGCTAGAAAAAAAATTTTAAGAAATGACATTCTTCCACATGAACAAATATAGATCTACAGCAATAATTTTAATAAATGTATCCTATGTATTGTGTGGATATCTTCTCATTTATGAAACCAACATCCTATTGTTGAATCTTTAGGTTATTTCTAATTTTTTTTTTTTTTTACCATTAATGGCACTACAATAAGTATCTTTTATATTTTTATCCATCTGTCAACTTGTTTCTTTAGGTTAAATTTCTGGAAGTAAAATTGCTGGGTTAAAGATCAGTTACTTTGTAAAATAACTTTTTATCGTCAAATACGTATGTTTTGTACATTTAGAAAAGTACAAAAAATAGCTTTTAAAGGGTGGCTACTGAATCTATGGATGCTGCCCCAGGAGTGGGAGCTGTTGTATCTTCTGCTCTCTTCTACTTCCTGTTGTAACCAATAAAAGCTGTTTGTACCATTAAAAAAATAAGTAGAAGTACACAAAGTACACAAAATGGAAGTGTAAAGCTCAGCCAATCATTGTAAACAAACACTCATGTAATCACCATCCAGCTCAAGAAACAAAACAGTGCCAGCCCCTAGAAACACTTCCTCTGTGTCCCCTGTCAATGACCAACTTTGCTTACTTCCCAAAGGTAACCATGATCCAGGCTTTTAATACCATAGTTTAGGTTTGCTTGTTTTTGAATTTCACATGAATGGGCTCATGTTATGTGTATTCTTTTGTTTCTGGTTTCTTTCAATCAACATTCCATTTGTGTTTGTGAGATTCAACCATATTGCTTCACATGAACATTGTTCACTCATTTCATTGTTGTATATTATTTCATTCTATAAATACATACTTTATTTTACTGTTGCTGAACATTTTGGGTTATTACCATTTGGACTCAAGTATAATGTTGCTATTTTCTTAAGAGCATATGTGCTTTTTTGGTGTGTAGGTGTGTGCATTTCTGTCAGGCATATTCCTAGGAGTGCAATTGCAGGATCATAAATTCTGAGTATGTTCGTTTTTAGTAAATAGTGCCAAAGTCTTCCAAGGTGATTGTTCTAATTAACACTTCCTTCCACCTGCAGTATATTTAAATTCCTGTTTGTTTCACATTCTCTTTAACACTTGAGATATATATATATATAAAAAACAACAAACAAACAAAAAAAACAGGAAGCTATTCCAGTGGGTGCATTGTGGTTTTACCTTGTATTTCTCCAATAACAATGACGTTAAACACCATTTCATGTGTTTGAGCCACTTGGATATTCTTGAGATGTGCTTGCTCAAATCCCTTGCCCATTTTTCTACTGGTTATTTGACTTTTTAAGCATTTATTTGTAAGCGTTCTTTTATATTATGGATAAAGGCTTTTGTTGAAAAATGTGTTGCAAATATATTTTCTTATACTTTAGTTTGCTTTTATACTCTCTTCACAGTGTCTTTAGATAAACATAACTTCTTAAATGCCTAAGGAGTCAAACGTATCTTTTCTTCCTACTCTCTCCATTACTTTTTTTGTTTTTTTGTCCTGTTTTAAGACAACTTTTCCTGACTTGGATGTCTTAGTCAGTTTTGCCTGCTATAACAAAGTGCCATAGACTTGTGGCTTATAAATAGCAGAATTTATTTCTTGCAGTTCTGGAGGCTGAAAGTCCAAAGTCAGGGTGCCAGATTGGCTGGGCTCTGGTGCTTCTTGTATCTTCACATGGAGGAAATAGGGCTAGAAAGCACTTTATAAGCACACGAATCCCATCAAATTATCTAGTTACCTCCCAAAGGCTTCACCTCCTAATACCAGCACACTGAGGGTTAGGATGTCAACATGTGAAACCTTGGGGTGGGGGATGGGGGCGCTATAGACATTTAGTCCATAAAAGACGACAACAATCTCTTATATCATCTTCTGGAAACTTGTTCTTTGTTTTGCCTTTCACGTTTGGGTTTACAGTCGGCCTAGAATTGAGTTTTGCATAGAATGAAGTAGGAGTCAAATTTCATTGTTTCCTAATATGTACATCCCATTGTCCGGGCACCCTTTAGTAACAATTTGGGTTTTTGCCCATTGCTTTGCGGTTCGCCTTTATTTTAAATCAATGTCCACAAATCAGTCTATCTGTTTTTGAGCTCTGTATTCAATCCATTGATCTATTTGCCTAAGCTTTAGTCTCTGAAGGATATTAAGTTTTTAAAAAGGCTTTTGTCACACACTGGAGGGGGCTATTTATTTGCTACTTAAAAAAAATGTATTAGGTACCTTTTCAATTCTTTTGGGTATATGCTTAGGAGAGAAGTTGCTGGACTGTATGGTAAGTCTGTGTTTAACTTTTTGAGGAGTTGCCAACTTTCTTTTTATAGTGGCAGCCCCATTCCCACCTGCAATGTAAGAGTGTACTATTTTTTCCACATCCTCACCAACACATTTTAAAAAAAATTATTATACTTTAAGTTCTAGAGTTCATGTGCAGAACATGCAGGTTTGTTACATAGGTATACATGTGCCATGTTGGTTTGCTGCACCCATCAACTCGTCATTTAGGTGTTTCTCCTAATGCTATCCCTTCCCCAGCCCCACACTCCCCAACAGGCCCCGGTGTGTGATGTTCCCTGCCCTGTGTCCATGTGTTCTCACTGTTCAATTCCCACCTGTGAGTGAGAACATGCGGTGTTTGGTTTTCTGTCCTTGTGATAGTTTGCTCAGAATGATGGTTTCCAGCTTCATCCGTGTCCCTGCAAAGGACATGAATTCATCCTTTTTATGGCTGCATAGTATTCCATGGTGTATATGTGCCACAATTTCTTAATCCAGTGTATCATTGTTGGACATTTGGGTTGGTTCCAAGACTTTGCTATTGTGAAGAGTGCTGCAGTAAACATACGTGTGCATGTGTCTTTATAGTAGCATGACTTATAATCCTTTGGGTATATACCCAGTAATGGGATGGCTGGGTCAAATGGTATTTCTAGTTCTAGATCCTTGAGGAATTGCCACACTGTCTTTCACAATGGTTGAACTAATTTACACTTCTACCAACAGTGTAAAAGTGTTCCTATTTCTCCACATCCTCTCCAGCATTTGTTGTTTCCTGACTTTTTAATGATCGCCATTCTAACAGGTGTGAGATGGTATCTCATTGTGGTTTTGATTTGTATTTCTCTGATGACCAGTGATGATGAGCATTTTTTCATATGTCTGCTGGCTGCATAAATGTCTTCTTTTGAGAAGTGTCTGTTCATATCCTTTGCCCACTTTTTGATGGGGTTGTTTGTTTTTTTCTTGTAAATTTGTTTAAGTTCTTTGTAGATTCTGGATATTAGCCCTTTGTCAGATGGGTAGATTACAAAAATTTGCTCCCATTCTATAGGTTGCCTGTTCACTCTCATGGTAGTTTCTTTTGCTATGCAGAAGCTCTTTAGTTTAATTAGATCCCATTTGTCTATTTTGGCTTTTGTTGCCATTGCTTTTGGTGTTTTAGACATGAAGTCTTTGCCCATGCCCATGTCCTGAATGGTGTTGCCTAGGTTTTCTTCTAGGATTTTTATGGTGTTAGGTCTTACATTTGAGTCTTTAATCCATCTAGAGTTAATTTTTGTATAAGGTGTAAGGAAGGGATCCAGTTTCAGCTTTCTACATATGGCTAGCCAGTTTTCCCAGCACCATTTATTAAATAGGGAATGCTTTCCCTATTGCTTATTTTTGTCAGGTTTGTCAAAGATCAGATGGTTGTGGATGTGTGGTGTTATTTCTGAGGCCTCTGTTCTGTTCCCTTGGTTTATATATCTGTTTTGGTACCAGTACCATGCTGCTTTGGTTACTGTAGCCTTGTAGTATAGTTTGAAGTCAGGTAGCATGATGCCTCCAGCTTTGTTCTTTTGGCTTAGGATTGTCTTGGCAATGCGGGCTCTTTTTTGGTTCCTTATGAACTTTAAAGCAGTTTTTTCCAATTCTGTGAAGAAAGTCGGTGGTAGCTTGATTGGGATGGCATTGAATCTATAAATTACCTTGGGCAGTATGGCCATTTTCACGATATTGATTCTTCCTATCCATGAGCATGGAATGTTCTTCCATTTGTTTGTGTCCTCTTTTATTTCGGTGAGCAGTGGTTTGTAGTTCTCCTTGAAGAGGTCCTTCACATCCCTTGTTAAGTTGGATTCGTAGGTATTTTATTCCCTTTGTAGTAATTGTGAATGGGAGTTCACTCATGATTTGGCTCTCCGTTTGTCGTTACTGGTATACAGGAAAGTTTGTGATTTTTGCACATTGATTTTGTATCCTGAGAGTTCGCTGAAGTTGCTTATCAGCTTAAGGCGGTTTTGAGCTGAGACAATGGGGTTTTCTAAATATACAGTCATGTCATTTGCAAACAGAAGCAATTTGACTTCCTCTTTTCCTAATTGAATACCCTTTATTTCTTTCTCTTGCCTGATTGCCCTGGCCAGAACTTCCAACACTATGTTGAATAGGAGTGGTGAGAGAGGGTATCCTTATCTTGTTCCGGTTTTGAAAGGGAATGCTTCCAGTTTTTGCCTATTCAGTATGATATTGGCTGTGGGATTGTCATAAATAGCTCTTATTATTTTGAGATACATTCCATCAATACCTAGTTCATTGAAAGTTTTTAGCATGAAGTGTTGTTGAATTTTGTCAAAGGCCTTTTCTGCATCTATTGAGATAAGTATGTGGTTTTTGTCATTGGTTCTGTTTATGTGATGGATTACATTTATTGATTTGCATATGTTGAACCAGCCTTGCATCCCAGGGATGAAGCCAACTTGTTCGTGGTGCATAAGCTTTTTGATGTGCTGCTGGATTCGGTTTGCCAGTATTTTATTGAGGATTTTTGCATCAATGTTCATCAGGGATATTGGTCTAAAATTCCCTTTTTTTGTTGTGTCTCTCCCCGGCTTTGGTATCAGGATGATGCTGGCTTCATAAAATGAGTTAGGGAGGATTCCCTCTTTTTCTATTGATTGGAATAGTTTCAGAAGGAATGGTACCAGCTCCTCTTTGTACCTATGGTAGAATTCGGCTGTGAATCCGTCTGGTCCTGGACTTTTTTTGGTTGGTAGACTATTAATTATTGCCTCAATTTCAGAACCTACTATTTGTCTATGCAGAGATTCAACTTCTTCCTGGTTTAGTCTTGGGAGGGTGTATGTGTCCAGGAATTTATCCATTTCTTCTAGATTTTCTAGTTTATTTGCATGGAGGTGTTCGTAGTATTCTCTGATGGTAGTTTGTATTTCTTTGGGATCAGTAGTGATATCCCCTTTATCATTTTTTGTTGCATCTATTTGATTCTTCTCTCTTTTCTTCTTTATTAATCTTGCTAATGGTCTATTTTGTTGATCTTTTCAAAAACAAGTTTCTGGATTCATTGATTTTTTGAAGGGTTTTTTGTGTCTCTATCTCCTTCAGTTCTGCTCTGATCTTAGTTATTTCTTGCCTTCTGCCAGCTTTTGAATTTTTGCTCTTCCTTCTCTAGTTCTTTCAATTGTGATGTTAGGGTGTCAATTTTAGATCTTTCCTGCTTTCTCTTGTGGACATTTAGTGCTATAAATTTCCCTCTACACACTGCTTTCAATGTGTCCCAGAGATTCTGGTATGCTGTGTCTTTGTTCTCATTGTTTTCAAAGAACATCTTTATTTCTGCCTTCATTTTGCTATTTACCCAGTAGTCATTCAAGAGCAGGTTGTTCAGTTTCCATGTAGTTGTGTGGCTTTGAGTGAGTTTCTTAATCCTGAGTTCTAATTTGTTTGCACTGTTGTCTGAGAGACAGTTTGTTGTGATTTCTGTTCTTTTACATTTACTGAAGAGTGTTTTACTTCCAATTATGTGGTCAATTTTAGAATAAGTGTGATGTGGTGTTGAGAAGAATGTATATTCTGTTGATTTGGGGTGGAGAGTTCTGTAGATGTCTATTAGGTCTGCTTGGTCCAGAGCTGAGTTCAAGTCCTGGATATCCTTGTTAACCTTCTGTCTTGTTGATCTGTCTAATATTGACAGTGGGGTGTTTAAATCTCCCACTATTATTGTGTGGGAGTCTAAGTCTCTTTGTAGGTCTCTAAGAACTTGCTTTATGAATCTGGGTGTTCCTGTGTTGGGTGCATGTATATTTAGGATAGTTAGTTCTTCTTGTTGAATTGATCCCTTTACCATTATATAGTGGCCTTCTTTGTCTCTTTTGATCTTTGTTGGTTTAAAGTCTGTTTGATCAGAGACTTGGATTTCAACCCCTGCTTTTTTTTGCTTTCCATTTGCTTGGTAGATCTTCCTCCCTCACTTTGTTTTGAACCTATGTTTGAACCTCTGCATGTGAGGTGGGTCTCCTGAATACAGCACACTGATGGATCTTAACTCTTTATCCAGTTTGCCAGTCTGTGTCTTAATTGGGGCATTTAGCTCATTTACATTTAAGGTTAATATTGTTACGTTTGAATTTGATCCTGTCTTTATGATGTTAGCTGGTTATTTTGCATATTAATTGATGCGGTTTCTTCGTAGCATCAATGGTCTTTACAATTTGGCATGTTTTCGCAATGGCTGGTACCAGTTGTTCCTTTCCATGTTTAGTGCTTTCTTTGAGAGCTCTTGTAAGGCAGGCCTGGTGGTGACAACATCTCTCAGCATTTGCTTGTCTTTTTTTTTTTTTTTTTTGAGATAGAGTCTCGCTCTGTCACCTGGGCTAGAGTGCAGTGGTGGGATCTTGGCTCACTGCAAGCTCCGCCTCCCGGGTTCACGCCATTCTCCTGCCTCAGCCTCCCAAGTAGCTGGGACTACAGGCGCCCGCCACCACACCTGGCTAATTTTTTATATTTTTAGTAGAGATGGGGTTTCACTGTGTTAGCCATGATGGTCTTGATCTCCTGACCTTGTGATCCACCCTCCTCGGCCTCCCAAAGTGCTGGGATTACAGGCGTGAGCCACCATGCCTGGCCGGCATTTGCTTGTCTTGAAAGGATTTTATTTCTCCTTCGCTTATAAAGCTTAGTTTGGCTGGATATGAAATTCTGGGTTGAAGATTCTTTTCTTTAAGAAGTTGAACATTGGCCCCCACTCTCTTCTGGCTTGTAGGGTTTCTCCCAAGAGATCTGCTGTTAGTCTGCTGGGCTTCCCTTTGTGGGTAACCCGACCTTTCTCTCTGGCTGCCCTTAACATTTTTTCCTTCATTTCAACCTTGGTGAATCTGACAATTATGTGTCTTGGGGTTGCTCTTCTCAAGGAGTATCTTTGTGGTGTTCTCTATGTTTCCTGAATTTGAATGTTGGCCTGCCTTGCTAGGTTGGGGAAGTTCTCCTGGATAATATCCTGAAGAGTGTTTTCTAACTTGGTTCCATTCTCCCTGTCACTTTCAGGTACACCAGTCAAATGTAGATTTGGTCTTTTCCCATAGTCCCATATTTGTTCGTTTCTTTTCACTCTTTTTTCTCTAACCTTGTCTTCTCACTTGATTTCATTAATTGATCTTCAATCACTGATATCCTTTCTTCCACTTGATCAAATCGGCTATTGAAGCTTGTGCATGCGTCGCAAAGTTCTCATGCTGGGTTTTAAGCCCCATCAGGTCATTTAAGGTCTTCTCTACACTCTTTATTCTAATTAGCCTTCGTCTAACCTTTTTTCAAGGTTTTTAGCTTCCTTGCGATGAGTTAGAACATGCTTCTTTAGCTCAGATAAGTTTGTTATTACTGACCTTCTGAAGCCTACTTCTGTCAACTTGTCAAACTCATTCTACATCCAGCTTTGTTCCCTTGCTGGCGAGGAGCTGTGATCCTTTGGAGGAGAAGAGGCACTCTGGTTTTTAGAATTTTCAGCTTTTCTGCTCTGGTTTCTCCCCATCTTGGTGGTTTTATCTACCTTTGGTCTTTGATGTTGGTGACCTACAGATGGGGTTTTGGTGTGGATGTCCTTTTTGTTGATGTTGATGCTATTCCTTTCTGTTTGTTAGTTTTCCTTCTAACAGCCAGGCCTCTCAGCTGCAGGTCTGTTGGAGTTTGCTGGAGGTCCCAGAAATAGATTTCTTTCAAAAGTAATTGCAGATTCCAAGGACAGATACACTGGGCTGACCTCTGCCCAGTTTTGCAGGCTGGGACATCAAGATCAATGAGCATTCAGTGTCTAGCAAGGGCCCACTCTCTGCTTCATAGATGGTGTCTTCTCGCTGCATCTTCATGTAGCAGAAGGGGCACATCGTTTTTATTAAACTGAAAAAAATCATAGCAGTTCTAATGGGTATAAAGTGGTATCTCATTGTGGTTTTCATTTGCATTTATGTAATAACTAATGATGTTGAACATCTTTTCATATACTTCTTGGCCATTTGTATATCTTTTTGGAGAAATGTCTATTGTCTTTTGCCCTTTGTTAAAATTGGGTTATTTGCATTTTTCTTGTTGAGTGGTAAGAGTTCTTTATATATTCTGGATATATGATTTACAAATATTTTCTCTCTATAGGTTGGCTTTTCACTTTTAAAATAGTCTTCTTGGATGCACACATTTTTAAATTTTGATTAAGTCCCATTGGTCTATGTTTTTACTTTCATTTATTGTGCTTTTGGTGCTATATCTAATAACTTACTGCCAAATCCAAGGCCATGAATATTTACTCCTATTTTTTTCTAAGAATTTTATAGTTTTAGCTCTTATATTTAGATTGTTGATCTATTTTGAGTTAGTTTTTGTGTATGGTGTGAGGTAGGGGCCCAGTTTCATTCATTTGCATGTGGATATTCAATTGTCCCAGCAGGCCATATGCAGTTTTATTTGGGAGGTGTTGTGAGATGAATTTTCGCTGTTTGCTGTGACTTTCCTGAGATGTGTGTTTTGTGTTTATGGCCCTTTCTACAGTGCTGAAGGCTGAGCATTCCTCACACTCACAGAAATATGCATTAAAATTGAGAATATGACACCTCCTCTCCTTCCTTTATTTCCCTGGCTATATCAAAGAAAAGGTGCTTCAGTTTAAGGAAAAACTAGAAAAAGCAGAGTAATGGGATAAAGTGAATTGGGATTAAGTTAGTCTAGATTCTGCATTGACTAAGGAAGTTTTCCCATTTCCCTGTCTGGAAGATTAATGCAGGTGTCACTAATTCTTTTTCTAGAAATGGGAAAGCTATGATACCAGGTGACTAAATAAAAATGACCTAGAAGACTGGTTAAAAATATAGATTCCAGGGGTCAACCCTCTGAAGTTTGTATTGAGACCTAAGCACCTGTATTTTCAAAAATGCTATATAAACACAATAATTCCATTGCACAGCTAGGCTGGAAATCTTTGAGTTCTCAAGTTTACTCCCTGAATTCTGCAAGATTATTGAAACCTATTTGAATGAATAATATTTATCCACATCATTTGCTAACTAACAATTTTTGTGTATGTATATCTTTTTCTTCTTTGATCCTGTAAGATTGGGAAGTGTTACTGTTCTTATTTATCTTTATATCCTCAATGACATCCAGTAAGTATTAAAAGGCTATCATAAATTTAAACCGTAAATATTGTGCACATTTTGTCAGCTTATATGAAGATATTGGTGTGTTAGTTTCTACACTGACTAGAGTTTCAAGGGTTACCTGTTTATCTGTTTGCTTTTACTTTCACGATAGGATTTCCTTCTCTTGCTTTTTGCCCTTCTATTTAGCACTTCTTGTTTGCTACCCTACGTTGTATCTCTTGCTGTATAGACTTGCATGTTGCTACACGATCCCAAAAGAAACTTGTCTTGGTGTGATTGGCTGGGTGGTTATCTCAGCCAAGGAGATTAGAAAACTCACATCTCTGGACTCTCAGTCCTAAGCCCTTTTCACTAACTGACAATTCTGCCTCTCTTCCATCCTGTGAATAAGAGAAAGTTTTCTTTTGTCTCCTTTTCAAAAACACAGCCCTTTTGCAGCTCCCTCACTTCCCATGGAGATGGTCCATTTGAGCCCTCAGGGTCTTGCATGGCAGAATGGCTGCTGTTGCAGAGATAAAGCCAATGAAACAAATGCCATCAAGTCTTTCTCTAAGCTCCTGGTAAATGGATTTACATGCAGCAGCCATGGAACAAACTGAAACAGTAATTGACCTCGTGGACTGCCTCTGATTATTCAAGGTACAGTAATCTCAAGGGGCCTCATTCATCTCTTTGCTGGAGTCTTAGCTGACTGCAGAATAATTATAGGGAATTCAAGTTAAGGCTTAGAAAGACTTGTCACTGGCTGGTGGATACCACTGGCTTAATAAAACTCAACACACTTATAATTAGCATAAGCCAGTTACAAGTATTCTCGTGTTTAAATGCAAATTATTAAAACACCTATTACCAAATAAGAAAAGTTTTTAAAATATTAGGGATTCCAAGCACAGGAATGTGTGGTGAACTTGAGAAGCTTGATGCCAATTATGTGCTTCACTGAATTAAAATGAATTGGTGTTACTAATGAAGACTCAAATGATCTACCCTGCCAGCCCAATCTTTTACCACCTCACATTTCATTAGAAATGAATTTTTCAATTAAGATCTGTCTTCCCACACTTACCAAATTGAGTTTTCCAGACTTATGATTCAGTCATAGAAGCTTAAGGAACATGGTAGGTGCTGAGGTTGGGAGCAGGGGTGGTGGGTCATGCCCAATTGGCCAATAGAGACATGACAGCTTGCCAGTCTCTAATACAATATTTCTACTTCTTTCAGAGTAATGTGGTCCCTTGTCTAGGTCCCTGACATTGAATAAGTTATTCAATAAAACGGTGCAATTTAAAGGAAAGTGAGTGAAGATGTTTACATTGGTGGCAGCTTTCTAAAATAATATTTGCAGTTTAAAATTGAAATGAATCTGTCATTAACTATTTTGGTAAGAAGACAAGGAAATAGATAGGAATCAAAATGTTTGAAGATGTATTATTATTCTTACTTAGATTATCCTACAAAGAGCTTTTCCATGCAAATGAGAAAACATTCAATTTGAAATTCTTCCTAGAAACTAGATTGATTTGCAAATGTTTGACACATTAATAATTTCATAAGTAAATAGAGTTATAATTTAAGGCATGATTCAGCATTCTCAAAAAAAAAAAAAAAGAATCAGTAGTATATTTATTCTTTTTTGGTGATCTCTTTAACAGTGGTGTAATTATTCTGGAGGCTCTTTTCCACCCTCACTTCCTCTTTTCTTTCACTTTGATTCACCAACCTTGCCAGGTTACTCATGATTGTAAAGAAATGCAATGGCAGAGATAGTTGTTTCCTCCAGTTTATATAACCATTTCCCTCTCCTTGGCTAATACCAGCTGGACAAAACTTGTTTTTTGGGAGGAGTGGGGTGATTTATTCATACTTCTCCCCCTTAGATTTTGTTATGTGTGCTTTTCATTTCACTACCAATTTTCCCGTAGGATCACTGTAAATAGTGGCTGGCCTGGCTCCTGGTAAGCTCCTTTTTTGCCTGTTTGCTACTGTATCTGCAGTGCTGTGAGCGGTGCCTAGTCCACAGTGACTGCTTAACAGTCCCTCCCCGACTCGGTGGGTGGGACTTCTTACCTGTCAGCCCCTCCACTCTGTCTCCTCAGCTCTCATGCCCAGCACAACTCGCATCCATCCCTACTTCCAGGCTGGGCTCACACTGTTTTCCCCACCAAACCTGATTCCCTCCTCTTCTCTGTCTAACCAAATTCCACCCATATGACTGCACTTGAGTTCCGTGTCCTCCATGATGGCTTCCGAGATGACGCTCATCCACAAAGCCTAGGAGTTTGTAGTCTGACTGTATCTCACTATAACTTGTTCGGTTTTTTTGGTTCTTTCAGGATTTCATGAGAAATAGTGTTTGTTCTCAGTTCTCATGGAGTTCGGGCCTATGTGAACAGCCTAGGCCCTATGGCAGACTCTTGAATGGCCAGCGTCGTCCCTCAAGAGCTTGGCATTGCACAGATGCTTGCATTGGACGTCTGTTAGGTGCTCACTGCTGACTGTTCTCAAGTAGAGGAGGATTATAGATCAAACTAAAAAATGTACCGTTGACAGTTCTCTGTCCTCAGTACTGCAGAGAGTGATGCCTGCTTAGCTTTGAACCCCGCATTTATTTTGGTCATGACTTCAGGAGGTCAGTCAGGTCAAAACATGGCAGTCATTTCCTGTCGCATTTTTCCCAAGCGGCTGCTCATCTTTCTGGATAGCTCAGCAACCTCTACAGAGAAGCCATGTTCTTAATGTGTGAGTCTTTCCTGGTGTCCTGTGTTCTAGCTCCAGCCTAGTTGTCTCTTTCTGCCTCAGGTTGCCTTTGTCTTTCCCACACTCTTCCCAACCGTAATATATCATCATGTTTTTTAAAGGTACATTTTTTAGTTTGGTCTCTAATCTTCCTCTACTTGAGAACAGTAACCCTCTATTAAAAAATGATTTCATAATTTGTACTTTTCACTGTCAGACTGATCTTCCCTTCATTTAGTTCAAATTACTGAGCTTCTATTGTGTTGAGCTACTCTTTCACCCTTAAGTTTCAAAAATGCCCTTTTCTGTCAAATCTTATTTAGGCGGGTTAACAGAAGAATATGACTATACATAGACTGTTGACACCCAAACAGGATCCTTGAAATAGATGACCTTGGATATGGGCTTTGAGATAATTAGCAAAAAGAGAATTGACAGAAACCGACTGTTTCCAAGATAGCACAGGGTCACAATCAAAAGAAGGGCAGCAGAAATTGAATAGACAAGCTGATCAAAGACAAAAACTTACCAAGTGACCTGGATTTTTAAAGAAAATCATTGGGGCACCTGTTATTCATTCAATAGTAGTTCCACGGGTGTGTATTGAGCAACTTCTGTATTATTTGCACTATTCTAGGTGCTGGTAATACAGCAAAATGAGACAGGGTCACTCACATGCTCTAGTCTAGTGGGTAAGTGTCAGGGTAGGAGTAATGGTAGGACACATGAAAATGCATTGTTCCTGGGAGGGAGGGTGGCAAATTTAGTTTTGGATTCATGTGTCTGATACTTGGTACTTGTAGTATATCCCAGTAGGACTGCTCAGTAGTTGTTGATTTCCCCATTAGAGATGGTTGAGCTGGCGCCACATGGACAGCTGCTAGTGATCCTGCAGAAGGGATGGCACCTTGGACTCTTAGATGAGCTCACAGAGCATATGAATGACACCATGTTTATTCCCACAATTCTTCCGTGATATCTTCTCTTCAATAATGCTCATGGAAGGGGATGGGAGATTCTGTGAGCATCCAAGCCCTTGGCCACAGCACCCTCCTCTCAGAAGCAGAAATGAAGGAGATGCCTGTTTCCCGTAACCCAGGT
Source organism: Gorilla gorilla gorilla (assembly GCF_029281585.2). Classification (NCBI taxonomy): domain Eukaryota; kingdom Metazoa; phylum Chordata; class Mammalia; order Primates; family Hominidae; genus Gorilla; species Gorilla gorilla. The sequence goes on from NC_073240.2 coordinate 46,580,537, forward strand.
TATGAAGGCAATTAAAATGTTCCATGGCTTATTTCCTGCCTTTCCATACCACTTTGCAGATTGACATCTGAAATGGTCTCCAACCTGGCAGCTGTCTTCTAATTATCTAAAATGAAAGAAAGGAGAAATGTTTGTATTTCTTAGGAAAAGAATGCACACTGCTTCTTAAAAAAAGCAAAGACATCAAGGGAAAACAGATTCATTGCTTTGGTAAATTTAAAACGATAATTTTTTTTCCTTGTTACCGAATCACAAAGTCATCACAGAAAATTCGGGCAATACAGATAAGGAAAGTACAATAAAAATCACCTGTGATTACACCATCCTGACATAACTGTTAGCAACATTTTGGCTTTCCAATTTTTTTCTGTGAACATATTGAGACATATTTTATAATAGTATGTTTATACTAAGCATACTATTCTGTAATCTTTTTTCGTCTAATAGTTGTAGTCAGTATGTTTCGTTTCATCAGTTTGGAGGTACAAATGAATTAACAATACTTTTAAAATTGAAGTTAAATTAATTTGTGGCTCTAATACATAAGAATATCTCTCTTTCATTTCATCTATCTATCTATCTATCTATCTATCTATCTATCTATCTATCTATCTATCTAAGTATCTATCTATCATCTATCTACCTATCTATCTATCATCCCAAGGGTATTTACTTAACTTTAAGAGTCAGTCTTTGTCACTGTCCTGCCATGGAGAAAGGACCAGAAAACCTGTGCAGTCAGTGGAACAGCTCCATTATCTTGGCCATTGTTGCTCTTGTTGCCACATGGTATTGCTCCAGTGTTGTTTTCTGACCACTACCAAAAGACTTGCAGTAATGCGGACACACTTGTCATGGACGCTGGTGGTCCTGCAGCCTCGCATAGTCATGGTCCACTGAGGTAAGTGTTCTTTGGACTAATGCACCTGTCAGCTCAAGAATAATTTCTCCGGATGCTGTTGGAGGGGAAAGAGGAAGATGTTTTACCTATATCATCACGTTCAGCTGGGTTGTACCATAGGTGCAGGCTCCTACACACACACACACACACACACACACACACACACACACAGACACAGAGTTGCAGGTTGGGTTATTTAGAAGAAGATAGTAAGATGGAGTTCAAGGTGTAAGATGTTTATTGGGGATCAACACCTGGGAAAGGAAGAGGAAAGAAGCAAGATTGGACAGAGGGAGAAGTTGAATGGCAATTCAGACCTGAAAAAGCCAACATCAACCTCTCAGAACTGTCCTATGTAGGGATGAAATGGCTGAAGCTTTATGTGCCTGACTCTCTCAGTCACTGGATGTGAGCTGTCCCAGGGAAGGACATGATCTTGGGCAAAGTAGCTCTCTGAAGCTGAGGCACACCCTAAAGGAGTTCTCATTTCCTCCACAGCTGGGCAGCAAGTCCCTCCTTGAAGGGAGATCTGGGTGATGCATCTCTGGTCCACCACAATCCACAGCCTCCTTAGCTCTACTTCATATATTTTGGGGGAGCAGCTCCTCCTGGATACCTGGATCTCTCTCTGATGGAAAACTTAGAAGAGGGAGTTTAGTAGGATGAACTACAGTCTCTGTCGCTGCAGTTGTTCTTGGGGCTGGAATTGATATTCATTGTCTCCCTTCTCCACGGTTCATTCTAGATTCCTCTCAATCTCATGACCAGATCTTCTAGGCTCAGTGGTTTGAACCAGATCCTGAGGGGTCTGAGACCTTTGTAGCCATGCCCTTCTCAGGAAGGATTGTTATATCTGCTCATTTAACTCATAATTGGGCAAGGGAAGACCAAAAGATGCCCAGATGAATTACTGGGTGTGATTCATTCATATTCTTCCTTGCTCCCGTTGTGTAGCAATAGTCTTACCTTAGTCTCATGAGCAGGGACAGTTACCCTACCAGGATGGTGACTCTTCTTTTTGCCTACTTGCCTTTGAATATAAGGAGCCCAGAGTGTCCAGGAAGTAGCTTATAGTTCAATGGGGCTTTTGCTGCTCCCCTGGTAAGTGTCCTCTGTCTGGAGACCAGATTTCTCTATCCCTGTAGAGCACATGCCCTACATGCTCTATAGGGATAGAGATCTGGTCTCCAGAGAGGGGACAGGAAACCCAAATTTCCTAAGTAGATCATTGGGAGTAATGGTAAGGGGAGTCATTCCTATTTCAACACCCTGGTTCCCAGACCCATGTATTCCTTCTACTCGGGAGACAGTGCCACGTAAAGTTCTTTGATTTAATGTCAATATGGCATCCTGGATGATGGATCTCATTCTTTCAGAGATTTGCTTCTGAGATGACACTTCCCCTGTGCCTTCAGTAGGCTTATCAAATACTGTGTCAGGCCTGCAGCTCTGGGTAGTTGTAGAATAGGATATGACAAGTGGAATTTGTGACCATAGACCCACCTCTATACCTGGTGCAGAAGGAATGCCTCACCATGAAACACTAAGTGACCATGTGTCTGGATCTTTCCACCATTAGTTAGGTTCTATCAGAGCTGCCAAAACCTAAGACCGAGTAGGCCCAGCCATTTATTGTAACATGGAAGTGGTATATCCTGGAATGAGCATGAGCAAGACCAATAGGCATTCCAGCTCTTCCAGATCCCTGTAGCATGCCAGGAGATGGTTTTCAAATGGTATCTAATTTTCCGGGGTAGATGACATAGCCTAGTTCTAGAACCCAAGCTTGTGGCATCTACCACTGCTGTAACAAGAGTCCGTCCTCAGTTTGTATCACAACTCTAATCTTACCCCTAACCTCAGGGGCAGATGGCATAACTTTGCTCTTCAATCCCAGGGGCCTGTACTGTGATTCTTCCAGTGGAGCTTGCCACTAACTCCACAAGATGTCTTGCCCACCCTTGATACCTCCATGACCACAAGGTCTGTGGGATCCTATGGCCTATGTGGCAGGGCTGCTTTCACTGTAGCTTGCGTCTGCTGAAGCACTCCTTCCTGCCGTGGGCTCCACACAAGCTGGCTGCTCTTTGGTCACCAGATATAGGGGTTGGAACAATATTCCTTATTCCTGGGTGTATGGAATTTTCCAATCGAACTTTTTACAATGGCGGAAATATCCTATACCCACGTTGTTAATGCGGTAGCCATTAGCGACTTGTGGCTATTAAGCAATGTGGTTAGTACAAGTGAGGAACTAAAATTTAAATTTAAATTTAAACTTGCATAGCTGCATGTGGCCAATGGCTACTGAACTGGACATTGTAGATGTAGAATATGCCACCTTCAGAACCCAAAAAAGCTCATCAGGTGTTGTGCTTCCTTCTTTGTGGTAGAAAGTACAAGAGGCAATAACTTATTTTTAACTTTAGGGAAGGGATGCCCCAACATGTCCTTGATCTCTATTCTCTTAAACTTTTACTAAAGTAGTGGCCTCTGGCTTTATCTCCCAACTTATGGAGTGCATATGTCTTACAAAGTCTAAGTGATAGCTACTTCTTGTGTATGTAATTCAATCAGCATATTATCCATGTGATGGATCAGTGTAATGTGAGATGTCCAGATGGTTCGGGTTTTTTGATTTGTAGTATGATAAAGTACAAAGAGTTAATGTAGTCCTGGGGGAATATAGTAAATAAATAATGTCCATCTTACACAAATGCAAATTGTTAATGATTCTTTCTATTAATTCAATCACCAAATCAATAGCCCCAGACCACGTATATGATGCTGTGTTAATTTGCTCTAGTAGATACCATATCTGACATAGTGGCTCCAGTTGGGTTACTATTGGGTCAAGCTTGTGACAGTTTACATCACAGATTAGCAAATTATAGCTTTTGCTGCCTGTTTTTGTAAATAAAGTTTTATTGGAACACACGGGCATGTTAATTTGCTTGTATACTGTCTGTGGCTACTTTCACACTATAGTGGGAGAGTTAAATTGTTGTGACAGAGCCTGTATAGGCCATAAAACCTGAAATATTTACTGTCTCTTTATAGAAAAAATTTGCCAACTCCTGGTTTACATCAATTGTTCAGGATCCATGTAGTTTTTGTAGGGGCCAGAGTGGTGAATTAAGAAGAGTCATTCTCAGTAAACTATCACAAGGACAAAAAACCAAACACCGCATGTTCTCACTCATAGATGGGAATTGAACAATGAGAACACATGGACACAGGAAGGGGAACGTCACACTCTGGGGACTGTTGTGGGGTGGGGGGAGGGGGGAGGGATAGCATTAGGAGATATACCTAATGCTAAATGACGAGTTAATGGGTGCAGCACACCAGCATGTCACATGTATACATATGTAACTAACCTGCACATTGTGGACATGTATCCTAAAACTTTAAGTATAATAATAATAATAATAATAATAATAATAATAAAAGAAGAGATATTATGGGGGCAACCACTCTTTGATTCTTTAGATCTTTAAGAGTAGTCTAGACTGGGTGCAGTGGCTCACACTTATAATCCCAGCACTTTGGGAGGCTGATCACTTGAGGTGGAGGATCACTTGAGCCCAGGAGTTTGAGACCAGCCTGGGCAACATAGGGAGACCTTGTTTCTACAAAACACAAAACAAAAAAATTAGCCAGGTGTGGTGGCACACGCCTGTAGTTTTAGCTACTTGGGAGGCAGAGGTGGGAGGATCGTTTGAGCCCAGGAGTTCGAGGTTGCAGTGAACTATGACCATACTATTGCACTTCAGCCTGGGTGACAGTGAGTGAGACTCAATGTTTAAAAAAAAAAAAAAAAGGAGCTTTAATTTTCACCTTCCCTGCACAACACCTCTCCTCTTCTGTATTCTGATGTATGCAACTGCTAACTATACATCTGTACATTTGGCACTGGGGAAATGACCATCAGGTTAATCTGTGGGCCTAGTGGATCCACTATAGGCCAGACTTTGGCTTTGTTTCCATATATACCTGTCATCCATATGTCCCCACTCTAACAGGGGTTCATGGTAACACTCCAGATCTCCAGGTATCAGCTCAGGTCTTCAAACCTTATGTCTCATAGTCCTGCCTATTCTCCTTCCCCCAGTGTGGTTTAACCCCAATAAGTGGCAACAGGTCCCTTTGGAGGAAGAAGGATCAGAGCAATCATTATAGTTAGTGTATACGTGCTGTGCTATCCGGGCAGCCTCTTTAGTCAATGGGTTCTAGATCTGAAGACTTGTTCAGGTATGGGAACTGCATAAGATACCATGCCTTTTTTGGGGTGACGAGGTGACCCTAGTCTTCTAGTTATTCATCTTTTATTTTTTTCTGCTGCTACAAACTCAGTGATACTCATCTATTTTGCCTCTAAGGATTCAGTGTTCTACTAACCATCCATATAACTCTCTACAGTTCAGGCTTCTTGGCTGCCATGCCAACTTTGCCATTAACTGGTTACCATTACTATAATCCTCTATTTTTAAGCTGTTAACCACTACCATTTGTCCTCTATTGTTTTGGGGTCCCATCATCTCCATTGGTAGTAGGGAGCCAGGTTCCATAATAGCCTCTCCTACCATCACCTCTGGCCTACAGAGGAGCATCACAACGGCATGTTAGTACTGGTACCCCTCTCACCAGCACATTTACCAGCACATTTACCAGCACATAGCCTTGGTAAATGGTGTGTCCTGTGGGTCTTTCAATGCAATGTAATCACTAAGCGTGGCTTCTGGCCATACATAGTATCTCCATTTCAGCTAACCACTTCCATGAGTCTTTAAATCTCTTCCTCTACCATTTGCCGTGGCATTCCCAGCATTACAACTTTGATCAGGGAGCACAATCATTTTCCTCATGTTTCCAGGAGCCATTTTCATAGCAAGCTTGTACCATCTCTTGGGGTCCTTGCCAAGGTGTTAAATTCTGTTTCTTGGGAGACCCAACTTCAAGTGAATGAACACTTCCCTATTTTAAGTTTATGTTTCAGTCATCTTGATTAAGCACCGTCAGAATCCAGTCCCAAATGTACTACCCTGGTACTTGCTGGTATGTGATAGAACATGCTGGCTAAATTTGCAGCTCTTTGGGGGTATAACCCCTTTCCTTCATTATTAGGCCCAGTATATTCTCAGCTGGGTAATGCTGTGATTTAACTATAGTTATAGGCCTAAAGGCCAGGAGGGGTGGTGGGGCAAATCTTATAGCATTGCTGGGAAGAGGTCTTTGGGTTGTCTTCCAGAATGAGGTGGAAAGGGAAGTGCTAGCATTTAGTAGGGAAGCTGGGTTATTTTTGCAGGCTTAGAAAATTTAGAGGAGTCTATGGAGTCAATATGTTCTGGACATCCTTCCAGATGTCTCTATGGCATGTCAGGTCCTAGGTTTTCTCAAGTAGGACCCTGAGCTTGACATAACAAATCTGCATTTGTTGGGCAAGTTTAGTTACTTGGACCATTAAACCCTGGCCTTAATCCTTGTTCTCTGTCCTTGCACTGCAGGAGATAAGGACTTTTTATGTTACCAAAGAGGTCCTCTGGCTTTTGCTTTTCCTTCTTTTTTTTTTTGAGATGGAGTCTTGCTGTGTCACTCAGGCTGGAGTGCAGTGCGATCTCAGCTCACTGCAAGTCTGCCTCCCGGGTTCACACCATTCTCCTGCCTCAGCCTCCCAAGTAGCTAGGACTACAGGTACCCGCCACCACGCCTGGCTAATGTTTTGTATTTTTAGTAGAGACAGGGTTTTGCCATGTTAGCCAGGATGGTCTCGATCTCTTGACCTCATGAGCAGCCCCGCCTCGGCCTCCCAAAGTGCTGGGATTACAGGTGTGAGCCACCATGCCCAGCCTCCTCTGGCTTTTATACTTGGTTTCCAATTGCTTGTTAATTTCCTTTAGCATCTAGTTTATTTCTGAGGAGCATCAATGCACTTTGGTAATAACCACCTAATCTCATTTTTCTTGTAGTTATTTTTGTCTTTTATGATATATTGCACCAATGGATGGTAGGAGGCAATTTGTACATTGTCTTTCTTTTTATTAAACATCAAGTTAATGTTATAATTACTTTTGTGGATTGGTCTTCCCTGCTTTGTGAGTTCTCAAGGGCAAGGTCAGATCACATTCAGTTTTGTATAAATGTCTTTTAAATGAGTGCGTGAGATATTTTGTGGGCAGGTGGTTTTTGGAGGTCTCTTAAATTTTCTCATGGATTACTATCTCTACTACCTATAAGTAGGAGTAGCTTAACATCTATTATAAAAGTTCTATAAAAGCATTAATAAAAAGAATTCTGCCTTTTTTGTTCTCAAATCAAATTAGATTTGGACCCACAATATTATCATTTACTGGACTCTTCAAGATAATAAAAGTCAGTCTCAAACTGGATGAAAGTTGAAGTCTTCTAGAATGTTCTAAGTCACTCAAAAGATAATGCTTTTTAATATAAAGACTAAAATAGATTTTGAGATGTTAATGCCATGTGGTTTCTCTGTAGTATGACTTTTAAATAATAGCGATTGCTAATATGAAAAAAGTATCTAGTATGTGCCAGGCACTTTGGAAGTGTATTAACTCATTTAATCCTCGTAACAATCCCATGAAGAGATTACTGTCACTATTTCCATTTTTTAATGAGGAAATTGAGGCACAGAAAATTCATAGTTTCCCCAAGTTCACAGTGTAACTCAATAGATTTTGAACTCAGATGGTTTGTTCCAGAGCTGTACCATGTCTATGCTATATTTTAAACAAAATTATCCAACACATAAAAAATAGTTCTCATGAAAAAAATCTAGAGCCTATTAAGAAAAATTTATCAACTCATATAATTTTCAGAAAGTCTACATGGTTTGTGGAATTTTTTTTTTTTTAACATTGTAAAATCCAGATTTAAAACAAACCTTGGTTGGGCACAGTGGCTTATGCCTGTAACCTCAGCATTTTGGGAGGCCGAGGCAGGTGGATCACTTGAGGTCAGGAATTCAAGACCAGCTTGGGCAACATGGTGAAACTCAATCTCTACTAAAAATACAAAAATTAGCCAGGCAGGGTGGCGCATGCCTGTAATCTCAGCTACTAGGGAGGCTGAGGCAGGAGAATCACTTGAATGTGGGAAGTGGAGATTGCAGTGAGCCAAGGTCGCACCATTGCACACCAGCCTGGATGACAGAGTGAGACCTTTTCTCAAAACAACAACAAAAACAAAAAACAGAAAAAACCCCAAACCTCATACAACACAGAAAAATTCTTGTCTCAGTGTGGTGATAGACCTATTGAAGTATCCTTTCAGCCAAAGGCACGTCCTTTGTCTCATTGATGTCTTGACTTAAAGACTGAAAGTGATGTGCAGCACCCGGGAGGGATGATGAACCATATCCCTTCCTTTTATTAATGTCCAAACCTGACCTCAGTGCCTCTGGCCTCTGCACCGGCTCTTTCATGTAATCACACATATCACTTGGTCACCAAGCTGATCTGTGTCCCACTAACAGGCATTTTGGGATGATAATTAGGACTTAGTGCATGGCCCTTATTCTAACGGGACTGACCCAGCTGTAACATACCATAAATACAGCCCGACAGAAGCCTGAAAATTGGTCTGGTTGATTGTCTTTACATGGTCCTATGACTCATTGCTTAATTTCTTCCCGATGCTTTTACCATAAAGTTTCTGTAGCCTATAATTTTTGTAAAAAATGTATCTAATTCTTGGTGTTATAAAAGGTTTGTGGTAAGTAATCACATTTATTGCACATCTCAATCCTAGGACTGCATTTATAGTTATTACGTATTTTTAAAAACAGATGTGACAGGCTTAGTTTCTTTGTTTGGTGTTTTTATCAATATAAAGTATATGGAATACCTATGATGTAAGAAATACATAAATGTAATTCTGTCTGCCTTCCCCTTGTATCAAGTACTCGTTCTGTAAGAGTCTCTTTTAGAAGATTGGTCTCCCTGTTTATCATACTGTGGTCAGATGTAGCACTTTTGATGTAGATCCCAGAGCAGCAATAATGCTGAAAACACTTCCAATCCTTATGTTTTTTCAACATGAGGCAGAATCTTAGCACATGCTCTAGCCAGCTGCTTTCAGCTCTTACCCACCTCTGTGTGTGTCTCCATGAGGCTTATGGACATGATAAACACTGATAATTTGCATTGAATGCCATTGTGGACAGCTACACTCCAGCCACTGTTCTTCCCCATCTAGTTCCACTCTCCAATCCAAAGTTTCATACCATCTTTGAGAAGGTTATCCCCACAAAGACAAAGTTATTCTATCACTGTGTCCCCAGGAACCAGAACAGTGCCCGGTATGTGGCAAAGGGTCAGTGATTGTTGAACCAAACGTGGCACATCCACAGAAACATGCTATTTACTTCTTTTTTCATTTTCATAGGGGTCTTGGTTATTATCATTGTCATAGGTTTATTACTTGGAATATCTTTTTAGTTAACTATATATTTTCTTCTAAAAATAACATGCATTACTTATAGACATTTTGGAAAACAAAACAATAAGAGTGAATACACATAACCTCACACATTAACACTATTTTTGATTTGGTATCATAATTTCTAGATGGTTCGAATACTGTTTTTCACTTGGTATCATGTTGGGAACATTCCCTTTTACCATTAAATAGTCTTCTAGCATAATTTTTAATCGTTGCCTGCAGATTTAATCATGTAGAATATAATTGCTTCCCTTCGTCCTTCCAGATCCACTGTCCATGTAACTCCAGCCTCTGTACCTGGCTCTTTGCCTCTGGAGGCTGAACTCATGGACAACATCAAGGAGTTCCTGTGCCTTTCGGCTTCCTCTTGGATTTGGGAAATGGGAAGCCCTGACAGGAGATGGGAGGAGAGGGAGGGAGAAAGGAGATAAAGGGCAGGTATTTTATTTCTTTGGCTCTCTCCCTGGCAGGTCACCTCAGGTTGGCTAGGTCTTTCCACCAGGCACTCTACTGGGCTCTCTCCTTCTGAGGTCCAGTAACTATTCCTCCCCTCATCCTTTTAGGCTAAGGAGTTTCAGCCAGGATTACTACACTGTCTGTTGTGGTTTTTCCACACGCATCTTTGTAAACACTCTCTTGAATACCCTGTAATGTTATCTCTTCCTGTTGAGAACTTGACTCATCTATACCAGAGTTTAATTTTCTGGGATTGCATCATTATAAATATTATTTCAGTTGAACCTACTTGTACCTAGATCCTGGTGCTTATTTCTGATTTTTTTCAAAGGATAACTTCTACAAATAGAATTACTTGGTCAAAAATTAAAAGAAAATTACGGATCCAAATTGCCTGTCAATGTGAAATACTTACTGTAGGTAGTTACTTGCTATCTGTTTTGGAAAGTCCAGCATCTAAATCTCATTCTTGTTGTGGGTGTCCCTTAAAGTTTTAATATTGTTGATAAGCCAGGCCCTGTCTCATGTTAGAAATGAAAGACGCAGATATTTCCTCCTTCTGCTCCTTGGCAATAAAATCTAGGGTACATCAAGCAGGTTTTGCCATTGGATGCTCTATTGGGCCACTTTTTTTCATTGCTATAAAGAAATACCTGAGACTGGGTAATTTATAAGAAAAGAGGTTTAGTTGGCTCACAGTTCTGCAGGCTGTACAGGAAGCATAGTGGCATCTGCTTCTGGGGAGGCCTCAGGAAGCTTCTGATCTTGGTGGAAGGCAAAGGAGGAGCCAAAGCAGGAGCAAGAGAAAGAGTGGGGAGGTGCTACACATTTTTAAACAACCAGATCTCACGAGAACTCACTATCGTGAGGACAGTATCAAGAGGATGGTACTAAACCATTCATGAGAAATCCATCCCCATGATCCAATCACTTCTCACCATGCCTCACCTCCAACATTGGGGATGACAATTCACCATAAGATTTGGACAGGGACACACATCCAAACTATATCAGATGCTCTTGCTCTGGACTTGAATCTGAGAGGGATATAGCTCTGAAGACATGGGGGATACTTAGAGATTACACACAGAGAGGTGGGATGTTGCAAGTGCAGTGGCAGCGGTTACCATGGGAGCAGAAACCACCGCATTGTTGAGAGTTCCATGCAGGCGGCCCAGCTGTTGTCCTGGCTGAATATGCCCTTGCTTTGCGACCAAAGCTCTCATGGTTCCTATCTATGCTCTAAGACTGCTTCTTCAGTTCCTCATCACTTCTTTATGAACTGACCGTTTGGTCATTATGAAATGCCCCTCTTTATTTTTCAAAATACTCTTTGTTCTGAAGTTGACTTTGTCGGATATTAATATAGCCTCTCTAGCCTTCTATGCTTAATGCTTTCATGGCATGTTTTTCCATCTTCTTTTAAATGATCTGTATTTTTATATTTAAAGTAGATTTCTTAAGATCTACTCTGTTGGCAAATTTCAAGTATACAGACAATGTTGTGAACTATAGTCATATTGCTGTATATTATTCATCTTGCATAGCTGAAACTTTGTGGATCTTAAATGTTTTCACTACCTGCACACACACACACAAACACAAGAATGGTTTTATGTGATATATATGTTAATTAGCCTGATTGTGATGATTTTATGATGTATACATATATCAAAACATTAAGTTGTACACCTTAAATATATAGAATTTTTATTTCCAGTTATATCTCAATAATGCTGGAAAAATGGATTTCTTGTTATTCTCCCATGGCTGGAAGCAGGAGGTTGTCTTCCTGTCACTTTTATGAACTGCTTTGCTCCTCCTTGTAAGTTTCTTATCTGTTTCATCAGCTAGAATTCATTTCTATGGTTTGCAGTCAAGAAACTTGACTGGTACAATATTGGTACTGGGAGAAGATGGTAAGTAACAGATCATCAGGGAAAATTGGGGAATCTAGGCTTGGTAACTGGGGAAAAAGATGGTAAATCCCTTTGTATTAGGGAATGGTCTTCTGGTAGCACAGGGCATGCAGTGGTGAAACAGTCTCTTGTGATCACCTGGAATTAAGAGCTCATTAAATGCAAAGTTTTGAGAAGTCGAATGGCTTTGGGATGGAGGAGTATGAAAAGGCTGAACATTTAAAATATTGTGGAATGGTCTGACATAGCCAGACCTCACGGGAAGGGAGACAGTAGGATAAATATCACAGCCTTCTGCTCCAGCCCCTCTGGGACTGTCATGTTAGGGCTCCCACTTTTCCTGATTTGTTATATTTTGAGTACTTTCTGATTGTGTAATGTACACAATAAATTTCATGTAGTAGATACTGGATTTTGTTAATTTCTTTTGATGAGTCATGTTTCTTTCCTTTTAGCACACAATTAACCTGGTTAAATATGAGCTCCAAACTATTTTTGGTTTTTAACCAGTTCCAAACTCTCTTTAGGTTCTTTACCTCTAGCTGAGGTGCTTTGAGTCTGCTCCATGCATGTGTGATTCAGGAGCCAGCCAGAGATGTGGGCAGGCAGAATTTGGGTATCCCCCTCCTGGCTGTTTTTCCTCCCAAATTTCCCTTTTCTTCAGTGACTGCGGTTGCCCTGGACTCAGTACTCAGATTTCTAAGGCCAGAAAAAATGTGTTTATTTTTCACTGTACCTGCTGTTCCGTGCAAGCTAACTGAACCTACCCCCAGGCTAGAAGCAGCAGCATGGAGTACCTACTCCATGTAATGTCTTCCCTGGTGCATGGACTCCTCCCTAGACTCTACCTGCCTTCCATCACCCTCTTGTGCCTCCATGTAGCTGCTTCTTATACTGTGTCCATATTTTACAGTAGCTGTCTGTAAAGGGGTTTATTCTGGTAGAATCTTTATTTGGCCATTACTGGAAGCTCAGTCCTTGTTTTTAAAACATGTCTTTTTTTCATATTTCTAGAATGTCCCTCCCTACTTATTAAGGATGCACTATAACCTTCAAAATGCTTTCAAGCTTGCTGTGAAAATCTGAGCCCCTGATTGTTACATGTTGAGGTGGCATTAAAGATTATTTATCTGAACTTCTTCATTGCACAGATGAAGAAACTGAGGCCTTGAGGAGGCAAGTAATATATCCGCAAAGAGGGGCGGTCCTGCCTGGGAAGATGAGCGACACATGGGTTTTCCGAGAAGAGACACATCTGAAGAGTGAAAGGTAATTTGTAAAACCTGTTGGGGAGAAACTTTTTCTCTGGTGCCTCTCTGCAGTGGTGATAAGGGTATTATAGATTTAGAAGCTTGAAATGAGGAAGAGAAAGGATTTCTTTGGAAATCTTGTCTGAAACTGCCATAAATTTTAGAAACATCCAGTTGGAAAACACATCAAACATGTCCTTTCTGAAGCAGGTTGTCACATTTCATCACCATGGCTGGTTTTCTATTTCAGTCTCTGTCTCCTAAAGCAGCTGTATGCGTGCTGAAGTGAGATTCAGGACGTGAAACAGAGGATGACATGTGCTGCCTCAAGTTAGAAGCCTTTACCGAAAGGTTTAAAGGTCCTCTCAGTCTTTGTTTGCTTGTCTGTTTAAATAAGAACATACACTATTCTCCCCAATGTCCTCCTTCCCCCATCCCTCTCAGCTCTTCCAGTCCATCAAAACTGACAGAATTTGAAAATGATGACCTCAGTCTAGTTTCTTGCCAGTAGTCATTCTTTATGCCAAAGCTGAATGTAGACACCTTATTTATCAGAAACTTTGGTGGATTAGATGGTAAAAATGTATTAAATTTATGCTTTCTGAATTTTGGGGGTTATTGTTTAGATTCCAGAATCATAATAGCAAGTTAAAGGAGCAAGAGAACAAAAGAAGCCAAACCAAGCAAACAGTCCCAAAGGAGGGAAGGGGGTGAACATGCTATTAAACCCAAGTGCCCTACAAGTAGAAGGGGAGGATAACAAAGGATAAAACATGAAATTCCTAAATTACCTCAGTGTAATTTGTGGGAGATTGTGCCTTGGAATAGGAAAAATGTGAATTTTTAAAAAGTGGCCCCATTTAAGTTTGGCAACCTCTTATCTGCAGTTACTCACCCAGTGGCATGGGCTAATTTAAGTTTGGCAACCTCATATCTGGAGTTACTCACCCAGTGGCATGGGCTAACCTGTGAGGGGTGAGGCGCTGTCTTGGAAGTATTCCTGGAACCTGAGAGCCATTTGTTCACCCCAAGAACCACAAATCCAAACACACACACACAATCAAACAAAACCGTCTAGGTAGGGCTTTATTAAATGAGTAAAGAGGGCGTTGATTAATACACCTGGAAGGATGCATGTCCTCACACATAATCACCAGAACACAAGCATCTGTGAAATCTCTTCCTGCTCAGAGGATGAAGGCTCTCTCAGTGGCGTGGGTGGGAGTTCTCAGGCTCAGCATTTTGTCTGAATGCAGCATGAATAGAAGGCACTTACCGCAGGGGCACCTGCCAGGTGCATCTGTGTGTAGCAGGATGGATGAATGGTTGAGTGAATATATAACTCACTGTCAGCCTGTAATAGCATCTAGTAACTGCTCTTCTGGGTGGGATCGTGCAAGTAACCCCACAGGTACAAGTCTTTTATTTGGAGATCAGGAGGTCAGGAAGTAGCAATTGAACACAAAATGGTTTTCTCTGAAATCAGTTATTAAAAATAAACTGTTGCCATCACGAACTTTCTCATTTTAAGTGGAACTGACACTATGACCAAATAATTGGTCTTAATTGCAGGCCTGGTGTCAGATTTAATAAAACACTCAAACTGCAAATCCGTTAAAGATACAGCTAGTTCCTCTCTTTCACAAGATAGAACTTTCATATCCTTTAGTACCTGATTACTGTTGCTTGTATTTTTCTTTAATATAATATTTCCTGCTTTTTAATAAAAGAGCTGTCATTTCTAATAAAAATTGAAAAAAATCATCCAGGGAAATAACACAATCATCGGTATAATAGGCTGAAACACACCGCATAAACATTCATCTTCAAAAACTTCAAATAGAAGCTTGACCCTAAGCTGGACATTGTGCTGGGTTTGTAACTTACCATGGAAAGTGGGAAAAAGAGTTGGAAAGAGTCCTCATCTCTGAGGTTCCTGAGGACCCCTTGTCTTCAGAAGGCCTCCCCCTTAACACGAATAGTGAATTTTTAAAGTCTTAGCTGACTAGAAGCTAAGCACCCTTTCTATTTTTGAAGAAATGGAAATGGGCTCCTTCTTTTGTGATCGTATGGAAGAGTGAATTTGCAATATTCTACACCTCCCCTCATTAGAATTATATACATCCAGACCCTTTATCTTGTGACTTTGCAGTGCCTCCCATTACAGTGAGGAGAGTGTATTTCTCTACTCTACTAATGTTGGGATTGGGCTCATGACTTGCTTTGGCCCATGGAATACAGGTGGAAGTGGTAGTACGCCAGTTTGGGGCCAGGGCCTCAAGAAGCATCATCATGTGTTTCAGCTTGTGCTCTTGCACTAATGACATTGTACACGAGAAAAACATGCCCCTTATAGTCTCTGGCCCAAGGAGGATGAGAGACACGTGGAGCACACTTGATCCAGACCTGTAGTCTGAAGCAGAGCTACCACAGCTCACCTGTAGTGAGACAGAAGAATAAATGCTTGTTGTTAAAAGCCCTTGAGTTTTGGGGTGGTTTGATATGCAGCATTATTGTGGCAATAGCTGACTGTTACAGATATCTAGCAAGATATAAGGTGGGCCTATGACCTAATTGTGGCCAATCAACTATTTCTGATTGAATCCTTAGAACTTGAAGGAGAGGGGGCCAGAGAGCCATTATTCCTAGTGGCTGTGACCAAGTTAGAGTCAAGGAGCATGGTACTGTTTAGGGGTAGCAAAGCCCTGCAGAGACATGGTTGATGGCTAGAGTCAACAGTGCTAGTGCTGGGTCCTGAGCAGATTGTTCTTAGGGTAGGGTCTTCATTATGTTTCACTGCACTTAGTGTCCACTCACACCTTGTTTGCCAGGCTTTCTGTGATTCTTTGAGTTGCTGAATATCCTTTGGGTAAATTCCTTTTCTTCTTATGTTTACCAGTGATACCTTTCTTATTTGCAACCAAGAACCCTGACTAGTACACCATGAATTGGGAAGCAACTTGGTTCTCTCATGATTATATCCCCTTTGCATAGCCACATAATACATGTAACACAGTCTTAGATTATCTCATGTAATCTTTCTAACACACCTATCCCTGGTAAAGCAGGGTGGTTTAGAGCTGGCATCTCACACTACAGGACTTGCTGTCTCTGCAAATTATCGTCTTGTTGGGCAAATCACTTAACCTCCCTGTGCCTTAGTTTCCTCATATCAAATTAGGGATAAAACAATACATACTATAAACAGTTTGTGTGCAGCTGAAAGGCATTTAAAATAATACCCATTCCATAAGTTCTCAATAAGTATTAACTGTATTAGCAGTAGAGATGATGATGATGAGATGATGATGATGAGATGATGAGACAATGAAGGTGATGATGATGACAATTGCTGTCATCTGTGATAGCAATGATTTGTGATGCTTGTTCTAACTCACACAGATGTAAGTGGTCTAGAGCTGGGCTCTACCATCTTCTCCCAGCTTTCCACCATTTCAAAGCTTTTTATGCATTAATATAATATAGTGGTTCTGAATCTTTTGTCCTGCCTAGCTCACGTGTCTACAGCACTCTCATGGCCATGCCCAGATTTTGAAAATGCTCTTTTTATGCCATGTGATAGGCATTCAAACTAATGTTCCTTTTGGTAAACGTAAAAAGCTCAAACCTCACCTCTTTTCCTAACATTGTATTCAGATTCCTCTATTCCCCACCCCCATGTTCTCATCTGAGAATTCATGCTGAGCACTTTACTGCTTCTGAGGGAATTTGTATTTTGTGTGTTACACTTCTTAGGGATTGGGGTGGGGAGAAGACTGAGAATGATTATTAGATAATCTAGTTGGAACTACAGGGTAGTGTTTTAACGATGGTAGTAGAAGTGTGTCCTGAGAGAGGACATTGGAAGATGTGCTTGGAACCAGGGGGCAGCAGAGGGAAGCTCTGGGTGAGGCACCAGCATTTCAGGATGAAGGAGTCCAGAGAAATCCTCACTGCTCCAACATTTTACTTAAGATCTGCCCTGGCAACTGTTTGAGAATGCTGCTGGCACCAAGAAGATTATCGTATGTTTGAGTCTCAGCCCTAAACTCAGGTGTGTGGAATGTCAGTTACTCTATAAGCTATAATCCAGAGCCGCTTTTCCTCTGATGGTTTTTAGTATTTGGCCGTTCTGAAGATTTCTCCTCTAACCCTGCCCCCTTTGGCTTCTGCCTCATGGGCCTGGGTCAAGATTCCAGGTATTATTACTCTGTGTCTTTGTCCTGATGGTCCTTTTGGGTGCTGGACTCTGTTACTTTCTGAATATGCTGGGGCTCTGGAAATCTTTGCTGAGTTCGGGGCCCTATGCCTCGGGTGCCACACTCCCTGCAGCATTTCTCTCAGTGTCTTGCTTCTTTCTTGGCTCCAATGCCAAGAAGTGGTATCTGGATCCCTGTTGATTGGGAACACAGCCCTCTCTTTCCACTCCTATTGCATCTCAGAGTCCTTTTCTAGTCGGGGGAAGGGGAGGGTATTCTTGCATGTTTCTGCTGTCTTCTGTCTCTGCTGCCCCTCTCTAAGACCCCTTCTCTGCTCCTCTACTTTTCTTCCTGCTTCCTCTGGAAACCCATGGAGTTCTCCAGGGCTAGTTTTATTTTTTTGAATAACATACCTTTTCTGGGGCCATGAGCAGGGAGCTCTACTACAGCTTGAATAAAGGGCAGAGTAAATATGGGGAATTCTTTATACCCATTGGTTAGTTATTTCTAGCCACATGAGTGAAACTAAACATGACCCTCTGCAGATTAGTGGAAATCAGCTGTTATCACCACCAGTCAGTTCCCAGACAAGTCAATTTGCTCTTCTGTGCCTCAGTTTCCTCATTTGCAGATAGTATTTCTGCCACTCTTTAAGCTTAAGGCATTGTTATGAGGATGAATAGATTAAGAGATATAAAAACTCTTTGAGAAAGATTAAAAAACTCCTACTACAGATATCTGGAATTAGTAAATGACAGCCTCAGGACTCAAATGAATGCTGGACTATTTTGTGTTGACTGTGGTATTTCAATTTTGAATTTGTGGAAAAATATAATCACTGAGGAGATGGCAAGGGAAGTGAAGAATGAAAACGAAACCTCATATAAAAAGATAATAATGATGATTCTCATCTCGACATCACCTCCAAACAGCCCGTTTTCCTCCCATCAAACAATTGATGGGCAATAAGATTGTGCTTATTTGCAGTTAAAGCGATGGCGATGTTGACAATTAAGTGTACATGCTGAACCAAATAATGGAGCAGTTCCATTTTATCACCAGTGCTAGCCATTTTCTCCACAGGGCACAAAGAGCATGTGGGACAGCCCTGTGCTCTGCATGATCTGCATGTGAAACGCGTCCTCTCTCCAGCAGGGACGTGACTTGGTGGGGTCAGGAGTTTGCACTGAGACACAGTGGGTCTGCTGGACACTGAAGAGTTCCTCATGGTTAACTGCTCTGCACTTGGCCTCATTCCTTTCCTCTTCATTTCTTGGATTTGCTGAAGAAGTGTCTGACAGGCAAGAGTCCTTTCCTGCAGCTGTTATCCTCAGACTGAGGAAGTTTTTCACATTCACAGCCACTGGGTTCAGGGATTTTTCAACCAACGACCTCGAGACTGCAGCCCTTCAGTTTAGAGACTAATAATGGCCACAAATGCAGCAACAATAGGGTAGAGAAAGCACTGCAGATGCTAATGATGCCCCGTCCCTATTCCCTCAGTTTAACTGGGCTCATTGATAGCTGTGAGAGACAGCTGCCAGCATGGTGACAGCTTTCTACCTATACGCACCTGTTTCTCCTCTGATCTGCCTTAAAGGGTGCTTTGGCACTGCTCACACTTGTTTTGCCACTGCAGGCCAACCTGGGAATGCATGTGTTTGAGTTAATATTCTCAAACAGCGGATAATCTCAGTAGGGGGTGGGTCAGTGGCTAAGTGCCCAGCCTCCAATCTTTTAGTGAAGCAGTTCTCAAAAGTGTGGCCCCTCGACATCAGTATCAGCCTCACCTGGAAACTTGTTAGAAATGCATGTCTCCCCCAGCCCCACCTCTTGACAGGGAAACCCTAATGATGGGGCTCAGCAATCCGTGTTTTCACAAGCCCTTCGGGTGATTCTGCTGCACACTCAAGTTTTCCAGCTGCTGCTCTAGGGGGATCATTCTGAGCTGGCTTCTGCACATTTTCTCGTGGTCTCTGGGGGTTTGAGCCTCAGTTGCTCATAGTGGTTACTGGGCCACTAGTATACCTTCTATTGACTTTTCTCCCTTCTCTGTCTCACTTTCCCCACTTCCTCAGTGGTACTTCTAAGGACCATGTCCCAAATAAACTACTGCATCCAAACCCTTTCCTCAGGGTCTGCTTTAGGGACATTACAAGCTCAGATAGAAAACCACAATCTTGAAGGTCTACCATGTGTAGGTGCTTAACACAAATAATCTCATTTAATCCTCACGGATGAGGAAACTAAGTTCCAGTAAGATTAGTTAGGCTGTCCAAGGTCACCACTTTTAAATTTAGAGTCAACTTTTAAATCCGTGTTATACTGACTGTAAAGTCCCCACGCATTGACAGCTGCAAAGACAAACAACTCATAAATATTATACTGGTCAGGAGCATGAGTTTTGGAGTCAAATTTGTGTGTATGTGAAAATCAGTTCTACCACTTCCAAATTATGTAACCTTGGGCAATTTTCTTTACCACTCTGAACTTTAGTTTTTCGTTCTGTGCAGTAATAGTCATGGCCACCTCACAGTAGCACCAGCACTCACCATGGTATTCATAGCATAGCATCACGTCCATGGGACATAGCTAAATGCCCTTTCATTTGATCTAAACATCAACACCTAGAGATAGGTGTCATTTTCACCCTTGTTTTAAAGAGAAGGAAAAGGAGTAGCCCACATTGCTCTCCCAAATCTCTCCTGGCAGGTTTCTGAAGACCTTCAGATGATTCTTGCTTAGTACAAATGTTAATGTATAGTCATACTTTTAGATTTCATCAGGAATATTCTGGTGAGATGAGTGTTGTTTTCTTGCTAAAAGGAGAAAAGTGGGTACTTAGGAGCATCGTGTGATCTTAGCAGGCAGCTAGGCAGGAGCATCAGGACTGCCCTCGACAGGTGACTCAGCACTGCTGTTTACACCAGTAGACTTGTGAGCCCCGGCCACACAGACAGGAGCTTGGAGCCGGAAGGGATCTTCATAATCATATATTGTAATTGCCCAGTATTATGGATGAGAAGGAAGATGCAGAGGAGTTAAGGACCCTATCCAATGGGACGCTGAGCAAACTGCAGCATCACAAAGGGGAAGGCAGACCCAGGTAGGCATCCGGGCTCTATTTCTTGGCCTGTGCCTAGGGGATGTGACCTGCTTCTGCTGTGTTAGTAAGTTATTAAAATCCCAACACAACACACAGCATACCATCAATGCGGCAAAACTACTTTCATTACCTTCATTCTCACTTCTAAATCCCAATAAACAACTCTTAGAATTCAAGATTGCCAAAGGCCCCACCAGTCTGAGCCTCAGTGTCCCTGGTATAAACAAAACATCCCAGTAGCAATTCCTTTCCTAGGTCCCCTGAAGTTCTTTGTCTGAAGAGCCAATGAAACTTGTGTTTTCTGGCTACTTTTTCCCAGCCACTCAGACCCTGGCTAAATTCTCCAGAATTGCCCCAAATTGGAGAGAAGAAAGTTGCCTAAAGCCCAGCAGGGTCCTGTCTCTCAATTTTATGGCCCAAGACTTTTAAGAGAGTATGCAATGTCCATCTCTGTCTGATTGGGTGTCTGGTTCCCAGAACTGCCTGCCACATTGCACATTGATGGGTGACTCTGGAGATGTACTCGCAGCGGTCATGCTGGTTCTCAGTGTAGGAGACAGAAAGACTTTCTCTCGACCCTCTGAAGGTTTGGAAATTGAGTCTATGAAAACTGACAGCTAGACTGATTAACAGGAGAAAAGTCATACAAATTTATTACATGCATGGACTCATTACAGGAAAGAAAAGTGACTCCTCAATAACCCAGTGAAATTTAGAAGCTTGTGTACCCTTTTTATAGGGAAGAGGGGAGCAGGAATGTAGACAACTTAGGGGAGAGTAAATAATTTTGGGGAGAAAATACATGGGCCCAAAGAACAGGTGATAGCCTGTGAAAAAGTCCATCTTGGTGTGCTGTTAACTTCCAGTCATCTTTCCTGTGATATGAGTCAGTCTCCCCTGGATGATGACATTTTTGTGGAAGGGATCCAGGAGCACTGAATTCTTTCTGAAAAATTCAGTCTCAAGGAAGATAGGGAAGTTCAGAGAAAGCCTCTTCCTATATTTGCTGTTCCTGAAGTGCCCTCACTTTGAGGTAATTAGCATAGTAAAGCAGCACATTTTGGGGTACATTATCTGAGCCTCAGCATTCACAAAGACTGAGCACGTATTCCTCCTCTTTGAGGCAGGCAGGATCACAGGAAGAGAGGTACCAGCTGCTACAGAAAACAACAGAGCCCCAACCCACCCTTGCCCATGCAAAGTCCTGCTGCTCATGCTTAATCCAACCCAGTTACCATCCTCACTCCCTTTTGGGCCTTGAGCAATAAGAAAGCTTCCCAAATGTTCCCAGGGCCAGGTTTACTTCTGTTGGGGTGTCAAAGTATAATTAATTTGTTCTAGAGTAGTGTATAAGTTGGGACTATAGTGATGGAATTATTAATTTAGTTATATGTTATATAACATTACAAATTATACTGAAAATGTACAGACTGTTAAAACATTTTATCAATTTTTTTTTTTGAGGTGGAGTTTTGGTCTTATTGCCCAGGCTGGAGTGCAATAGGGAAATCTTGGCTCACTGCAACCTCCGCCTCCTGGGTTCAAGCGATTCTCCTGCCTCAGCCTCCCGAGTAGCTGGTATTACAGGCACCTGCCACCATACCCAGCTAATTTTTTGTATTTTTAGTAGAGGTGGGGTTTCACCATATAGGCCAGGCTGGTCTTGAACTCCTGACCTCAGATTATCTGCCCGCCTCGGCCTCCCATGGCGTGAGCCACCGTGCCCGGCCCCATTTTATCTATATTTAAACAAAGCCAATGCCATTTGAATATATCCTACCAACAAAGAATAAAAATCATATTTCTATATAGGAATAAATATACATCAAATATTATATATACCATCAGAAATCCTATCAGAGAGAGAACTAAGGAGCTGCAAGGATGCATTTTAAGATAGCCAGTAAAGAGGTGGGGCGGATCACAGCATAAAATATTATTGAATACGAAGGAAATAAGAGCCATTTATGGCTTCACCATTTATAAATTTGACCAACCCTTTTTGAATCCATTTCTATTTCCTGCCTGCACCTTCTCCTGTGGGTAATGAATTCTACAAATTTATTACCTGCTGTGAGAAATAATACTCCCATCAGGTGCACTGGAAAACCAGCTTTTCCAGCCAGGGAAGGTGACTGAACTTTCTGCCACTTATTTCCGCTTATTAAGTGTGGCAGGGCCATTTGTGAGGTGGAGGAATTTTTTGACAAATTGTGTCATTGTGATGCATCATTTTCATAAATTATGTTATTATGCAGATTTAGGAAGCATGAGCAATTGGTATAATTTTATCTTATGAACATTGAATTGTATTTCCACCTTTGAAATGACTGCTAGAGAGTGTAGAGCAAAATTGATGGCACCCGTAGCTTGTGAGTAGGACTTCACAGTGTGCACTTTTGCGTTAGTCTCACTTCTGACCTTTGTGTTTTTGTTTGGTTTTTCTTTTCTCATCTACTTTGAATCTGTATTATCTTGCTATATTGTATAAATATTTCTGAGATGCAATAAACCCTTTTGAACATGAGAAGAGAAATTAACAAAGGTGAAACAGAGAGATGCAGACAGACACACAGAGATGGAGGGAGACAGAAATATGGAGAAGAGACTAGTAACAGAGGGAAGGAGAGAGAGAGACAGGGATGGAGAGGAATCCGGGAGAGGAGATGGGAACAACACAGTGATTTCCTTGTGGGGCTTATGGAATTCCTATCGTTATTAACTTCATAAGCCTCATAAATATAACATTCTTGTTGATTATTCCAAAGTTTTGAGTTTCAGTATATTGATCTCTGAATAATGCCCAGCAAGCCATAAAATACATTAATTACTCAGCCAAACAAGAAAGCCCATCAATAGTCCTGTACAAGCAGAATACGTGCCCCATATTCTACTGTATTAAAAAAAATTAAGTCAGACTAACTTAGGCCCTAATTTTGTTTTGTAATTTGCTCTGGCAAATGACATCCTGCTTGAGGCTAACCTTCACAAAAAACTGTTCTGGTAATAAAAGGATCATGGACAGATAAGACGCTGGGCAGGAGAGCTTTTTTGATGACTTTTTTTTTTTTTTAACCATTTAACTCTCCTTTCCCCCTCCTCTTGTTGCTTATTAAATTTTTTTTCTGGGCTGGGTGCGGTGGCTCATGCCTGTAATCCCAGCACTTTGGGAGGCCGAGGCGGGTGGATCACGAGGTCAGGAGATGGAGACCATCCTGGCTAACACGGTGAAACCCCGTCTCTACTAAAAATACAAAAAATTAGCCGGGCGTGGTGGTGGGCGCCTGTAGTCCCAGCTACTCGGGAGGCTGAGGCAGGAGAATGGCGTGAACCCAGGAGGCGGAGCTTGCAGTGAGCCGAGATTGCGCCACTGCACTCCAGCCTGGGCGACAGAGTGAGACTCCGTCTCAAAAAAAAAAAAAAAAAAAATTTCTGGTCCCTTTCTTGCACAGGTTCCCACTGCAGGACTCAGACTCCTTTCTTTCCTTTAAGACTCCAACGCAGGCCACCTCCCCTTGAGTACCCCCAAGAAGCTCAATTATGTTCACTTTTTATGCAGAGCAAGTTGGCTTTCTGCACCGTACTAGACCCTAGTCCTTTTTGCCCACGTATTCAAAGATTCATCAGTGTGCTACAAAGCTCATCTTAATGGTTATGATTCTTGGATGTAAATAATAGAAGATGATTCTGGCTAATCTAAGCAGAAAAAAACTCACTGAAAGGCCATAGTAACTCTCAGAATCAAAGGAGAGGCTGTTGAACTGTGCTCGGAAAGTAAGCAGGAGCTAAGGGAAGTCAGCAGCCAAGAACACAAGAATGGTCCATTTGGGATGTTCCTGTGGGCACCGCTGGAGATGGACACTTGCTGCTGGTGGCACTGCTGTCACCATATACATTGTGACAGCCACCGCATCTTTGATTTCATTACTGCAAATT
Organism: Gorilla gorilla gorilla; assembly: GCF_029281585.2. Lineage (NCBI taxonomy): Eukaryota > Metazoa > Chordata > Mammalia > Primates > Hominidae > Gorilla > Gorilla gorilla. Next base: position 46,604,767 of record NC_073240.2, read on the forward strand.
GTCTGTCTGAATCTCAAAGGAATGATGCAAAAACCAAACTGGACTGGCCTAGCCTGGGTCCTGTGACTCTTCTGCAGCAGGTAGAGAGTGGGGACAGGGGACAATTTCTCTTCCACCACTGTATGTCCTGCCTCCTACGAAGAACCATACCATGGGGAGGGATTTCCCCCAATCTAGAAGGAGATATGAATGCTGGGGAGACAAAAAGCGGAGAATGCTCTGTGGAGGCTTCTGCTTTGGGCCTTACTGTTTAGCATCACATGTGGTCCTGCAGGGTTTGGAAATTACTCTGAAGGAGGTCAGAAGTCATTGGAAGGTTTAGAGGAGATGGGGGAATAATCCAACTTATGTTTAATAGAATTACCTGCATTCTTTGTTAAGAAGAGATTTGCAGGGACACAGGGGCAAAAGCAGGAGGCCAGCTGGGCCTTTCTTCAAAACTTTTGGGGGAAGAGTACATTCTGTTGGGATTTCAAATATATATAATATATATAAGAAATATATATGTACATATATATAAAAGAAATATATGTGTGTGTGTGTGTGTGTATATATATATATATATGTATGTATGTAGGTATGTATATATTTAAATAGAGACAGGGTCCTGCCATGTTGCCCAGGCTGGTGTCAAACTCCTGAGCTCAAGGGATCCACCCACCTCGGCCTCCCAAAGTGTTGGGATTATAGTTGTGAGCCACTGTGCCTGGCCTCTGTTGGGATTTCTAATGGTGCCACATCCCTCTGCACTCTTACTCTTCTCTCTAACCTGATATTTTTCTTGGCCTATGGAAATGATGTGCCACATTTAAAAATAACCATTTCGAATCTGCTTTCATTTGGATTTTGTGATTTCCCTGAAGGATTTGGCCATTTTCCAGTCTGGCCCTAGGAGTCAGTGTTTTAGATAATCAGATAGGCTCACCATCTTGGATACTGAACAAATGGGTAAAATAGATCCCTGGACACCAACTCAGCCAGCCCAGAAAGAGATCATCCTCTACACATAAACATGAAGGACGACCGTTTTGGAGACATGCAGCTTTCACCCCCACTTTCATGCTTATAAGCTCAGTATATAGAATTCCTAGCTCAGCAGTGGAGTTGAGGGCTGCCTCATTCAGACATTTTTAATCAGCCAAATTACTTGTGAATTATTGTTTGATTACCATTTTACTCAAAGTGTTTTATTTAATGCTTTTAACCTCGAGTCCCTTGGCTGGCTTCCCATCTGCTAGTTTTCTTCCATGCAATGACCAATTAAGAATTAACCTGACTTCTCACAAAATCTATCCTACCTCCCAAGCAGCCTGGCTCTGCTTATTCTCTTCACTGTATCATGCTTTCCATTTTCTGAATGTGCTTGTTCTCTAGATGGTTAGAATTTCACATTAGTTTAGTGTTTAATGTTCCCTAAGTTTTTATATGCAACTAATGTTAATTCCCTTGAGCTTTTGTCTTGAAAGCCATCCTGAGAGAAGTGGCCTTTAAGTTTGGGTGGCTTCTTTTATTTTCCTTTATTTCCCTCTGACTATAGCTCTCTTCCACTTTCTTTAAGACATGAGTTACTTTCTTAGTTGGCACAATTCTACATGTACTTTAATTTTAGTTGGTGTGAAATAAATGGATTTTGGGAGTGGATAGAGGAAGAAGTTTATTAGTTGTTTGATAAATATACGTTGATGTGATTTGTTTTTTTTTTTGTACTTGAAGTGTTTTGGTAATACTTTTCTTAGATGGAACCTACTTTTTCATGACGAGAGATTATGAGAGAGAAAACTTCTTTGGTTGAGAGCAGAGAGAAGACGATACCAAAACATGCCTTTAAAGTCTATTCCGTGTGTGGACCTGTGCCAGGAAATAGTATAATACAAGACTATAAGCAGGCCACATTTTGCCAAAGTAAGTTTTTAAAAACTCTCGTGAAGAAAATTTTATTTCCCTTTGGGGCTACATTCTTGACTAAGAGTGTAACATTAAAAAATCATGTATATAATCATCAATATTTATAAAAGAAAATTATAAAATTAATTATTTAAAATAAAAATTTTCCAATTTCTATAAAATATTTTCAATATAGTATATATATTTAGTACAAAAAGGCTTATATAAGACATTTATAACCTGTAAAATATAAATCTATTGCTTTATAAATAACCCAAAGTATATAACTTAATTCTTGCATGATTATTGAAGCTAATGCCTATTTTGTTTGCTTTCTTATTATTTAGAATATTTGTAAAAATAATTTTAATGACTCAAAAACAAGAGCTGAGATATGTATCAGGAGAAAAGAAGGCATTTGTGCTTCCATCCTGGAACAAAGTCATTTCTACCAAATCCAGAGCTAGACTACATTGCGGACACTCAGTAAATCATTGCTTTGTGTTGTAGACAATAGTGATGGTCTGTCTTTCATGGAACACCATGTTTACAAACAAAAACATCTCTCTCTTTCAGGTTATAGTAAGACAGGTTAATTCACATTCTCTTAACTTTTAATGCTCCAGCCAGCTCTGCCTTATTGCAAAGACCACTGCATCTTCTCTGTAGAGAACACTAGACCTAGACCATTTATTTATTATATCTCCACCACCACCCCCTAGTGGCAGTCACCCTCATCTCTATCCTGGATGACTGCGATAGTCTCCTAATTTTCTTCTTGTTTCTACTCTTGTTTACCTTCAATCTATTAGCATAATCTTAAAACATGTAGATTAGATGTCACTCTCAGATTTAAAATTTTCCAATGGCTTTTCACTGAACATAGAATGAACTCCAAACTTTCTCTTGCAGTCATCAACCCTGCACAATCTGGTCTTCCTTTTTTCCCGTGCCATCTGCCCCTTGTTCAGTCTGCTCAGCTCTCTGACCCTTTCTTACTGTTAGGGCTCACCAAGCTCTCTTTTTTGTCTTGGGAACTCTGCACTTGCTGCTCCTTCTGACCCTCTGCAAGGAATTTTCTTCTCCCAGCTATTGCTGTGGCTGGCTCCTTCTCGAACTTAAGGTCTCAACTTAAATTACCTCCTTGGAGAGTCTTCTCTGGCTCTGCCTAAAACAACCTGCTCTCACCATTCCTGTTATTCTCTGTGACACATATTATAATCAGTAATTATTTTTCCTGTTTGTCTATTTTGTTTTTTATCTACCGTTAGGCTATAATAACACCAGCTAACTTTTATAGAGTACTTGCTATGTGCCAGGCAATGGTGTTTAACATGATTTAACTTGTTCATCCTCACAACAGTATAAATTAGGTATTCTATTATCACCATTTTACAGATGGGAAAACCGAGGCATAGAGAGGTAAAGTATCTTGCTCAAGGTCACACAGCTAGAAAGTGACAAAGCCAGGGGTAAACCCAAGTGGCCTGGCTCCAGCCCTCGGTCTCTCACCTTTATGCTCTGTGGCCTCCATGATGGCATGTCTGCCTTGCTTACTATTATGTGCCCTGTGCCAGCACAGTGTGTGAGGCAGGGTGTGGCAGGGACAGTTTTCCAGCTTAATATATGTGAAAATCAGCCGTATCCAATGAACCCCTGGGCAGGGAGTGGTGGGGCACTGAACACTAATGCAGAAGGAGAGAGGATCCAGGCAGATCAGCTTCCTCTGTCAAGAATACCATCATTGTTGGAAAGGAAAAGTGGCTGAGTCAGCTCTGTGTCCATCACTCAGATTTATCTGACATCAGCCTCCACTGAACTTGTCTGGGGCCCCATGCAGAGCAGGGGTGTGCAAATTAGTGGTGAAAGAGATGTTTTATCCAAAGGTATAGAAAAAATCAAGGCACAAGCTGTATTGTTTTGGGCCATCTCTGACAGAGGAGATAAGCTTTCTTCTCTGCTCACTTACTCTTCTCTTTTGCTGAAGACCACCATCACGAAGGCTTCGCAGCATCGGTGCAGGTGCCAGGAAGGGGCATCAGTGACCAGTGGAGACTGTGCTGAGGTCAAGTGGAGTGGGAAGCTCCTGCAGTCTGAAGGAATCATGTGTAAGCAATTTCCTGAGCACAGCCTTCTCTCTCTCTCTGTGTGTGTGTGTGTATTTGCAGAGTTTGAGATCTAACATGAAAGGATTGGGGGCCAGAGTGGGCTTTGAGTTAATATTGTGACTATGACTTCATTGGTGTCCATAGCTGATGAAGCCTGGGGAAGCTTTTTACTGTAAATCTTCCATTCTACAAGCATTTATTCAACACACACTTACTGGATACCTACTATGTTCCTGGCACTGAGATAGGACTGGAGATACTGAGTAGCAATGATTCCTGGCTTCAAGCAGGTTACAATGTAGAGGATACGAAACATAAGAAAGTGTGATAAGTGCCAGGGTAGAGAGAAGTATCAACATTCCAAAGAATGCTTTGGAATTCCCAAGAACGCAGCATGTAATTCAGAGTGGGGATGTGAGGGGAAAGGCAGAGAAAATATTCTAGGGACACAACAGTTGATCTGAGTCTGGGAGTGTGAACAAATCTGGATAGACAATAAGAGGGTAAAGAGGCTTTGAGTAGAGGTACCAGTGTGTACCGAGTTATGAAAGAGTGAGGGAGCATGGGAAACCACAAGCACTGAATATAGGTAGGAGAGTGGGGTGTTGAGATGTGATCCTAGATAGGTAGTTGGGAGCTGGATCATTGGCATTTTTATGGGTTTGGATCTTATCTGAGGCCAGTAGAGATCCACAGAATTTTTTAAGACCGAGAGTTGCTATTATTAGATTTATTTTAGAAAGGCCAGTGTGGAGAATTGTTTGGCCGAGACTAAGACTGAAAGGAGAGGCCAATTAAGAGACTTTGCAGTAATGCAGGTGAAAAAGGGTGGAGGCTTGACTGAGGTGGGACAGTGGACTGGAGAGGAGGGGAGTGATTCTAGGGAATTTAGGAGGTAGAATCCACAGGACTTGGTGACTATTTGGATGTAGGTGTGGGTGAAAAGAGATTTTAAGATTGTTACTACATTTCTCATTTGGTTGACTTGGTGCATGGGTGGTACCACTTACTTAAAAAGGAAAGACAGAAGAATAATATGCCTCTGTGTGTGTGTGTGTGTGGCACAATAATTTAAGTTTTGAACATGCTGAGTTTAGATGCCTGTGGATCATTTCAATGGAGAGTTCCTATGGGGAGGACTATTAAACTGGCACATAGTAAGAACTTATTATGTGTTTGTGGAATGAAAATAATAGAGTTCTGGGATGCAGGTATAGACTGTAAGTCATCACTGCACCATGTTACATTTATGATCATATAGATGGTAATTGCTCTTATGAGAGTTGATGAAGTCCCCAGCAAGAGTACATAGCCAAGAGATGAAGATTAAAGGCATGGAGTCAGAGGTAGGAGAAACTTCAGGAGAGAGAAAGGACTTGGAAGCCAGTGTGGGAGAAGATGTCTGAGGAAGCACTGCTGGTGGAGAAAAGTCAATTGAAGGAAAAATTGGAAAGTGCCCACTTGGTTTACCAATTAGGGGGAGATTGGCCAGAAAGGTTTTGTTTCTATGCTAACACTCATGGCACTTTCACCATAAGCCAGGCAGGTGTGATGCACCACACATACAATGGCACAAATACACCTCAGTTAGGTTTAAGTGCAGTGGTGGAAGCTGAATCTGGATGACACTGAGTTGCTGAAAGAGCAGTTGGTGAGGAAATGGAGAGACAAGTAGACCTCATACTGTGTTGGGTATTTTGTTTGTGCGGGGAGGAAAGAGATTTGGTGAAAATCAGAGGAGATGTTGTCTTGAGGAAGTTTTTTTCCCTTCCCTTCCCTCCCCTCCCCTGCTTTCCCCTCCCTCCTTCCCTCCTTCTGTCCTTCCTCTCTTTTTCTTTTTTTCCCTTTCACATTTGAGAACTGTGAGACTCCTGAATGAAAAAATTCTAGAGATGGAGAAGCATGAGACACGATGATGATGGAGCCAAGTCTCTAAGGCTGGAAGCTCAGGTGAAAGGATTAGTCCTGGATAAAAGGAGGAACATGTCACAGGGACAGTGCTGTGTTTAGGAGTGGGGGCAAAGAGATGGAGATGGGGGAGGAGGAAATGAAAGGAGCTCAGTTCTCAAGTCCTCATTGTCCCCTCTGTGCAGAAGGAGGGAGGGGGTGAGACAAGAAACTTAGAAAGGCAGATAAAGTTTAAGAAATTGCTGATGTGAGGAATGAGAAAGGGACATCCAGAAGGACTGTCGAGCACCACAGAAAGTTGAAGGCTTTTGAGTTTTTGTTTCCCCACCCCCAAAAGTGTATATGTGATTCTGTCTAACTGTTCCGATGTGGAAATGGACAAGTGGCCAGGAGCACCAGGTCAAGCTGCAGATTCATTGGGTGTGTGATAGACTCTTCAAAGTCTACTCCTAGGTAAAACACCCAAAGGTGAGTCAAGAAAAGTAGCAAGGCATCATGCCAATTCACAGTCTAAGACTTTGCTCACATAATAGAGTGTATTTCACTCTTTGTTGGAGATCCATAAAACCCAGCTACTAGGTCATTGCACTCAAACAGCCAGATGGTAGAATTTAGCACAGATGGTTTGAAAAACCAACAAATGAATGGGTGAAAGTGTGAGTGTGAGGTGACTCTTAACTGGGCAGGAAGAATGAAAGACCAAGTGGTGAAAGGTGTGAAATGTGGCATTAATAATTACTTAATATAGATATTAACTTTCTTTGTGGAGGCACTAAGGATTTTTTTCCCAACCCCCAAGATTCTAGTTTTATAATAAAGAGAATCCAGCAAGAGGAATAATACAGTTAGGCAATTCTGTAGACCCAAGGATGTAGCTGTTGAACAAGAAACTTCTCAAGCCTTCAGAGTGATGGGGTAGGAATTCAAGAAGGAGTGAGAAAGGCCAGGGGACTCTGGTTTTGAGGCTGCTCTGAGCCAGGTTTTCTGTTTATTACACGGTTTAATGTAAGTGTAAGTGAGCTGCCATAGAATTTTAGAGCTGGAAGAGGTACATGTGCATTTGCATGCCAAGCAGGGTTTGAGCCAAAGTCCAAAGACAGCTGTATTTGCATTTCATCTCATACGGGGCCGACAGCTGGTCTCTTGTGAAGCTATCTGTCAATTATTAGTGGAATCTTCTGTGATCCTGCCTGACCCACCAAGTCCCATGGCTTGCCTGCTCTCTGAACTTACGCCTATTATTCTGTCCTGCTTCAGATGTACAAAAGTCTACTTTTTGCAGAATTTAAGATGAACATATGTGTAGCTGCAATGCCTCCTCTTGTCTCCCTCACCTGAATGTGAGTTGCTATCTCAGATAAAGGACGAAAGTAGGACTTGGGTATAATAATCTCTCCAGTGGTATGGGTAGGGGTGTGAGGAAGTAGCAGCTGCTGTTAAGGACCCAAGGGCTCATAACTGTGTCTACTGGCTTTTATATCCTCCTGCACTCCTCATCAGAGAATTGGGCTGATGATGTCATTTCTCATATAAATGCCAGGAAACTGACACTTGCATTTGACTGCCTCGTAAAATGGCTTCCATCAATTATCCCTGCTTAATAGCATTACAATGTTAATAACAAATAATTCTCACTAAAGACTTGGGATTTTTAATACAGTTAAGTGTTGGCCTGTGGCCATGGTTCCCTTCCATCCAACCTCCAGCCCAAATCTTGTTAATTCTCACAAGCTAGTCTGAGCTAGAACAATGAAGTGAAAGGCTTGTGGGGAAAGCACAGTGAACTAGTATTTGAGTGGTGTTGCAGTAGATGGCGCTATTTCCTCTGAATCCAAGCCCGTTTATTGTGCTGTAATCAAGAATGTGTCACATTCCAGGTAGCAAGAGAAGCAAGAGATGAAATGAGGACCTGCCTTCTAATCCATCAAAAGCCAGATTTCACCTCAAGTTCCATCATATGGATATTTGAGTTTCAGGCAATGATTAGCTGTGTGTGTAGATTAAAAAAATCTAGCAAGCATTTATGAACATAATGTCCATCTTCAATTTTGGCCAAGGTAAAGGTTCAGCTCCTCATGTCTTGAAGGATTCTAGACAGTCAGAGATGTAATTTTATTGTTGTTTTTTAAATGCAAAACTTATTTTTTTGTTTTTATTTTTTAAAAATCAGTTTCCTCAGGTTGAATCATGAGGATAAAATTTATTTTTACATGTCTGAAACCTAAGCTACGATCTAGGCTGCATAGGACTTCTTGTTGCCTTTCACAGGCCTGGATGCCAACTTCACAAACTCAGCCATGCACTTTTTAGAGATTGTATTTTACTGAGCTTAAGCAAGGATACATATAACCCTGTTTATAAGATAATTTACTACTTACAAACTGTTGCCTAATACTTGATTTGAATCCTCCCCTCTTTTTTCCCCACAGCTACATCACTGATTTAGTCTTTAGCTCTGACAGGGAGTCTGAGGTAGGGATGATGTCAGTCTAGTAGCAAATGAATCGGTTAGGAATCCACAATTTTGACAGATTCAGTATTATTAAAAGATCTATCTTTTGTGCCATTATACTCCATGTTCACTATAAAAGAATTAGAAAATATAGTAAGCAAAAGGAAAATAAACCCAAAGATCAAAATGGTTGCACTTTGGTGTATTTATTTTTAGTCTCTCCTCTCTTTCTCTCTTGCTGTCTTTCCCCTCCCTGTTTCTCTCTTTCCTCTCCCTTCTCCTATCCACTTATATAACACGTGTGTGTGTGTGCGTGTGCCTATCAATAAAGGCTGTCAAAGTCCTTGCAGGAAGCAGATGGCACACTGCCTATTTACAATGCCTGGGACTATCTATAAAGGTGGGCAGAGTTACGGAAAACTGGTAAGTACTGCACAGCTATAGTAGGGAGCTGTTCAGGTAAAGGGGTCTTCACCTGTAGGCCCTGAACCCAGAAAGCTAATGGATGGATTGCATCTTTCCTGGCCCTTTGACTTTCAGTACAGTTTCATCTATGAGAGGCACCTGCAGAAGCTCCCAGGGTGTGAGGAGAGTGAGGTGGAGGTGTTATTCTCCAGGCTTCCTCCGGCTAGTTTACCAGGGCTTGGATGCGTCCATCCACTGAGGGCACAGCTATGCTTCTGGACAACTTTCATACAGTTTCTCTGAGTTCTGGTGGCCTCTCCCTCCCCTTGCCTCTTCGAATCCTTGCTGTCAGTGGTCCCTCCGTAACCTTGTTATTTTCCCTTTGCCTTGCTCTCACCTTTTAAAATAGTTGCTTTAGGCCAGGTATGGTGGCTCACGCGTGTAATCCCAGCACTTCGGGAGGTGGAGGCAGGAGGATCTCTTGTGGCCAGAAGTTCAAGACCAACTTGGGCAACATAGGGAGACCCTCATCTGTACAAAAAGTAAAAAAAAGCCAGGCACAGTGCCTCACGCCAGTAATCCCAGCATTTTGGGAGGCTGAGGTGGGTGGATCACGTGAGGTCAGGAGTTCAAGACCAGCCTGACCAAAATGGTGAAACCTTTCCACTAAAAATACAAAAATTAGCTGGGCATGGTGGCACACACCTGTAATCCCAGCTACTCGGGAGCTGAGGCACGAGAATTGCTTGAACCCGGGAGGTGGAGGTTGCAGTCAGCTGAGATCGTGCCACTGCCCTCCAGCCTGGACAACAGAGCGAGACTCTAAAAACAACAAAAACAAAAACAAAAAACAAAAAACAGTACCTGTAGTTCCAGCTACTTGGGAGGCTGAGGTGAGAGAATTCTTTGAGCCCAGGAGCTCAAGGTTACAGTGAGCTAGGACTGCGCCACTGCACTCCAGCCTGAGCAACAGAGAGAGACTGCGTCAAAAACAACAACAAAAAAAGTCACCTTATTAAAAAACCTTTCTCAATTACCTGGTTTGAGTGTGCTTTCTGCCTAAACTCTGATTGATACTCCTGCCTTTCATCAAGTCTCACAAATTCTCAGACATTTTATTCTGATTGTTGCTTTTACCTCATACTCTAATTTCTCTCCTGGAATTTAAATGAGATGTATTTTAAAACTTCTCAACTCTCTTAACCTCTCTCTCTTATTTTCTTTTGTGTTAAATTTATGTAAGCATCTCTCATATCTTCTATATCTTTATCTCTTATTGCTGCATTTTGAATGATTTTTTTTACATCTGTGTTCTCAGCCATTTTTACTCTTTAACCTGTTCATTTTTACATCATTTTCATTTCTAGAAGTTCTCTCCTTTTTTTTTTTTTTGTTTTTTGAGATGGAATCCTGCTCTGTCGCCCAGGCTGGAGTGCAGTGGCATGGTCTCAGCTCACTGCAACCTCCGCCTCCCGAGTTCAGGAGATTCTCCTGCCTCAGCCTCCCCAGTAGCTGGGACTATAGGCACCTGCCACCACACTTGGCTACTTTTTGTATTTTTAGTAGAGATGGGATTTTGCCATGTTGGCCAGGCTGGTCTCGAACTCCTGACCTCAAGTAATCTGCTTGCCTCAGCCTCCATAAATGCTGGAATTACAGGTGTGAACCACCGTGTCTGGCCTAGAAGTTATCTCATCTTTTTTTTTTTTTTTTTTTTTTTTTTGCACAGTGCCTGTTCTTTCCTTATGGTTTCAAATCTTTTTAGTTGAAACCACAATTATTTAACAATCTGTTTTAGGTTGTTATGTTATTGATCATACAAATCTTTCCTTTTGCAATGACTGCTGACCCTTCCTTATGGTAACTCTTTTTCTACTACATTTTGTAATTTTTTATTGTCAGCTTATTTTCAGTCAGAATTTATTTATTTGTGTGTGTGTTTGTATGTCTTAGAATGTTCTGTATCCTTTAGGTATTAGAAGTCTTGTTTCTAAACAGTTTTGTGTTTGCTTTTGCTTGAAGCTCCAGGGTTTCACTTATGTGGGGCCCATTTTTACATTAATTTATTGGCTGGAAGTTCCTGTACCATGTGGGTTGTGTAAATTCAGAGCCCATGTACATGTGTGGAACAGGCCTGGGCCTGCTATTTCTAATGGAGGACTGTTTCCCCATAAAGACAAACTTCTTTGTTCCTTCTCTGAGCTAATCAGGGAGTCTATCTAGTCCACTTTACTGAGGGACAGCCCTTCAGGAATCCTGGCTTTATCTGAGGGTTTCACTTCCTACTCCCTTCCTTGTGCATTCTGAAACTAAGTTGCTTGCACCCTCATGGATATTAAACTCCAGCCCTTGCTCACAAGCTTATCAGTTTGGATTTATGTTCCTTCTTAATTTCTGCCTATTGGGAATGTTTCTGTTTTCTGAGCCCAATTAGGTATTTATTTCTTTTAATTTTTTATCCAGCAAATCTATGAACTTTTATTGAGGTGAGATTCCATGCTCACTCACCAAATTATGTTTACATAGAGTGCTGTTAACTTGCTTTTCTACTTAATCACATTTTAACGTGGAAGGATATCTACTATATATAGTTATCTTCTTTAAGGACTAGTTGATAGAAAGGGTATGAAATAGAGGTTATAAGGGCTGCCTTTATGCTCAGATTTCCTGGGTTCTAGTACTGTCTTCACTGTTCACTAGTTCTTGACCTTGGGCAGGTTACTTGACCTATTCATGCCTCTCATTCCTTACCTGGCAAGTAAAGATAATAATATACCCACTTTGCAGCTTTCCTGAGGCTACAGTAACAAATTATCACCTACTTCATGGCTGAAGACAACGGAAATGTATTCTCACAGTTCTGGAGGCCGGAAGTCTAAAATCAAGGTGTGGGCAGAGCCACACTTCCTCAGAAGGTTCTAAGGGGAGAATCTGTTCCTCGTCTCTTCCATCTTGTAGTGGCTGTAGGTATTTCTTGGCTTGTGGCTGCATTACCCTAATCTCTGACTCCATTTTCACTTCACTTTCTCTTCTGTGTGTCTGTATGAAACTGCTTCTGTCTCTATTCCTGAGTAAATCATGATTGATGCTAGGCTCTGGGGAGCAACTCTTACCCTGTGCCGTTAGTGTGTCTCAAGCAGGCATTAACCCTTGGCTGTGGACAACATCAATACATTTACTCATCTGTTTAGGTCTATAATGCATTTAAAATAGTTTCAGAATTGTTTTGCCAATACCTGTATAAGTAATAAATGTATTAAAAAGAGTTCAGGATTTGTTTGTTGCTCTCTCTAACCTCAATCTTGTCTACGACTAGGGGTATACAGTCAAAAATACTATGTTCATAAATTACTTGGATTAGTTCTTTATTTTGTTTTTTTTTTCTCCTTCACTATGGTTATGGTATTCACTTGAAACACGATTGGTTCATTTGTTTTAGTTTGCTTTAGGTTTTAGGGTTTTATTTTCCTCTTCCCATCATTGTTGATTTCATTTTGCTTTTTTTTTTGTTGGTTTTTGAGACAGAGTCTTCCTCTGTCACCCAGGCTGGAGTGCAGTGGTGTGATCTCGGCTCACTGCAACCTCCGCCTTCTGGACTCAAGCAATTCTCCTGCCTCAGCCTCCTGAGTAGCTGGGATTACAGGTGTGTGCCACCATGCCCAGCTAATTATTTTGCATTTTTAGTAAAGACGGGGTTTCACCATGTTGGCCAGGCTGGTCTTGAGCTCCTGACCTCAAGTGATCCGCCCGTCTTGGCCTCCAAAAGTGCTGAGATTACAGGTGTGAGCCACTGTGCCTGGCTCATTTTGCTTTTTGAATATGTAAAACATGCTTCCGTAAGTTAAAGCTATGCCAAAAGGTATACCCAGAGAAGCATCAGTTTCCCCTATAGCCTTTCTACCCCACTCTCTCCTGTTATACCTCATAAATAACCAGATTCAGTGTTTCCTGATTAATCTCTCCTGTGTTTTTTTTGTAAAGAGAAACAGATATATATATATATATATATATATATATGTATCTTATTTCCCTTTATTGCTTACACACATGCTCTTTTGCATGTTGGGAAGCTTCTTTCTTAGTGGGAGAGGCAAGAAATTAAAGGAGAGATACCACCTTCATTATTTTCAGAATTCTTCTCTGTTTTAAGTTTTCCTTTTCTGCCTTTCCCGATACCTTTAAAGGGTGGTCATCTAAGCTGGATGTGAATTTTAATGTGCACATGAATCACCTGGTATCTTGTAAAAGGGCAGATGTGGTAGGTCTTAAGTGAGGCCTGGGATTCTGCATTTCTGACAAGCTCACAGGTGGTGTGGATGCTGTTGGCTCTGGGCCACAGGACTCCAGACTTCTCCTGGGTGTGACTATACTGCGTCATGGACCGCCTGCCTTGACTGTGGATGAACTTCAGACCACAGTTCTTGAAATGTCTTTTTGGAACCAATGCATATACTGGCCTGTCTCCATATGATCCATGCTTTATTTTGGGGTGCTGGTGATGGTACACTGGAGGAGATAAAACATGAAATGCTATTTTATATTTTGATGAAATGTAAAATATCCTTCTAACTCATTTTATCCTCCTGTCCCCTTCCTACTTCTTTATCCAGTTGCCTCATAAACTGTTTCCTGTAAAGAGATTCAAGTCATTTGGGCAGAGGTGTTAATTATTGAGAAAACACACTTACTTTTCTCTAAAAGGAAAAAGGCAGGGTATGAGCTATGTTATGTGTAATATGACAAAAAGAATGCTGTTTAAACCTGGGTACATAGGATAACCTGTGTCTCCCAACCTCCCAATTTTTGAGTACACATATGGTTTGTTTGTTTGTTTTTACGGCACATTTCCCAGATATGACACGTCTGCTTCTCATACAGGCACTCAGCTCCTCAGAGCCACCCCAGTTATTTCTGGGAATCTCCGGAGGCTCGTCTCAATTGTTCCCAGCTTCAAGTCTGTCCTTCCTTATCTATTCCATTTCCTTGGCAGTTGACACCAGCATTCTTTCCATTGCTTTCCTCTCTCCTGAACATCCTCACACAAATCCCATTCTCCTCCTTCATGAAAACTAAGCAAATATACATACAAAAGTCAAGCATGTCAATCAATCAGTATCTGCAGAAAGTCAGTGACCCACTAGTCCTACAAAGAATACAATTCCAAATGCCAGTTTGGGGGTAATTCTATGCTAATTTGCTATTATGGCACTGAAAAATTGAGCATTTCTTGTATACTTAGCTTTACAATGGGGGAAGAATTGTGGCCAGAATTGTATTGAACATGTCTGGATTTCATTCTAGAAGAGTGACAGTGGTTATTCTGGACCTGCGGCTTCTAATTAAACTACTTTGTTACTTACCGCCTCACTCAACAAACAAAAAGGTCAATTTAAAATAAGAAAAACTCATGCCTTTTTACTGTCCATTGAAGCTTAAGATCACCTAACAGCCTCCTCTCACTGCATGGGGCGCTTCAGTCCCTAGTGGACAATAGTCATAATCTAAAATCTATTACATGTAATTTCAACATCATTTAGCACAGCTGTCAATCTGCCAAAGCAAAGGCCACAAACTGAGCCTCCATGGAGACCAAATCATCTTCCTTTTAAACATGCCATCCGCACAGTGGGCTGGAGGTCACTTGGAAGAGAGCACAGGGGAACCCTGTTTTGTGTCCCTTTGTTCCCGGCTACTTACCTTCTCATAAAAAAAATACATTCGATTTAGAGACACATCAGCATAAGCTCCTCCAGCAAGTGCAAATATTTGCTTGGGGGAGGAAAACAAAATAATGTCTGAATGAGAGCTTTCATTTTCTATTAGACTTTGATGTTACTTTTTTATTTGAAGTCCATGGAGAATAATAAATTGAATTCCTTTTGTAAAAGTGAGGCACAATAAATGTTGGATAAAAATTGAAGCTGTTTGTAAGTTAGTCAAGGGAGAAAAATGCTGCCTTTTACTGGGACATATATGATCTGCACAATGTTTCCTTAGAATCATCTTTAAGGATTTTTTTTTTTTTTAACAGAGTGTGGTAGGGGAAAATGTTTTATGTATGTATGACTGAGTTGCTGATTGACAGAGTTCATGGATGTCTCTTTTGAAGTGAGAACAATCTAATCCTGGAGCCACAGCACCACCCACAGATGTCATACTAGATCTCAGCTGTCAACATGCCACCTTATTTTATTGCTATTTTCTTTTGCTTTTGGCTTTCATCAGCTATTGTTCTTCAAATAGCTGGACCACGCTGTAGCATGCCACTGTGAGCACATTTTTGTTTTTTTTTTGAGACGGAGTCTCACTCTGTCGCCCAGGCTGGAGTGCAGTGGCGCAATCTCGGCTCACTGCAAGCTCCGCCTCCTGGGTTCATGCCATTCTCCTGCCTCAGCCTCCCGAGTAGCTGGGACTACAGGCGCCCGCAACCACACCCAGCTAATTTTTTGTATTTTTAGTAGAGATGGGGTTTCACCGTCTCGATCTCCTGACCTCGTGATCTGCCCACCTCGGCCTCCCAAAGTGCTGGGATTACAGGCGTGAGCCACTGCACCTGGCCTTTTTTTTTTTTTTTAATAGCCACAATTGAGGACTGATGTTGAATGTCCACTGAGTTTACTTTTAGGAAACTTTGTCATTTAAAAACATATCCCAGGAAACCTGTTGTGCCTTAGAGTTACTCATACTACATGGGTCTTTGAGGTTAGGTACCTTCTCTAACCAAAAACCCCATTTCTGTTTAAAGTGAAGTAATGTGAAAGAATGCCAGGATAAAAGCTACTCAGCACATCTGGTGGGATTCCACTTTGTAGTAGAAGGGAAAAAACAAAACAAAAAGCCTTAGAAGTTTTCAGTGCTAAACTGTATCCTCAGAATTCTAAGCTACAATGCACACAACAGCTGGATTATAGAAGCTCTCAGTTGCTGTGGTAGTGAGGATATGGCCTCTGCTGTGGCTGTGGGCACTGCTGGAGTTCAGATCTGCCCAGGCAAGTCCAGTGCACTGCTGAGATGGGCTGCCAGCAGCTGGGATTTTTGAATTTATTTGCATGATGGTATATACTTTTGGCTGGAGGAGGAAGGAGGCCATTTTGTGTGAGCTGTGTTGCTGGTGGTGGACCCTGGGGAGAGACAACAAGGGGGAGAGAGTAGGCCAGCTCCTTGGACTAGGGCTGAAGCTGAAGACACTGTCTTCCATGACTGAGCCTCTGGTCAGTAGCAGCACCACATGTACTCTCCCAGCCCAGCGTGACTGGGGTACAGAAGCATATTCCCACGTCTGTATGAACCACAGTATAGCTCCTGCACAGGGAGAATGGGAAGAAATGTGCTATCTTCGCAACTGGAGGGTCTGGCAGATTTGGGAGCAGGGAAGGTAACATGGTGCAGTCTTGGGGTGGGCTTGGTTTGACTGCTTGCAGAAGGACCTACAGAAGAGGGGCTGGAATGGGAGAGGAAGAACATGGTGGACAGACAGTTTGATTTCTAAGTGTGTATGTGCCGTGCCCTCTGGAGGCTTGGAGGTATAACTGTGAGAAGGTCGCAGGAAGCTAGAGGGCTAGATAGAGGGTTAGAGCCATTGAAATTTGAATGTTTATCATGACTTTGTACTTGCAGCCTGGTGAGACTTGGGAAAATCCTAGTTATATCAGCCAATGATTTTTTTATTTTTTTGCCTAACAATTTAACAATTACTAATCCTAGGATTAGTGACACATTCTCTAAGGTGGATAAAAATGACAAAAGGCTGATAAAATTATCATAGCATGTGTGTATCAAATGCTTCTTGTGCACCCACTCAGATTCTCTTGGACCACTTTTTTATTCTAGTTTTTGCTTTGGCAGCCATCTGTGCTCAGGTGTAACCTGACCCTGTCTCACCTCAGCTGCACTATTTATCACTTGCTTTCTGTCCTGGGGCATCTTTAGTACCATCACCTAGGATACCTGCAGAAATTTGCTCAGTCATTCATAGCCACACACATCAAGTGTGAGAAAGGTAAGATCTAATAGGCAGCTCTTGGCCAATAGGTAATGGGTAATATGGATACATTCTCCCCTCTTCTTTCTCTTCAGGGGATGATTCTGAGGTGCTTTCTACATGGTTCTTCAGAGTGTTCCCAGTGAGAGGGAACCCCACTGCCCAAGAAAGAACCAGCTTGATAACACACCTGATTTTGTCTTTCTCTTCTTTTTTATTTCACTCTTTCCAGCACCCAGACCCCTACCCACTTCTGTTCCCACAAGGCCTTGTCTCGTGGAAGGGAAGCTTGCTTCAAAAAGTGGAGCAACCTGGGATAAGACAGGGTGACAGTCAGCTATACATGTATTGCTGACACCCTTATTTTCCCACCAGTGACATACCTGGAAAAAGGGGGTGAGGTGGGGTGAAGGAAGGAGGGCTGGTCAATTTCTTGTTGGTAGCAAAAGTCTGTTATTGTCAAACTTAGTGAACATTTAATACTCTTCTACTATGATCCAGGGCCTGTTTTTACTCAGAAATCACTGAGACAGATCCCTGCCATTAGCAAGCTCACAGATGATTTGGGGAAGGCAAACACGTACATATCTTACAACGTATAGAGTACTAAAGAGAGGGTTAGTGTGCTTTAAAGCATGTAGAGAAAGGAACAGTTAATTTTGACTGGGAGTGAGAAGCCTCCACTGATAAGAAGGCATTTGATCTGGACCTTGAGAGATGAAAAGGCTATTGAAGATAGAGAATTGAAGAGTTGGAGATGCTTAAAAAGAGTCTTACTGAAATGGAATTGGGGTGAACTTTACTGTCCTCCCAGCTTAGGGAGCAGAGGCCTGCAGCCCTAATTCCACTTCCTTTTTTTCCCTGCATAGTGTTTTGATTGCTCTCTCACAACCTGCCTTTTCAGAGATACCCTGCCTTCCTTTTCTCTCTGGATGTTTTATCATCTTTTGTATAGGACACAGTGAGAGCTGTAGTTCTTTACCTTGCCTGCGCTGGCTGTGGAGGCCTTATCTCTGGATGCTGGAGACTTGAGGAGACTTATTGGTTCTGAGTGATCTCCCTTCTACTAAGAAGCGGGATGTCTTTAGTTTAGATGAAGGTTTTCAGGTGTGATTGCCTAGTGCACAAGATCACTGGGCAACACTCAAGGACAAGCATCTTTACGTTGAGTGTGGAGGTCACATTTGCAGGCTCACCTCCTCGTCTGCTACCATCTGGACTGCTAATCATAACATGTATTCACTAAGTGCATAAACAGGGGTGTATTATTTTCTTGTTTATTTTTGAATAAGGACCAGAGATGCATTTAATTTCCCACGTGTAGAGATTTGACAGAATTTTATGATTTGGACCCAGGAAGGGCAGGCTTGGTGCAAAAGACAGGTGACTGGAAAGGCAGGAACACATTATTCTCCTCACTCTAGTTCTTTGCTGTTAACCTTACTCAGCCTTCTGAACATCTGCACTTCTCTGTCTCCCAGGCATGCAGATAACACATTTTTGAGTTTTGATTTCCCAGCAAGGGAAGCAGAACAGTCCCACCAGGTCAAACTAGAGGTTGTTAATGGTTGAACCTAAACTTGCTCAACCAGTTGACATTCTTTTGCAAAGAAAGGTCTAGATCATGGGTGGGTAGTTTAAGGTAGATGGGGAAGTGGGCATGTCGGGCATCTATATTGCTGTCTCCAGTCCATTTCATCCTTGCTGCCATGCACACACTCCTCTTCCTATATGTACAAAGATACCTGTCCTAGCATGTTCTATCATATGCATGTCTGTGGATGTTTACTTTACTTCCGGCATAGAAGTGACCCAAAAGCACAGGGTTCCAAGAGGAAATGGATGATCCTTTGAAAATAATATAGTCCAATGAGGCTCACTGATAAAGTGAATATTATAAAAGTATTGGTGAGGAGAACCACTAGTTATAGTGCAGCAACCCAAATCTTGTAGCATTAAAACTGTTATCACCTGTAGTTTCAAAGGGATGGAAGAGAGGATGGTTTTTGAAAACTGAAAAAAGAGAGACTCACATTGAGTCAACCACATTGAGAGGATTAAATGATTTTAAATCAAGGGGCACAGTCAGCTTGAGGCTACCCTGCAGGGAGAGATCCAGGTAAATACTGATCTTGCTTTCATTGTTTCCGTATTCCTATTTCCCGTATGGGACCTCCAATGGCCAAACCCAGCCACAGCCAGAAGGCACACAAGCCATGCTGATATATTGAGGACAGGTCAGCCTCCAGGCAGGGAGCTGAGTGAAGGATGGAGAGTGGATGTGGAGGGGCAATTGGCAGAGACACCGAATGACTCTGTGGAAAGACATCTCAGTGTCTGTGCAAGAGTGCTCATCAGTCTCTCTACTTATTGTCTACCATTACTGTCCATTCCCTCTTCAGCTGCATTGTGATCCTACCTAAGTGTTATTATTCACCACAAACAGAATGTGATTAAGATAATTAGAATGAAATAATAAACCCTATTTTCTTTAAAAAATAAATTTTAATACAATTTTTAATAAAATTATTAAACAAGAAAAAATTTTCTTGTTTTGTTTTTTTAAAAAAAACAAGAATGGGAAGATATTTTTTCAGTCTTTGCATAATCTAGCAAGGAAAGAAATCTGAGCTATAAGTGGTGGCCACAACCTTGTTTCTAGAATTAGTCATGCAACCACAACTGGCATGGAAGGCTTTCTCCAGTGGTGCTTGTCTTAGTCCATGTGGGCTGCTATAACAAAATACCATAAACTGAGTGGCTTATAAACAACAGAAAGGTATTTTCACATTTCTGGAGGCTGGAAAGTCCCAAGACTGAGATGCCAGCAGATCCAGTGTCTGGTGAGGGCCCATTTCCTGGTTTATAAATGGCGTCTTCTTGCTTTGTCCTCTCATGGTGGAAGGGATTAGGGTCTCTCTGGTGTCTCTTTTATAAGGGCACTGATACCATTCATGAGGGCTTCCCCACAATGACCTACTCATCTCCCAAAGTCCCCACCTCCTAACACCATCACCTTGAGGGTTAGGATTTCAGCATATGAATTTTCGGAGGACATGAACATTCAGTTTATTGCAGTGCTATTGCTGAGCTATTATTATTTAACATCTGCAGAGACATAGACACTATGCTAAGTGCTTTATACAATTACCTCATTTCATCCTTACAGCAATCCTCATAGAAAGTTACTTATTTTCTTTATTTTATAGATGAGGAAGCTGAGGCTTAGTAAGGTTAAGTAACCTGCCCAAAGTGATGAGTCTGTGGCAGAGACGACACACAACTCAGATCTATCTGATTCTTAAGCACATGCTCTCAATCTCTAGGCAATGTGGCTTACCCTTCAATGGTTCTCTTGTCTTTGGAAAACAATTTTTCTGGCAGGAGAACAAATTCGTCTCTAATTCCTCCCTCCCCGACAACATAATAAAACTCCTCGACTTCTGCCTGTTTCTCTAAGTGAGAACAAACACTACTATGTTTAAGCTTATAACCTTTGTATCTTAGAGGCGCATGTGGGAAGGGCTTGGAATCATGCATTGTATCACACTTCTACTTGATCCAGCCCCCACCCAGAAACTTGAGGCAATCTTTACATGGGACAGTTCAGCAGCTGGCTGGTACCATGTCATCCTATAGGAAGGAGGCTGGCCACAACACAGACAGATAAAGTATTTGCCAAGCAAAGAAAGCCAAGGCCTTCGCTGGTTAGGCTTTATTCACAGATATCCATGGGCTGAATTCTATGTGTGAGGCAGTGTGCTAGGTGCTGGAAGTGATAAAATTATGTCTTCATTCCTGCTGCCTTCAAGGTGCTAAGAGGCATCAGAATAGTCCAGAGTTCCACAGTATACATTTTCCAGCATCATTCACCATACTTGGACAAGGTTAAGTCCATTCAGGGACCCAATACACATCTATTAAACTTGGACTGAAGTGGTCAGTTTCCTCATTGTCTCCACCAGCAACTTTTGGCTGGAATCTCTTTTGAAGTTCTTAGTTGGGTCCTTCCAATCTTGATTGTGTCCCTCCTGCTACTTTCCTAATGCAGTAGCGTCTTTGATGTCTCTCCCTAGGCACTGAGTACACTGAACAGTGTACAGAATGAGGATCAAGTGTCCTGAGTTTGGACCTCTGTTCTGCTATTGACTCTCTATGTGATTCTGGGCAAGTCACTTTTCTTCTCTGAACTTTAGATCCTTAGGTGATGGTAGCTTCTACAAACCCTGGCTTTACAGTTATCACAGATGCTCATACATTTTCCTGGAGCCAGGCTATTTATGGATGTTGTTTTAGCAAAGTCTTTCCTTGAAAGGAGGGGTCTTTTTGTAGTTGCTCTGGCTACTAACAGCTTTATTGCCTATGGATGGCCAGCCACTGTCACAGTGTATCACCCTTGCTCCTCCAAGTGTGCTCTGTGGACCACTAGCATTTACATCACTTAGGAACTTATTAATTATGAAGAATCTCAGATGCTAGCCAGACCTGCTGAATCAGAATTTACATCTTAAAAAGATCCACAGGTGATTGGCCCTTACATTACCATTTGAGAAGCACCAAGCCCCATGCACAGGATAATTGTGTTGATTAAATTGGAATCACTGCAGTTGCGTTCTCAGGTGCTTGGGTGAATTTTAATGTGTAGTTGGAGTTGAGAAGCTCCGAATAGTCTCACATAGAGTGGAACCGAACTTCTTTGTGTAGAATGGGAGTCAGAAGACGGGCGTCTAATTTAGCCTGGAGGAGGATCAGGACAGAAGAAGTTTTATGGAGGTAATGCTTGAGCTGTTTGAGGAACACAGTGTCAGGCAGGTAGGAGAGGAAGGGTACTCCTGGTGCCCTGACCCACCAAGGGGGAATTGCAAGTCAGCATGGCTGGGGAATGGGGCTGGGGTGCTGCAGGAGATGATGTTGCGGAAAGGCAGGGGCCACCTGTGCCGTGCTTGGGAGTTTCTACTCATCTCAGAGGCAGTGGAATGGGTGTGGGTGATGGCTGAAAAGGTTGTTTTAAGCAGGGAATGATGTACTTAGATTTGCATTTTAGGAAGATTTTCTTCTAGCAGATGTAGCAGAAGGTAGAAGGAAATGAAGGCAGAGAGACCCCTCTGGGGACTGTTTCAAATAAGAAACAAATTAATTTGAGTGTTGGGAAGGATGGAGAGGAAGAGAGAAATTGAGAAATACCTAGTTGGTGGCTTGTTTTATGAAAGATGATAACAAAGGAGGAGCTTAGAATGACTCCAGGATTTTTGGTGTGGGGGAATGGGGAATGGTGGTACAGTTCTCCAAGACACAGGCTATTACTTGAATGTTTGTCGCCTCCAAAACTCATGTTGAGGCTGAGGTGGAACAAGATGGTGGAATAGAAGGCTCCACAGATCAGAAAGTTAACAACTATCAACACAGAAAAAACATTTTCATAGGAACCAAAAATCAGGTTAGCCCTCATAGTACCAGGTTTAACTCTATATTACTAACAGAGGCACTGCAGAGATAGAAAAAACAGTTGTGAATTGCTGATGCCAACCCTCCTCCACCTCCAGCGGCCGCAGCATGGTCAAGGAGCTTCTCTGGGTGAGGGGGAGAGAGAGCACAGCAATTGCGAGGCAGTGAACTCAGTGCTGTCCTGTTATACAGCAGAAAGGAAAACCAGACAGAACTCAGCAGACGCCCTCCCACAGAGGGAGTATTTAAATCGGCCCTGGTCAGAAGGGAATTCCTGATCCCAGTGGTTTGAAATTGAGTTCCAGAAAACCTCACCACTGCGGGCTAAAGTGCTCTGTGCTCTAAATAAATCTGAAAGGCAGTCTAGGCCATATGGACTGCAACTCATAGGCGAGTCTTAGAGCTGATCTAGGCCCAGAGGCAGTGGACTGGGGGGCATGTGACCTACTGAGACACTAGCCAGGATGGCTATGGGAGTGCTGGCATCATCCTTCCCCTAATCCCAGGCTGCATAGCTCATGGCTCCAAGAGAGATCCCTTTCTTTTGCTTGAGAGGAGGAGAGGGAAGAGTGGGGAGGGCGCTGTCTTGCATCTAGGATACCAGCTCAGTCACAGCAGGATAGGGCACCTGTAAGAGTCATGAGGCCTCTGTTCCAGGCCCTAGCTCCTGGATGTCATTTCTAGACACATCCTGGGTAAGAATAGAACCTACTGCCTTGATGGGAAGGACTCAGTCCTGGTAGCAGTCATCACCTGCTAATTGAAGAGCCCTTGGGCCCTGAATAACCAGCAGCAATATCTAAGTACTGCATTGAGGCCTTGGATGAGCCTCTGAGATTTGCTGGCTTCAGATGTTGGCTTCAGCACATTACCAGCTGCGGTGGCTACAAGGTGAAACTCCTGCTTGAGAAAAGCAGAGGGAAAAGTAAAGGGGTCTTCGTCGGGCAGAGGACCAAGTAGGCTCTTGGGGGTCCCCGATTCTGGGACTTAACTCTTATGCAACATCTCTGGACCTGCCCTGGTCCAGAAGGGAGCCCACTGCCTTGAAAGGGTGAGCCCTGGGCCAGGCAATACTTACCACAAGCTAACTTAAGAACTCTTGGACCTTAAGGGAACAGCAGTAGTCTGTCAGTACTCCACATAGCCAGTGGTGGCAGTGGCTATGGGATGAGGTTCCTCTGCCTTTGGAAAGGAGAAGGAAGAGTGGGAAGGATGCATCTTGTGGTTTGAGTGCTTGCTCAGACACAGTACAGTAGAATACCAGGTAGGCTTCTAGGGTTTTTGACCTTAGTACCTGACTCCCGGATGGAACTTGGGGTCTAGGGGAACTTGCTGCCCTGAAGGGAAGGACATAGGCCTGGTTGGCTTTGCCACTGCTGATTATAGAGCCCCAGGTCTTGAGCAAACCTATGGAGTATCAGGGAGTGGTTATAGCAGGTGTTGGGTGAGACCCAGCGCTGTGCTGGCTTCACCCAGTGCAGTCATAGTGATGGTGGCCACAGGGGTGCTGGTGTCACCCCACCCCCAGCTTTAGGTTGCTTAGAACAGAGACAGAGAGAGAGAGAGAGAGAGAGAGAGAGAGAGAGACTCCATTTCTTTGGGAAAAAGTAACGGAAGAGAACAAGAGTGTCTACCTGAAAATCCAGAGAATTCTCCTGGATGTTATCCGAGACCGTCAAGGTGGTACCTTCACCAATCTGCAAGAACCACAGTGCTACTGGGCTTGGGATGTCCCCTAAAGCAGATACAACTTAGATTACAACACCCAAATCCTTTCAAATATCTGGAAAGCCTTCACAAGAATGGGTACAAATAAGCTGAGACAGTGAAGATTACAATAAACACCTATCTCTTCAATGCCCAAACACTGAAGAATATCTAGTGTCAGTGTTACCGGTAGAAGGTGTCCAGGTTCTTGGCGTCTTGCGCAAAGAATTGGACAAAATGCACAAACAAAGCAAGGAAGGAATAAAGGGATTTATCGAAAATGAAAGTACACTCCACAGTGTGGGAGCAGGCCCAAGCATAGGGGCTCAAAGGCCCTGTTACGGAATTTTTGGGAGTTTAAATACCCCTTAGAGGATTCCACTGGTTACTTTGGGTATGCCCTATGTAAATGGAGGGGACGAAGTAAAGTTACAAAGTCATTTACAGTATACGCCCTATGCAGAGGATATTTCCTGTTAGAGCTGAAGTGTGAATTGACCTTACTTTCCTGCCTCATCAGCACCATCCAGGAAAACATGACTTCATCAAATGAACTAAATAAGCCACAGGGGACCAATCCTGGAAAAGCAGAGATGTGTGACCTTTCAGACAAATAATTCAGAATAGCTTTGTTAAAGAAACTCAAAGAGATTCAAGATAACAGAGAGAAGGAATTCAGAATTCTATCAGATAAATTTAACAGAGATTGAAATGATTCAAAAAAATCAAGCAGAAATTCTGGAGCTGAAAGATGCAGTTGATTTACTGAAGCATGCAACAGAGACTTTTAGTAGCAGAACTGATCAAGCAGAAGAAAGAATTAGTGAGCTTGAAGATAGGCTATTCTTCTGAAGATACACAGTCAGAAGAGACAAAAGAAAAAAAACAATAAAAAAGAATGAAGCATGCCTATAGGATCTAGAAAATAGCCTCAAAAGGGCAAATCTAAGATGTATTTACCTTAAATAGGAAGTAGAGAAAGAGATAGGGTAGAAAATTTATTCGAAGGGATACTAATGAAGAACTTTCCAGACCAAGAGAAAGATATCAATATCCAAGTACAAGAAGGTTATAGAAGACCAAGCAAATTTAAACCGAAGAAGACTACCTCAAGGCATTAATAGTGTAACTCCCAAAGATCAAGGATATAAAAAGGATCCTAAAAGCAGCAAGAAAAAGGAATCAAATAACATGTAAAGAAGCTCCAGTATGTCTGGCAGCAGACTTTTCACTGGAAACCTTACAGGCCAGGAGAGAGTGGCATGACATGTTTAAAGTGCTGAAGGAAAACAACTTTTACTCTAGAATAGTATATCTGGCAAAAATATCCTTCAAACATGAAGGAAAAATAAAGACTTTCCCAGATAAACAAAAGCTGAGGGGTTTCACCAACAACAGACATGTCCTGCAAGAAATGCTAAAGGGAATACTTCAATCAGAAAGAAAATGATGTTAATGAGCAATATATAATCACCTGATGGTACAAAACTCACTGATAATGGTAAGTACACAGAAAAACACAGAATACTATAACACTGTGACTGTGGTGTAGAAACTACTCTTATCCTAAGTATAAAGACTAAATGATAAACCAATCAAAAATAATGACAAAAACTTTTCAAGACATAGACAGTACAATAAGATATATATATAGAAACACCAAAAAGTTAAAAAGTGGGGGGACAAAGCTGATCTGTACAGTTTTTATTAGTTTTCTTTCTGCTTTTTTTTTTTGAAAATTATTTTTTTATTTCAGTAGGTTTTTGGTGAACAGGCGATATTTGGCTACATGAATAAGTCCTTTAGTGGTGATTTCTGAGATTTTGCTGCACCCATCACTTGAGCAGTGTACACTGTACCCAGTGTGTAGTCTTTTATCCCTCACCACCCCCGACCCTTTTCCCCCGAATCCCCAAAGTCCAATGTATCATTTTTATGCCTTTGTGTCCTCATAGCTTAGCTCCCACTTATTAGTGACACCAAATGGTGTTTGGTTTTCCATTCCTAAGTGACTTTACTTAGAATAATAGTCTCCAATTCCATCTAGGTTGCTGTGAATACCATTATTTTATCTCTTGTTGTGGCTGAGTAGTATTCCATGGTATCATATACAGCATATTTTCGTTCTTTGTTTTTTTTTTTTTTTTTGAGACGGAGTCTCGCTCTGTCACCCAGGGTGGAGTGCGGTGGCACGATCTCTGCTCACTGCCAGCTCCACCTCCCAGGTTGATGCCATTCTCCTGCCTTAGCCTCCTGAGTAGCTGGGACTACAGGCGCCCACCACCACACCTGGCTAATTTTTTTTTTTTTCTTAGTAGAGACGAGGTTTCACCATATTAGCCAGGTTGGTCTTGATCTCCTGACCTCGTGATCTGCCTGTCTCGGCCTCCCAAAGTGCTGGGATTACAGGTGTGAGGCACCGCGCCCGGCCATATTTTCTTTATCTACTCTTTGATTGATGGGCATTTGAGGTGGTGCCATATTTTTGCAATTGCAAATTGTGCTGCTATAAACATGCATGTGCAAGTATCTTTTTTATATAATGACTTGTTTTCCTCTGGGTAGATACCTAGGAGTGGGATTGCTGGGTCAAATGACAGATCTACTTTTCATTCTTTAAGGAACCTCCACACTCTTTTCCATAGTGGTTGTACTAGTTTACATTCCCACCAACAGTGTAAAAGGGTTCCCTTTTCACCACATCCCCGCCAACATCTCTTATTTTTTTTTTCTTATTATGGCCTTCCTTGCAGGAGTAAGGTGGTACTGCATTGTGGTTTTGATTTGCATTTCCCTGATACTTAGTGATGTTGAGCATTTTTCCATATGCTTGTGGGCCATTTGTATATCTTCTTTTGAGAATTATCTATTCATATCCTTAGCCCACTTTTTGATGGGATTGCTTGTTTCTTGCTGATTTGTTTGAGTTTTTGTATATTCTGGATATTAGTCCTTTGTTGGATGTATATATTGTGATGATTTTCTCTCACTCTGTGGTTTGTCTGTTAACTCTGCTGATTATTTCTTGTGCTGTGCAGAAGCTTTCTAATTTAATTAAGTCAGATTGTGACCAACTCAGCATTCCACTGAAGACTATATGATCAAACAGCAAACTGTTTATCATGAATGCAGGATGTGGGCAAACTCACATCTGCACCTGCCACCAGAAGGTATGCAGAGTGCAATCACTCCCTGGTGCCGTGCTCCTTGAGGTTATCTACTGGAACATCTGGAGACTACTGTTCAGAGAATGCAGTTGTGCAAGCCTACACCGAGTCAAGCAGCTGACTGACAACCACCTCGCTTCTCCCTATCTCCTTTACTCAATAAATACGAAGGGGTCTAAAAGCTCAGGGTCCTTGTTCACTAGAAGCAAGGAGCCCCCTGACCCCTTCTTCCAAATATACTCTCTTGTCCTTACCTTTATTCCCGCATTTGCCCCCCTTTGTTCAGTCCAACAGGGATTGGGGCTACGACAGAGTTATTTGTAGATTCTGGATATTAGTCCTTCATTGGATATATATATTGTGATGATTTTCTCCCACTCTGTGGTTTGTCTGTTAACTCTGCTGATTATTTCTTGTGCTGTGCAGAAGCTTTCTAGTTTAATTAAGTCACATCTATTTATCTTTGTTTTTGTTGCATCTGTTTTTGGGTTCTTGGTCATGAAGCCTTTGCCTAAGCCAATGTCTAGAATGGTTTTTCTGATGTTATCTTCTAGAATCTTTATGGTTTCAGGTCTTAGGTTTAAGTCTTTGATTCACCTTGAATTGATTTTTGTATAAGGTGAGAGATGAGGATCCAGTTTCATTCTCCTACATGTGGCTTACCTGTTATCCCAGCACCATTTATTGAATAGAGTGTCTTGTCACCAGTTTATATTTTGTTTGCTTTGTCAAAGATCAGTTGACTGTAAGTATTTGGGTTTATTGCTGGGTTCTGTATTTTGTTCCGTTGGTCTATGTGCCTATTTTTATACTAGTGCCATGCTGTTTTGGTGGCTATGGCCTTATAGAATAGTTTGAAGTTGGGTTATGTGATTCCTTTTTGCTTGGTCTTGCTTTGGCTATGTGAGCTCTTTTTTGTTTACATATGAATTTTAGGATTTTTTTTTCTAATTCTGTGAAGAATGATGTGGTATTTTGATGGGAATTCCATTGAATTTGTAGATTGCTTTTGGCGGTATGCTCATTTTCACAATATTGATTCTACCCATCCATGAGCATGAGATGTGTTTCCATTGTCTGTGATTTCATTCAGAAGTGTTTTGTAGTTTTCCTTGTAGGGGTCTTTCACGTCCTTGGTTAGGTATATTTCTAAGTTTTTAAAAAATTTTTAAATTTAACAAATTTTTTTGCAGCTATTGTGAAAGAGGTTAAGTTCTTGATTTGATTCTCAGCTTGGTTGCTGTTGGTATATAGCAGAGCTACTGATTTGTGTACATTAATTTTGTATCCTGAAATTTGCTGCACCCCTTTACCAATATTAGAAGCTTTTTGGATGGGTCTTCAGGGTTTTCTAGGTATATGATCATATCCTCAACATATAGTGACAGTTTTTACCTATTTGGATGCCCTTTATTTCTTTTTTTTGTCTGATTGCTCTGGCTAGGACTTCCAGTGCTATGTTTAATGGAAGTGGTGAAAGTGGCTATCCTTGTCTTGTTCCAGTTCTCAGGGGGAATGCTTTCAAGTTTTCCCTGTTCAGTATAATGTTGGCTGTGGGTTTGTCATATGTGGCTTTTATTACCTTAAGGTATATCCCTTCTAAGCCGATTTTGCTGAGGGTTTTAATTATAAAGGGATCCTGGGTTTTGTCAAATGTTTTGTTTGCATCTGCTGAGATGGTCATGTGATTTTTGTTTTTAATTTTGCTTATGTAGTGTATCACATTTTTTGACTTACATATGTTAAACCATCCCTGCATCCCTGGTATGAAACCCACTTGATCACGTCGAATTATCTTTTTGATATGCTGTTAGATTCAGTTAACTAGTATTTTCCTGAGGATTTTCGCATCTATATTCATCAGGGATATTGGTCTATAGTTTTCAGTTTTTGTTATGTCCTTCCCTGGTTTTGGTATTAGAGTATTACTGGCTTCATAGAATGATTTAGGGAAAATTCCCTCTTTCTTTATCTTTTGGAATAGTGTCAATAGGTTTGTTACCAATTTTTCTTTGAATGTCTGATAGATGTCAGCAGTGAATCTGTCTGGTCCTGGACTTTCTTTTGCTGGCAATTTTAAAAAATATCATTTCAATCTAGCTGTTTGTTATTGGTCTGTTCAGAGATTTTATATCTTCCAGGTTTAATGTAGGAGGGTTGTATATTTCCATGAATTTATCCATCTCCTCTAGGTTTTCTAGTTATGCCCATAAAGGTATTCATAGTAGTCTTGAATAATCTTTCATATTTCTGTGGTATCGGTTGTAACATCTCCCATTTTGTTTCTAATTGAGCTTCTCTGGATCTTTTCCTTTTCTTGGTTAATCTCACTAATGGCCTATCAATTTTATTTATCTTTTCAAAGAACCAGATTTTTTTTCATTTATCTTTTGTATTTTTGTTGTTTGTTTGTTTTCATTTCATTTAGTTTCGTTCTGATCTTTATTTATTTTCTTCTGCTGGGTTTGGATTTGGATTGTTCTTGTTTCTCCAGTTCTGTGAGGTGTGACCTTAGATTGTCTATTTGTGCTCTTTCAGACTTTTTGATGTATGCATTTAATGCTATAAACTTTTCTCTTAGCACTGCTTTTGCTGTATCCCAGAGGTTTTGATAGGTTGTGTCACTATTATTCAGTTCAAAGAATTTTTAAATTTTCATTTTGATTTTATTGCTGACTCAGCAATCATTCAGGAGCAGGTTCTTTAATTTCCATGTATTTGCATGGTTTTGAGAGTTTGTTTTGGAGTTGATTTCCAATTTTATTCCGTTGTGGTCTAAGAAAGTACTGGATATAATTTTGATTTTTAAAAAATTTACTGCGACTTATTTCGTGGTCTGTAATATGGTCTATCTTGGAAGATGTTTCATGAGCTGATGAACAGAATGTATATTCTGCAGTTGTTTGGTAGAAAGTTCTGTAAATATCTGTTCAATCCATTTGTTGTAGGGTATAGTTTAAGTCCATTGTTCCTTTGCTGACTTTCTGTCTTGATGATCTGTTAGTGCTGTCAGTGGAGTACTAAAGTCCCTCACTATTATTGTGTTGCTGTTATCTCATTTTTTAGGTTTAGTAGTAATTGTTTTATACATTTAAGAGCTCCAGTGTTAGGTGCATATACATTCAGAATTGTGATATTTTCCTTGAATTCGTCCTTTTATCATTATATAATGTCCATCTTTATCTTTTTTAACTGCTGTTGGTTTTTAAAGTTTGTTTTGTCTGATATAAGAATAGTTAGCTACTACTGCTCACTTTTGGTGTCCATTTGCATGGAACATCTTTTCTGCCCCTTTACCTTAAGTGTACGTGAGTCCTTGTGTGTTAGGTCTCCTGAAGACAGCAGAAAGTTGGTTAGTGAATTCTTCTTTTTTTTTTTGTATTTTTTTATTATACTTTAAGTTCTAGGGTACATGTGCACAATGTGCAGGTTTGCTACATATGTATACATGTGCTGTGTTGGTTTGCTGCACCCATTAACTCGTCATTTACTTTAGGTATTTCTCCTAATGCTATCCCTTCCCCATCCCCCCGCCCCATGACAGGCCCCGGGATGTGATATTCCCCACCCTGTGTCCAAGTATTCTCATTGTTTAGTTCCCACCTATGAATGAGAACATGCAATGTTTGGTTTTCTGTCCTTGCAATAGTTTGCTCAGAATGATGGTTTCCAGCTTCATCCATGTCATTACAAAGGACATGAACTCATCCTTTTTTATGGCTGCATAGTATTCCATGGTGTATATGTGCCACATTTTCTTAATCCGGTCTGTCATTGATGGACATTTGGGTTGGTTCCAAGTCTTTGCTATTGCGAATAGTGCCACAGTAAACATATGTGTGCATGTGTCTTTATAGTAGCATGATTTATAATCCTTTGGGTATATACTCAGTAATGGGATTGCTGGGTCAAATGGTATTTGTAGTTCTAGATCCTTGAGAAATTGCCACACTGTCTTCCACAATGGTTGAACTAGTTTACAGTCCCACCAACAGTGTAAAAGCGTTCCTATTTCTCCACATCCTCTCCAGCACCTGTTGTTTCCTGACTTTTTAATGATTGCCATTCTAACTGGTGTGAGATGGTATCTCATTGCGGTTTTGATTTGCATTTATCTGATGACCAGTCATGATGAGCATTTTTTCCTGTGAAAGTTGATTAGTGGACTCATCCTCTTTGCCATTCTGTACCTTTTAAATGGAGCATTTAGGCCATTTACATTTAATAATAGTATTGAGATGTGAGGTGCTATTGTATTCATTGTGCTATTTGTTGCCTGAATACCTTGTGTTTTTGGTTTTTTTTTTTTTTTTTGAGATGGAATCTCACTCTGTTGCCAAGGTTGGAGTGCAGTGGTGTGATCTTGGCTCACTGCAACCTCTGCCTCCCAGGTTCAAGCAATTCTCATGCCCCAGCCTCCCGAGTAGCTGAGATTACAGGTGCCTGCCACCATGTCCGGCTAGTTTTTTTGTATTTTTAGTAGAGATGGGGTTTCACCATCTTGGCCAGGTTGGTCTTGAACTCCTGACCTCGTGATCCACCTGCCTTAGCCTCCCAAAGTGCTGGGATTACAGGCATGAGCCACCATGCCTGGCATGTGGGGGTTTTTTTTATTTTTTTAAATTTTTATTGTGTTACTGTTAAATAGGTCTTGTGAGATTTATGCTTTAAGGAGGTTCTATTTTGGTGTATTTTGAGAACTTGTTTCAAGATTTAGAGATCCTTTTTAGTAGTTCTTATAGTGCTGTCTTGGTAGTGCCAAATTCTCTCAGCATTTGTTTGTCTGAAAAAGACTGTCTGTTTCCTTCATTTATGAAGCTTAGTTTCACTGGATACAAAATTATTGGCTGATAATTTTTTGTTTAAGGAGGCTAAAAATAGGACCCCAATCCCCTCTAGCTTGTAGGGTTTCTCCTGAGAAATCTGCAGTTAATCTGATAAGGTTTTCCTTTAATAGGTTACCTGATGCTTTTTGCCTCATGGCTCTTTGTCTTGACTTTAGATAACCTGATGACTATGTGCCTAGACAATGATGTTTTTGTGATTAATTTCCCAGATATTCTTTGATCTTCTTGTGTTTGGATGTCTAGATCTCTAGCAAGGCTGGGGAAATTTTCCTTGATTATTCCCTCAAATATGTTTTCCAAACTTGTAGATTTCTCTTCTTTCTCAGGAACACCAGCTATTGTTAGGTTTGGATGTTTAACATAATCCCAAACTTCCTTGAGGCTTTCTTCAGTTTTTAAAATTCTTTTTTCTTTGTCTTTGATGGAGTGAGTTAATTTGAAAGCCTGTCTTCGAGCTCTGAAGTTCTTTCTTCTGCTTGTTCAATTCTATTGCTGAGGCTTTCTAGTGCATTTTACATTTTTCTAAGTGTGTCCTTGATTTTGAGAAGTTGTAATTGTTTTTTATGTATGCTACCTATTTCACTAAAGAATTTTCCTTTCATATCCGTGCAATGTTTTTGATTTCTTTACATTGGACTTCATCTTTCTCTGGTGCCTCCTTGATTAGCCTAGTAATTGACCTTCTGAATTCTTTTTCTTGCAATTCAGAGATTTCATCTTGGTATGGATCCATTGCTGGTGAGCTAGGATGATCTTTTGGAGGTGTTAAAGAACCTTGTTTTGTCATATTACCAGAATTGTTTTTCTGGTTCCTTCTCATTTGGGTAGACTATGTCAGAGTGAAGATCTGGGATTCAAGTGCTGCTGTTTAGCTGTTTAGATTCTTTTTTTTTTTTTTTTGAGACCGAGTCTCACTCTGTCACCCAGGCTAGAGTGCAGTCAGTGGCATGATCTTGGCTCACTGCAGCTCTGCCTCCCGGGTTCCAGCTATTCTTCTGCCTCAGCTTCCTGGGTAGTTGAGATTACAGGTCCATGCCACCACACCCAGCTAATTTTTGTGTTTTTAGTAGAGACGGGGTTTCACCATGTTGGCCAGGCTGGTCTCATGCTCCTGACCTCAGGTAATCCACCCACCTTGGCCTCCCAAAGTGCTGGGATTACACACATGAGCCACTGTGCCTGGCTGCTGTTTGTCCCACGCGGTGCTCCCTTGATGTGGTGTTCTCCGGCTTCCCCTAGGAATGGGGCTTCCTGAAAGCTGAACTGTAGTAATTGTTTTTGCTCTTCTGGATATAGCCACCCAGTCAAGCTAGGGCTCGACTACCAGGCTCTGGGATGGTGCTGGGTTGTGTCTGCAAAGAGTCCTGTGACATGATCTATCTTCAGGTCTTGCAGCCATGGGTAGTAGCACCTGCTGTGGTGGAGGTAGCAGTGGAGTCAAGTGGACTCTGTGAGGGTCCTTGGTTGTGTTTTGTTTAGTGTGCTAAACACAACCAAACCTGATTGGCCTCCAGCCAGGAGGTGGTGCTTTCAAGACTGCATCAATTGTGGTCCTATAGGGAGGATGAAAATTTGCCTTAGGGACACGTGGTTAAGTATTCAGGTTTCTTAAGTGGTGGGCAGGGTTATAGAGCTCCCAAGAGATTACGACCTTTGTCTTCAGCTACCAGGGTGGGTAGAGAAAGACCACCAGGTGGGGGCAGAGATAGGCATGTCTGAGCTCAGCCTCTCCTTGGGCGGGGCTTACTGTGGCTGCTGTGGGGAATGGGAGTGTGGTTCCCAGTCCAATGAAGCTATATTCCCAGAGGGATTATGGCTGTCTCTATGGAGTCACACAGATTGCCAGGGAAGTGGGGGAAAGCAGGAAGTTACAGGCCTCACCCCACCTCCATGCAGCCTGCAGTCCTAAAGGCTGGTCTCATTCCCACCATGCCTCCCCGCCACAGCACCAAGTCTATTTCCAGGCAGCCTGTGACCAGGGCTGAAAACTTACCTCAGACCATGAGCCTCCCTGCTGAGAAAGCAAGCAGACGCATAGATTTTTGGCATCTCAGGGAACCTGCAGCAGTGATCCAGTTCCTTCGAAGAGTCTGTGGATTCTCTTGGCTTTCCTGGTATGTTCCTGTGGTAGTTCTTGGAGCAAAAGTTTATGATATGAGTCTTCACTTGCTGTTCTGTCCATTTGAGTGGGAGCTTCAAGTTAGTCTTGCCTCCTATGTGCCATCTTCATCATCTGTTTGTTTGTTCATGCAAACAGTGTTAAGCAGTTATCAGGTTAAAATAATGGGTTATAAGATAGTATTTCCAAGCCTCATGGTAATCTGAAACCAAAAAACATACAACAGATACACAAAAAATAAAAAGCAAGAAACTAAATTATATAATCAGAGGAAATCAACTGCACTAAAGGAAGACAAGAAAGAAAGAAAGACCACAAAACAACCAGAAAACAAATAATAAAATGGCAGGAATAAGTCCTTACTTATCAATAATTACATTGAATCTAAATGGACTAAACTTGCCAATCAAAAGATGTAGAGTGGCTGAATGGATAAAAAAAAAAACAAGATCCAATGATCATTTGCCTACGATAAACACACTTCACCTATAAAGACTCACATAGACTGAAAATAAAGGGATGGGAAAAGATTTTCTATGCCAAGGGAAACCAAACAAGAGCAGAAGTCACTATACTTATATCAGACAAAATGGATTTCAAGACAAAAACTCTAAGAAGGGACAAAAAAGGTGTATTAGTCTGTTTTTACTCTGCTAATAAAGACATACCCAAGACTGGGAAATTTACAAAAGGTTTAATGTACTTACAGTTCCATTGGCTGGGGAAGCTTCACAATCATGGCAGAAGGCAAGGAGGATCAAGTCACGTCTTACATGGATGGCAGCAGGCAAAGAGAGAAAGCTCGTGTAGGGGAACTCCTCTTTTTAAACCATCATATCTTGTGAGACTTATTCACTATCATGAGAACAGCACAGAAAAGACTTGTCCCCATGTTTCAATTACCTCCCACCGGGTCCCTCCCATAGCACATGGGAATTCAAGATGAGATTTTGGTGGGGACTCAGCCAAACCATATCATTCTACTCCTGGCCCCTCCCAAATCTCACATTCTCACATTTCAAAACCAATCATGCCTTCCCAACAGTCCCCAAAAGTCTTAACTCATTTCAACATTAACTCAAAAGTCCACAGTCCAAAGTCTTATCTGAGACAAGGCAAGTCCCTTCCATCTATGAGCCTGTAAAATCGAAAGCAGGTTAGTTACTTCCTAGATATAGTGGGAGTATAGGCATTGGATAAATACAGCCATTCCAAATGGGAGAAACTGGCTGAAACAAAGGGGCTATAGGCCCCATGCAAGTCCGAAATCCAGTGGAGCAGTCAAATCTTAAAGCTCCAAGATGATCTCTTTGGCTCCATGTCTCACATCCAGGTCAATCTGATGCAAGAGATGGGCTCCCACAGCCTTGGACAGCTCCACTCCTGTGGCTTTGCAGGGTGTAGCCCCCCTCCTGGCTGTTATCATAAGCTGATGTTGAGTGTCTGTGGCTTTTCTAGGCACTGGATATAAGCTGTCAGTGGATCTACTATTCTGGGGTCTGAAGGATGGTGGCCCTCTTCTCACAGCTCCACTAGGTGGTGCCCCAGTAAGGACTCTGTATGGGGGCTCCTACCCCACATTTCCCTCTGCACTGCCCTAGCAGAGGTTCTCCATAAGGGCCCCGCCCCTGCATCAAACTTTTGCCTGGGAATCCAGGCATTTCTATACATCTTCTAAAATCTAGGTGGAGGTTCCCAAACCTCAATTCTTGACTTCTGTGCGCTCACAGACTCAATACCACATGGAAGCTTCCAAGGCTTGGGGCTTCCACCGTCTGAAGCAACAGTCTGAGCTGTACCTTGGGCCCTTTTATTCATGGCTAGAGTGGCTGGGATGCAGGGCACCAAGTTTTTAGGCTGCACACAGCAGAGGAACCCTGGGCCTGGCCCATGAAACCATTTTTCCTCCTAAACCTTTGGGCCTGTGATAAGAGGGGCTGCTACAAAGATCTCTGACATGCCCTGGTGACATTTTCCCCATTGTCTTGGTGATTAAAATTCAGCTCCTTGTTACTTATGCAAATTTCTGCAGCTGGGTTGAATTTCTCCTCAGAAAATGGGGTTTTCTTTTCTATTGCATTGTCAGGCTGATAATTTTCCAAACTTTTGTGTTCTGCTTCCCTTTTAAAATGGAACGCCTTTAACAGCACCCAAGTCACCTGTTGAATGCTTTGCTGCTTAGAAATTTCTTCCACCAGATACCCTAAATCATCTCTCTCAAGGTCAAAGTTCCACAAATCTTTAGGGCAGGGGCAAAATGCCTCCAGTCTCTTTGCTAACACATAACAAGAGTCACCTTTGCTTCAGTTCCCAACAAGTTCCTCATCTCCATCTGATACCACCTCTGCCTGGACCTTATTGTTCATATCACTATCAGCAAGTTCCAAACTATCCGACATTTTCCTGTCTTCTTCCGAGCCCTCCAAACTGTCCCAATCTCTGCCTGTTACCCAGTTCCAAAGTCACTTCCACATTTTTGGGTACATTTTCAGCAACACCCCACTCTACTGGTACCAATTTACTGTATTAGCCTGTTTTCACATTGCTAATAAAGACATACCTGGCCCGGCACAGTGGGTCACACCTATATCCCAGCACTTTGGGAGGCCGAGATGGGTGGATCATGAGGTCAGGACATCAAGACCATCCTGGCTAACACGGTAAAACCCCATCTCGACTAAAAAAAAAAGTACAAAAAGTTAGCTGGGTGTGGTGGTGGGTGCCTGTAGCCCCAGCTACTTGGGAGGCTGAGGCAGAAGAATGGCATGAACCTGGGAGGTGGAGCTTGCAGTGAGCTGAGATCACACCACTGCACTCTAGCTTGGGCGACAGAATGAGACTCTGTCTCAAAAAAAAAAAAAAAAAATGACATACCCAAGACTGGGCAATTTACAAAAGAAAGAGGTTTAATGGATTTACAGTTCCGTGTGGCTGGGGAAGCCTCACAATCATGGTAGAAGGCAAGGAGGATCAAATCATGTCTTACATGGATGGCAGCAGGCAAACAGAGAGGGCTTGCACAGGGGAACTCCTCTTTTTAAAACCATCCAATCTCATGGATTCACTATCAAGAGAACAGCATGGGAAAGACTTGCCCCCTATGATTCAATTACTTCCCACTGGGTCCTTCCCACAACACGTGGGAATTCAAAATGAGATTTGGGTGGGGACACAGCCAAACCATATCAGAAGGCATCTATATAATGATAAGGGAGTCAATTCAGTCAGAGGATATAGAAATTTTAAATATATATGCACCCAACACTGGATCACCCAGATACATAAAGCAAATACTATTAGAGCTAAAGAGAGAGATAGGCCCCAACACAACAATAGCTGGAGACTTCAACACCCCACTTTCTGTACCGGACAGATCTTCCAAACAGAAAATCAACAAGGAAACATTTGACTTAATCTGCACTATAGACCCAATGAATCTAACAGATATTTGTAGAATATTTCATCTGATGGCTACAGAATACAAATTCTTTTCCTCAGCACATGGATCATTCCTCAGCAGATGGATCATTTTCATGGATCATTTGTTTTGTGACCATATGTTAGGTCACAGAACAAATCCTAAAACATTAAAAAATTGGAATAATATCAAGCATCTTCTCTGACCACAATGGAATAAAACTAGAAATAAATAATAAGAGGAATTTTGGAAACTATACAAATACATATAGATTAAACAATATACTTCTGAATGACCAGTGAGTCGATGAAGAATTTAAGAAGGAAATTGAAAAATTTCTTGAAACAAATGATAATGGAAACACAACATACCAAAACCTATGGGATACAGCAAAAGCAGTAGTAAGAGGGAATTTTATAGCTGTAAGTGCCTACATCAAAAAAGGACAAAAACAAATCTGTTGAAATTTATTTGCCATTGTAATAGTATTAAGAGGTGGGACCCTTGAGAGATGATTAGGCCATGAGGGCTGCACCCTCATTCGTGGGATTAATGTCATTATAGAAGTTTGAATTTGGCACCCTTTTGCTTCTACCCTTCTGCCTTCCACCATGAGATGATACAGCAAGACCCTTTCAAGATGCCAGTGCCTTGATATTGGATTTCCCAGCCTCCAGAACTCTAAGCCAATAAATTTCTATTCTTTATAAATTACCCAGTCTATGGTACGTTGTTATAGCAGCACAAATGGATTAAGACAACGTGTAAATATAGAAGAAGGAACCATCTTGGAGTGGGAGTAAAAAAAGGAGGAAAGGGGAGAAGATGGGCCCCGTCTTTTACATGATGAATTTAAGTTGCCTGTAGGATGGACAAGTGTGGATCCAGGATGTAGTTGGATATCAAAGCTCAGAAGAATGATCTGAACTAGAAATACAGATTTTAGAATTATTAACAAATAAAAACATAATCAAAGACAGAGATTGGAGCAGGAATACTTCCAGAGAGAGGGTAAATATCAGAAAAGTAGGAAGCTTAGCGTGTGAAATAAATCATTTTAAGATGAGATGAAGAGAGGGGTGCCATTTTCAAACTGAAGAAGTAGCCAGGAAGGAAAGGAGAAAATGAGAAGAGAGAGTGTGGGAGAGGCCAAAGGGACAAGAACATCAAAGGATGGTGCTCAGGGGTCAAGAAGGATATGGAATGAAAATGTCTCCTGGACTTGACGTCAAACAAGTGTCAAGACAATTGACTTGACGACTGTTGCTTATATTAGGTAGAATAGCTTCATTACTGTTCCAGAGAGAGATTCTTACTTGATCCTTAGTTTGCATTCAAACAAATAAATTTTCATTTCAGTAAATATTTCTTGAATGCCTAGTCTGTCCTAGGCACTGGGGCTCCAAAGTATAGAACTCTGGCCTTAAGGAATTTACTGCTTCTCAATAAGCTTTTCCAGGGCAGGAATGTACTCTTCTGTCTTCTGAACTGTCCTCAGGACTGGCCAAGAACATGTGCACAGATGCAGGCACTTGGGATGCAAATACATGTTTATTGTATGAACTGATTCTCTGATCTTCTAGAGTATTCTGTCTGTTGGATGAGACACAAATAATTAAACTGTACTATTAAATTTTAAGTACCCTAATAGAAGTTTTGAGAACTTCTCTTGTCATGTGAGAATATGGAGAATGTCATATGGAGAACATTCATTGAGTGAGCTTCCAGTATATACCAACAAAAACTAACAGTGTGACTTATATATCATGCTTCTGTTTTGGGGAATCAGCTCCAGCTTGTGAGTACAGGCTATTGGGATATAGGGCATAACCATGTGGGAGTAGACTGGCTTCTCATGGCTGCTGTCTAATTAGGGTGTGGGAGTACATTCCTTTAACATCCTTTGAGTTTTAGAAAAAAAAACACTTTACAGAGTGAGATGGGTTGAGGGTGGTTATCAAGGCTAGGTGGCACTGTGCAGTATCAAGTCCAAATGCAGCTGGTAAGTTTCCATTGCCTCACTGCTACATTTCGAAGTTAACTGCCTCTTTGGGAAACAGACTTTACTTTGCTTAGAGTGAAGCTGGAGGAGATAGACTTTGTCAGGACCTAACTAGTAGGCAAAGTGTGCAGACTCCAAGTTCTAGAAAGCAGGTGTTGGTGTGAAGTGGCAGAGGAGGTGCAGAATCTCACTGAGTAGGTTTGGCTGTTTGCACCAGGTTTAGATTTACAAGTGTTTTTCTCTTAGAGAGCATCTGGAGGAGAATCCTACTGTGTGAAAGTCACTCTAAATATTTCAGACTGAACAGCCTGTGACTGGCCTGGGAAGCCACACTTGCTCTTTGGCAAGTTTGGAGGTTGTTCCCGGGCCCTTTTTGCTGGGATGGGATGGCTGGCTATGATGCCCATAGTCGTTTCTGCCATGTACAAAAACACTACATCTTAGGGTTGAAATAGCAGCATATGAGTATCTTTATACACAATCACTCTGTTTCTTTGAAGGGGAAGTCATTCAATGTATGCCAAAACACAAATTTGGAAGGCGATTTGATCTAACACATAGAATGTTTACAAAATTTATTTCCATATATCTGGAGATCAAAGATGCATATAATGCTCTACTCTCAAGAAAAACATAGCTTGGTCATGGAGATGATACGTAAAATAAGTAAGTCTAGTCCAATGACTACATAAGGTATTTCTTGTTCTTGTTTGTTTTTTTTTTTTTTTTGGAGACAGAGTCTCACTCTGTCACCAAGGCTGGAGTGCAGTGGCGTGATCTCGGCTCACTGCAACCTCCGCCTCCTGGGTTCAAGAAATTCTTGTGCCTCGGCCTCCCAAGTAGCTGGGAATACAAGTGTGTGCCACTACTCCTGGCTAATTTTTTGTATTTTTAGTAGAGACAGGGTTTCACCATGTTGCCCAGGCTGGTCTTGAACTCCTGAGTTCAGGCAATCCACCCACCTCAGCCTCCCAAAGTGCTAGGATTACAGTTGTTAGCCACCGCACCCAGCCCCAATGAGTACATAAGGTATTTTGGAAACCTAAGAGAGCAGTTGCTGCTTCTGTGGACTGTATTTGGGGAGAAGGCAGTCAGAGGGGGCACAGAGAGGAGGTGGCATCTCAGTGTTGGCCTTGAAGGATGAGCAGAGACTCATGGCAGGTGGCAGCACTGGAAAGAAGCACAGTAAGAGGCACTGAAAACTGATGATGCGGCCGGGCATGGTGGCTCACGCCTGTAATCCCAGCACTTTGGGAGGCCGAGGCGGGTGGATCACTAGGTCAGGGGATCAAGACCATCCTGGCTGACACAGTGAAACCCCGTCTCTACTAAAAATACAAAAAATTAGCCGGGCATGGTGGCGGGTGCCTGTAGTCCCGGCTACTCGGGAGGCTGAGGCAGGAGAATGGCGTGAACCTGGGAGGCGGAGCTTGCAATGAGCCGAGATCACGCCACTGCACTCCAGCCTGGGCGACAGAGCGAGATTCCATCTCAGTTAAAAACTGATGATGCCCAAATAGGACTGAAGTAGGCATAAAAAGTCCTCCTCTCTGTAGGCAGGTCATCCGTTGAGCGTTCAGCTCTTAGCAGAGAGGAGCCCCTGGAAAGGGTGGCTCCTCTCCACAGGCAAGTCATTTGAAAGTCTCTGCAAGTCTCTGAAGCTTTCAGCAGAGAGGGTAGCTCCTCTCTGCAGCTGGCCGTCCCATTGTCTCCAGCTGTCAGCAGGGAGGATACTCCATTCCGCACCTGGTCATCCTATCCTGTAGTCTCTCTGCCTTCTTCATCCTCTGGCTGTCCTCTAGCTAAGCCCAGGGCTTTTATGGACCTCAGAGGGAAGGAAGTGCATGCGGATTGGTCCATGGGTGGCCATAGGTGGGTTGGAAGAGGCACCAGGAGTCCCCACTCCGGTTAGCAGGACTGGTAGTCCAGCCCACAGCCTTCAGGCCCTCCCTGGCCTGAAAGTGGGGCCTTACTGGGGACCCCGCCCCTTCCACCCAGGACTCTGTCTGCCTCTGACTGCCATTCATGGGCCTGGGGCTTGGCCCCAAAGCCGCTCTGAGAATGGAGCAGGTGCTAGGAGCAGAGAGAGGCCAGGCAGTAGGAGCAGACACCCCTGAGCCTGCAGGGACTGGGAGGCGGGGGATCCTTCCTGGGGCACCGGAGGGTGCAGGCTGCAGAGACGCCCCAGTCCTGTGCCTGGGAGGGTGGGCGCAGCTGCACCCGGGAACTTCTGCCTGGCCAGCTCGGAAAGGGCAGGGCTCCTGCTTGTCCCGGCTCTGCCAGCTTCCTGGAGCTGGAGGCCCAGGTCTGCAGGCTGCAGGCGCTGCAGCTGCAGCTGCACCTGAGAGGGCAGATCCTGCCTGTTCCCAGCGCCCCCAAGAGCACAGGGAGGCTGGGATCCACAGCTGCAGGTTAGGCGGTTGCTACCTTCTCCCTAGAGCAGGAGGCCTGGGTCTGCAGCTGAGGTTTGAACAGCTGCAGTGGCATGAGCTCCGGTCCCAACTCAGAAGGGACGGGGCTCCCCCTGGCTCCAGGGAATGGCGTGATGACAGCAACCACTACCATCAATACCATTGGCAAAGTAATATGGGGCAAAACCTGCCCTCTTAGTCCATGGACACCACATATTGAACCCAAGGTTGGTTCCAGCTCAACTGTGGTTACTTTAAGGAGGATTCTGGTCAATTAAATCCAACTCAAGAAATGTTTATTGAATCTACACTATCTGTGAGGCCCAAAGAAAATCGCAGCCTTCATTTCAGGACCAGCATGGAAATTGCTATGACTTTGTGTTTGTGTTGGGGCAGACTTGAAAATTCTGCATGTGCTGTGTGCTGATATCCAACCCAGAATGATGCTTATCACAGTATGCTTTGTTTGTAGAAGCATATAATTGACATATTGTTGAATTTCTGTGAAGCTAATGTGGGTTAAGTAATGACAGCCTTTTCCAGGTGCCTGGCTCATCTCTGTGCTTTTGCATTCCTGAGGGGATTCTGTCCACACTGGGTGCTGTGCTGGCTGTTGTGAGTGGCACAAAGCATTCAGACAGAGTTGCTGGTGGGTCTCCTTCCACCTAAGAGTCACCATCAAGCAGTTCCCCCCGGGCTAAACGTGCAGAGATCAATAGCATTTTGTCTGTTAAGGGTCAGAATTTGCTTCTGTTTGTTTCTGTCATGTTTATTTGCCACTCTAGGAGCTCACCTATTTGTTTTTCTCTCAGCCAAATCTTGGTGCTATTCTGCTTTTCTTGAGGACATAGCTTAGAATGCTAACTGGGTAGTATTAAAGCCAAGGACCATTAGGAACACACCTGGAGTAAAAACAAAAAGTTAGGTTAATGGGGCTTGCGGTAGCAAGGAAGGACACACCGGAGATTAACTGTGGGGGCCCCCTTACAGGATTCAGGCTTATGCCGGATGATTTTCACGAGGGGTTAGGAGAGCAGAGGCTGGTTTCGGGTTGTGTTGTGTCAAGAGGGAGGGTCAACTTGGTGACCAGGTATCTTAATACGTTTTATCAAAGAGGCTGATGGATTAAAGCTGGGCTAGGAGAGGTCACTTGTGTTAGTCAGAAGAGGGGATGTTTTGTGATTGTTGAGGTTGTGGAGTGGCCATGTCTCTGTCTTTTTCCAAATGTAGCAGCAGTGGCCTTGTCTGAGCATTGTTCAGATTCACTGTTTATGTTCAGTTGGGAATATCATTGTTTGGCTGCTGGTGGGGCCATTTTTAATGTTCTTAGTAGCTTCCTCATTTGTAAAATGAGAGGACTGCATAAGAACAGTGGTTTCAAACTGCTCCCCAAAGGTCTAGGAGCTTTGGGGGCCACTGTAGATACCACGGGGAGGCAGAGTGTGCAGGGCTCTTGGCCCTCTTGACCTCCTCTCAACAGAGCAGGTATGCTTTTCCAGTTTTACATTTTGGGGTTCTGTATTAAACCACATTTTATTTTTTTAACCTTTATTTTAGAATTGGGGGTACATGTGCAGGTTTGTTACATGGGTATATTGTGTGATGCTGAGGTTTGGGATACAAATGAAACCGCCACCCAGATAGTGAGCATAGCACTCGATAGGTAGGTTGTTTCCAACCCTTCCTCCTCTCCTTTCCTCCCCTCTCTTGTATTCCCCAATGTCTCTTGTTCCCACTTTTACATCCATGTGTACCCACTTATAAATGAGAACATGTGGCATTTGGTTTTCTGTTTCCATGTTAGTTTGGTTAGGATAATGGTTTCCGGCTGCATCCATGTTGGGGCGAAGGACATGACTTCATTCTTTTTTATTGCTGTGTAATATTCCATGGTGTATATGTACCACATTTTCTTTATTCAATCCACTAC
The DNA here is from genome assembly GCF_029281585.2 of Gorilla gorilla gorilla. NCBI lineage: Eukaryota > Metazoa > Chordata > Mammalia > Primates > Hominidae > Gorilla > Gorilla gorilla. The sequence goes on from NC_073240.2 coordinate 46,648,551, forward strand.
CATTGATGGGCATTTAGGTTGATTTCATGTCTTTGCCATTGGGAATAGTGCTGCAATGAACATATGGGCACTTTTTTTTTTTGGTAGAACTATTTATTTTCCTTGGGGTGTATACCCACGTAGAAGGACATTGTTGCATTGCTATAAAGAAATACTGGCATGATGCCAGCATCTGCTCAGCTTCTGGGGAGGCCTCAGAGAGTTTTTACTCGTAGCAGAAGGTGAAGTGGGAGCAGACACATCACATGGCAAGAGCAGGAGTGAGGGAGAGAGGAGGAAGTGCCATACTCTTTTAAACATCCAGATCTCGTGTGAACTCAGTGAATCACCAAGGGGATGGTGCTAAGGCATCCATGAGGGATCCGCCCCCATGACCCAATCACCTCTCACCAGGCCCCACCTCCAATACTGGGGATCACATTTCAACATGAGATTTGGGTGGGACAAATATCCAAACCATATCAGCCCAATAGAGGGGTTGCTGGGTTGAATCAGTTCTTTGAGAAATTTCCAAATTGCTCTCCACAGTGGCTGAACTAATCTTCATTCATATCAATACTGTATGTGTTCTCTTTTCTCCAAAGCCTTGTCAATATGTTATTTTTTGACTTTTTAACAAAAGCCATTCTGACTGGTGTAAGATGGTATCTCATTGTAAACCACATTTTCAGCACACATTCTTTCGCTATCAAGGAGCTTAAAAATTGCTGAACTGGATAAGCTCTAGGTCTCTCTATTGCTTCCTGGCACAGGGAGGTAAAATAATTTGTCCCAAATGTATAGAGCTAATTAGATTCAGTGGCTTAAGTTTGAACCTCAGCTTTGCCATCAATTTCAGAATTTTGCTCATTTTGTTTACTTTTTCCCACTGTGTCAGGATTCCAGCATGCTGTGTCTAAAGGGCTGATGGGACACACTGTAAATTCATTTGAATGAGGCTCCCAGAAGCCTCATGAAAAATATTTTATCTTAATAAGTGAGACTCATATAAGTTTGGCTTGACTGAGCAGGAGGACAAAAATGAGAAAAAACTAGTAATGGGACCCATTTTTACCATCCAGAAGGTGAGGTCTGGGGCATCATGGTCTTCATATTATTCCATGATTGATCAACTATGCAGTAGGAACAAGATGGCACAGATTAAATTAGGTTCTTATTTAGTATACAATTCTTTTGGGGATAACTGTGCTTCCATTAATTTTATGAGACTTATCCTTGTATGTTTGTATCAGTAGCTATTTGCTTATTAGATGTTTATTTTCCATTTTGTCTCCACTGTGGCAATGTGGGTGCTGGAATTCTCCCTTTCTCCTAGAGGTACATTCTCAGCACATGTTGACTCTGTGCATCTGTTTAGCTGTTTGGAGTCCACAAGTTTTGTGGTTATAATTTATGTGTCTATAATAATTACTAATCAGAATAGCAATTGATTCAATGCTCAAATCTTAATTTAGACTTTGAGTTGACAGTGATGTGCTAGAATTTACAGTAATGATGTTGAGTGATTCTGCTTTGTCTGGGGATTTAATAGTTGCTGTTACCTCCACATGGCACCCTTTGTTCCTTCAGCTATGAGATGCCAGACCTTTGAATGGCTGTATGAACTCAAGGGAACAAGGGATAAACTATTAAGACTAGAGAGAACTCTGCCACTAGAATTAATTCTTTGGGTTTTTGATTGAACCAATTTACCAGAAGGAAGCATCACATGTAAACAGATCAGGAGAAGGTTGCTCAGTAAACCAAGCAAGGAAAATTGGACATTATTAAGCTGTGTTTCTCAATGAGGCATTTGGAGAATCGCTTTGTGAACAATAGATGTTAGTCTACATCAAACTACAGCAAACCATGGCATATGTTCTGAATCTATCTTCCTGCCAGTTTTATATGTCCCCTGGGCTAAGAATGGTGTTTAGATTTTTAAATCATTGAAAAAAAAATCAAAAGAAGAATAATATTTCATGAGATGTGAAAATTATGCAAAATCCAAATTTCAATGTCCATAAAAAAGTTTTATTAGAACATAGCCACACTCTTTCATTTCCGTATTGTCTCTGGCTGTTTTGTGTTATAATGGTAGAACTGAGTAGTTAAAAAAGAAACCTAATAAACCGCAAAGGTTAAAATGTTTACCCTCTGGCCCTTTATAGAACTGGTTAGCCAACCCTTGGTCTATATGATAGTGTTGCACAAGGAAAAAGTTAAGAATCTCTGCTCTTGGCTGGGCACAGGCCTGTAATCCCAGCACTTTGGGAAGCCAAGGTGGGTGGATCACATGAGGTCAGGAGACCAGCCTGGCCAACATGGCAAAACCCCATCTCTACTAAAAATACGAAAATGAGCCAGGCGTGATGGTACATGCCTGTAATCCCAGCTACTTGGGAGGCTGAGGCAGGGGAATCATTTGAACCCGGGAGGTAGAGGTTGATATTGCACCACTGCACTCCAGCCTGGGTGACAGATTGAGACTCCATCTCAAAAAAAAAAGGAACCTCTGCTCTTAATAAATAATCTCATTGAATTATGATTGCTTGCTAGTGAATACTTATTCACTTATTCTAATAATTTTCTCAGGGCTAGTATTTTGGAATCAGCATATTTTGTCTTATAGATAGGTCCAGGGTGGGCCTTAATCTTCTTTCCTTCCACTTATTTTTTGTTTAGAGGCACACTTTCCAATTATGGCATTGGTGGTTACCATTTGTGTGAAAAATGTTGTATTCCATATCGCAGTTATTCATTTGTCTTCTTGCGGATGTTTTGCACATACCCAGGTTTATGTGTGTTAACGTAGCTCTTAGGTACTAGGGAAGTGAGGGTGTTTAGGCTTAAAGGTATTGGTGTTCAAGGAAGGAATGCTCAAAAGAAAGACTGAACACAAGGATGCAGAGTTCTAAGGGGCCAGAGAAAGGAGACAGAAGTCCTAATAGAGTCACGGTGATAATTTGTTGGCAACTGCAGATCAGAAAAATGCTGCTATTGCGATTTCAGAGAACTGCTTAGGTTGCAGTTTACATTGCAATGGGGATGGAAGCTGAAGTAACTGGGCAAAAATTGCCTTATTTTTTTCCACTTTCCAGATCAGTGAAAGATAAAATGATTTAATCTTTGATTCAGGGTAGACACAGAGAAGAGAATCTGAGTTCTGGAAGAGTAAGGCTAACATGTGCGTGCAGTCTGTTACAAGTTACCAACTAAATTTCCAGATGAGAACTCCTCCCAGGACAAAGAACTGTAGGTTGAGGGGCATATATTGCATTGGCAGGCTCATTGCATCTGTTTTCTCAATCATGCTTGTTACTTACTGTGGAATATGGATTGTTATGGTGATATGAGGATGGAAGCCATCTGCCCTGCAGAATCTGGGAAATTTTATGGACCCCATAATGTTGGCAACAAGGAAGGAGCAGAGGATGTGGCATCTGAAGACCAGCTCAAAAGAGTAAACTTTTACCAAGGCTTATGCACATTCCACTCCTCTCTTCATGGCATTCTTTCAGAGCATCCTCCTACTTTCACGCTTTTGTGTCCTCTCTAAAAATCCCGTGGAGTAAGAGACTTCTGCCCAGTACAACTGATGACCAGTGTACTGACACCAATTCCATGAGTACTACCATCTTAAGCCTACCCCAATGTTTCAACTTTGAACCTCTGGTTGGCAGAGTGAATACAGTATCCTGTATGTCACCAACTTTGTAGCAAGTAGGCTGTATATTTTCAGTACAATGCTAAGGAACTTATTAGCATTTGCTTCTCCACTTAGGGGGAATACAGAGTTTCACACTCTCCAGTTCACCTTCACAGAAGAGTAGATTTAATAATAATAATAAAAAAAAAACGTGGTGAGACTCTCTGCCACACTGTCTTCTGGTGATATATGCTAATCATAGGCATGAAGACATTGTGACTTGTTTTGTAAGTTTAGTTAGTTTCCTGATCTCCCTGCCATTAACAAGGCTTTCTTGTTACTAGAAATTTTGAAGAAAAAGAAACATTAAAAATTAAATCATAGAAATAGAAGATAATATAGGTCAATACAGCATGTCCTTGAATAGTCATTTTGTTACAATGCTGATGAGATAAAAAATCGATTCCTGGCTGGAGCCATTATCTGTGTGGAGTTTGCACATTCTCCCCATGTCTGCTAGATTTTTCTCCAGATAGTTCTGTTTCCTCCCACATCCCAAAGATGTGAATATTAGGTTAATTGGCACATCTACATTGTCCCAGTCTGAGCGATCGTGGCTGTGTGTGAGTGCGCCCTATGATGGAATGGCGTCCTGTCCAGGGTAGGTTCCTGCCTTGAATCCTGGACTCTTGGGACAGGCTCCAGCCACTCAAAACCCTGATAAGTGGGTAAATAATTACCTTACGTTTTAAAAATTTAATTAATTAATTAATTAATTAATTAATTAATTAATTTTGAGATGGAGTCTCGCTCTGTTGCCAGGCTGGAGTGCAGTGGCGCGATCTCGGCTCATTGAAACCTCCCTCTCCCGGGTTCAAGTGATTCTCCTGCCTCAGCCTCCCAAGTAGCTGGGACTACAGGCACGTGCCACCATACCCGGCTAATTTTTGTACTTTTTAGTAGAAACAGGGTTTCACCATGTTGGCCAGAATGGTCTCGATCTCTTGACCTTGTGATCTGCCTGCCTCGGCCTCCCAAAGTGCTGGGATTACAGGCGTGAGCCACCGTGCCCAGCCCTTACTTTTTTTTTTTAATTAATCTTTCTTAAATATATGTATAGCTCACATTTCTTTCTTTCTTTCTTTTCTTTTCCTTCCTTCCTTCCTTCTTTCTTTTTTTTTTTTTTTTCAGAGTCTCGCTCTGTCACCCAGGCTGGAGTGCAGTGGCGCGATCTCGGCTCACTGCAAGCTCTGCCTCACCGGTTCACGCCATTCTCCTGCGTCAGCCTCCCGAGTAGCTGGGACTACAGGCGCCGCCACCACACCCGGCTGATTTTTTGTATTTTTAGTAGAGACAAGGTTTTATCGTGTTAGACAGGATAGTCTTGATCTTCTGACCTTGTGATCCACCCACCTCGGCCTCCCAAAGTGCTGGGATTACAGGCGAGCTCACATTTATTTCAATGTTTAATCTTAGAAGTGTTTTGGGTCTTAGAAGTTTGGTGATGTTTTCGTGACCAGAAGCATACCATAGGAACTGAATTTTGTTTATATCAATTAGCCTATGGTAAAATTGGGTTTGACATACATTGTGCCACTTGAAGTCACAGTTTCCAAGAACCTATCAAGGGATGTTAAGTGAGGACTTACTGTATTTGTCTTATCACAGAGTAGGGAAGGACTTTCTAAGCATGAATGCAAAGACGGAAACTATAAAAAAATCTGAACACTTGTTCTAAAACAGAGTTTCTCAATTATTCCTATTTTGGGCTAAATCATTCTTTGCTGTGGGGGCCTGAGCACTGTAGAATGCTTAGCATCATTCCTGGTGCCTGCTTCTTAGATGTTAATAGCAGCCCCCCAGTCATGACAATCAAAAATGTTTCCAGATGTTGTCAAAGTTTCCCTAGGGGGCAATATCGCCACTGGCTAGGAACCACTGTTCTAGAATGATTGTTTTGTATGCAAGGGGGAAATAAAAAGCCATCTCAAATTCAAGTTGTGGGCTTGAATCATATACTTACATGGGGCCTCATCTTGGAAATATAAAATTCCAAGGGACCAAAGCAGATAAAGGGCCTACTTTGGTTTCTGTGTCTACCTGATAGGGTTTGTGGGCTTTCTCTCAGGGCAGCACTGCCTCTACCCTCACATTTATCCTTTATCCTCTCTGTGGTCACTTGTTTCCTCTGTTTGTTTCTGATCATGCCTCCCTCTGCTTGCACATTCCTTTGGCTTGCCAACCCTTCTTCATGGAATCTATTACTTTCAGATCTGGCCCTACTTGCTAGCTGTGAGTGACAGAAATTTATCTCCATGTATAATCACATCTCTGCTATTATGTTGGGCTGTGCGATAGGCATAGGCTGCAGGTCACGCTATGGAGAAGCTGTCAGTGGGCTAAGTGCATGCCCCTCATCTACCAGTTGTGACCCGTAAGGAAGGGGTGTCATTGGTGTAAAGCACCAGTGCTTGGCAGCAGGAGCCATTGACTGCAGATTCACTCAGAAGAAAGTGGGGACAGGTGGGTGCTGACTGAGATCTCTAAACCAAAGAAAAAAATCTAAAAGTTCCATCTATCCAGAAGGAATTCCCATAAGCATAACTAATCTAAATGAAATAAACTGGGTAGAAGATTCAACATGCAGCATGGGATTAATATAAAAGTGATTTTACAAATCAGTATATAAAATGGTGAATATCTCAAGAAGACAATGTACCAAGGGCAGGAAGGAGCAAAACCACAAAACAAGAATTACGGTGGCCACAAATATTGGAATAAATACTCAGACGCATGAAGTATAAAAGAAGCGCAAATTATTACAAAGCAAATATAAAATTTTGCCTTTCACCTTGGTGAAACATTAAAAAATAGTAATTGTTCATTCATTCTTAGTGAGAGACTAGCAAAATTCTCATTCTGGTACTGAAAGGAAAATTGCTGATATTATTAAAAATCAGGTCAGCAAGTTTTTGGGTGTAATCTGGCAGTAGAGATGAAAGCACCAAAAATGTTCATACCTTTTGAGTCAATAATTCCCTCTAGAAATTTACTCTAAATAAATATTCAGAGCTGTGAGTAAAGAATTATATATGAAGATGAAATATTAATCAATGGATGTTTTATTCTAACAAAATATTGGAATTAAATATCCAAAAGGGGATTGATTAAAGGTGTTTTAAAAATATATTTCATGGCATAGGAAAGGTTCAGAATATTATGTTTAGTGAAATTAACAGGTTACAAAGCTATTTCTAGTATAATTTAAATTTTGCATGTATTTACAGAGATACACACACAAAATTAAAATTAGGAAGAAATATATCAAGTATTTAATAGTGTTATCTAAAGTTGGTTGTATGACTTGATTTTTATCTTCTTTTAACTTTTATGTTTTCTCTAAACTTTCTACAAGAGTCCATTACTTATAAATATATACTTTATTTAATTTTTATTAAATTTTTTTTTTTGGGGACGAAGTCTCGCTCTGTCTCCCAGGCTATAGTACAAAGGCACCATCTCAGCTCACTGTAACCTCTGCCTCCCACGTTCAAGTGATTCTTCAGCTTCATCCTCTCAAATAGCTGGAATAACAGGTGCGTGCCACCATACCTAGCTAATTTTTGTATTTTTTAGTAGAAATGGGGTTTCACCATGTTGGCTAGGCTGGTGTCAAAACTCCTGACCTCAGGTGACCTGCCTTGGCCTCCTGGAGTGCTGAGATTACAGGCATGAGCCACTGCACCCGGCCTATAAATATGTATTTTTAAAAGTTTAGGCCAGGCGCGGTGGCTCATGCCTGTAATCCCAGCACTTTGGGAGGCCGAGGCAGGCGGATCACCTGACGTCTGGAGTTCGAGACCAGCCTGGCCAACATGGTGAAACCCCGTCTCTACTAAAAATACAAAAATTAGCCGGGCGTGGTGGCAAGCGCCTGTAATCCCAGCTACTCGGGAGGCTGAGGCGGGAGAATTGCTTGAACCCGGGAGGCAGAGGTTGCAATGAGCCGAGATTGCACCATTGCACTCCAGCCTGGGGGACAAGAGTGAGACTTTGTCTCAAAAAAAAAAAGAAGCTTAAAAGATGCACTCTTCACAAAGAATAAGTTTTAAAATGGCTTATAGGCTATCTTCTGAGAAGCCCCCCCAAAGTGAGAATTTATTATTGTCCAGGGCCCAGCCTTTCAGACTGAGAATCCCATTTTTTTTCCTAGCTCACTAAATGCAGAAAAATTTATCAGAGGGCAGATTCACATTTAACCAAGCTTATAGAGACTGATGTATAAAACCAGAACACCAGTGAATTAATTTGGAATAAGAAATAGAACTGTAGAAAGAGCCAAACACTTGTGTTGTCTGTAGCTTATTGTGTGGAAAACTACATTATAAATAATACTGTCTTGTGAGTAGGAAATCAGAATTAAGAATGTTAATTATAAGACTTTAATGTTTCATTGCATCAAGTTTTAATTGCGTGAGGCAGTTTGGTCCATAGTAGGAAATGACATGCCACCAGGCCTAGATAAGTAGAGTCTTACTATCTGAACTGAGACTCAAGAGGTATTGCCAAAGTTTGCCTTGAAATATATTTTTTAAACTTTCATTGACTTTGTGATGGTCACCTTTCTTTGTGTGCAGTGTCTCAGGTAAGGTTCATATTGGCATACACACACATCTGTACACATTCTAAAGTAAATCATATTATCAATTTATTTAATAAAGGATACAAAAATTAGCTAGAGGGAGAGTCAGGCCACACAGAGTCAGAGCATAAACTCTGTTTCTCAACCCAGCTTCCCCAGACCTTGCAACCCCCAGTGGGAGGATGTGTGGCTAGCAGTGATGTTGTCCACCTAAAGTGGGTCTTCCCAGATCTGCGAAGCGTAATTTTCAGTTGCAGCACCATCCTCTTTATACTTGAGGCTTATATATATCATACGTGTGTGTGTGTATAACGGGGAAAAAAAACACAAATGAAGCAAACTGTCTATTTTCTTCTACTGTACTCAAAACTCAACACAACACAGAACACTCTGGTCACCAAAATGTGTGTGTGTGTTTTTTCTCCCAAATATCCTGACCAGTTCTCCAGCAGACACCAACTGGATGTCCTGTAATTCAATTCAATTCTGACACTATCTACCTGGAGTTAAAAGTCAGATCCCACAGGTTAAGGGCTCAGTCCCACAAGACTGCCCCCCGTTTCAGACGCCAGTCACAAGCCCAGACCTTTGGTAATTCTGACCAATTGGCTATAAACTGGGGGAGGGATCTTATAACCCTCTCTTTGGGATTGATCATTGGCCGCAATGGCTCACAGAACTCTGGGAAGCATGTGTATTTTCTGGCTTATTACTTAATCAAGGATATGATAAGGGATAGGTAACAGGCACACAGGACGAGGTTTGGAAGGGTCCTGAGCACAGCAAATTTCCTCCCTGTGGAGCTGGGATGCACCACCCACCCAGCACATGGATGCCTTCTTATTTACAAGCCCAGAGGCTCTCTGAACCCCATACTTCAGGATTTCTTTGAGATATGGACAGGAGGCGGGGAAATATTGGGTAGAAGAGGGTGGTTGCCTGGGAAAAGCGCCATCCTCAAGTCTGGAAACTGCAGCCCTAGGTGAAAACAGTTATCCCTGTTTTCCTGCCCAAATGTTGCCTTTTTTGGCCCTCCCTGCCCCCCATCCTGTGCCCATATAAACCCCAGACCTCAGCTGGCAAAGAAACAAGCAGCTGAACATTGAGAGGAGAAGAAGCAACTGAGCATCTGAGACTAGGGAGAGACGCAACTTAACCTCAGATGGCATGACTTCAGAGAGGAGCCTGGCCGGAGATGGCTGGGCTTCAGGGAAAGACCACTTTCTTCCCACACAATCCCCTTCACAGCCCACCTTCTGCTGAAAGCCACTTCCACCACTTAATAAAATCCTCCACATTCATCACCTTTCAAACTGTTTGTGTGACCTGGTTCTTCCTGCATGCTGAACAAGAGCCTGAGTACCAAGAGGGCAGGGTGTAAAAGGCTGTCGCACTCACTGTCCACTGAGCTGGTTCACACTTAGCCATCTGTGGATGGCAAGTGCTAAAAGAGCATTAATTGTTACACACCCCTAGATGCTGCTTTGGGGCCGGAGCCCAAAAGTGCTTGCCCAGCCTCGGCACCCGCTCACCTGCCTGCTCCCACTCCCAAAAGGGGTTTGAGCAGGGCGGCAGCCGAGTGAGCCACACCCATGTCACAAGTCCCGTGAAGGGGTCAAGGTAACTCTCCCGTCTCATTTGGAGGCTTCATCATGTAGGCATGATTGATTATTAATTCATTCTTCAGCTTCTCTCCCCTTTCTAGAGGACTGGGGGTGAGGCTGAAAGCTCCAAGCTTCTAAACATGGCTGGGTTCTTCTGGTGATCAGCCCCCATCCAGGACTCCGCCGAGAGAGTCACCTCATTAGAACAAAAGATGCTCCTGTCTCCTAGTAAATTCCAAGGGGTTAGGAGCATTATGTCAGGAACCTGGGTCAAAGACCAAACATTAGAACAAAAGATGCATCTAGTACCCCTATCAGTCAGCAAATTACAAAGGTTTAGGAGCTCCATTTTGGGGACTGGGGATGAAAGCCAAAATACACATTTCTTACTATGCATCACAATTTCATAATATATAAACATAAGTATGTATGTTTATGTCTCGCCATTTTTGATGTGTAGCATTTAAGGGCATATTTATGAACACAAGGCTCTCCTGGTGCTTTACCTAGACGCACTACTGGCAAGGCCATTCCTCATGGGAAGACAATGCAGGTTGTGCCCAGGTATCCTTACTCCAGCTTTCCAGAGCTGCAGTTGTCAAATTCTCCTGATTGGTCAATACACATTGTGAAATGGGATTAAAAGTTAACCAGTCAGCTGTGCCTCTGCTGTTCCATTCCCTGCCTCATTAAATAGGTTTCCGGGTTTGTCCAATTTTCTCCCCTCCCTGCCCTGTGAGTGGGATCCTGAGTTCACAGTCCAGCTTAGTGTGGATTTATCATGTAAAATCTGGAGAAAAGAGAAGGAGGGAAAGGATAAGAGATGCAGGGCTCTAGGCTTGGGAGTGGAGTTTTGTAGAGAATTTCAAAACAAAGGGGATAAAGGCAACTGGGGTGTGAAGGGAAGTGGAAGAGAGAAACAAGCCACCTCTATGTATTCAATAAATACAAATAAAACACTTGAGTTTCTCCAAAATTACTTCTTTTGTCTGCTGCGTTTTTTGGAGATGATCCAGTTCTGAGACTAGACTATATGAATTATTGTTTTATTTGTATGTATATTCTATTAATTTCTGGTTTATGAATATATGTGTAGATGATAAACAGGACAAAATGGTATATCCAGAAAGGTAAGCCTCCCTCCCATCTCTGACCGTGAGTTGCCCAGTTCTCTTTCCCTGATGCAACCACGTTATCAGTTTATTGTGTATGCTTCCAGTAATAGTTGATACATAGAAAACGTGTATATAAGTAACTCCTAGCCTTAAAAAAAAAGGGTAGGATATTATATCCATGGTTCAGAAGCTTGCTTTTAAAATTTAAAAACATACCTGAAAATCTTCTATAGTAATATATAGTTTATATACAATATATAAACATTTGCATCATTAAAAATGTTACTCATACCTTTATAAGCATCACAGATGCGTGAATGAAAAAGTGCTGTGTGGTTATTGTAAGCAGTAGCCACATTTTTTTTTTTTTTTTTAAGCAAAAAGTCAAAAAGATTACCTCAGTCTTGTATTAGTTCTGTCCATGCAGTTAATTCCTGTTCTGCCTGATGTTCATGAACATTTCTTTTTTTTTTTTTTCTTTTTTTTATTTTTTATTTTTTATTGATCATTCTTGGGTGTTTCTCGCAGAGGGGGATTTGGCAGGGTTACAGGACAATAGTGGAGGGAAGGTCAGCAGATAAACAAGTGAACAAAGTTCTCTGGTTTTCCTAGGCAGAGGACCCTGCGGCCTTCCGCAGTGTTTGTGTCCCTGGGTACTTGAGATTAGGGAGTGGTGATGGCTCTTAACGAGCATGCTGCCTTCAAGCATCTGTTTAACAAAGCACAGCTTGCACCGCCCTTAATCCATTCAACCCTGAGTGGATACAGCACATGTTTCAGAGAGCACAGGGTTGGGGGTAGGGTCACAGATCAACAGGATCCCAAGGCAGAAGAATTTTTTCTTAGTACAGAACAAAATGAAAAGTCTCCCATGTCTACCTCTTTCTACACAGACACGGCAACCATCCGATTTCTCAATCTTTTCCCCCCCTTTCCCCCCTTTCCATTCCACAAAACCGCCATTGTCATCATGGCCCGTTCTCAATGAGCTGTTGGGTACACCTCCCAGATGGGGTGGTGGCCGGGCAGAGGGGTTCCTCACTTCCCAGTAGGGGCGGCCGGGCAGAGGCGCCCCTCACCTCCGGGATGGGGCGGCTGGCCAGGTGGGGGGCTGAACCCCCACCTCCCTCCCGGACGGGGCGGCTGGCTGGCGGGGGGCTGACCCCCCCACCTCCCTCCCGGACAGGGCGGCAGGCTGGGCGGTGGGCTGACCCCCCCACCTCCCTCCCGGACGGGGCGGCTGGCCGGGCTGAGGGGCTCCTCACTTCCCAGTAGGGGTGGCCGGGCAGAGGCGCCCCTCACCTCCCGGACGGGGCGGCTGGCCGGGCGGGGGGCTGACCCCCCCACCTCCCTCCCGGACGGAGTGGCTGGCCGGGCAGAGGGGCTCCTCACTTCCCAGTAGGGGTGGCCGGGCAGAGGCGCCCCTCACCTCCCGGACGGGGTGGCTGGCCAAGCGGGGGGCTAACCCCCCACCTCCCTCCCGGACGGGGCGGCTGGCCGGGCGGGGGGCTGACCCCCCCACCTCCCTCCCGGACGGAGCGGCTGGCGGGGCAGAGGGGCTCCTCACTTCCCAGTAGGGGCAGCCGGGCAGAGGCGCCCCTCACCTCTCGGACCGGGTGGCCGGCCAGGCGGGGGGCTAACCCCCCCACCTCCCTCCTGGATGGGGCGGCTGGCCGGGCGGGGGGCTGACCCCCCCACCTCCCTCCCGGATGGGGCGGCTGGCCGGGCAGGGGCTGACCCCCCCAGCTCCCTCCCGGACGGGGAGGCTGGCCGGGCGGGGGGCTGACCCCCCCACCTCCCTCCCGGACGAGGTGGCTGCCGGGCGGAGACGCTCATCACTTCCCAGACGGGGTGGCTGCTGGGCGGAGGGGCTCCTCACTTCTCCGGCGGGGCGGCTGCGGGGCGGAGGGGCTCCTCACTTCTCAGATGGGGCGGTTGCCAGGCAGAGGGTCTCCTCACTTCTCAGAGGGGGCGGCCGGGCAGAGACGCTCCTCACATCCCGGACGGGGCGGCAGGGCAGAGGTGCTCCCCACATCTCAGACGATGGGCGGCCGGGCAGAGACGCTCCTCACTTCCCAGATGTGATGGCGGCCGGGAAGAGGCGCTCCTCGTTTCCTAGATGGGATGGCGGCCGGGCAGAGACGCTCCTCACTTTCCAGACTGGGCAGCCAGGCAGAGGGGCTCCTCACATCCCGGATGATGGGCAGCCAGGCGGAGACGCTCCTCACTTCCCAGACGGGGCGGCAGCCGGGCAGAGGCTGCAATCTCGGCACTTTGGGAGGCCAAGGCAGGCGGCTGGGAGGTGGTTGTAGTGAGCCGAGATCACGCCACTGCACTCCAGCCTGGGCACCATTGAGCACCGAGTGAACGAGACTCCGTCTGCAATCCCGGCACCTCGGGAGGCCCAGGCTGGCCGATCACTCGCGGTTAGGAGCTGGAGACCAGCCCGGCCAACACAGCGAAACCCCGTCTCCACCAAAAAAATACGAAAACCAGTCAGGCGTGGCGGCGTGCGCCTGCAATCGCAGGCACTCGGCAGGCTGAGGCAGGAGAATCAGGCAGGGAGGGTGTAGTGAGCTGAGATGGCAGCAGTACCGTCCAGCTTCGGTTCGGCATCAGAGGGAGACTAGGAATGGGTCTCAGGCTGAAGACTGCTTTCTACCATCCTAGAAGCAGGAAAAAAACCCTCAAACTCATCATCTTGCTGGGAGTGAGCTCAAACTCTATAAGGCAGTTACCTGCCTTCCATTGTCATGGAAACAGGAAATCCTACCTTCCTTGTTGGAAGCAAGGAAAACTCCAAAAAAAAAAAAAAAAAAAGGAGTTGTATAGCAAAATAAACTTTTGATCTCAAGCAAATTTTGGGGATTCTCTGGAGGGAGTGCTTCCAGACCTCAACAAATTGTCCTATTGGTTTGAGCCATAAAGTTGGCTCAGGCTGGTACCAAGCACTGATAGGAGATTTGCCTAAGGTCAGGGGCATCTCCACATATAATCCCTTCGTGGTTGCCAAAATATGAACCCCCAAAGTCTGAGACAAGTCTCAGTTAATTTAGAAAGTTTATCTTGCCAAGGTTGAGGACATGTGCCCATGACAGCCTCAGAAGGTCCTGACAACATGTGCCTAAGGTGGTAGGGGCACAGCTTGGTTTTATACATTTTAGGGAGACATGAGACATCAGTCAACATGTGTCCGGAATTGGTGGGCTCTTGGTCTCACTGACTTCAAGAATGAAGCCACGGACCCTCGCGTTGAGTGTTACAGCTCTTAAGGTGGCACGTCTGGAGTTTGTTCCTTCTGAAGTTCGGATGTGTTCGGAGTTTCTTCCTTCTGGTGGGTTCGTGGTCTTGCTGGCTCAGGAATGAAGCTGCAGAACTTCGCGGTGAGTGTTACAGCTCATAAAGACAGTGTGGGCCCAAAGAGTGAGCAGCAGCAGGATTTATTGCAAAGAGCGAAAGAACAAAGCTTCCACATTGTGGAAGGGGACCCCAACGGGTTGCCCGCAGTAGCCACATTTTAATGCAGTGTGTCGTCAGAGATGGCTGCGTAGTGGTTCCCATCTGCCTGCTTGCTGTTCTGGGCTCCCCACTGTGTTTCCGCACCTTGTAGGTAGATGCAGTCCAGGGGGTGGGCAAATGTAGTGAGAGGTGTGAGCTATCTGAGCTCTGTCAGGCAGAATGGAATGTTCAGAGAAAAGAAAGAAGAGAAAGAAAGAAAAGAAAAGAAGGAAGGAAGGAGGAAAGAAGGAAAGAGGAAAGAAAGAAAAAGAAAAAGAGAAGGAAGGAAGAAAGAAAGAAAGAAAGAAAGAAAGAAAAAAAGAAAGAAAAGGAAAGAAAGAGAAAAGAAAGAGAAAGAAAAGAAAGAAAGAAAGACCACTGTCCCAGAAGTCTTCACTGATTTCAAGTTTGGTGAATTTTTAGCCAAATATCACTTAAGTCTGAACCCAGAGTTTCTGGATTACAAAAAACTTTTCCTCATGAAGGCACATCATATAGTGCAAGTTTCGAGTATTATCTCAGTAACTCTCAGAATAGCAATTTTACTTTTAAGTAACTTTTTTTTTTTTTTTTTTTTTTTTTGAGATGGAGTCTTGCTCTGTCCCCCAGGCTGGAGTGCAGTGGCGAGATCTCGGCTCACTGCAAGCTCCGCCTCCTGGGTTCACACCATTCTCCTGCCTCAGCCTCCCGAGTAGCTGGGACTACAGGCGCCCACCACCATGCCCGGCTAATTTTTTGTATTGTTAGTAGAGACAGGCTTTCACCATGTTAGCCAGGATGGTCTTGATCTCCTGACCTCGTGATCCACCCGCCTCGGCCTCCCAAAGTGCTGGGATTACAGGCGTTCGAGTACCCTATCTTGAACTCATTCATACAACGTACACATAATGGAAGGCTAAAAAAGCTATTTTTCATAATCTCTGGGGTAAAGTGAAATAGTTTTCTCAAGTGTGTCTAAATGACCATGGAGACAAAACTCAGTTATCACTGTTTCCCATCTCCTCTCTGGACACTGCCCTTTACATAGTGGTTATTTGAACCTCAAGCCTAGGACACCCACGTAACAAAACCCAGCCATGTTCCTTTTAATATCTGTGGTAGAACTTGGGCATTCATTTTTTTCAATTATAGTTGGGGAAAAAAAAAGAAAATTACAAGACCAGAGAGATGAAAGAGATTCCCCGTAAGACACTTTTATTTATTTATTCAGCCTCTTCTCATCTCCTTTCTCCATCTAGATCTCCCTCCTTACTACCACTTCAGCTGAGAAAGTAATTATGGACAACACCAAAGAGCATATAAACACTTCCAAAGCCAATTCCTGTTATAAATGAGACTGTAGGAAGTAAAGAGCTTTGCAACAGTTAAAAAAAATCTCTGAACCTGGCTGGGATGTCAGGACTAAGGATTTGATCCATAAAAAGTTCCTAAACAGCCCCACGGAAATTGTAACCATATGTTTACAATATTAAAATGCATATTTGAATTGAGATAAATCTGGCATCCAATGCATATGCCATTGATGCAAATAAAGCATTTTCTCATAAATACAATTTACTTAAATGAGGAAGCGAGTTAGATGTGGTGGGGTCTCAATGTTTCATTTTAGCAAATTGCCTTGAAGTGATACTATGATTTTAAAATTCGCTAGTGTGTCATTCTGCACCAGGTATCCACAGGCAGGCTGTCTCAATGACTGTCAATACAAGGAGGACCTCCTTCCTTAGGCATGACTGTACTTTGATTCTTCTGATTACAAGGAGATGTATATTTTAAGACATCTAGAGTCAGAGAGTAGCCAAAGGATTTTATTCAGGTTTTGTTTCCTATCAAATACTATGTCACATTATCTTCAGACATTATCTGTTTTGTCAGATAATTCCTTATACAACGAGTTCCTCTGAATTTGGAACATGGCTCAAGCACTTCTGGGATTTTGAGCTGGTTTGCATATTGGCATCTACTCTGGGGATTTTGTCTGTAGCCCATTGTGGAGACCCAGCCTTTTTGGGGGCTGTCTGATGGTTATGCTGGCAGAAAGTGGAGTAACATTCTGACCCTGTTTAATACCCTCCTTAGGCTTTTCATCTATTCAATCATAACTTTCCTTTGCATTATGTAGGATACCAAGGAGTAGGTTTTTCCCTCTGGTTTTTAGATTCATTTCTACCCATCCAGGTAAGTATCAAGCAAGAAGAATTTCTTTTTTTTTTTGATGTAATTTCTTTAATGTTTATTCTTCTATTACAAAGTTTGAAGAACTATAAGAATCACATTTTGATCATTTCTTTTCAATACTATTTATTTTTTATCTGAGACCATTTAGTTTAATCATCTGCCTAAATCAAAATGTACAGGATAGGTCATTAGGTCTACTCGTTGTTCCATTAATCATCATTTTATTTTATTTTTTTCTGGCTCTGTCATTTATTTGCTATGTAACCTCAGTCACATGTGTTTTTATTTATTTATTTATTTATTATTATTATTATACTTTAAGTTTTAGGGTACATGTGCACAATGTGCGGGTTTGTTACATATGTATACATGTGCCATGTTGGTGTGCTGCACCCATTAACTCGTCATTTAGCATTAGGTATATCTCCTAATGCTATCCCTCCCCCCTCTCCCCACCCCACAACAGTCCCCGGTGTGTGATGTTCCCCGTCCTGTGTCCATGTGTTCTCATTGTTCAATTCCCACCTATGAGTGAGAACATGCGGTGTTTGGTTTTTTGTCCTAAGCAAGAAGAATTTCTAACCAAAATACATCCAGTGGGAAATCTCAAAATTTTAATAGTTTCTTTTCCTAGAACAGGAATGTTTGCATGTTTTACATCTTTGTGTATTTTGAAGATGTACAGCAACCTTAGTAGTACTGTACTTTAAAACAGGAGTCCTATACTGCTCTGTGAGAAGGAAACACCAATATAAGATGAGGCCAAGGATATAGACCTCTATTTAGTGAAGTATCCCCAGGCTCTTCTCATACAAAAGTAGATTCTTTGGCATTCCACCCAGTAATCATGGGAAGCAAGAAAGGCTTCAGAGATGAATTGAACTGAGTACACAGCAGGCATTCCTGGTCTGATTCATAGGAACTTATTTTTGCTGGGTACAGTGGTATTTTTCAACATGTTTATCGATAGAAAATTTGAGTATAGTAAGGCCAACAGATCAAGAGGCAATTGCCATTGAAAAGATAGTTTATGGCCAGGCGTGGTGGCTCACACCTGTAATCCCAGCACTTTGGGAGGTTGAGGTGGGTGGATCATCTGAGGTCAGGAGTTCAAGAGCAGCCTGCCAACATGACAAAAACCCATGTCTACTGAAAATACAAAAAATTAGCTGGGCATGGTGGCGGGTGCCTATAATTCCAGCTACTCAGAAGGCTGAGGTAGGAGAATCACTTGAACTAGGGAGGCAGAGTTTGCAGTGAGCTGACATCGTGCTGTTGCACTCCAGCTGGGGCAACAAGAGTGAGACACCATTTCAAAAAAAGAAAAGAAAAGATAGTTTATCACTTGCAGTTCCCAAGAGGAGGGGACATGCCATGCCACACCATGGGGGCCTCATGGGGAAGCCCTGGGATGAGTCAGGAGGCAGAGGAAGAGGGGAGAACAGTAGGCAAGAGCCTTTGTTGTTTGGGAAAAGCTTGGGTGAGGCAAGGTGAACTGACTTAGGATTGGCTAGTTTAATAATTTCAGTGGGCTCTGAGGGATAGAGGCTATCACTACCTGTCTGGTATTTGGCCATAGGGTAATTAGGGCAGGGGTGTAGTAGCTTGGAGTGTGAGAGCCCAGTAAGAGGTGGTTTGGGGCTGTGAGCTCTGGGTTGGTTGTCTTTTATTTGAAAAGCATAACCTGGGAGGGGGACTTCTCCAGGTAAAGGGGAGTGGGGGTGTCAGTTGACAAGAGAGGCAGGAGGACAAGGCAACGTGACTCAGACATATTATTGGGTTGTCTAGAATGAGGTGTGTTTGACATATGCATGTAGGACAGATATGAAAATGTCAAGTTTACAGAAGTTAGGCACGTGGTTAATATAAGTGGCTAAAAGCCAAGATTCTAGAATCAAACTGCTTGATTTCTTAATATGTAATAATGGCCTGGTGCGGTGGCTCATGCCTGTAATCCCAGCACTTTGGGAGGTCAAGGCAGGCAGATTGCCTGAGCTCAGGAGTTCAAGACCAGCCTGGGCAACGTGGTGAAACCCCGTCTCTACTAAAATACAAAAAATTAGCCAGGCGTGGTGGTGTGCACCTGTAGTCCCAGCTACTCAGGAGGCTGAGGGAGGAGAATTGCTTGAACCCGGGAGGAGGAGATTGCAGTGAGCCAAGGTCACACCACTGTACTCCAGCATGGACAACAGAGTAAGACTCCGTCTCCAAGAAAAAATAAAAGTAGTATCATCCCCACCTGCCATATGACGGGCCTGAGAAAGGTGTTAAACAGGGCACATTTTATAACCCATTTACTCATAATAACTCAAGGGCGCAGGTACTATTATCAGTCTCATTTTACATATGGGATAAGTGAGGCCCAGAGAGGTTAATATATGAAAGTGCTTAGAACAGTGTCTGACATCTAATAAATGCCAAATAAGTGTTTGCTACTATTATTCTATTATCATTCTTGGCATGTTTCAGGGATCCAAGCCAGTCATGGTTAACCTGCTCATGCACATCTGATGGGTAAAGCTTGTGCCTCTGCAATTTGAATGATTTGGATTACAGAGTCAAGTTCATGTTCTTTTTTGGCAGGGGGATGCCCAACTATACAACAAAGAGTTGCCAAACATTTCTCTGGAGCAAATAAATGGTGTGATGGATGGAACTAACTGGATCACCAACCTGTGAGAGATGGCTGGTTCACTGGCCTTGGCCTCCTCGGGCCATGACATTAATTCACTGGGTAAGGCTCTGGTGGCCCAGCCAGAGATTCTTCCTTTGCTGCTTCCAAGTGAGAAGCTCTTCCCTCTGGCCTTGGCCTGGAAACTGAACTCACTTTCCTTTGAGCTCCTCCACCCTCCAAAGTCAAGTCTTAACAAAACAACATATTCCCCATGCAGGCTTTTAGAGTACCACAAAACCTGCCAAACTGTGGTCTTGAGGATGTCATGAATGGAACAAGGTGGACATCTCTCATGGTGTGCTGAAAGACAAGTAGTGCACAGATGCAAGTGTGCATTAGGCAAACACAGTATCAAAGTGTGGAATTTAGGACCCAAATCTCAGTTCTGATTGCTTGACCTAGCGTATCCTTGGCCTTTTGTCCTTATTCGGCTCTCCAGGAAGTCTTAGAAGTGTTCTGAAGTGCTGCTTCTCTTTGTTTCAGTTGAGTCACATGGACCATCTTTGACTACTCAGGAAGCACAGCCTTTCTGAACAACAACCTCTGATAACTTAATAACTTTTTTCTCCTCTAACCATCCTCTTTGTTACCATTGCTGTTTGGGAATGAAAGATACTTTTAGGTTTCCTGGGCATGCTGCTTGCTTATCTAACCGAACATGTACATATTAACCCGACTACATGGCCCACTGACTTTGCACTTCAATATTGTTCAGCTGATAGTTGGTTTCAGTGGGTGGAGGAAATGGGTAAAAGGATGTCATTTTCAGCAGGAACAACTGAAGCAATTTGGATGACTTGTATTTCTGTGTTCAAACAGTATAGGCTAAACCCTCCTCTGCACAAGCTCACAGATAACAGGGTGAGTGACCCTGAGGGGACTGCTCTAGGATAACAATGTTTCACTGATCTGATTACAAGGAATTCTTGACAAAGAATAATCAGGACAATAGAAGCTGTTTCCAGCAACTACTAATGTAGTAATCACTGTTCCCGATGAAAGTACCAAATTGTTCTGCAAACCGGTGAGCTGAGCTCTGTGGAAACAGATCACATACCTTTGAGAGGCATAACTTCAGAGCAGCTGGTAACACCCCTAGTTTCATTTCCTCCACAGCAAAGTTTTAAACAAAGGTGTCCTGGCTCCTAGTTCCTGTGGAGGAGTTCTTCAACCTAGTTCTTCAGAAGGCATAAAAAGAAGCAATGAGCCAAAAACAAACCCAAAAACCTCTCTTTAAAAAGAGCAAAAGAGATCTTTGTACCTAGCCTATGAAATTATTCTTGACTTGGGGAGGCCATTAGTTCTGGGACTCAATGTGTGAAGATGGCTTAGAACATAGGAAAAAATGCCTTTCTTGTGTTGCTACAATGTTAACATTTGCAACCCCTTGGCAATCTTTTTTAAGATTCACAAGCCTGGATTGAAGTCCAAGTTCTACTCTAGCTAGCTGGGCGAACTTTAGCAAACCATTGATTTTCCTTGGAGGTCTAATTCCTTCATCAAGCATTCATTTAACTTAAACACTTTTTAAAAAATAAAATTGAAACCAGCTCAATTTTCCCATAGAACTGTTGTTTATGGTTTTTTTTTTGAATAAACATAGAAATTGACTCCTCCCACCCCCGTCATAAAACTTGAGAAAGTTGTATTTGTCTTATCTGAGTTCTTTTCTCAGGAAATCAATCATCAGGCCTCCCAGATAGTATGAAGGAACTGAAACTCGCCAGACGACCACATCCAGACAACTGGAAGCCAAAGCCCTCATTGCTCATGATTTCCTTACTCCTCCTTAATTCCTGTTTACCTGCATGCAGTTACAGTTCTTCCCTGCTATATAAACACTCAGTTTTAGACAGTCAGGGAGATGGATTTGAGACTGATATCCTATTCTCCTCAGCTGTAGCACCCAAATAAATCCTTCTTCCATGGCAATACTCATTGTCTCAGTGATTGGCTTTCTGTGTGCTGAGCAATAGGACCTAGATTTTGTGATTACCTCTATACTTCCAAGTTGGGAGTCAAAGCACAAAAAAGAGTTTGCTTTACAGTTTTGTACTCTTACTGTGTCCAGTGTTTGTTCCTTCTGGTGGGTTCGTGGTCTCGCTGACTTCAAGAATGAAGCCATGGACCTTCGCAGAGAGTGTTACAGCTGTTAAAGGTGGCACGGACCTAAAAAGTAAGCAGCAGCAACATTTATTGTGAAGAGCGAAAGAACGGAGCTGCCACACCATGGAAGGGGATCCGAGAGGGTTGCCACTGCTGGCTGGGGTGGCCAGCTTTTATTCCCTCATTCGTCCCCAGCCATGTCCTGCTGATTGGTCCATTTTACAGAGTGCTGATTGGTCCATTTTACAAACCTCTAGCTAGCTACAGAGGGCTGATTGGTGCATTTTTACAGAGCACTGATTGGTGCATTTTACAAACCTCTAGCTAGGTACAGAGTGCCGATTAGTGTGTTTTTACAGAGAACTGATTGGTACATTTTACAAACCTCTTGTAAGACAGAGAAGTTCTCTGAGTCCCCACTCGACACAGGAAGTCCAGCTGGCTTCACCTCTCATTATTATGATGAAAATGAAAAAGCTTATGAATATACCATCTTGATGGTTTACAGTCATTTAATACAGTCCAGAATTGGCAACCAGCCTTTTTTGTCTGTGTTCAAAGGAGAACAGTCTACTACACTTTTTATTTAAATTACAAAAATCACCCACTCTATAAGTTTACTAAGGAACCAGGCTACCCTCTCTAGCCTGAAATTCAATATTTGAAATTGGGGCTGTAATGGAAAATTACAGGAATTGAACAAAAAGTTTCATGTTACTATTATTACCCCTTTAAACTGTCCTCAGACAGTTCAGTGATGCTTTTTAGAAGTGGCAGCCAACTTTGAGTCTTGTCTCAATCTTTATTTGAAGTCATAAAATGTGACATTATAAATTCAGAAATTAAACAGCATTGCTAATACAGAAGCACTTCTGAAGGTGGTGCATGCATGCTAATTATCATCCTTAAAATAATCCCCTAGACACCAAACATTTTCTGAAACAGCTCAGTTATAATAAATACATCTGCAAATCATCTTTTATGGGCATGATTCATGTGTGCACACATTTTTGACAGTGCGATAAGATGTAGGGAGTAGGAGTACATTTCCATTCTTTCTGAACATTTCTGGCCACCAGAGAGAACTAGGTAGTCCTGGCGAATGTCGAGTACCTTACATCTTTGGTATTCTATAATAGATAAGAGGTGGATTCATGAATTAGTAACTTATTTCTCTGAGACATACAATATCCCAATTTGAAGAACTTGTTTTACTTACACAATGGGATTGTCTTGGGCACATGTGGAATTGGGGTTTCCCACTTTATTCCGTTTGAAGACCCAAGAGAGCCCTCAGCTCTGTTTTGCCTATCTACTTGAACTTCTGAAATTTTATAGTTAGACCTGCAGTACTTGGATAAAGAGACTATCCACATCCACACAGGTGTCTTCTTTTTTAAAATGCACTTACTGTGCAGGATGAGATTTAAAATACAGATATCTTGACATACAGATATCTAGGTAAGAAACACCTGCAAGGGGCACTACATTAATCTGTCAGACAATAAAATCTTAGTATAAATAAATTTTCAAAAGTTAGAACAAATGAATAATTGATGGACAATGACTCTTAGCCTTGAAGATTATATTGCTTTGAGGATTCTGAGTTCTGTCTTCCACTAAGAGTATCTATCATGGGTTTGGAGAGAAGAAACTATGGCATTCACGTGAATTTTTGGGGCACAAGACCTAGATATTTTGGTAATGGATGAATAGTTTATTTTTAAATAAAAATTGGGACAAAAAGTCTGGCAAGAAGTTTTTTTGTTGTTTCTGGGTCTAAGAGGGAATAAAAGAGACAAAATTTAGATGTGGACATAATGCAACTTCCAGCATAATTTTATGATTTATAGGAAAAATTGAACATTTAAATTGAAGACTTCCCTGAAAAATTTCATGGTTAAGAAAGTATGCTAGCTTAGCTGAGGCCACAGCAGTAAAGGAGTGGACATTCTGAGGCAAGGATGGTGAAAGGGAGGGAAGGAAGGAGGCTTTCAGCTGTGACAGTGTCAGGGAAGTACAGGCAGGGGCAGGTGAATCAGTTGTTATATGAAATGCTTATGTTGAGACACATCCCATTGCAGCCCCTAAAACGGTTCACAAGTTGGCTTCTGTCCCCATGTAGGCAAAATTTCCACTATTCAGGCTGTGAAGGGAGTTGTCTCCTCCAGAGAGACCCTGCCCTTTAAAAGAACACAAATGATTTTATTATGGATAACCAAATTAGAGATAACACTGTTAACACCATCTGAGAAAACCAAACCAAAACAAACCAAAGCTGGAGGGGCAGGAGTGGTGATTTGAAATGATTTTCTTCTTATTAATTTCTTGGGTCATTTAGAAACTTGCAAAATTTTGAACCACTCATCCCTGGTCCTTGGCTTCACTAGGCTATCGCTGAATTTCCCTGGTATACATTTCTTTTTTTCTAGTCACCCAGGGATGCCATTTTACTGCAGAGCAGAGCCAAGAAGGTCCCTGCATGCTAAATATCAAAAACAGTCCCCATGAGTTATCACAAACCTCCTCGCAGGTTTGTGGCTTTGGGAGGAGAAGAAATAAAGTGGCTATCTCCACGTTAGCCATTGACTTTCATGTCTCCCTTCTTTACTTCCTCCTGGGCTACTGACCCTAGTGACCCATCAAAGCCTGGGTGCAATGTTACCTGGCATTCTTCTTGCTCTTTTCCTATGGGTGCTCAGGCCAGCAGCTGGCACTAATTGCCCCAAGTACTTAGCTTGTCCCAACATTCTGACGCCATGCTCATAGCTGATGCTACGTGAGTGAGTGCATAGGGAGGCACGATTGTGCTAGCGCGGCCATCCACTGGTCTCAGAGTCCTTAGAGAACACTCTTCAGCTTCTGTTTGGCTTCTTGTCCTCCTGATCAGAGGAATGACCCCTCCTCTCTCAGATGGTTCCTTGCTCTGGAAAGAATGGAGAACTAACATCAAAACCGGATGATTATTCACCCCTTGGGATTCTGACTTGAAGAATTTCTTAGGTTGGAGGTGGTAGGTATTGGTGCAGGCAGTCTTTCGTTTTCTGTCTCCTCGGCAGAAGACATCAGATGTTTGGTCTTCTCCAAGAAGCGTGGCTGGGGAAAATTAGTGCAGCCTTCTGAATAGGTGTATGATTGATTTGGTGGTGCTAGCTCTTGATTCTACTTACAATGCCTGTAATTTTTGAAAAATATTCTATCTTCCAGTAAAGAAAAATTCCATTTCCCACACTGAAATTATCTTCTACTTCTCATTTATGATGCTGTAGTTTTCCACCCCCCCGTTCCACTCCCTAACTTCTTTATTATTATTATTATTGTTGTTTTTGAGACAGTTTTGCTCTTGTTGCCCAGGCTGGAGTGCAGTGATGCGATTTTGGCTCACTGCAACCTCCACCTCCTGGGTTCAAGAGATTCTCCTGCCTCAGCCTCCTGAGTAGCTGAGATTATAGGCGCCCACCACCACGCTCAGCTAATTTTTTGTATTTTTAGTAGAGAGAGGGTTTCATAATGTTGGTCAGGCTGGTCTCAAACTCCTTACCTCAGGTGATCCACCCATCTCAGCCTCCCAAAGTGCTGGGATTACACAGGCGTGAGCCACCACACCTGGCCCACTCTCCAACTTCTTATGTCCATTTTCCTAGGCCACTTCTAGAGATGATAGCACATAGATCTCAAAATAGTTTTAAAATCTTGAGTTATTAGTTTAAAACAGCATTAGGAGAACTTACAGGTACTTACTCTGTCATAACCTGGTTCAGCTTGTCCCAGGCTCTGTGCCATTGTGGAATCCTTTCTGTTTCCTCCTAAGTCATTAGGTCTCTCCTTTCGCCTTGTCTGAATCAGGTCTGCCGTCAATGCCAAGTCAACACCTGCCTGCCTTTCTCAGGGTACAGTCAGAATGTAGATTATGTCTCAACTCAAGTATGCCTTGAGAATGAGATTTCCATAGAGTAAAAAAAAAAAAAAAATCACTTGTGAAAGAGATAATGGGAAAAGAAGATGAATAGCTGCCTCTCTTGGGGTGGGGAAGAGAAAGAGAAATCAGAAAACATACATGGGAGAAAACTACTTTTTTAAGAGTTGGCTTTTCTCAGATGATAAGTAGTTTTATGAAATGAGTTTACTTGAAATCCCATGGCCTTGGTTCAAACTTTGGCTCTACTATTTATTGCTGTGTGACTTTGGACAAGTCATTTAACCTCTCTGGTCTCAGGTTTTTTGATATTGCCTCAGGACAATAATATCCGATTTTTGGGAGGTTGTGAGAATTCAAGTTTCAAGTGTTGAGAACAGTTCTTGACACGTAGTAACTACTCAACAAACATTAATTTTTGAAAAGCCATATGTTTTTGGACCAAATTTGCCAATGTTAAAATGACCATAATAATGATAACAATATTCACAAATCAATGCCTAGAGTATCTGGAGCTGGCGGTGCATGTTTGCAGGCCTGGTTCTCAGGCAAGTCCAGGAACCTAGAAGTTTGTTCCTCTTCTGCAAATGCTGGGGCAATGGGAAGGGAACAAAGCAGATAAGGTTTCCAGGCCACAGTCAGTTGGCAATCCCTGCCCTGGTAAATAGAGGACTGTGTGATGTCTGTTTACCGTGTGCTCAAGAAAGGAATTCCAGCCTGGCTTTCTTTCAACTTGGTGCTAACCATCTGGAGAGGAATAGTTTAAGAAAAGATTTAAAGTACCAGTACTTTTCAACAGAGCCATGAGAACCTGCTTGCTAAAAATTCATCTTGTCTAATAATTACATTTTTCAAAACTCTGCAGAGCTGTGATGGTCCCCGTGGTTAGTACATCCTCTAACACAAACAGACCCAAGCAGACAAGAAGGGGGGGCCTGATGCAGGACATTTGCCCAGAGCCGCCAAGTCAAAGTGAGCTTTGTGTACAGCCTGCTGGCTCATTAGGGGTGCAGCTGCTGCACGCTGGTTCATTAGGGATGTGGCTTCACATCCAGGTTCCCTGGGATCTTCAGGACAGAGAGGCAACCTAGTGAATGGGAAAGGACACTGGCCTAGTGGGAGGTGTTTGTGTCATGGGGGTGGATCTCTCATGAATGGCTTAGTGCTGTTTCAAGACTAGAACCAAGAATGAGCTCTCTAAGATTCAGAGAGCTGAAGTTCTTCTGCTGTAAAAAGAGGTTCATAACATGAAGATCTACCTATTTGCCAAGGTCACGGGAGAGGTCTAATGAGAATAAAAACGATAAAGTGCTGTTCAAACATTAGATGGAGTCATTACCTGTTCTGTTGATAGAGTACCAGAATACCTGTATGTGAGTCTGTGCATATGTTCCTGTGTGCTCGTGACAAAAACAGACTCACTTTAAACACACACATTTTATATTGCTGTTCCTATTATTTCTGGATCTTTAAGAAAAATAATTTGCAAAAGTAATAATGCTTGCAGCAAACATTTACATATACTTTCACTTCTCTGAGGCAACCACTGTCAGCTTTGTTTTAGTCTGAGTACTCCGAGAAGCAGATGCCAATCTGGTTAGACATGCAAGAGATTTATTAACGAAAACACCTGTAAGGACAATGAAGAGTGAGTCAGGGGAGAGGAGGAGAGTCATCTGACTGAAATGCAGACCTGAGGCCTGTGAAGAGAGAGAGAAGGAAGGAAGGTCTTAGATAGTAATGCAGTTTTGAGAAAGTTTCACTGAGAAAGACACAGACTTTGAGGCAAAGTCTTGTGTCAGGAGTTGTGCCTCTCCCAGAAATGGACCTGCTTTCGTATTCTTACTGCATTTATTCATTGGCTGGGATCAGCCTCACATTGTCATGGCCGCTGCAGTGCCTAGTCTTTCAGACTTTCTCTATGTCTATGTAATCTTTTATAACACACACACACACACACACACACACACACACACACACACACACACACATATGCATGAATATGTATAGATATCTACATAAACACTTAGAGTTTTGTGGGTAGAGCCATGCTTTACATTTTGTTTGGCAACTTGCAATTTTCATTTAATAACAATTTCTTATGAACGTCATCATATCAGTATATGATATGGTTTGGATATTTGTCTCCTCCCAATCTCATGTTGAAAATTGATCCCCAGTGTTGGAGGTGGGGCCTGGTGGGAGGTGTTTGGGTCATGGGGATGGGTCCCTCGTGAATGGCTTGGTTTTGTCCCAAGACTAGAACCAAGAATGAGTTCTTGCTCTATTAGTTCACATGAAAGCCAGTTGTTTAAAAGAGCCTGGTACCTCTCTTGCTGTCTCTTTCTTGCCATGTGACACACCGGCTCCCCCTTTGCCTTCTTCCATGATTGGAAGCTTCATGAGGTCGTGACTAGAGGCAGATGCTGGCACCATGCTTTTTGTACAGCCTGCAGCACTGTGAGCCAAATAAACTGCTTTTCTTTAGAAATTATCCAGCCTCAGGTATTCTTTTATAGCAACACAAACAGACTAATATAGTATATATAGATTCTTCTCATTATTTTTAATGTGAATGGAATTTTATTATTTGCTATACTGAATTTTATTTAACTCATCCTCAGTTGATTTGCATTTGAATTCCTTTCAGCTTTTAACTATTATACATAGGCCAGAAAACCTACTCTCACATACATATTTTTATGTCCATATATAGCTTTTTAAAACAGGGTAAATTCCTATAATTGAAATTGCTGAGTCAGAGGACATGACATGTAAACTTTCAATAGATACTGCCAAATTGACATCCAAAATAATTTCACCAATTCGCTCTCCCACCAACAGTATATGACAGTGAATCATCAGCCATTGCTATATCAGTCCCAGGCATTGTCCTTCTTGTAATTTTGCCACGTTGATGAGTGAAAAGTGAACATGTGGGCTTTAAATAAACCAATTTCAAAGGGAGAGCTCCTATATCCATGATTCCTTACAGCTTTCTCCTGGTGGATCTATCTATTCCTAATCCAAGCTGTTAGGAGCCTGGGTTTGACTTGTATAGGTTAGGAGTCCTGAACTCAGAAGCAGAGAAGAAAACTGGATGTGGTCTCTTATACCAAATACCAATCACAAGCCCCCAAATGGCACCATTAGAAACTTGTTTCCTTGGAACTCTGGGAAGCTGTTAAAACCCAGAGCCCTCTATTGAAGTGAAAATACTCTCTTTGAGCCTCAGGTATAATCCAGGATCTATGTTTTCCAATGGGAAAACTGAATTCTTTCCTAGACAGTGCTTCAATCAACCAGGTTCAAAAAATGAGTTAATGATAGAGTTCGGTCTGAGACCAGGTTTTCTGACTTCTACTCTCTTACTCTACACTGTGAGAATACAAATAATATTTTTTAAAAATCATAATTACAGCTATAAATGTTGGTGTTACCATTTGGAATCATCAAGTTTCTTAAGTCAAATAGAGAAAATGAAAGCTAAAAGCACTAAATGCTTAATATTTGAAGAATTACAATGTATGTATTCATGTCACCATTTAGCATTTAATGAATCAAATACGTGGCTACAACAATGAAAAAGATAAAAATGGTTAGCTCTCTTGTTTTAGGGAAAGTGACTATGATGCTTTGGCTCTCAACAAGTAACTTTCATGTGTCGCTATTGTGTATATATAAATACATATAACAGGAAGTATGGTTGCATAGTTTAAGTAGTTGTCCAAAGACCTTCCTAATTTCCAATTTAACCTAGTGTTGTAGATCCTAAACAAGCCATTCTAAATAGGGGAGTGAGTCCCTGTCTGTGATTCCTCAGAGCTGGTTGACAGCATTCCTTTGATCACTTTACTTTTGTACCCTGAGATGTAATTTATTTAAATCTGGAAGTATGAATTCTTAGGGTGTAAGTAGTACTAGTAAAAATATTCCCTAATTCTTTGTAAAGTGGGAGGTGTTTGGGTCATGAGGGTGGATACCTCATGAATGGCTTGGTGTAGTTCCAAGACTAGAACCAAGAGTGAGTGCTCGCTCTATTAATTCACGTGAGAGCTAGTTGTTTAAAAGAACCTGGCATCTCTCTTGCTGTCTCTCTCTTGCTTTCTTGCCATGTGACACACCTGCTCCCCCTTTGCCTTCTTCCATAATTGGAAGCTTCCTGAAGTCCTGACCAGAGGCAGATGCTGACACCATGCTTCTTGTACAGCCTGCAGAACTGTGAGCCAAATAAACCTCTTTTATTAGGTTTATTTTAATTCTTAAAGAGTATTTTTTACTAGTTTTGAACTTTGAACTAAACAGAGAGAACAGTTTTGGTTAAGTAGAACCAAAGATCCCACTCCTTAAGTGAAGATAGAATGTAGAATGCCTCTCATTTCTGTTATCATAGAAACCTGTAACATTAATTCTTGTGCCCCAAGTAGTGAGTCTGTTTTTTCTTGTTTATATTCATGATTTGAATTTATTACTGGGGATTTTAGTCTTTCTTCAGGATCTACCATTTGTCAATCCTCATTTTCCAACATTTATATAAATATTTTTCATTCCTAGCTCTGAAATCACATTGCCTTTTTTGTTAAACTTTTTATTGTAAATGAAAGCACAGATTATGAAAGCCACACAATACGAATGTGTGGCTTAATGACTTATTTATGAGGCAAGTTCTCTTGTAACTATCACCCAGGTTAGGAAACAGAGCTGTATCACTGACCCCAGAAGTCTTCTATGTGCCTGTTACGATATCCAGCCTCCTGCTCTTTCAAAAATGGTCACCCACTGGACTTTTCTTATATTCCTAGACACTGTAATTTAGTCTTACCCATTTTTTATTTGCTTTTAAGTCTCTCTTGATTTACAGTGCACCCTTCATAACTTTATTTTCCCTATCGTTTGTCATTTGAAAAACCTGGGGCATTTGACCTGTGGCATTACCCATAGTGTGGATTCTGTTGATTGCATACCTAGTGTGCAGTTCATCATGCTCCCCTTTACTTTGGATTTCCTGCAAGTTGGCAGCTGATGCAAAGTATTTATCAGATTTATGATCAATCTCTAGCAAGACTATAGGAGGTTGTTCAATCTTTCATCAAAAGGCACATCATGTCTGATTATATTTTTGCGACACTAGCAGTGGTGGATATTCAGTATCCAGATCCATTAGTTTATTGGGAGTAGCAAGGTAGTTACATTTTACTCTTTATTCTTTACTTATTAGTTAAAATATTTTGATAAAAAATGCATCTCATCATATACTATTTGGTTACTCCATGGTATTATATGCATAAGAAAAGCTAGATGAATTAAAAGGAATTGTGAGGTTTATAACAACGTGTAAGAAAAATGTATGAAAAAAATAGCAAAGGCCGGATGCAGTGGCTCACACCTGTAATCCCAGCACTTTGGGAGGCTGAGGCGGGTTTATCACGAGGTCAGGAGATCGAGACCATCCTGGCCAACACGGTGAAACCCTGTCTCTACTAAAAATACAAAAAATCAGCCAGGCATGGTGGCGCATGCCTGTAGTCCCAGCTACTTGGGAGGCTGAGGCAGGAGAATGGCATGAACCCGGGAGGCAGAGCTTGCAGTGAGCCGAGATTGCGCCACTGCACTCCAGCCTGGGCAACAGAGCGAGACTCCGTCTCAAAAAAAAATAAATAAATAAATAAATAAATAAAAAATATATATAGCAAAAAAAGGGAAAAGAGGAAATTTTCAAATTGACCCTTTTATCATTATGTACTGTGTCTGTTCATCCCCTGTAATAGTCCTTTTCCAAGATTTCTTTTGTCTTATGTTGTTATAACTACTCCAGCTTTCTTATGCTTATTGTATGTATGGTATATCTTCGTCCATCAGCTTACTTCTAACTGATCTATATATTTAAAGCAAGTTTATTATAGATAGAATATAGTTGGGTTTTGCTTACACACACATGTATTTTAAGAGACAGAGTCTTGCTCTGTCATTTAGGCTGGAGTGCAGGGCACAATCATAGCTCACTGTAACCACAAACCATTGGGCCCAAGTGATCCTCTGGCCTCAGCCTTCTGAACAGCTAGGACTACAGGTGCATTCCACTATGCATGGCTAGTGTAAAAAAATTTTTTTAGAGATGGGTCTCACTATGTTGCCCAGGCTGGTTTTGAACTTGTGGCCTGAAGTGGTCCTCCTCCCTTGGCCTTCCAAAGTGCTGGGATTATAGGCATGCCATTGCATCCGGCCCCTAAAGCGTTTATATTTAATGCAATTATTTGTATGGTTGGATTTAAATCCGCTCTTTTGCTAGTTGTTTTCTATTTCATCTTTACTTTGCTTGTTCTCCTTCTCTTTTCTACCCTGCTTTTGTTTTAACTCAGCATTTTTTAGGATTCCATTGTATCGCTATTACAGAGATACAATTTTTCTATCATCTATCTATCTGTGTATCTATCTGTCATCTATCTGATAATCTTGTGTGTATATTCCTACACATGCGTACATGTATATACACTATATATATGCATATAGATATAATTATACTTTGTTTTAGTTTTTACTTGTTGCTTGAGAATTTAAAATATATTATATATGTGTATATATATCTGTCTATCTTTAACTTATTACAATCTATCTTTAAATGATATAGTGTAAGGACACTGCAACAGTACACTTTCATTTCTTCTCTCTCACTTTTTTGTGATTGTTTTACTTTTATGTATACTATAAACCTCAGAATATATTTAGATGTTTTTTCTTTTTACTTTGAACAGCTAATTGTTTTAAATAAATTTAAAAATAAGAAAAATGATATTCACTGTCATTTTAAAAAGCCATATCCAATGCTCTTGCTTTATTTGTATAAATCTCAATTTTCATCTGCTACTATACACTTTCTGCCTGAAGAATTTCCTTTAGCATTTATTGTAGTGCAGATTTGCTGGAACTAAATTATTTTATCTTTTGTTTGTCTGAAAAAGTCTTTATCTCTCCTTCATTTTTGAAAGACCATTTTGCTGCACACAGAATTTTAGAATGACCACATTTTCCTTTCATTTTTCCTTTATTTAAAGGTTTCACTTTGTCTTATGGCTTGCATAATTTTTGATAAAATTTCTGTCATAATTCCTATCTTTCCTCTATGTGTAATATTTTTTTTTTCTGATTTTCCTCAAGATTTTCTATCTTTGGTTTTTATTAAGTTGACTATCATGTATGTAGAATTTTTTTAAAAAAATTTATCCTGTTTTACTTTCTCTGAGATTTCCCTATCTGTGGTTTATCTTTCATGAATTCTGAGAAATTATCAGATATTACTCTTCAAATACTTCTTTTTCCTCTTTATCTTGCTCCTTTTTTGGGGGGACTCCAATTTTATATACATTAGGTCATTTGATTTTTTCCCCCATAGCTCTTAAAGGATCTGTGCTCTATTCTGTTCTTTTTTTCAGTCTCTTTTCCTCTTTGTTTTCCATTTGGGTACGTTTTCTTTATATTCAAGTTCATTCACGTATTCCAATGTGTCTATTCTACTCATAAAACTATTGAAGGAAGTTTTTGTCTCTAATGTGTTTTTTATTTGTATTTTCATTTGATTCTTTTAAATAGTTGCCATCTTTTTCCTGAAATTCCTCATTTGTTCATGCATAGTGTGCACACTTACCACGAAATATTTTTAACATATTGTTAATTATTAGCTTAAAATTCACATTTGATAGTTCCAACAGCTGGGTTCTCATTGGATTGATTGCTTTATTTCCGGACAATATATGAGTGTGTGTGTGTTTTCTTTTCTCTGTATCTCATATTTTAAAAATCAAATCCTGAACATTGTGTGTAAAATAGTGAGACTGAAGAGAATAAAATTTGTGCCTGAAAATGGGCAGTTCTCTTCTTAAGTTATGCTTTCACTGTGGGGTGCTTGAGCTAATCCAGCCAACATTCCAGCCGTTTTTTTGGGTTGTTGTTACAGTTATGTTCAGTACAGCATGGACTTCAAATTTCTTCATTGTTAAACTGCTGATAGTTGTATTCTGTGTGGGCTCTGAGGCTGCAGCAGGGTTTTTCTCAGAATTCCTGTCCAGTCAACTTCCACTGAATCTTGCATGGCTGTACCTGGGGTCTCTCTTCACGCCCTAGCCCCTTCTCAGAGGCAAAGTGCTATTACTCATAACTCCTTGCTAGGCTGCAGTTGCCTGTGATTGGGGCAGAGTTCAGTGTTTTTTTTGTTTTGTTTTGTTTTGTTTTGTTTTAATTATCTTACCTGTTTAAATCTCTCCAGGTAAATTTGCCTTGGTAGTTTTTATTTGATTGTTTTTTTTTGGGAATCGCCAAAGTTGGAGTTTTTTTCTTTTTCCCTCTTTAGATAGTCTAACCCTGGGATTTCACTTATATTCAGGAAGTATCTAGGGTACACACCCAGTTATACCAAACTTCTCATCATTTGTTATGTCATATAGTATGGTTCTTAAGATTTGTATCACAACTGTTTCATGAGCTAGTACTTTCTTATTGATCAAAATATGGAGTACCTATTTTCTAAACTTTCTGAATGATGAAATAAATAGTGTGGCAAGTCATGTACTAGGTCCTTCCAATTCTTTCTGGAAGTGTGCAGATTTTAAATGATAAATGAAGTCAGAAATTTTTTGCAAGTTCTCTTGCAGCAGAAAATGACTTCCAAGGATGTAGGCTGTGATATACACAGACTGGGTTTAAAAAGTCTTGGCTAGGCCAGGCGCGGTGGCTAACGCCTGTAATCCCAGCACTTTGGGAGGCCAAGGCAGGCGGATCACGAGGTCAGGAGATCGAGACCATCCTGGCTAACACGTTGAAACCCCGTCTCTACTAAAGAATACAAAAAAATAGCCGGGTGTAGTAGTGGGCCCCTGTAGTCCCAGCTACTTGGGAGGCTGAGGCAGGAGAATGGCGTGAACCTGGGAGGCGGAGCTTGCAGTGAGCCGAGATTGTGCCACTCTACTCCAGCCTGGGCGACGGACTGAGACTGTGTCTCAAAAAAAAAAAAAAAAAAAGTCTTGGCAAGCTGTGTCACTTTTAGCAATTTAATTATTCTATCTATATCTCAGTTTTTCCATCTGAGAAATGAAGATAATTATATTCATTCATATTTTTCAACAAATATTTATTGAGTGCTTTCTAAGTTGCAGGCATTGTTCTAGATGCTGGGGATACAGCAGTGACAAAATGTACAAAAATTCAGCCCTCAAGGAGCTTACTTTCTGCACTCACATAGATGGCTTCTGAAGATTAAATGAGATATAACATAATACTCCTTGTTCAGAGCTGGGACATGGTAGTTGCTCTATAAATGTTGTTCCTTCCTGCCTCCTTTTAATAGATGTTCCCTATCACTTTGAAAATGATACTTTTAATTCATTTAGCTCTTTGGCATTATTATTTCAGTAGTCAATGGTTTCCCAAGCAACAACAGCCTAGGCAATGTAATTGAGGCATACATCAATGTTAAAGGATTTTGTTATGACTCACAGCAGTTACCAGCAGTGTCTCTACTGTCTTTGTTCCCAAATACCTCCAATCTCATCCAGAGACTCGCCCTCAGTGCCCCTGTATGCTTGTGTCACCTGGCTAGCTCAGGGCATTCCTGACCCCTGAGGCTGCCTTTCCATGGCTTGTTGTTATTCTTCCTTGCCCTAGACACTTTTCACTCCACACTACCCGTATTAGGATGGCAGTAGCTTTGCTTTATTTGTGGTCGAATTTCAGTGGAACATATTCTTGCAATTTTTCTTACCTTGAAACTAGGGCATGGGATGGAGTGGCCTTATATGTTCTGTTCCTTTCAATGACCTCAGCTTTTTACTTTGCCTGAGCTTTCATTATTTTTTTTTTTCTAAAAAGGACAACTATTGTTTTATTTGCCCAGAATTCTTTTCCTCTTCTTCTCAAATATCCAGGCCTCTTCTTTTGGAAATGCCTATCTCTCCATTTCCATGGTTCTAATGTGTGTAGGGGCCACCAATTCCTTATACATCACAGGCTCTAATGTGTGTAGGGGCCACCAATTCCTTATACATCACGGGCTCCAAATGATCTAAACAGGCTACATTTTAAATCACAAAATTGTGCCTACCTGGTCACAGTTACTGGGTCCAGGGGTAGCTTTAAGATTCAAGAGTCCCAAGACTCAAGAATCCCAAGACTCAAGATTCTGGTTTTCACCCCAGGATTTTTCAAGTAAAACTGACAAAGGGGATTAAGTTCTTTTCCAGTAGTGAAGTTGTCGGATTGATTGGAAATCTTGCTTTCCTCCGTCCAATTACGGCTTGAGGGGTTAATTGACGGTTATGTTTTACTGATTGCTTGGGAGATTTTAACTCCTAAATTATATGCTTTTTCTACATGCTTAGAAACACATTGCTAGATCGCTAAGATCACTGTAGAAATGCAGTTTAGGCTCTCGGTACATGTTATTTGCTCCTTAGAACATCCTGTGAGAAATTTAGTGCAGATAACAATCTCTCTCTCTCTCTTTCTTTGACAAGGAGATTAAACATGGCAAATTCTTTGTCCATTTTTACATGAGTAGAAAATGGCAAAGCCAAAGTTATAACTCAAGATTCTTGATTTTAAGATTAGTGTTCTTTCCACTATACTACATTGCCTGTTTGTGACTTTTGTAATCTCTATTGGACACGATTACCCAGATATGGAGGTTGATATTGCCTCAAAATTGTATCACTTTTGTATCTCATCATTTTAAAAAACCTTACCTACATACTTTATTATTTTACTTTAAGTTCTGGGATACATGTGCTGAACGTGCAGGTTTGTTACATAGCTACACATGTGCCATGGTGGTTTGCTGCACCTATCAACACATCATCTAGGTTTTAAGCCCCGGATGCATGAGGTATTTGTCCTAATGCTCTCCCTCCCCTTCCCCCCGACCCCTGACAGGCCCGGTGTGTGATGTTCACCTCTCTGTGTCCATGTGTTCTCATTGTTCAACTCCCACTTATGAGTAAGAACATGTGGTGTTTGGTTTTCTGTCCCTGTGTTAGTTTGCTGGGAATGATGGCTTCCAGCTTCATCCATGTTCCTGCAAAGGACAGGAACTCAGAATAATATTCTTATAGGAAAGTATTCTTGAATTAAATGATGCTCTAAGTAGTGAATTGGTCAGTGTGGTAGTTTTAAAAATAAATCCTCAAATTTTTGATAGCCCTTCTTTACTTAATTACCTCCCTTTGAGTGAGGGCGGACTTAGTGACTTGCTTCTAACAAGTAGAATATGGCAGAAGTGACTGTGATGCCTGAGATAAGGACATACAAGACATTTTGATTTTCTCTTTTTCTCTTTCTTGGATCATCCACTTTGGGAAAAACCTGTTTCCCCACTTAAGCAGCTCTACGGAAAGACCTGTGTGGCTAGGAACTAAGGCCTCCTGCCAATAGTCCTGTATATGAGTCATCTTGGAAGTAGATTGCCCAGCTGCCGTCAAGCCTTCAGAAGACTGTGGTCCTCACTGACGTCTTGCCTGCAATCTCATGAGAGTTCCTGAGCTAGACCACCCAGTTAAGTTACTGCTGGATTCCTGACCACAGAAACTGTGAGCTGGTAAATGTTTATTGCTTTAAGCCACTCAATTTTAGGGCAATTTGTTAAGTAGTCATAGATAATGAAACAGATTTGGGTCACACGCTCTTATACTTGATTTGGATGCAAGGTTCTGCATTTTGAGTTGATGGCATAAAGGGATGAGAGTTCTGAGGGGTCTTGGGAGGTGAGTTCATTTTGCATGTTGGGGGAATGTAAATAATTTCCAACCAGAGGGCAGCTCTGGAAGTTTAAAAATATGTCCACAAATTCTTTCATGTTCCTTTCTTCAAAGATAGAGCCTAATTCTCTTTCTCTGGCAATAAATAACTAATATAACCAACTTCTTCAGGGATGCCCAGAAGACCCTGCACTTGGCTTAATGCCCTGTTGTTGCATCTTGCTCAGTTGCAAGGAGTCTGGTTTGAACAAGAGGCCTCAGCCTTTCATTTTTGCACTTTCATTGTGCACAGGGTATGTGGCCAGTCCTGAGCTGCATTTTCCGCCACAAACTTGGGGTCACTGCCTTCCTTGATATTTGGACTTATTTCTGTCCCCAGAGCCCTAGGGAGCTCACTTTCTGTGGTCTTTAGGAATTTGGGAAGTGGCTACTCATTTTACTCCACCTTAGGACAAAACTGATTCCTCCTGGTCCCTTCAATTGTCAGCTTAGTTGGTGATCTCAACTTCTGAGGTGAAGATACTCAGGGAATGTTCATGGTCAGTGGCCCATGTGGTTCTTCTGAGCTTAAGAGGCACTGCATTTAGTCAATTCCTGATTCTCCCCATCTTTTTCTTGACTTCTGCTCCTTTGTGGGGCCACACGACATCCCTAAATGTGTTGTTTCCTATCTTTTTTTTAGTTATTTCACCTCCATCTCCTCCAGGGATCACCACACCTTTCTTCATTTTCTGGGGTGCACCTTCAGACACTTCTGGACCAGATCATTATTGCTAACAGTAGCATTGAACTCAATTACACCTAGATACTCCTCCTATCCAGGTTGAACACATTCTTAAATCAGCAACAATTCCCCTTGGGAGAAGACATTTGAGTCTTATGGGCTAGAAATTCACTTTTTTTCGGGGGGAAAATGTTTGTCCAATGCCTTCCCAAAATGGCAACAAATGGGGCAGTTCTTAGAAAATGATGTTGTTTTTAGCTCCTAAGGAACTACTCCATCAAGCAATAGCTCTTAAGCAGGAACTTGTAGTATGAATATCTTCACTACTCTTGTATCAGCATTGTGGAATTTTCTATCCACTCTCAGAAATTCTGCAAACATGATACAGTCAGAGTTTAGGTGATTTTATCTTCAGCAGTTTCTACTATAACCAATGCAGTGTAACCTGCAAGATGCCAATGTGGGAGCTGTTCTACATTTGGAGTCTGATTGGAGAACTTGTAGCCATGACTTAGTTTCTTTGGTTGACTCAATTGTAGGCCATTTGACTTATTTTTCAGAGCAGGCTAGTTAAAAACATAAGACATGGTTTCAAAGGTAGGGGTGTATTTACTTGCTTCTCTCTAAGATTATGCCTAATCTCTTTTGACATGGAGATACCA
The DNA here is from genome assembly GCF_029281585.2 of Gorilla gorilla gorilla. Lineage (NCBI taxonomy): Eukaryota > Metazoa > Chordata > Mammalia > Primates > Hominidae > Gorilla > Gorilla gorilla. Next base: position 46,687,036 of record NC_073240.2, read on the forward strand.
AGAAGATATCTGGGCACACATTAGGAAAGAACTGAGGGGAACTGAGAGGCTTCTGGAGATGAGTGAGGGTTCAGGCCTTCATTAAGCCATGCAGAGTTTGTCCAAATACTCACTAGGGGCAGTCTAGCCTTAATTAGATTAATATATATTCAGGCACACATATGGGGTAAAGTCTTATTATTTTAGATATCACAATGGCAGACATAGAGATGCATTGCTTAGATCCCCCTTCAAGAAAGGACGTGATCCTTAGTTGCAAGGAGTCTGGTTTCCTGGCAACCTTGTGTGGTTTTCTTCTTTAAGTTTACTTCAGTCTCAGAGCTGGGACTGCCGTAACGGACAGTTGTTGCTCCAGAGATTCTCAGTGGGCTGGCCAAGACTTGGTCTATATGCATTATGGTTTGCTATCTCCCCTTATCTAGTCCCCCTTCCGCCCGTCTCTTTTCACAGGTGTTACTCTTCAATCTACTGTTTGCATTCTTAACTCTGTCTCAGCATCTGATTCCCAGAGGACCTAACTGATGGTGGTTCCAGGAATGCTCAAAGAAAACAGGTGGTAAGATGAAGTTTTGGGCTTGGATCACTCACAGCCTGGCTGGCAATGAGATCACCATCCCAGGTGGTATCCCAGGTGGTATGAGGAGGGCGCAGATAATCTCTGGCATGAGGTGTTGGCCTGATTGCAAAAACTTTCTCTGGTGAATTGAGAGAATGTTCTAATGCAATGATTAAGGCATTTGAAAAGTACAGGGGAAATAATCAATACAAGCAAAATGAAAATTGGCTGATTGTTACTAAGTTGTATTAATGCCTGGTAAAGGAATAATGAAAAGCTGAAGGCAGTTAAAAATTGAAAACTAACAAAGTCACAAGTCTTATTTGGTAGCTTACAAATAGGCCTTTATCTTTGGCATTTGGAGAAAAGAAAAAGGCCAAACTCAGGATTAAATACAGTTCTCAGCTTCAAAGACCATTGGTTACAGAGCTGAGGCAGAGATATTATGCCAGGGGTGGGGCTTTGGATAAGAAAACTGAGATTCTAATGCGTGGGACAGGGACAACTTGTTGGCTGCCTCCCAAATGTTAGCTTCCCAGACTCCTCTGGACTCTTAGAGTTTGCAGAGGTTGCCTTTTCCCCTATTAAGAGGTAATACAGGCTGGGTGTGGTGGCTCACACCTGTAATTCCAGCACTTTGGGAGGCTGAGGTGGGTGGATCGCCAGGTCAAGAGATCGAGACCATCCTGGCCAACATGGTCAAACCCCATCTCTACTAAAAATATAAAAATTAGCTGGGTGTGGTGGCACGTGTCTGTAATCCCAGCTACTTGAGAGGCTGAGGCAGGAGAATTGCTTGAACCCAGGAGGTGGAGTGAGCCGAGATGGTGGCACTGAACTCCAGCCTGGTGACAGAGTGAGACTCCAGCTCAAAAAAAAAAAAAAAAAAAAAAAAAGAGGTAATACATTCCTCTTTTACGTGAGAAGCCATTGTAGGCTAGGTAATGTATATGGAGCCCATCTTCTGCAAGGTAATAGCCCTACCACATTCCCATCAAGATAAGGCCTCACCTATTCTCTTGGCTGCCAGGCCTATATTAGCGTTAAGTCACAGCATGACCCAGTTTGGGATGTCCTGGATCTGATAAAGGAAGACAGGTATTATACTCCAAAAAAGTTACATGACCTAGTCAGCATGTACCAACATGTACCAGCAGCACCCAAGGTACTAGAGTTTGAGGACTCTTGAACATGAGACTGGGTAAGGATGAGTTTACTGGTTTGGAGGCACCCTTAGAATGAAGGATTTGATGTCTTGGCAAAGACTCCAGGGCACAGTGCAAACTGACTAGTGAGGCTTCAAGAAGCAAGAGAAAAATGAAAATCTATACTGAGTGAAGTGGTAATACCAGAATTGTCATTGTAAATACTGTAGTAAGAGAATGAAAGTGTCAGGGAAGCAGGCATGCTGGAATGGAGATACTATGTGAGGCCAGAAAATCCACCAGAGGTTTATGTTCCATGAGAGGGCAAGAAGACACATACCATTTACCAAAGCCACCAGGAAGGCACTGGTTAAAGGCATACCAGCATCATTAAAAAATTTCAGTGTTGGCTGTCCTTTGCAGACCAGGTCTGATGATGGTAGGGGCTACCACACAACTTCATTTATTGATAGCAATGGGGTTTTGAAGGTACAGTATTTCCATCCTAGAAATGGTATTTGGGCCCATATACTTGGTGACTTGAAAGGCTGCCTTCTTTAAATGGGGCCCAAAACAAGAAAGGCATCTGTAATATGTCCAGGTAGCAACACAAGCAGCTCTGTTGCTTGGGCTATTTGATCCAGCAAACCCTATTAGTATGAGAATAAAAATGCAGATTCCTGAGTTTATGCAGCAAGCCCATAATACCATTTGAAAAATAACTCCTGGCACCTGAATAGTTCCTTGTAAAGACAGAATAGTTGATCATGGGGCACTAAATGACCATGAGTTCAGAATTTCCTATGATGTATAAGGTCCTGGTGAATCACCAACTCATAAAATCAGGTGTACCCAGCAGCATCCTGTTGTAAGCTGGAAGCAGTACATCTAGGATTTAGAACAAGCAAGACCAGGGGACACAAGAAGCCTTCATGAGCAAATAGCCCAGACTCAGCACTGTTGTACCAGCAGCGCTTTCCTCAGTGTAAACTTATGGTATTTAATGTATTGCATCATCCAGAAGCATCTGGCCTAGTAGAGTGTTGGAACAGTTGCTGAAGTGTTGGAGCAATACTCTGAGGATGTGGTGCCATTCTCCAGGATGCAGTACACACACATTATTAGAGGCTTCTATATGGTGCTGTGTTACCAAAAGAAAGAATGCATAGGTCCAGGAGCTAAGGCATGGGAGCAAAAATTGCCCCATTTACCACCATTCCAAGTGACACATGAGGGGGCTTTTTGCTTCTTGTCCCTGAAACTCCAGGATCTGAAACATTAGAGAAGGAACTCTTGTTTTCAAAAAAGGCACACTTGCCAGGAGAAACACAAGGTCCCATTCAACTGTAAGCTATGGCTAACTTCTGAGAACTGTTTGACCCTCATATTCAGGGAGAAGCAGGTGAGAATAGCCACCATCTTGGCAGGGTAACTGAACCTGAATAACAGGAGATGGGGCTGTTGTTAAACAATAGGGGCAGGTAATCCACTTGGGTGCCTCTTGGTTCTCCCTTGCCCAGTTGTGTCTATAAACAGACAAGTGCAGCAAACCTGATCTGAGAAAGATACTGTGACATGGGGCCCACATGCCACATCTACTCATAGGAATAAGGGTTTGGGTCACACCAGCAGGTAAGACACAAAGACCAGCAATGTTGGTAGTTGAGGGTGAAGGGAGTTTAAAATGCACAGTGGAGGAGGAAGTAATTATCAGCTGTGGCTGTGTGTCTGACTGCAGCAATAAGGCTGTGGTTTGTCTCATTAACATCCCTTTTAGTTTCTCCTTGGGTAAAGAGGTCTACAAGAACCCGGGAGGAACTTCCTCTCAAACTTGTTTGGAGAAATGGAACCATGCAACACAAGGGCTGAAAAGTGGCAGATATAGAAATGAGCCAGTTCTATTTCTCTTCAAGAAAGGGCACACATCCCAGCTGGGGGAAATGTGGTTCTCTGAAGTGTCCAGCTGTTGACTATTTCCAGTTCACCTCAACTTTTGAGCGAGGTCATGCTCTTCTCAATGTGGCCCCTGTGGGTGACAGAGCAAGACTGTGCCACAACGGTCTTGCCATTTCTACCCAATGCATGATGCCAGAGCTCCCACGAGGCTGGCAGAGACTTTGACAGATATCATTGTCTGACCCCTCTGCTAGACCAATTCCACTTTTGCTCTTTTCTTTTCACATGTGTTGTTCCCCAATGACACATTTTTTCACTGCTGTCTCCATACCATATTTCCAGTGGAGCCAACTTCTATTGATTTGGAATTTAAGAAGATGGATTAAAATGTATTTTTATAATTGATCTATTTCAAAAGGAGGAGGCGTATTAAGCAAATTAATTGTTAAAAAGGGAATGTTTAATGACAATAAAGGACAATATATTCCTGATACCACTAGACTGCTACATTTGCATGCACACTTTTTATCCCTGGGTTACTTATAGTTTACATTTTGCATTCACTTATGAGAGTGTTTAATGTTCCAAAAGTAATGGGAAAGGACTTAAAATATAATCCTTCAATGAAACAAAATTTTATTTCTCAAAATATGTCATGTAGGTCGATTTTACAATACAAAGATGACATTTCTGTGAAATCCCAGAATTAGATGGAAAATGAAGACTTTGATGACTTCCTCTCTAGTAACTAAATGCATTCCTGCTTCTAGGCCTTTGCTCATATTTTTTCCTTCTTTCTTTCCTTGGCTGCCCACTCAGAAACTCCATGGCAGGAAAATCACTTGAACCTGGGAGGCAGAGGTTGCGATGAGCCAAGATTGCACCATTGCACTCCAGCCTGGGCAACAAGAGTGAAACTCCATCTTAAAAAAAAAAAAAAAAAATCCAAAAAAACCCCCCCCAAAACAAAAAAGAAACAGTCTTGTCAAGAAGCTTTCTCTGACTGTTCCGGGGGATTAAATGTTTCACTCCTTCATTCTTAGACAACACTTTGACCTGCCGCACGTACCTGGCATTTGCTTAGAAAAATGCTTTATTAGTTAATTAAGATTATCCCTTGTCTGTCCAAGTAAATTTTAAGTGCTTTAAGACAGGTCTATGGTTCATTCATATGTTTGTTTGCCACTTTGCCTCTGGTCAGGGTCTGGGAAACAGAAAACACTCACAGATGTGGTTTACTTTTTCTTGTTTGGAACATCTATTTATTTGCCTATAACATAGGACAAGGAGTGAGTTTTATCTTTCAAAGGAAAGACTTTACTCAATTATTGTGTTTCACTGTTTGCAGTTCAAGACCTATCTATATAAGTATGCAGATAATATACCCTCAGCTGGTTCACTTTACCTCTCTGGCCTTATATTTCTCATTTGTAAATTTAGGAAACTAGATTTTATAGTCAAAATCAGCTAACATTTACTGAATACTTATTATGACCGAGCTATTTGGTTAAATAATTTTATTCATTTCTCATTTTTTCTAGAAGAGAATTCATTGGTTTAAATAATTTTAGTTGGAAGTGGACTGAGGGAAAATGGCAGATAGGAGGCAGGACTAACTTGCAGCTCCCACTTGGATGGACAGAACAACATAGGGAGACTCACATCATGAACTTTTGCTCCAAGAACTACCACAGAAATATGCCAGGAAAGCCAACAGAATCCGCAGACCCTTTGAAGGAGGTGGATTGCTGCTGCAGGCTCCGTGGGACAGCTGAGGAACTGTGAGTCAGCTTGCTTTCTCAGCTGGGAGGCTTGTAGCCTAGGGCATGTTCTCAGCTCTGCTCACAGGCTGCCTGGAAATAAACTTGGTGCTACTGGGTGGGCATGGTGGGAGTGAGACTGGCCTTTCAGGCTGTGGGCTACATGGGAGGTAGGTGAGGCCTGTGACTGCTGGCTTTCTCCCACTTTCCTGGTGACCTGTGTGTTGCAGCAGAGGCAGTCATAATCCCCAGGGAACAGAACTCCATTGGCCTGAAAACCACACTCCCATCCCCCACAGCAGCCACAGCAAGCCCTGCCCAAGAAGAGTCCGAGCTCAGACACACCTAACCCTGCCCCACCTGTTAGTCTTTCTCTACCTGCCCTGGTAGCCAAACACAAGGGACATAATCTCCTGGGAGCTATATGGCCCACCTACTGCCTGACCCTAGGGCAAGCTTGTATCTCCCTGTACAACCACAGCTGATGTGCTCTTGAAAGCACCACTTCCTGGCTGGAGGCCAACCAACACAAAACCAGCATAACTTAACAAAAATACAACCACGGACCCTCACAGAGTCCACTTCAGTCCCGTGCTACCTCCACTGGAGCAGGTGCTGGTATCCACGGCTGAGGGACCTGAAAACAGATCACATCACAGGACTCTTTGTAGACATTCCCCAGTACCAGCCTGGAGCCCAGTAGCTCCACTTGGTGGCTAGATCCAGAAGATAAATAACAATCACTGCAGTTTGGCTCTCAGATAGCCCCATCCCTAGAAGAAACGGGGAGAGCACCACATCAAGGGAACACCTTGTGGGACAAAAGAATCTAAACAGCAGCCCTTGAGTCTACCCAAATGAGAAGGAACAAGAAAAATAATTCTGATAACATGGCAAAACAAAGTTCTTTAGCACTCCCAAAAGATCACACTAGCTAACCAGCAATGGATACAAACCCACACAAAAATCTCTGAATTGCCAGAGAAAGAATTCAGAAAGTTGGCTATTAAGCTGATCAAGGAGGCATCAGAGAAAGGTGAAGTCCAACTTAAAGAAATCAAAAAAATAATACTGGATATGAATGGAGAACTTGTCAGTAAAATAGATAGCATAAATAAAAAACAATCACAACTTCTGGAAATGAAGGACACAATTACAGAATTGGAGAATTCACTGGAAATTCTCAGCAATAGAATCAAACAAGTAGAAGAAAGAACTTCATAGCTTGAAGATGAGGCTTTTGAATTAACCCAATCCCACAAAGACAAAAAAGAAAGAATAATAATAGTAAAAAAGAACAAAGCCTCCAAGAACTTTGGAATTACGTTAAACAATCAAACCTAAGAATAATTGGTGTTCCCGAGGGAGAAGAGAAATCTAAAATTTAGAAAACATATTTGAGGGAATAATCGAGGAAAACTTCCCCAGCCTTGCTAGAGATCTATAAATCTGTATTAGTCGATTCTCATGCTGCTGTAAAGAACTGCTTGACACTGGGTAATTTATAAGGAGAAGAGGTTTAATGGATTCACAGTTCCATAGGGCTGGGGAGGCCTCAGGGAACTTACAATCATGATGGAAGGGGAAGCAAGCACATCCTTCTTCACATGGTGGCAGGAAGGAGAAGTATGAGAGCCAAGTGAAGGGGGAAGAACCTTATAAAACCATCAGATCTCATGAGAACTTACTATCATGAGAATAGCTTGGGGGAAACTGCCCCCATGCTTCAATTACCTTCCAAAAGGTCCCTCCCATGACAAGGGGATTATGGGAACTACAATTCAAAATGAGATATGGGTGAGAACACAGCCAAACTATATCATTTTGCCCCTGGCCCCTCCAAAATCTCATGTCCTCACATTTTAAAACACAATCATGCCTTTCCAATAGTCCCCCAACATCTTAGCTCATTCCAGCATTAACCCAAAAGTCCAAGTCCAAAGCCTCATCTGAGACAAGGCAAGTCCCTTCCACCTATGAGCCTGTAAAATCAAAAGCAAGTTAGTTACTTCCTAGATACAATGGGGACACAGGCATTGGGTAAATACACCCATTTCAAATGGGAGAAGTTGGCCAAAACTAAAGGGCTACAGGCCCCATGCAAATCCAAAATTCAATAGAGCAGTCATTAAACCCAAAATGATCTCCTTTGAATCCATGCCTCATATCTAGGTCATGCTGATGCAAGAGGTGGGCTCCCACAGCCTTGGGCAGCTCTGTCTCTGTGGCTTTGCAGGATACGGCCCTTCTCAGCTGCTTTCACAGGCTGGCCTAGAGTGCCTGTGGCTTTTCCAGATGCATAGTGCAAGCTGTTGGTGGATCTACCATTCTGGGGTCTGGAGGATGGTGGCCCTCTTCTCACAGCTCCACTAGGCAGTGCCCCAGTGGGGACTCTGTGTGGGGTCTCCAACTCTATATTTCTCTTCCACACTGCCCTAGCAGTGGCTCTCTACTAGGACTCTGCTCCTGCGGCAAACTTCTGCCTGGACATCCAGGTGTTTGCATACTTCCTCTGAAATCTAGGTGGATGTTCCCATACCTCAATTCTTGACTTTTGTGCACTGCAGGCTCAACACCATATGGAAACTGCCAAGGCTTGGGGCTTGTACCCTCTGAAGCAATGGCCTGAGCTGTACTTTGGCCCCTTTTAGCCATGGCTGGAGCGGCTGGAAACCAGGGCACCAAGTCCTGAGGCTGCACACAGCAGGGGGTCCTGGGCCTGGCCCACAAAATTATTTTTCACTCCTAGGCCTCTGGGCCACATTCCTCCAGACCCTAGTATCATATGTCCACTGACAGCTTGCACCATGTGGCTGAAAAAGCCACAGGCACTCAACATCTGCTGTGAAGGTCTCTGACATGCCCTGGAGACATTTTCCTCATTACTTATGCAAATTTCTGCAGCAAGCTTGAATTTCTTCCCAGAAAATGTGTTTTTCTTTTCTATTGCATCATCAGGCTGCAAATTTTCCAAACTTTTATGCTCTGCTTCCTCTTGAACGCTTTGCTACTTAGAAATTTCCTTGCCAGATACCCTAAATCATTCTCTCTCAAGTTCAAAGTTCCCCAGATCTCTAGGGCAGGTGCAAAATGCTGCCAGTCTCTTTGCATAGCAAGTCACCTTTACTCCAGTTCCCAAAAAGTTCATCATCTCCATCTGAGATGACCTCAGCCTGGACTTCATTGTCCATATCACTATAAGCATTTTGGTTAAAGCCATTCAACAAGTCTCTAGGAAGTTCCAAACTTTCCCACATCTGTCTTCTGAACCCTCCAAGTCTCTAGGAAGTTCCAAACTTTCCCATATTTTCCTATCTTATTCTGAGCACTCCAAACTGTTCGATCCTCTGCCTGTTACTCAGTTCCAAAGTCACTTGCACATTTTGAGGTATCCTTATAGCAACACCCCACTCTACCGATATCAATTTACTGTATTAGTCCATTCTCACACTGCTATAAAGAACTGTCTGAGACTGAGTAATTTATAAGGAAAAGAGGTTTAATTGACTCACAGTTCTGCAGGGCTGGGGAGGCCTCAGGAAACTTATAAAAGAAAGGGAAGCAAACACATCCTTCTTTGCATGGTGGCAGGAAGGAGAAGAATGAGAACTGAACAAAGGGGGAAGACCCTTGTAAAACCACCAGATTTCATGAGAACTTACTATCACAAAAATAGCATGGGGGAAACCACCCCATACTTCAATTACCTCCCACTGGGTCCCTCCCATGACACGTGGGGATTATGGGAACTACAATTCAAGATGAGATTTGGGTGGGGACACAGCAAACCATAACAACATCCAAATGCAAGAAGCTCAAAGAACACCTGGAAAATTCATTGCAAAAAGATTATCACCTAGCCTCATAGTCATCAGGTTATCTAAACTCAAGATGAAGGAAAAAAATCTTGAGATCTCTAAGGCAAAACATCAGGTAACCTATAAAGGAAAATATATCAGGTTAACAGCAAATTTCTCAGCTGAAACCCTATAAGCTAGAAGAGATTGGGGTCCTATTTTTAGCCTCCTTAAACAAAACAATTATCAGCCAAAAATTTTATATCCAGTGAAACTAAGCTTCATAAATGAATGAAAGAGACAGTCTTTTTCAGACAAATGCTGAGAGAATTTGCCACTACCAAGCCAGCAGTACAGGAATTGCTAAAAGAAGCTCTAAATCTTGAACCAAATCCTTGAAATACACCAAAATAGAACCTCCTTAAAGCATAAATCTCACAGGGCCTATAAAACAGCAGCACACTGAAAAAGAAAATGAACGCAACAAATGGCATAATGAATAGAATAGTACATCACATGTCAATACTAATGTTGAATGTAAATGGCCTAAATGCTCCACTTAAAAGATACAGAATGGATACGAATTCACCGACCAAGTTTCTACTGTCTTCAAGAAACTCACCTAACACATAGGACTCACATACACTTAAGGAAAGGGGTGGAAAAAGATATTCTATGCAAATAGACATGAAAAGTGAGCAGGAGTAGCTATTCTTATATCAGACAAAACAAACTTTAAAGCAACAGCAGTTAAAAAAGTCAGAGAGGGACATTATATAATGATAAAGGGACTAGTCCAATAGGAAAATATCCACAATTCTAAATATATATGCACCTAACACTGAAGCTCCCAAATGTACTATTAGATCTAAGAAATGAGATAAATGATACCACCTAATAGTGGGGGACTTTAATACTCCACTGACAGCACTAACAGGTCATCAAGACAGAAAGTCAAAAAAGAAACAATGGACTTAAACAATACCCTAGAACAAATGGACTTAACAGATATTTACAGAACATTCTCCCCAACAAATGCAGAATATACATTATATTCATCAGTACATGAAACACTCTCTAAGATAGACCATATGATAGGCCACAAAACAAGTCTCAGTAAATTTAAGAAAATCAAAATTATATCAAGTACTCTGTCAGACCACAATGGAATAAAATTGTAAATCAACTTCAAAAGAACCCTCAAAACCATGCAAACACATGGAAATTAAATGACCTCCTGAATGATCATTGGGTCAACAATGAAATCAAGATGGAAATTAAAAAGTTATTTGAGCTGAATGACACAACCTATCAAAACCTCCATGATACAGCAAAAATGGTGCTAAAAGGGAAGGTTATACCTTAAATACCTACATCAAAGAGTCTGAAAGAGCACAAATATACAATCTAAAGTAACACCTTAAGGAGCTAGAGAAACAAGAACAAACCAAACTCAAACACAGCATAAGAAAATAAATAATGAAAACCAGAGCAGAACTAAATGAAATGGAAACAATCAAAGAAACAAAAAAATACAAAAGATAAATGAAACAAAACAAAATTTGCTTCTTTGAAAAAATAAATAAAATTCATAGACCATTAGTGTGGTTAACCAAGAAAAGAAGAGAGAAGATCCAAATAAGCTCAATTAGAAACAAAATGGGAGATGTTACAACCGACACCACAGAAATACAAAAGATTATTCAAGGCTACTGTGGAAACTTCTATGGGCTTAAACTAGAAAACCTAGAGGAGATGGATAAATTCCTGGAAATATACAACCCTTTTAGATTAAACCAGGAAGATATAGAAATTCTGAACAGACCAATAACAAGCAGCAAGATTGAAATGGTAATTAAAAAGTTACCAAAAAAAAAAAGTCCAGGACCAGATGAATTTACAGCTGAATACTATCAGACGTTCAAAGAAGAAGTGGTACCAATTCTACTGACACTATTTCAAAAGATAGAGAAGAGGGAATCCTTTCTAAGTAATTTTATGAAGCCTGTATCACACTAATACCAAAACCAGGAAAGGACATAACATGAAAAGGAAACTACAGACCAGTAACCCTGATGAACATGGATGCAAAAATCCTCAACAAAATACTAGCAAACTAAATCCAACAGCATATTGAAAGGATAATCCACCATGATCAGGTGGGTTTCATACCAGGGATGCAGGGATGGTTTAACATCCACAAGTCAATAAATATGATACACCACATAAATAGAGTTAAAAATCATGTGATCATCTCAATAGAGGCAGAAAAAGCATTTGACAAAATCCAGCATCCCTTTATGATTAAAACCCTCAGCAAAATTGGCATAGAAGGGACATACCTTTAGGTAATAAAAGCCATCTATGACAAACCCACAGCCAACATTATACTGAACAGGGAATAGTTGAAAGCATTTCCACCTGAGAACTAGAACAAAACAAAGGTGCCCATTTTCACTGCTTCAATACAGTACTGGAAGTCCTAGCCAGAGCAACCAGACAAGAGAAGGAAATAAAGGGCATCCAAATCAGTAAAGAGGAAGTCAAACTGTCACTGTTTGCTGATGACATGATCATATACCTCAAAAACCCTAAAGACTCATCCAAAAAAGTCCTAGAACTGGTAAATGAATTCAGCAAAGTTTCAGGATACAAAGTTAATGTTCATAGATCAGTAGTCCTGTTATACACCAACAGAGACCAAGCTGAGAATCAAATAAAGAACTCAACCCCTTTTAAAATAGCTGCCAAAAACAAAAAACAGAAAACCAAACCTTAGGAATATAGCTAACCGAGGACATGAAAGACTTCTACAAGGGAAAGTACAAAACCCTGCTGAGAGAAATAATAGATGACACAAACAAATGGAAACATATCCCATGATCATGGATGGGTAGAATGAATGTTGTGAAAATGACCATACTGCCAAAAGCAATCTACAAATTCATTGCAATTCCCATCAAAATACCACCATCATTCTTCACAGAACTAGAAAAAGCAATCCTAAAATTCATATGAAAAAGAGCCCACATAGCCAAAGCAAGACTAAGCAAAAAGAACAAATCTGGAGGCATTACATTACCCAACCTAAAACTATGCTATAAAGCCCTAGTCACCAAAACACCATGTTACTGGTATAAAAATAGGCATGTAGACCAATGGAACCAAATAGAATACACGGAAATAAAGCCAAATACTTACAGCCAACTGATCATCGACAAAGCAAACAATAACATAAAGTAAGGAAAGGACGCCCTATTCAACAAGTGGTGCTGGGATAATTGGCAAGCCACATGTAGGACGATGAAACTGAATCCTCATCTCTCACCTTATACAAAAATCAACTCAAGGTGAATCAAAGACTTAAACCTAGGACCTGAAACCATAAAGATTCTAGAAGATAACATCAGGAAGACCCTTCTAGACCCTGGCTTAGGCAAAGACTTCATGACCAAGAACCCCAAAGCAAAAGCAACAAAATCGAAGATAAATAGATGGGACTTAATTAAACTAAAAAGCTTCTGCACAGCAAAAGAAATAATCAAAAGAGTTAACAGACAACCCACAGAGTGGGAGAAAATCTTCACAATCTATACATCTGACAAAGGACTCTTATCCAGATTCTACAAAGAACTCAAACAAATCAGGAAGAAAAAAACCCAAATAATCCCATCAAAAGTAGGCTAAGGACAGGAATAGACAATTCTCAAAAGAAGATATATAAATGTCCAACAAGCATATGGAAAAATGCTCAACATTGCTAATTATCAGGAAAATGCAAATCAAAACCATAATGTGATACCACCTTACTCCTGCAAGAATGGCCATAATTAAAAAATTAAAAGATAATAGATGTTGGCATGGATGTAATGAAAAGGAAACATTTTTACACTGTTGGTGGGAATGTAAACTAGTACAACCACTATGGAAAGGAGTGTGGAGATTCCATAAAGAACTAAACAAGTAGATCCACCATTTGATCCATCAATCCCACAGCTAGGTATCTACCCAGAGGAAAAGAAGTCATTATACGAAAAAGATAATTGCACACACATGTTTATAGCAGCACAATTTGCAATTGCAAAGAGACAGAACCAGCACAAATGCCCATCAATCAGTGGATAAAGACAACATGGTACATATATACCATGGAATACTACTCAGCCATGAAAAGGAACTAAATAATGACATTTGCAGCAACCTCAATGGGATCGGAGACTAACGTTCTAAGTGAAGTTACTGAGGAATGGAAAAACCAAACATCATATGTTCTCACTCATAGGTGGGAGGTAAGCTATGAGGACACAAAGGCATAAGAATGATACATTGGACTTTGAGGACTCAGGGGAAAGGGTTGGGGGTGGTGAGGGATAAAAGACTACACATTGGGTACGGTGTACACTGCGTGGGTGATGGGTGCAGCAAAATCTCAGAAATCACCACTAAACAACTTATTCATGTAACCAAACACTGCTTGTTTCCCAAAAACCTATTGAAATAATAAGAATTTTAATTAATTGCCGACAACCACCAGCTAGTAAGTAGTAGAGCTTAACTTGAGTCCAGTTCTGAATAACTACTAAACCCAAGTACTTAACTGCTGAGCAGTATCTTGCCTCAGTTCTAAAAGGTAGTTAAATACAGGTTTCTTTTTTTTCCCCCCAACTCCAGGATTTCATTGGTCTAGAAGCTCTGAGATAGAGCAAGTCAAAATCATCTCTCTGCATCTAGTGGCATCCTGAACACAGAGAGGAGAGCTCTACTGTTTTGTGAACACATCACAGCTGGGGGTCCTGTGCTTGTGCATTCTTTCCATGAGTCCAGTATTACCTGAGGTAATTTGAGGGAGTTTCTATTTCCTGCAACCAAATAAACCTACCTACAACAGTTCTTAGGACGTTGAAGGGAACATGAAATCTGTAGTTAGAGAAAAAATGTGTTTATGTAGACGGTCTAGATGAGACATGTTTCATTGTGATTTTCTTTTCTTCTGAAAAAGTTTCTGGGCTCCGAAAATTCTGGCATATTTAGAGTTCCAATGAATCCAAGATTTATTGCCATTCATCCACAACAAGGTTTTCGGTGGATGCTGATTGTCCTCACATACAACAAGGTAGGTGTACTCGGTTTCAGCCAAAAGCCAGAACTTTCTTTAGTTGAGTAGGGAGCATTTTTATACATTGTGCCTTTAACACTTGATAATACAGCTCTAATTGTATCTGTTATCTAATTATTGAAACAGTATTTCTGAGAATTACCATTGCTTTTAGAGTAGCAGAGCTGAAGTTCTTAAAATTTTTTCTCCAAGGATTAAAAATACCTGGTGTTAAAGGAAACCCATGAAAGTGATTGTTTTTTTGTAGGTCCTTAAAGATGAGGCTATTTAGGTGGTGAATCCTTTACTAAAGGGAAACCTAAGTTAGCCAGAATGTTGGCAAGGAACTGTACCGCACATGCTGAACCCCAGGGACCTCATCCTGCCTAGAGTTCAATATATGCAAAGCAAGTCTGTTGTCCACTTGGGTTGACAATGATGAGAGGCTTAGTGATACTGAGGGTGGAGAAAGCAGGTTTTGTTCCCTCTTGACAGATTATATTCCAAGCAATCTGGTAAGAGGAGGAGGAAGGCAGGTCTAGAATAAAAATAGAGCCCTTTAATTTTGAAAATGGTGAGAGCAAATATAGCAAGAGCAAGAGCCAGTCTTGGAGGCAGGAAGTCTGTGACATGAACACTGCTGAAATAGACCAGGAATATTGATTACAGGAAAATGTGGAGTTATGTGGAAGAAACTTTCCTCCCACTCCATATCATTTACTTGTAAACTATCAATGCTTATCCCAGTTGCTAGGTGTGGACCATAGAATGTCTGGATTGAACACGCATGGGGGGCTTTTTGCCATTTTCCTCAACTTTGATGGTATTCCCCCCTGACCCCACACAACTACACAGATTCCTCCCAAGGTGTATAACACAAGGATCTACAAGGAAGGCAGGGTGCCCAGGCTAGCGAGAGCAGATAGGACAGCTGTAAGGCAGAGCAGAGTATCTTATGAAGTCTTAGGAGGCCCTGGGGCTCTTTTGCATTTTTCCTCACAAAACAGTAGTTTTCTTTACCTTAGAAAAGTCTTATTTGATTAGAGAAGGAGCATCCATGCAACTGTGGGGGGAAAAATACTGGAGACAAGTAGTTCATGCTTCGCTGTGAATCTGGACAGGTGAAATGAACAAGCTGAGTGTGGCAAGAAGGAACAATGAGAAGGTCTACCTTCCCAGCAGTCAAGCAACAAACTTTTATCACACACTGGTACCTGCTCAGCCTGAATCAGGACCCTACAAGGGGCATTCAAGTAGGCCTTTCAGTCTAGACAGGAAGACAAAACATATTTATGGGGGTGCGTATGTTTGTGTCTGTATAAATAAGTAAAATATCATAGAATACCATAAAATAAAAAGTAATCTTGTTTGATTTAGACAATTAGTGGTGCATGAGTTCTGAAGGAAGGGATATTAGCAAGGTATACAATAGTTTGGAGATTTTGGCCAACCCATTATGGTTCCCAGTTACTTTTGCCACTTCTAGGAGGTCTTCCCACTACCCTGCAGTGCAAGAGGGGGCAGGAGCACCTTGAAACATATCTTCTCATTTATGGACAAGTGCAATTTTTATAGAATATAAAGTTTGAAGGGAATAGAAACTGCAGCAAAACGATACAAGTCTAGGCACTCTGTTCAACGCTTACCTCCTATACTAAATAGTTGATGGTCTCTTTGGATTTTGGAAGCACTCTGTTCAACTTGTTTTATCATGACTTCTCTATCTCTACCAAGGCCCAGCAGCACACCAAGAACTATTTTTCAAGTGATAAGTAGTTTTCTGCTGCAGAAGGTGGCTGAGCTCAGGAATACTAGGGATCTGTACATTGCCTTTCCAATTTGGGCTTGCCAAATACTTTAGACATCCAAGATATCTTGCTGTGGTTATCTTTAGTAACATTAGCACCTTAGTCATACGACCCGAGTGGTAAGGCAACTTGCACCACAGCCTGCATCCCACACAAAATTGTCAGTCTCCAAGTCACCTGACACATGGGGCAGGTATGAAATACACTGATAATATTTTTGAATGTGATATATACTACCCCCAGCTCGTAATGGTGTACCCCAGGCCACTGCACTCCTTAAAACTTCACTAACATGGCAAGCTGTGGTATCTTCATAGGGTTTTCCTTGCACCGTCCACCATAATGTATCTTTCCAGGACATCCAAAGTATTTGCCACATTAGTCTATTAAGTATGTTGTCATTGATGTAGAGGAACACTAATATGTTCTGTGTAATGTCAAGATGCTCATGTTTCCTGTGGATAATGTTTTGACAGAGAACAGAAGAGTTAGGTTGGCCCTTGGGCAGGACAGTTAAAGTAGAAATCTGTTCCTACTATGTGAAGTCAAGTTACTTTTTATGCTTTCCATTGATGGAGATAGAGAAAAATACATTTACCAGAATAATAGTGACATAGCAAGTGCCCCAGGCCATATTGTTTTGCTCTAGTAAAGACACCATACCCGGAAATAGCATCTGCACTTGTGGCTCACACCTGATTAGGCTTATGGTAGTCTTCTCTCGTCTGCCACATTTCATCTGGTTTTCTCAGGTGCCAAAACATTAAGAGGAGATTTGATGGAAAGTGCCACTATTACATTTAAGTCTTTCAGGGTAATATGAATCTTTGAAATTCCTCCTGGGATACAATATTGTTTGTTTTTGACTTACTGTTTTGGCTAAGACTGGGGCAGTTTTAGAGGCTTCTACTTGGTTTTTCCTACCATAATGCAAACAGCATGATGTACACCACTGCAATGCTGGTTCCATAGAAACCCTCCACATGAGTTTCCATCTTCTCATTTTATTGAACACAGAGAACAGAATAGAAAGGTGAGGGGTCTCAGAGACATATTTCATAATTTTCCTGATTCCTGTTTCCCCCTTTGTCTTCTCCCAGGTATCCGGTGCTTCATGATCTTTAGATGAAAGATGATTAGAGCTAGAGTTAGGAGCCCTGGGTCTGCTTCCTGGTTCTGTCCCTGGTAGGCAGTTTAACTGCAGGCGAGGCACATGATCTCTCAGAACTTAATCACTTCATCTACAAGATGATGCACTGAAAAAGGTAGCCTCCGGCTGGGCACAGTGGCTCACGCCTGTAATCCCAGCACTTTGGGAGGCTGAGGCGGGCGGATCACGAGGTCAGGAGATCAAGACCATCTTGGCTAACACGGTGAAACCCCATCTCTACTGAAAATACAAAAAAATTAGCCAGGCGTGGTGGTGAGCACCTGTAGTCCCAGCTACTCGGGAAGCTGAGGCAGGAGAATGGCGTGAACCCGGGAGGTGGAGCTTGCAGTGAGCCGAGATTGTGCCACTGCACTCCAGCCTGGGCAACAGAGCAAGACTCCATCTCACAAAAAAAAAAAAAAAAAAAAAAAAGAATAAGGTAGCCTCCAAGCCCTTTCTAATTCCTAAGATTGTATGAATACTGAGTATAATCTGAAATCGATTCACATTGAGGACCCAACATCTGATCTTTGGAGTTACCTATTCTGGGGATCACTAGCAGGTGTGAAAGTCACTTCCTGGCTTGGCTGTTTCTTTTCTGAGGAGTTGGAGCAGTCCTTGTCCTGACTATAATAAATATATATATATTTTTTTACCTTAATTTCTTTTCTTTCTTTTTTTTTTTTTTTCGAGATGGAGTCTCGCTCTGTTGCCCAGGCTGGAGTGCAGTGGTGCGATCTCAGCTCACTGCAAGCTCTGCCTCCCGGGTTCACGCCATTCTCCCGCCTCAGCCTCCCGAGTAGCAGGGACTACAGGCACCTGCCACCATGCCCGGCTAATTTTTTGTATTTTTAGTAGAGACAGGGTTTCACCGTGTTAGCCAGGATGGTCTCCACCTCTTGACCTTGTGATCTGCCTGCTTCGGCCTCCCAAAGTGCTGGGATTACAGGCATGAGCCACCACGCCCGGCCTACTTTAATTTCTACTGTAGATTGTTGCTAGTCCTGAAGATTAGTTTGAGGCCTTGATATCCTAGGGGAACTTCAGCAAGGCAACATGCTAGGATATTGTTAATCTCTGCAAGGGTGCACAGCAAGCCCTGTATACTTAGGCCTTTCAGAAACTCTGAACATTCTGGTTGAACATTCAAATTGAACATTCAAGTAAAGTTGAACATTCAAGTAAAGTTTCCATGAATGGAACTTTTAGCCTTAACATCTTCGGCTGAAAAAACATTGCCTTTTCTGATCTTAAAAGAAGTCCTCTGAAGAACAAATAAAATATTCACACCAAGGAAGAACACTTTATAATTATAATTATGTTCTCTAAAAGGCTATAATAAAGTTTAAGCAAGTGCTTCCTATTTTATTTTCACCGCAAACAATTTATAAGCAGAACTGTCCTCTTGACATGATAATGAAAGAGCAGTCACACATGTCAGCTGGAGCAATTATGTTCTTCAGATGTCTGCCGTAAGTATTACATGATTCCTTCCTGCTGACACCTTATCAAGTGTGACATGCATATTAAAAAGAACACCCAAGAGAGCTAACTTAAAAAATCTGAGCACTTTCGAGAAGTTCCATCTGTGTTAAAAAGCCTTGTATCTCATCTTCTAAAACAGTCTTCTCTTTGCTACCTATTTTCTTTTGGGCCTCAAATGAAAAGAACACATAGAAACACATATTCTCGTAGTAAACATAGGCGAATGATTCAGGGCCTTAAAAATCCACCTGGCTAATTATCTCAGTGAATATAGAATGTGGAGCCAGACAAATAACGAGTTCAAATTTCAGCTCTATCATTTCCCAACTTTTTGACTTTGGTCAAGGGACAAACTCTCTGAGCTTCACGTGTAAAAAGATAAAGACGCAGACTCTATTTCTAGGATTGAAGGGAGAGTTGGATGAGGGAACAAGTACTGGAGGACTAGGTTTAGGGTCTGTAATATGAACACTGAAATGTTTGTTTTCCTCTTCTATGTTTAGCAGGGCCCAGAGGGTGCTTTTCTGGTGTGTTTTGGATGTTACCCAGAGAGTCCCTAAGCCACATGACCATTCTGTTGAGGAGGAGGAATATGGGCTGAGAGGGGGTAGTGTTTTGAACCTTAGTCTAGCTCCAGCATTTGCAGTCTGCAGGTCACACATTTTCTTTCTGCCTTTCCCTTCCTGTTGCTCCTCTCAGGAACGAAGCCATCCGGCACAGTTCCTCACAGTGTTCACTAGCCATCATCAGTATCAGCTCTCAAGAGGTGAGTTTCCTCATCAGTCCCCGTCCTCCTGTGAGGGCAGCTCCTCTGACTCTTCCATGTTGCTCTCTTCTGGTGCCTGACTCCATAGGTGCCCAGAAAATGGAGCAGCCAGGAACCCCTCTCTTCTACTCCTCCCCCAGCACAGCCTCCTTGTGTCTCTTTGGGAGAACAAGTACTTCCAGATCGAAGAAGATTCCGGGTCTCCTCTGTGGGCCTCTCCAGAGCATTGTTATCGGGATGGCCAGGGCATTTTTTTGTTATGAACACCTAAATCTCTTTTTGACATCTCAAATCTTATCCATCTCATTCAGTTCACTTTTGGCACCCAAATCTATCAGGTGCTCAAGCCATTCCTTTTCTAGCCTTGATTCAATTTAACAGGAAGGAAAGTAGGTCCTACACAATAAAGTTAATTATCATTGCTGTTTGATTCTGAATTCTTTCCAGCTCAATAACCTTCTTATTTTTTGAAGATTGGGGAACAAACTACACAATACTCTAACGAGGGTTCTTGCTGTAAAAGTGAGAGGTGACAACACGCTAGCAGCCCTCGCTGGCTCTCGGTGCCTCCTCGGCCTCGGCGTCCACTCTGGCCGTGCTCAAGGAGCCCTTCAGCTCACTGCTGCACTATGGGGGTCCCTCTCTGGGGCTGGCCGAGGCCGGAGCCAGCTCCCTCTGCTCGCGGGGAGGTGTGGAGGGAGAGGCACGGGAGGGAGTCGGGGCTGTGCACGGAGCTCGCAGGCCAGGCTGGTGTGGGTTCTGGGTGGGCGCGGGCTGGCAGGCCCAGCACTCCGCGCGGCCATCCTGCACCTGCTGGGCTTGATCGGGGGAGGAGCTCCCTCTGGGCTGCTGGAGTGCCCGGGCTAGGTGCCGCAAAGTCCTGCTGCCAGTGCATTGAGAGGTGAAGCTGGCTGGACTTCTAGGTTGGGTGGGGACCTGGAGAACTCTTCTGCCTAGCTAAAGGTTTGTAAATGCACCAATCAGCACTCTGTGTCTAGCTAAAGGATTGTAAATGCACCAATCAGCACTCTGTGTGTAGCAAAGGATTGTAAATGCACCAATCAGCACTCTGTGTCTAGTTAAAGGTTTTGTAAATGCACCAATCAGTGCTGTGTCTAGCCAATCAGGTGGGACTTGGAGAACTCTTCTGTCTAGCTAAAGGATTGTAAATGCACCAATCAGCACTCTGTGTCTAGCTAAAGGTTTGTAAACACACCAATCAGCAGTCTGTCAAAATGGACCAATCAGCACTCTGTGTCTAGCTAAAGGTTTGTAAACACACCAATCAGCAGTCTGTCAAAATGGACCAATCAGCTCTCTGTAAAATGGACCAATCAGTAGGATGTGCGTGGGGCCAGATAAGGGAGTAAAAGCAGGCAACCTTAGCCCCCCAGCGGCAACCGGCTCCGGTCCCCTTCCTCGTGTGGAAGCTTTGTACTTCTGCTCTTTGCAATAAATCTTGCTGCTGCTCACTCTTTGGGTCTGCACAGCCTTTATGAACTGTAACATTCACCGCGAAGGTCTGCAGCTTCACTCCTGAGGCCAGCGAGACCACAAACCCACTGGAAGGAAAGAACAACTCTAGACACACTGCCTTTAAGAGCTGTAACACTCACTGCGAAGGTCTGCAGCTTCACTCCTGAAGTCAGCGAGACCACTAACCCCCCAGAAGGAAGAAACTCCGGACACATCTGAACATCTGAAGGAACAAACTCTGGACACACCATCTTTAAGAACTGTAACACTCACTGCGAGGGTCCGCAGCTTCATTCTTGAAGTCAGCGAGACCAGGAACCCACCAATTCTGGACACAAAAGGAAAGATGATGTCTGGGCCTTTGGTCATCATATTATGTTGTTAGACCCCTGGAATCCCTAGAATCTATGGCTTTTTTTTTTTTTTTTCTGCTGAAGCACTGTGTTGCTGACAGGTAGATATTCAAAATTTCTTGCTATGGTTGGTTAATATCTGCCAGTCTCACTAGTAAATGTGTTTATTCATCTTTATTTGTAATATATGTGTATGTAGGTGCATGTGCATGTGTACGTGTGTGAGAGAGTGAGAGAGAATGAGAACGAGAGAGATAGTTGGAGAGGGAGAGAGAAAGGTAGGGCAAGAAAGAAAAGAATTTGATACCATTTATTTATTTATTTGCCTTCGAGTCACTTTCTTGTTCCTTTTTTTTTTTTTTTTTTTTTTTTTTTTGACGGAGTCTTGCACTGTCGCCCAGGCTGGGGTGCAGTGGTGCGATCTCAGCTCACTGCAAGCTCCGCCTCTTAGGTTCACGCCATTTTCCTGCCTCGGCCTCCTGAGTAGCTGGGACCACAGGCACCCGCCACCACGCCTGGCTAATTTTTTGTGTTTTTAGTAAAGACGGAGTTTCACTGTGTTAGCCAAGATGGTCTCGGATCTTCTGACCTTGTGATCTGCCTGCCTCAGCCTCCCAAAGTGCTGGGATTACAGGCATGAGCCACTGCGCCTGGCCTTTTTTATTTTTATTTTTTTAGATGGAGTCTTGCTCTGTTGCCCAGGTTGGAGTGCAGTGGCATGATCCTGGATCACTGCCACCTCTGCTTCCCGGGTTCAAGTGATTTTTCTGCCTCAGCCTTCCAAGTAGCTGGGATTACAGGTGTGTGCAACCATACCCAGATAATTTTATATTTTTAGTAGAGACAGAGTTTCACCATGTTGGCCTGGCTGGTCTTGAACTCCTGATCTCAAGCGATCCACCCGCCTTGGCCTCCCAAAGTGCTGGGATAACAGGCATGAGCCACCGTGCCTGGCCTCTTGTTTCTTAGGTGTAGTAAAGAAGCACTGAGATATCAGGTCAGGAGTACCAGGTTCTTGTCCTGACTAAAGCCAACTTCCTATGTGAACTTGGGCAAGTAGTGGCTCAACCTCTTTGGGTCTTAGGTGCTTTACCTGTGAACGAAAGGGCAGAACTGGATTTAGAAAGCCCCTTCTAATGTTAGTATTCCAGGAACCTATTCTGTTTTGCATGTTATGCTTGTCTTTCTGTAAGTTAACCAACGTTTCTATACCAGTCCCATCCTCAGGGTATGACAAATAGAAATGATTGTTTCAGACTTCAGAATCTGTGTGTGTGCCTTGCTGCCGTGGGATATGTGGTAGCCAGTCTGCCAGTTAGGGAGCAGGAAGTGACATTACAAGTGACACGCATCTACCCACAAATTAGGATATAAGCTTTTCTGCATCCTACCTTGCCCTCTTCTTACCATCATATAAAAATTAGTGCTGAGCGTCTGATAAGAACACCTTCCCAGGCTGGGCGCGGTGGCTCATGCCTGTAATCCCAGCACTTTAGAAGGCCAAGGCAGGCGGATCATTTAAGGTTAGGAGTTCGAGACCAGCCTGACCAACATGGTGAAACCCCAACTCTACTGAAAATACAAAAAAATTAGCTGGGCTTGGTGGTGCACACCTGTAGTCCTAGCTACTTGGGAGGCTGAGACAGGAGAATTGCTTGAGCCTGGGAGGTGGAGGCTGCAGTGAGCTGAGATCATACCACTGCACTCCAGCCGAGGTGACAGAGCAAGACTCTGTCTCAAAAAAAAGAACACCTTCCTCTCCATATAGGCTGCACATTACTTCTTTAAATGTCTCCCTTCTTTAAGATTGTCCTTATCTATCATCTTAACCAGATTTCTGTAGCCTGAGGCATAAGAACAACAGGCAAATTATTCTGATTCAGCTTTCCAAGGAAGGAGTTGATGATTACTTTTTATTAATTACAGTTTTGACAATTTATGTTGGTTAAGATTCTAGAGACACAGCCTGGGTGTGAACCTTGGTTCTACCACTCTCCAGTTGTGTTTGGGAAGCTCATTTTGGGAGCTTCCCAAAATGAGGCCTTGGGAAGCTCATTTTATCCCTCTCCAATTTGTGTTTTTCTATTTAACAGGTGAAGAAAATAACTAGTTTACAGTGTTATTGAAGAAGTAGGGAAGGAGCAAGATTCTAGACAATCTAGTGGCTACTCTGTAGCCATCTTGTGTTCAACTCGATGGATGAAGAATGAAAATCGGTTCTAGGCCTCTTTCTGGAAACAATAACTCAAATAAGTCACATTAGGTTAAAGAGTCCTTCCTTAGAGTTCCGTGATCCAGACCAAGTTTTCACAGTTTGACTCTTAAAATCTCAGATGCTGACACTTCACTGAGCTCGGGAGAGATTTATTTTTGGCTCTGCCATCCCTGCTTACTTATTGAGCACTTTCTATGGGCCAGGCACTGTGCTGAACTCTTTATGTGGATTATCTTATTGAGTACTGAAAGCATCCTTATGCATTAGATTCTATTACTGTCCTTATTTTACTGATGAACCTGGAGTCAGCTCCAGGCTTCCTGTCATAGAAGACCAAACTTGGCCAAGTGCTGAGCAGAGCCCCCAGACTTCACCTAGACAATACAGCCTTCCTGTGCCACCACTAAGTGTTAAAACCCCCAGAAATGGTCTGATGAATCATTGATGGAGTCAGAAACTAGATCTTAGGAACTGAAGTTACCTCTGGGGATTGCTTGATTTAGCTCCTGGGTTAAGGCAAGATTTGTCCTGTTCCAAGCTTCCAGATCCTCATTAGTAGAAGCCCTGTGGTTAGTCATTGATAAAGGTGGGACCTGCAGGACAGCCAGAGACACAAGATGGAGTAGTTGCAAGTCTTGTGTAGGATTTTTTTTTTTTTTTTTACTGACAAAAAGCATCCATTAGCTGTTACTTTGTGTCCATCTTGTGCTGACTTGCTATAAAGTCCATGGTGTAAGATGAACACATGAGTTGGCACATGCATGCCACAGAAAAGTGTCCAAAGAAGGGTGCAAGGTAAAGGTGATGGCGAATGAACAGCCAGTTAAGGTATGAATCTAAAGTATGTATTAAAAGGTAGAGAAATGGAAAACTGCATGGGTCGGATTTGGTAGGAACAACTCTTTCTCAGTATTTTCAAGTCCAAATAGTAGTTCAGAATGTCTATTTTTTTAAAACAGATGCCAGTCACTAGTATAGTAAAACATCTGCAGTATACTGATAACACATAATATTAAAATAGAACAAATGTGTTTAAATAAACATACTTAATCCTCTTACCCACAAGAGATCTGGTATTCTTGTTAGATGCTTTTCCTAAGTCAACACATGACTTCTCCTTTCCTCTAGAGCCACTGTGATACTATTCTTTTTAAATTGACATTTCTACATGTTAAGTCCAATGGTTTCTTTTTTCCCGGAATTTCTCCAACTATATAATATCGTAAACTAATAAAAATTAACTCTATGTTTTCCAATGCTATTTTCATTCTTGGGTGTGAAGGATAGGGAGGGCTTGAGGTTCTAGGAGTTGAATATAATTAACTCATCAGAAACCTTCCTTTTAATTTTTAGGCCATGTAAACTTACCAATTCTAACAGTACAAGAAGTAGACATGTGGATGACAAAGAGATACAAGCAAGTTGTGGACATTTTTATATGTAATATTTTTGTTTTATGAGGAATTAAAGGTAGTATGTTAATAAATTAGTTTGAATAATTTAAACCCTAATTCCCACATGGTAAGTTGAAAATTAAATTGTCTAATTAATGGAAAATGATGACGAAGTTCTAGAACCTCAAACCCTGTGATCTTAGAATCTGAAACTCTACATTTTGAACAAAAAAACCACTGGAGGTATATCAGTATCTGAGCATATGAGTTCAGCATTTTAGCCTCTGGCTCAGGAAAGACTGTAGACTGAGAATAGCTGGAGGAGGTGAATAGGACACTTGGGATAATCCTGGAGTTTCTATGTGAGCCAAGAGTTTAGGGGTATAGTCTGTACAGATATAACCCTTTCTGTAAAGTGTCTACAAGTTAATGGATATGTTTAGGTTTTTTTGACAGAAATTGAATTTATTTCCTGTCTATCAAACAAATTTTGTTTTTTTTTGAGATAGGGTTTCACTTTGTCACCCAGGCTGGAGGGCCTCTGCAACCTCTGCCTCCCAGGTTCAAGTGATTCTTGTGCCTCAGCCTCCTGAGTAGCTGGGACTACAGGCGTGTGCCACCATGCCTGGCTACTTTTTGTATTTTTAGTAGAGATGGAGTTTTACCATGTTGGCCAGGCTGGCCTCGAACTTCTGACCTCAAGTGATCTGCCCACCTCAGCTTCCCAGAGTGCTGAGATCACAGGCATGAACCACTGTGCCCGGCCTCAAACAAGTTTTTTCATGACTTTATACTCTCACATGTAGTTAGACCCAAACCTATATCTTTGACCAGCAAGAGGAGGCAAGACAAAGGGAGGCAATGGAGGAAGGTAAGAAATATCATTTGCAATAATTCTCAAATACGTCCCTTCCTTTACATTTCCTTTATCATCATGCCATTTCAGGATCTTATGTTATACCCAGTGTGGCTTTATAATGATAATAATAATGATAATTTAGATGATAATGTCATATACTAAGTGCTTTGTACATATTAACTCATTTAATCCTGACAACAAATCTATAAAGTAGGTAATATTACTATACCTACTTGGCAATTGTGGCAATGGGCTTGGAGTAGCTGAGCAGTTCGTCCAAGTTCACACAGTAAATGCCACAGCAGGAATTCCACATCAGGCAGTTTGGTTCCAGAGTCCAAGTCCATAATCACTAATGCTTTGTGGTCTTCTAACTGAATGTCTTGCCTCTTGGCTAGCCTTAGATTGCTGTCAGATTTAATGTTCTTAAAATACTACTTTGAACATTTTATTCCTATGCTCAAAAGCCTTCTTGGCTTCTTCCCAGAGTAAAGTCCAAATTTCTCAGCTGGGCAGGACACTATCTGGTTCCAGCCTAGCTTGCCAGCACCACCTCCTCTATTCCTCCCAAGGACCTTCCATTCCTGGCAGGCTAATGTGTTCACTGCCTGGATGATCACTCCCCCTCTACTCTGTCGTGAGATTACCAGGTGCTTTTCCTATTTTTCTGTGCTTATTTTGTATGCCACTTTTTCTGCCAAGTATTTTTTATCCCCATCTCCTCTGTCGTGAGATTACCAGGTGCTTTTCCTATTTTTCTGTGCTTATTTTGTATGCCACTTTTTCTGCCAAGTATTTTCTCTCCCCATCTCCTTCTCAGCCATTCAACTCAGCACCAGATTTGCTATTGGGCAGAGTGACCAGGGTGTGATGAAATTCTAAGCCATGACCAAAGACATGGGAATGCATGGCCTGGAGGACCAAAGACTCACAGGGACAAAATTAGCCCTCTTTAATTAATAGGCTGCCATGTGGAAGAAGTTTAGAGTAGTTTTATTCAGTCTGAATATGAGACAGCTAAGACGAGGGGATAGAAGTAAATGGAAGAGAGGAAGTCCTTTCATCTTCGCGGAGCTCTGATTTTACATTTAAGATCACCAAGGAATAGGTTGTCTTTACAGCAAACTATATTCTGTGACCCACTGCTAGTCCGCAAAGATCTTCCTGCTGGGTCAAAAACAAATGCAAAATTCAGGTCTTTGTTCACAGGGCATCCATCCAGAGGATTCAATTCCATTGACTTTTATCTTTGTCAGTAACAGAAGGTGTCTCAATTAAAAGTTATTACATTTCAGTATTCATAAACTAAAGTGTGTGCACTTATCAGCTTACTGAGGAATAGTAATTTAACAAATGGTACTCAGTAATTGACAGCATGGCAAAACTCCTATTGTGCATACTTATAGGTAGAAATTAGGAAATTCACAGGAAGTCCCAGACACACTGCTTCATGATTAATTGTTGCCTTTGTTTTTAAACTGATAACTTGATAATATTTATGATACATTTATAACAAAGTTTAATTAAAAATTATTGGTTTAGCATCATTATTATCTAGTTAATTGCATGGATTGTTGCATTCACACTTTAGTATATAGTGGGATATATTTGCTTAAACAGCATTTCGCACCTATAATTTTCCAGTAACAAGAATTTAAAATCATATATTTAGCTCTTCTTACCTCTACAGACATAATTCTTTCTCTAAGTATATAAACTCCAACTCTCTCTCTAACCCCTCCAAATTGCTTTGCTTACTCAGTGGTTTCAATATTATTATCATCACCAAGTACCACCCTGTCCTCAGAAGAGGAAGGTGGGCTCTGAGGTCTTTTGTGTCTCCCATAAGTGCCACTGACAAAAATGACTATTTGATAGCATTTTTTTTTTTTGTAATGAGGACTCAAAAACCAGATAGATGATTCCATGAAATGGGCTTTGTGTGTGCTTTCTATTTAGATATTTTATGCTTTTCAGACTTCTGCAGTGAAACCTGATGATCACTTGCTCTCCTGAGCTCATAGCTCTGATAGATATTATCATTCTGAAAAATGTAGAAATCATTTTTTGAGCATTTCTCCAGTCTTTCTTTTCATTCATGGAAGCTACAACATGATTAGAAAGTGCACTGGGCAGGGTTTTTGGCAACTATCATGCTATGAAGGGCTTCCCTTGGATCCAAAGCACTGGAAATGTAGGTTCAAAAAAGAAGAAAAGGGAGATGTGTACCTTATTCCACAAAAATCATTGTAATTTCTGTTGTTATTAACAGTTATCTTTTACAAATAGGTCTTTAAGATCAGCTAGTGTTGTGACAGAGTACTTCCAAAAAGGAATAATCATTTATGCAGATAGCAGCAAGGTATTCCAAAAGGGCTTCATTTCATACTATTATAGGCTTTCCCTAAAAGAAACAGTAATCTTTCTGATGAGCATGGGGAAATACTTCTTCAATATAAATCCAATTTATTTTGGCTGGCTGATTGGTGCTTGCAGCCAGATCATTGAACATGATATTAATTATTCATTAAGATACTTGGAAGAACAGAATTTGCATTCTCATGCGGTCAAAATTGATGAAGTTTCCATTTGTGCTATAGGAATAGCTTATGACTCAATGCTAAGACTCAATACAATCTTAATAAAAATGTTGAAAAAGGCACCAATAATTTGAACTTTCTCATATCTACAGAACATTTGTTTTATTGGACCCTCATGTCCTATGAAAACTGTGTTGAAATATTCTTTTTACATCTAATCATATATATATGGCTTTGAAAAAATCTCAAGAACATTTCAAATAAAAGGTCATAATCACTATAATGAAGCTTAAAAACTTGTGATTTAGAGAGCAAAGCTGCAACTTGTGTCTTTATAAGAGACATTTACTGTAGCACATCTTTCAGCATTTTGATTCTCATATAAGGAAATATTGGGACTGTAACCATCTTTAGTAGAGAGGCAAGTAGTATTCTCATAGCTAAGTAATATTGAACACAAAAAAGACTTGCCTTAAATCAGAAATATGGTAGGAGATACAGCATCAAGCCAGGCCCTGCTGGTCTCATAAAACAGACTTGGCCTGAGATTCTGGCTTGTATCTCTAAACACAAATAGATCCATGGAGGGCAAGCCACCACCATTACATTTACTTTCTCCCAGGCATGTGTGAAATGTGGTTCCAGCACCTGAGTGGAGGGCAGTAAGCAGGTGTGTCTGACATCCTGGTGCTTCCCTCGGGAAGGCAGCAGTACCAAGTGAGGTTTTCTGTATCATGCTCTGAAGTCCATAAAGAAATTTCAGTTCCACATGAAGAGATGGTTTCTGTACATCACAGTCTTCACATGTACTAGTTAGAGGGGGACCAAGTAAAAAAATGTACTTCTCTACCTATTTTTCTAATGCTTCATCAATAAATCACTAAAATGCACTATAAAAAGAGAAATTTCAGTTCCAAAGGCTGCACATGTTTTGGAATGAGAGAATTCTGGGAGAAAGTGTATGTGTGTGGGGAGGTGTATGGGTTAGAATGCCCTGGTCGCAAGTCATAGAAAACCTGGACTCCTGCTGACTTAAACAATAAGGAGACAGCTCACATTCTTGGGACCCCAGAGGCAGAGCAGGCTCCAGACATGGTGATCAGAGGCTCAACGATGGTACTAAGGGCCCTGGTTCTATCTCCCTGCTCTGCCTCCTTCTAGGACTGTTCCCCATATGGTTGCAAAATGATCCCCAATGGTGATCAGGGTACATGTGTCCTTATTCAAAACCAGCAGGAAAAAGAGCTTTGGTATGATTGGCCCATCTAGGTCATGTGCCCATGCCAGAGCTGGCAGTTACTGTTGGGAAACTGTCATGTCCCAATTGGCTTATATTTATCAGGATTTTAGGGAATGCAGTGAATGCCTAGACAGAACCTAAGTTCCATTAGGAAGGATAAAAAGGAAGGATGGATGCTGAGTAAGAAACCAAAGTGTCTTCTACTGAAAAACAGGAGCGCTCTTCTCTACTCATGGAAAGCCTGTATTAGGGGAACCATTCATTCACATTCTTGCACCAGTACCTTGCTTTCCCATCTCCATCCGTCCATTCTCTCTCTCAATCATTAATAAATTCCTGTAGTGTAGACTAGTGTTGCTATGATGGCTTGACAACAGTCTTTCGCAAACCTCTTCAGGGAATATTTATCTCCTTTAAGTTACAGGTAATGGAGGAAACACATTTGACACATGGTACCCAGTGTTTGTCCAGAAAAGTTGTGCTAATACATGCTTGTACCAACTCCACGTGAGTTTCCAATTTCCATTCCTTAAATATCATCAAATTAGAAAATAGATGGAGAAACAATATGTTTTGTTATTTTAAAAATTATATTTTTGGGGCTTATCAAATTAATTTTACTAATTTTAGATTTTAGGACACCTTATTTTACATTTTATTTCTTTAAAATTATATTCCATTTATTTTAGTTGAGATTTTATATTTTTATTTGTCTTCTATATAGCTACTGTTTGTGGTTACTTGAGCCCTTTGCCTGCTTATCAATTGGATAAGATTATTTTTTCATTGACTAATTGCATTAATGGTCCAAATTTTTCAGCTCTTCCTATATTCATTAAACATTTTGTGCAGTGACTTTCAATTTCCTCCCATAAAAGCAGAGTCAACATCCCATTTCACATGACTTGCTTTGATCCATAAAATAAGGTGGAAGTGATTGTGTGCCACTTTTGAGCCTAACTCTTTAACAAACTTTCATATTTCCACTTTCCCTCTTGTACCTCTGCCATCATTGAGAGTATATGCCAGGCTTGCTGGAGAATGAGAGACATGGGAAGGAATGGAGGCCGTTATAATCAACTGACCTTAGCTGATTCCCAGACATGGGAGTGAACTCAGTCAAGAACCATAGAGCCACCTTGCTGACCCCTAGCTGACTCTAGACTGTGAGCAATAAATGGTCATTGTTGTAGTCCTCTGAGGTTTGGGTTGCTTGTTAGGCAGCATTGGTATTAATAGATAACTGATGCAACTCTTTTGTCCATTATTTACAAATATGTTCAGATCTTGACTTATAATTTTGTTCATGATGTTTTGACTTGTAGAAGTTTAAGAGGTTTATATTACCAAATCTGCTTTTCCCCTTTGTGATTTCTTCCATTGTTTTAATGTATGGAAAATCCTTCTTTACTGAGAAATCAAATAAATATGAATATATATTTATGTTTTGGTTTCAGTTTTACACCTAAATTTTCCATACATCTTGGTTATTTGGTTGTTGTAGTCTGATCTGAGGATCTAGAATTTTTGTTTTCAAAAATGAATTTTCCAACAACTATTGTAATAATTGCTTCATAATTTGATTAATAAAATCACCTCCACATGTTTGGTTCTTAGATGTATATCAACATTTACTTCTAAAAATAGTATTATAATATTTTAGGCGTTATCATTTTTAATACATTCTAATATTTGTAAAGGTTGGACATCCTCCATTTACAGAAATACTAAAAACAAAGTTGAACAAAAGAACGTATTTATAGATAAACTTTAGAACCATTTGGCACAACTGCTCCATCTCCTAATTCTGTTGCAATTTTGATGGACATTGTATTAAGCCTATCAATTAATTTAGAAAGACCTGTTATCTTTGTAATAGTTAACTATTTCATTCATGATCATGTCAAATTTTACCATTTAAGTCATTTTTATATTTTAGCATTTTTTATATGTTTTGCTTACTTAAAATCTTTTTTCTTTAATTTTTCCACCTGTTCTTGATACCAGAATCCCTCCTTATTTCTGGAGTGTCGGGAAGTTAGATTTTTCTTTTTGTGTATCTATCACAAATCAAACTATATTTTTGGAATTATTAATTTGAATAGTTAGTTGGTTTTATGACTTAATTTCCAAGGGAACTCCTTTTTTCCTTTGAGTAAATAAGATGGGCAAAGATGGAAGCAAACCAGAGAAGCCAGCTCCCCTTCATCCTGAGGAATGATGTTGGAGGAGAAGGTTGGAGTGGTGGAGGACTTCCATTTCAGACATCAGTTAGCAGAAAAGGCCTGCATGGTAGTGGCAAAAGCAATAGGGGCACCTGTTCTGTCAGTTGGTCATGTCATCTTCATCTCTGGGGACTCAGGACAGAGAATACTGTCCCCATAGCATTTTCTAGGAACCACAGCCTTGCACGTTTAGTAATGTGATTCCTAGTTTGCCCAGGACCATTCTGTTTTGTGCCTATTGTCCTGGCATAATTGCAATTGGTACCACCTTTCACTTTCAAAAGTGTTCCAGTCTGGTTGATAAATTATACATTCTCCCTATTTGTATTGCATTATGAAACAGTGACTGCAGTTACACTGACCACTGTACACTTAGACTTGGAACTGAGATGAGGAGAACAGGTATCCTTAATGGAGCCTCTGTTGCCACAGGTAAAAGACTCAGACTGCTAATTAGGAGTGGTAAGGGCCCCCTTTGTGAGCACAAGCCCCCTTCTCTTGTTTACAGAGTTGCATGTTTTGATGGAGATACAAGTGGCAGAGGAGCATGCATTTTGTTAGCTTTTAGACCAGTCTCTGCACCCAATAGCAAAGCATTCTTCTCAGAGTTCTGGGCTATTTCATTTGTCTAACTGCAATAGAAACAGTGTTTGGTGCATCTTGGAGCACCAATGAAGTGAATCACTTCAAACTCAAGCAACAAGCAAGGTTTACACTGAGAAGGCAATGGGAGAGGGGAGTTTGGAGAGTGACTGGGGGAAGCCCATACCCTTTCTGTGTTATTAAAGGATCAGATGTCGGATGTCATTGCTTGATGATCTCACATGATGCTATCATCTCTCCCAAAGCTTTCTCCTCAAGAGATCAGAGACAGAAGTGCAGACTCATGGAAGCTTGGCTCATCAAGATTGTGTCGAATTAGGCTTGGCTGAACTCCCTCTCCTAAGCCACTGGCCCTTTGTTCTGTAGGCATGGGAACCAGGAGATGGAGCATATTAGGCTCCTGTGATTTTTAGTTATATTATTTCTCTGAAAGAGCATTTCCTAAAGTGTATTCCATAGTGTGTTCCATCTGGTTCTAAGTGGGGGATAAAAACTGTACTAACAACAAAAAGGGGTACATTTGGGCAACAGGGTCGTTTTGTGTTAATCTGCATCTGTGGTCATTTGTTCAACTTGAGGTTCTTAGTGGAAGTCTCACAGGAGAGCAAGGACATGAATACGGCTTTGAAGGATTGCATTGAAGAGTCCAGAAAACACTTTTTAATGAACATGAGTAGGGTTTAGAGAGGTGAGAGGAATCACATTGTGGAGATTTGAGTGACATGATAAAGTGGACAGTTTTTTCCCCCTTGTGGGAGAAGAGAGGTGAGCAGCTAGAGGTGGGAAAAGGACTATTCTGGACACTGTGGCTGTACAGTAATCTCCCCTTATCTGCGGCTTTACTTTCTGTGGTTTCAGTCACCTGTGGTCAACCTCGGTCTGAAAATATTGATGGAAAATTTCAGAAATTAACAGTTCATAAGTTTTTAATTGCATACTGTTCTGAGTAGCATGATGAAATCTCCTGCTTGGTCTTGAATCCTTCCTTTGTCCAGTCAGTGTATCTATGCCGTCTACACCACATGCCTTCTAGTCATTTAGAAGCAGTCTGGTTTATTGGGCTGTCATACTATCACAGTGCTTGTGTTCAATTAGCCGTTACTTTACTTAATAATGGCTCTAAAGCACAAGAGTAGTGATGCTGGTAATTCAGACATGACAAAGAAAAACCGTAAAAAGTGCTTCCTTTCAGTGAAAAGGTGAAAGTTCTCAACTTAATAAGGAAAGAAAAACATCGTATGCTGAGGTTGCTAAGACCTATGGTAGGAACAAATCTATCCGTGAAATTGTGAAGAAGGAAAAAGAAATTCATGCAGTCTATCATACCTTAAACTGCAAAAATTATGGCCACAGTGCATGATAAGTGCTTAAGATGGAAAAGGAACTGCATTTGTTGGTGGAAGACATGAACAGAAACATGCTCTGATGGAAAGCAATCAGGGTTGGTACTACCTGCCATTTCGGGCATCCACTGAGGGTCTTGGAACATACTCCTTGAAGATAAGGAGGGACTACCGTGGTTAGTGTATGTATGATACAAAAGCCTGAGGTAGGGTGGCAGCAATGGGGATACAAGGGAGAAAATGGATGCAAGAAAAACAAAGAGATATGCCAGACATCCCACAGAATAGCCACATTGGGGTGCCAACAATCAGCAGCAGCCATGGTGTGTTCACAGCAGCTAATATCTGAGACCGTACACGTGCCATGCCCTGTGCTGAGTGAGCACAGTCCATAGATTACCCCATTTTATCTCCCCAAGGGCACTAGGAGGTAAAGTTTACGTTTTACGGATGTGAGATTTGTAGAGGTGAGGTTGTTTAAAAAACCCATAAATAGTAAGTGGTGGATCTCACTTTGAACCTCAGCAGAGCCCCAGAGAAACTATGGGATCAGAAGTGAGATTCCTGCTGCCTGGAGAGACTTCACAGAGAAGATCATGACCAGAAGGAGCAGGTGGCTGCCTCCCTTCTGAATCTTACAGGTCCTAAGGCAACTGATAATGGCACTGAGGGTGGCTGGTGAGTGGATATGAGAAAATGAGTGGGTTTGGTTGATCAGGAAGGCAGCCTGAATGTGACAAGGAGAAGGTCACCAACCTGATGCTTTAGGGGCTTTGAGTAGCTCCTGTGCCTATAGTATTACTTTCAAAGAAAACAAGTGATTAAATCTCTTTCCTCCGTCATTTGAAATAAATGTCAAAATCCTATTAAAAATCTGAGCGTGACTGAAGACTCTGCACTTGGGAGGAAAAACAGTTTCTAGCTTTTGTAAAATAACTATTGAACATGTCAAGTATTTACTTTCCATTGCAGTTATAACAGTACTTCAATATCTCCCATGGTTGGTTTGGAAGGGGGAGGGAGAAGCATTTGTATAATTTTTAAAAAATTATGATGCCAAATATTCTTCTCAACAATTTTGAGTCAGTTTCTGAGCAGGTCTATAGAGGCTGTTAAAATGTGAGATTACAGCAGAAAACCAATTTCAATATAAGCCTATGGAGATTCCATTACAATATAAAAATGAAATGTTGCCAATGTATGTTATACACTACATCCAGAAATAGACAGAAAGCAATATAAAATGCCTCATGCCTATATAATATTTTGGTTCAGACATTCATCTATTGATTCAGCAGCATTCTCCAAAAGGAAGCTGACACAGCGTCCTTACCCCAAATTGTAGTTGTTGTACAACAGATGATGTTTTATTTAAATGGATTATGCTTTAAGTCACCTAGGTAAATTTCAAAGGAACTGAATTCAAAGTATGGGGCCATAACTAGGCAACTCAGGGACATTAACTGAGAAATTCAGATAATCAGAATGTTTAGTACACTAGTGATTCTCAATCCTGACTGTATATTAGAATCACCTGGGAAGCATTAAGAGATACCTATGTTCAGGTTCCACTCCTGGAAAGTCCAATTTAATCTGTGTGCTAGTGGTTCAAAGGCATCAGTATTCTAATGTGCAATGATAATTTACATAAACCCAAATAGCTGGATTCAGCAGGGTCTGCTATGTATGCCATCCAAAAAATTGAAGAAGGGGTTCTGCCAACCACAAGCAGGAATTGCATGCAGATGGGTACAGTAATTTATGCCAGTTTCCCTGTTACCCCAGCTGCTATATTATTTTGGAAGTCTGATGAAAGAAATCTTGAGGAATGATGGGGTAGAGGTAGGAGCATTTAAGGTGTACCTAGGGCAGCTTGGATTTCTGGCTGCTTGCACACTGATTTAAATTATTACTGAGGCAGACACTTAGTAGTCAAACTAAATCCATTACCTAACTCTAATTGGATAAGAGCACTTTGGATCTCTTCAGTTATTCACCCCATCTTTAGGTTTAAATGGAAATTTTGATTGATTAGACTTTAAGTCAATCAAGTTGTGACATTCCCCCGGGAACTGCAGTTGGTCCAGGAGTGGGCATAAGATCTAAGTTTGCCAAATTGGAAGGTACTTGTGTTACATCCATAACCAGTATGAACAAGCAAACACACAACTGTCAGTAGCAATCAGTGCTATCTTAGAACCCTGAGGGGATTCAGACTTAGGAGGAAGTTATACCTAGGAAGGGAAGAACCTGGGTCTTTGATAATGTCACTGAGTGCTAACCATGGGTACCTGGAACTACTCTGTCTTTGCACATGTTGAATAATACAGTTCCTTCTTCTGTAAGTTTATTTGATTAAGGGATTTAGGTTATTTGCAGATTCAATCATCCTAACTGATAGAATTCTGGGGAATAATGATATCTACCAGCAAATGGCCTCTATGGTTGGAGTGTACGTGAGAAGTTGAGGAGAGAAAGGAGGAGATAAACAGCAGGAGTGAAAATGGGGTTTTCAGACAGAAACTTATTTCAAGGAAGAAAATAATAAGAGTTAAGGATCTCGTTCTCTGGGGTCCTTTTGCAATTAAAGTTTGTGCAGGGTCTTTTTATTTTTTAGAATCTTAAGTGAATTTTTTGTTTGTGTTATTGCTTACATTAAACAAGAGGACAGTATCTGCTATTAGTGAATAAGAAGCAGTCAAGAAAACCTTTCTACCTCTTATTCTTATGAAACATAACCATTTTACATCATTAGAGAAGGATTGAAAGACAGTCATGATACAAGTGTTTTATTATTTAACTAAACTTTAGAAAGTCCAAATGGCTACATGTAGAACATCACATATTACTGAATGTAACAATTGTATGTACACTGTTTTATAGTGTATAATGATGAGTATTACCTATTATTGGTTTTATAAAAACAATTAACTGTAATAGAGTTGTTTTTATGTGGAAAAAAGAAAACCCCTTATAAAGTAGGCTTGTAAAGCTCACGTTACTCTTCTCAAATACTGAATAATGATGTTTTCATGTTGTATTTTAAAAATGATTTATAGTAAATGAATTCTCTCAGATGGGTGGAAAAAAGAGAGCATACAAGCTGGAGGTAGAAATCCCATTCTGGCACTAACTCAAAGATCTTAGCCCAAGGGAAGTCTCTCAGGGCCTGTTTTCTCCTTTGGTAAAGTTAGGGGTTTGAACATGATCTCTAATGTTTTTTGAGTACAAACTGTATGATCTAGGTGTATGTTTAAGAATTTTATTCATTGAGTTATACTTGCTACTCACTCAGTGCTTTTTGATTAAACGTTATTTTCCAACACATTTAATACATCTCCTATTTGTAACCCATAAATTTCAAACTTTTGTACATAATTAGTCTCAAGTGAAATTTCAATACATGTTGTTAGCATTTTCATTTGGGATTGTCAATTTGGAGAAGGGGGCCAATCTAACCACTGGTTTCTATTTCCATCTTTATGTCTTAGGCCTGGTTTCTTCTCACAATGGCCTTCTGTCTGGATACTGCCTCTTGAAATGGCATTAGCCAGTACCAGATTGATAGGTAGACCAGATTGTACATGCTCACATCTGGCTCTGCACAAAATCTCATGAAATGAGTAATATACTCAGAAAAGATTATCTACAGGGGAAGGATGGAGACTCAGGTGAAGCACTAGGAGTTTTGCTCACTTTCAGCTCTAGAATTGTGAATGTAATAGGCAAAGTCTATCCAGGTATATTACCATCCCTAAGGAGATCTATTAACTTGGGGCTTTATAAAGACATTTGTCACTTTCAACAAATCCTTTTGAGCTTATACTCTGAAATAAAAATGGTATATAATTTACTCTATGTACACATATACAGAACAAAATTTGAAGGTATATTATATGTCTTGATGTCATCTTCAATTTTCTGAAGACTGAAGTTCCATAGCCCACATGGTAAGAGCAATCCTCTCACAACTCATCTGGTCTGTATCTTTTTTCTATGTCTCCCACATTGACCTCATCTTGATGACTCAATAGCTACTTCCTTCCTCCCTCCCTTCCTCCCTTTCTTCTTGCCTCCCTTCCTTTCTCCTCTTCTCCTTCTCTTCCTCCTTCCAGAGATATATAAAATTGCTCTCTGTCAAGAAACAAACACAAATTATTAAAAAGAGTATAATAATTTACATACAAAAGGAGAGAAAAATAACTGCCTCTTAAGATATTTAACTTGGGTAAGATAAGACCTGGCAAGAGATGACATTGTAATGAGTTTTGAAAAAAGCAAAGTAGGATATTTTTTCATCATGTTTTTTTAGCACACAAAAGGCATGATCTAGTGTGTATGGGGTAAAAACTGAAATAGTATAGGAGATTCACTATAATATACTTCCTTTAGTGCTATCTTCTACTTCATCCATAGCTATATGAAACTTTGCAGGATGGCCCTGGAAGATCTGAAAGTATAATTGAAGTCTCTACCAGGTTACCTTAGGGAGGTGACTTGGTTTGTGGTTACATGTGATAACTTCACTTTAGCTCCAATGTGGATTGGAGATTATATGTTTTGATGTCATCTTCAATTTTCCGAAGACTGAGGTTCCATAGCCCACGTGGTAAGAGCAATCCACACAGATTCTACAGAACGCAGATTCTTCTGTAGAGCAG
Source organism: Gorilla gorilla gorilla (assembly GCF_029281585.2). Classification (NCBI taxonomy): domain Eukaryota; kingdom Metazoa; phylum Chordata; class Mammalia; order Primates; family Hominidae; genus Gorilla; species Gorilla gorilla. Next base: position 46,725,403 of record NC_073240.2, read on the forward strand.
TTGGTGGCTCCTGCATTCACAACTCATTTACCTTTAAGTATATGATCTTCATGGTAGGGCTGCCCAGTATTTAAATATTGACCAATACAGAGTCTAATTAGTGAGCAGATGCACAGATAGTGCTGGTATAAACACAATGGTTGATCCTGAAGTTAACTTCCATCATTCTTCATTGCATTTTAATTTGCTTTGTGATTTATGGACAATTGATTTAATTAGAATAGAAATCTGCTAGGCAATTTCCAGGTTGCTTGAGCTATGCGTCCTGTAACATCATCTGACTGTGTGTATTGTCTTGTTAGTTTTAGGTTTTAAAGTGTTAACCAAAATAACAAACACGTAGAGGTTCTCTAAAATAAAATCTATTTATTTGTGAATAAAGCATTCCAATGGGAATGCACATACCATAGTAAACCATATGCCTATACTGAAAGATAAGGGAAGACACAGGTTTTTAAAGGAACAAATGAGGTGGGTTGCATAATTGTCTTGAAATGATTATCCTTGGCTACAAAGACCAATAACGAGGGCCATGCTGGTCTGAGGTTGGACTGGCAGTTGCTGGCTTTTTTTTTTTTTTTTTTGAGATGGAGTCTCGCTGTCGCCCAGGCTAGAGTGCAGTGGCATGATCTCTACTCACTGCAGGCTCCGCCCCCCCGGGGTTCACGCCACTCTCCTGCCTCAGCCTCCCGAGTAGCTGGGACTACAGGCGCCCGCCACCACGCCCAGCTAATTTTTTGTATTTTTAGTAGAGACAGGGTTTCACCATGTTAGCCAGGATGGTCTCGATCTCCTGACTTAGTGATCTGCCTGTCTTGGCCTCCCAAAGTGCTGGAATTACAGGCGTGAGTCACCGCGTCCGGCCTTGCTGGCAGATATTTTTGTAATAGCATTTTTTTGTGTGTAAAGTTGCAATGGCCTTTGTGCAAGGCTATAGTTTTTTTGCAGTCTTTCCTGACAGTTTTTATCAGGTATACAAGCATGAGAACCCTCTCTTCATGGCCTTCTGCAGCTCTATTTGCCAGGATTATTCTAACATTGGACTCCATTTTGATTCTCACAACTTTCACATTTCCCCCTTTTGATCAAGATCTTTCTCCAAAAGCATCACTGATCAATCATTCTGTATTTAGGTTTTCATGTTTCTTGATGCCAGGATGGACCTATCTAGTTGCTGCTCTTGTCCTACGTTGAGGGGAGTGCTTGGCAACTAAAAGCCAGCGTCAAAAGTTTTTAGCCACATTTAGGCAACAAGGGAGGCTTGAAGAGAATGGCTGTCAGACTAAGGCTACCTGGAGTCCATTATTAAATTCGATTTTGTCTGTTCTATAGTCATTTGTTATCATCTCAAAGTGCTGGGGCAGCATTGTTTTGTTAGGAGTTGTACTTCTGCAAAAAATTTAACAAGTTAACAGGTACAAAGTTTAAAAAGGGAAAATGCAAAGTAAAATCAATAGTCATATGACAATTCTAGTTTGCATAATGGTTTTGAGTCATGAATTTAGGCTTAAGGACAACCGATTGAATAAATCAAATCATGATAGGGAATTAGTTAAGACTCGTAACTATGTAGCCTGTGTTCTTATTTTGTGTGTATGAGTCTCAACTTTTCCACAGCAATTTATCCAGGTACAGCGTGTAGTACTAGCAATAGTACAGACATTTTCTTATTTAACCAGTCGATACTAAAGTATGTCTTAGGTTTTCTGAAGTTACCAGCAGAAGCCATTGATTGTGAAACTTTAATTGTACCATTACCCTGCCAAGTGAAAAAGGTAGCATTACGAAGGGTAAAAGTCTCATTATGACATGGAGTCTTATCCCAACATGTTGGGAGACTCTGTTTACCACATGAAAACAACATCTCCTCCTGATTTGTAGTTTGAATGTCTCTGGTTGTCGCATTGGGCTGTGTGGTGAACTTTTGTGTGCCCCATACAACAGGCACAAGGCTTGTTCCTTAAAACTTGTCTAGTTTCAGTTTATAAGGCTGTAGGAACAGAAATTTTTTGTTGTTTTCACTTGGAGAGTTGTAGTCAAATATTGGAGAAAATTAGAATTCAGGAACTAGTCCTGTCTACAAGTAGATAACAAGCACTTGAAAATAATGCATAGGGCTGCAGTCTAATAACGGGTGTATTATAGTTCATTTACTTATTTTTTTTAGAAATCTAACTTTTTCTTTCCACATTGATTATATAAGAATCTCAGATTTAAAAACCTAGGAAGCCAAACCAAGATAGATTTTAGATTTTGCTCACAGTGATAAGGTTCTTGGGCCTGCCAGGAAGTGACAAATTTACTCACTCACTCTAAGGCCAGGAACTCTTGAAGCCAGGCATTTTATGCACGGTCTTAAATATGACATTTTAGTCAAAGACTTGTTAATATGGCCAGTGTTTCCAATTATATCCTCCCCATAAAGAGACAGCATATTTTTCATTAAACTTATGTAGTAAAAATAAGAAAACTCAAGAATAGTTTCTGAATTTTAGAAGACTCAAGTAGAGAGAAAAAGCAAGTACTTTGACCTTTATTTATAAAAGTATACTTTGCCAAATTGTTTTAAATTATAGCTTATGAGAAAAAAGTTTTCTTAGATCTGGAAAACCAAACATTTAAATAAGGAATGAAAAATGTTTTAAATAAAAGTCATTAAAACATCTTTATCAAATACTTAATTTTATGTAATCAATTTTTTGCTTAATCTTGATTAGCAGTTTCATAAACCCATCAGTTTATTTATTAGAATTCTGGAAATTTATATTTAGTCCATTGGTGTTAAAGTGATCAGAAATCTGTCTTCAAGAGTACTTGTTAGAATGTTTTCCATAAAATACAATTTTGGACTATAGATGCTTTTAAAGAAGAACTCAAATAATAACTGTGAATAAAAAGACTTCGTCATGGTTAAAAATCTGATGAATGTTCCCAATTGACAAGGACATTTAGATGTTTCTAATACGTATAGCATTTTAAGATAAAAACCAGAATCATGACTGACGGTGTCACATCAGGACTATCAGACCTTTTTATTTCTCACATAATCTTTAGAATAAATTAATAACATATCCATCCCAATACCATTTTACAAAAAAACAAAAATATGACTGATAATCTATTAGATGTTAATAAACATATATAATTTTTGGAACATTTGTATCCATGACATACCCATAAATGTAGTGGAAAGAAAATCTAGTATTACTTATTGTTTGACAATGTTTTCCATATAATTTATCAAATAAGCCGAATCATTTAACATCTCTGCAAGATGAGAGATACATTCTTTGATACTCTCAGGGGTACAACTAGAAAATCCCAAAGTTAATTTTAGGCCCCAAATACTTAATTTAGGATTTTGATACTGGGAAAACCTGCCAAAGATGTCAAGATGATCAAAGCACTTGATCAAAACAGAATCACAGGTCACTTTAAATAAAAGCCATTTATTTAACCAGAGTGATATTAAAAAGACTTCAAAAGCAATACAGAAAGTTACATGGATATAAAAGTCTTAATTCTGCTAAAGCTCAGTTTCCGTAAGTTATAAAAAATAAAGACAACACAGGAAATTATCTTGATGAAACACAGTCTGTTTTTTTTTTTTTTTTTAATTTTAGGCCAGTTACCAGAAAGGAAAAGAAAAGCTTTGTACACCGTGATTGCTTCTCTTTATGGTAAGCCCATTTAGATGTCCAATCCTATGCAAAGGGTACTTGAATTTAATCAGACACACAAAGACTGTGTCTAGGGTTATGCATAGACACTATGTCATAGAGGAAAGTAAACAAGAAAACTAGACCTTGAGCAGGAGAATACATGGCTCTTAGTTAACAGCATGGGAAGTTTTTTCATTACATAGAACAATTCAGGTTTATCAAGAAAAGCCAAGAGTACATGATCAACTTATACTGGAAGAAAATACTGCACTTCTAGGCCTTTAATATAAACATTTCGGCATAAGGCTGTGATAGTAGAGTTAAAACCAGAGAGAAAGAGTTACAGGAGTTGATGAAAAGGCAGAAGGAGAAAGTTATCACCCAGCCAAGTAAAAAGATATATCTTTTTAAGGGGATGGAGGAAGACAGCTGAATTTTCAACATGAAATAAGGGAAATTAAAAATATCTCAGGAAGAAATGTGGCAGAAATAAAAACTGCCTGTAGTTTAGAAGATGGCTGTCAAAGAAAGAGGTTTCAGAATTAAACATCAAAACTTCTTGCAATTTTATTAAAAGCAAATCAATACTTTAAGAAAACCTCATGGTTCTAGCATAGGGGATCTTTTTGTAAGTGTTGTATTAATGTCTTTTTAACATCAAAGCTAATCTTCAGAAAGAAAGAAGTAAATAATTATCTTTTAATTATAACCAACTGAATCACAAACACAATTCCTTTCATAAATTTCATTTTCACATACCCTATCACAACTTACTCAGGACTTTCTGCTTTATCCTTTACCTTCTCTTTCTTAAGTACCCAGTCATTTTACTTTAGGACACAAATGTACAACATGAGGTTCTTTGTCATACACAAGTATACTCTCTTTTTTTAAACCTTCCTTACCAAAAATACATCATTATAGTCATAACTTTCTTCACATCTCTCTCTCCTCCTTGCTGCTTTATTTCTAGTCTGTGCCTTTTAAAACGACCTTTAAATAATTTCTGAATTAGACAAAATTATTATTTTTTTTGAAAAAGAACACATCTTTATGCCATTCTTAAAGTTTTTTCTCATCCAAAACACATATTTAGAAATGACTCACACATTTAATGAATATCTATTTAATTTAACATAATATAACATATCTTCAAAGTTTCATATTACATGATGAGTTCATTTATAGATATTTATACTATGTACATTCTCCTAATTATTTTTAGCAGTTTACCTAGATTGTTTATGAGAACTAAGAGGTTAGGCAAAGTTAGTCACCATTTCAAGTTACTTCCCTATTAACAATTTTTATAGCATTTGAATATCAGATGTTCACCTAAGTAAGAACCTTAAAGTTAAAAATATGGGTGTCTTGCTGCTAACTCAGGAGATACAGCTGTTTTAATTAAACCAACAATATTAAATTAGTTTTACCCATAAAAATTACATAAACAAAGATAATTCTGTTTTAGACTGGGTTTTTATAGTTTTATAAACTTTGAATCAAAGTCTGGTAGCTTGAAACATCTAACAGAGACAGATATAAAACTTACTGATCAATAAACCCAGGCAAAAAAGTATGCTGACAATTTTGAAGATTTCTATTTGTATTTTACCAATAATTTAAAAACCAGCTTATTATTAAATATTTTCTTAAGTCATGTGAACTAAAAAGACTTTGAGTTAATTACTATATATCTTATATTTTATGTGAGTGCTCATTTGTCTAAATAGAATTCCTTAAGTGATTTCTGTATGACTACACCAGTTTTTATCATGTAGACACAATATATAACATATGGGTAAATACATATAAACACACACACACACATATATATGTGGAGAGAGACACACACACAAAGATTTTATAGCTTTCATTTTAGAGTTTTAGTAATAAGATGGTAATTATAAACTCACCAGTTTATAAAAGACAATTGGATCCAAATTATATTTCTGACAAAATTTATGCCCATTCACATGGCTAGAATTTATTTGCCCTGATTGGGACTCTAATGAAGGCTGTGAACCAAAATTTTGGGTAAAGCAGTTTCCATGTTAGTTTGATTTTTAAAAATCTCTTTTACTCTTTCCCTACCACTCCTTTTTTTTTCAAATGAGCTTACGGTTAAATTTCAAATTATTTACATTTTAGTTAGGACTGGCTGAATTGTACAACAAAAACAATATTTTCAAGTAGCCTTGAACTGGTAACAAATATATCTTTTGTTTGCTGGTCTGGCTTGATTAATTAGCAAATGTGGGAGGGGAAAATTTTTAGTAGTTTTTTTCGTGGCTTTTTCTTTTTGGCCTCTGTATTGTGGAAAAAGCAAAATTTTTATGCTGGACACAGATACCTTATATTATAGCTCTGAGCCCAAGATTTTGATCTGTTTGATCTGAGAGGCTGACTTTTGTAAACATTTATCTACTTATTTTTCGTTTTAGATTATTAAGTTTTAAATTACCTGTTTTGTTATCATACACAATTGTTAGGCAGTCAAACCTAAATTTGTATTTCTAAAAGGTATCTAGGTTGTTGGTTACCATAGAGCTGTTGTAATTTGTAAAGCCATTAATGTGAAAGGCCTTTAAGATTTCTTTTTTTAAAATCTTGGCTGAAATGCCATAAGCAGTGAGTTTTATCTCAACACCAGTCAAAGAGTCAGCAGATTCAAAGTGGGCAGAAAAAAATAGACGAAAATTTAGAAAACTCTACATGTTAACTCCATAATTGCAGGTTTTTAGTATAATGACCATTTGAGCTCTGAATTTTCTTTGATGTAGTTTTGCCCATTGGTTTAAAAATGGGCAAAAGAACAGACCATAATATGTACCTGACAGGAGTTGTGGAAAACCTGGCATGCCTTAGTGTTTGAGAATCCCATTCCATTTCTTATTAATCTCCCAAAAGCAATGAAAATCTCATAAGTCCTTTCAGAGAATGTCAGGGTTTGGACTGACATTCTAGATGGTGGCAGTCACCCTAGTGGCTTTTAATTAGCCATCCTGCACTCAGCATTTAGAATGTTTATTTTTGCTCCTGGGATATTTTCAGAAATAAGCAAGAGAAAAGAGTCAAACCAAATCAAAAGAAACCAAGATGAGAGTGTTTGGAAAGTTTTAACCCATGTATGCAGATTGAACAAAATATTAAACTGGTGTGCAAACCAGATAAGAGATGACCCACAGACAGAATGTAAATTTTGTAGAAACCAAGATTACTCTATCCCCCGAGTCACTCGTCTTTATTCCAGAAAAGACAAAAAGCTTTTTATTATCCCAGAAAGGATGCATGGTCCTTTATTAAGGTGCCCTTATCCAAACCAGATCCCAAATAATATAAAAAAATCCTCTACCAAAAAGAGGGAGGGTCAATCAGACTGAAGACTCAGCAGGGCAGAAAAGGCTAGCCATGGAAGCAGGGAGGTCAAAAGGCTCAAGTGAGTACTGGGCATTGCTTCCAAGAATCACCGATTCTTTTCAATAGTGATATTTTTCAGGTCCCATTTCTGATACCATGTACATCAACCTAAACAACGCACAGAGAGAGGCTCTCTGAAATAAAAGATATTTATTAGGAAATAAAGAATTGCAATGGAAATACAAATGCCATGGTAAACTATGTGCATATTCAGAAAGGTATATGGAGATAAAGGCATTTCAAGGAAAAACTCAAGAGGATTGGATAACTGTTTTCAAATAATTATCCTTGGCTACAAAGATCCATAACAAGGATGACACCAGTCTGAGGTTGTACAAGCAGTTGTTAGGCAGATGTCTTTGCAGAAGCATTTTTTATGTAAGGTTGTGATAGTAGTTTGTGCAGGGTTGTGGTTTTTGCAGTCTATGATAGTTTTTGCTATCAGGCATACAAGCATGAGAACCCTCTCTTCATGGCCTTTCCCAGCTCTACTTGTCAGGGTTTTCTTAAAATCAGTGACTCTATTTTGATGGTGACAACTTTCACAAAAGTGTTGTCTTTGAGTAATATTTTAGAAAATAGAAAACCCTCCCCTGCCAGATGATTGAATAAAAGTAGCTGATGCTCTATCAAGAGAATTAGACATCAGTCACATAGACTTTTGAGCTATGATAGACTTGTAACAAAGTAGAAATGACTACAAGTATTATCCTCCCCAAAACAAGAACATTGTATCTAGAATTTAAGTACTTATATTGTGGTTCTGGATTTTAATAACTAACTGTGTGTGCAAACTCACCTAACCTATCTGGCATCCTGCTCCTAATATGTAAAATATGAGTAGCACTACATCAGTGCAACTCCCAAGCTTTTTTCTCCCAAAAAGCTTGAAAGTAGTCTTTAAATAAAATTGCAAGATGAAAATAATGATATAAAATATATACTATTGGAGCTGTGGTTGAAATAGGAATGTTCAAGAATGTAGGACCCAGAAATACAATTGAAACCTTGCTGAGAAACACTGTAGCAGCTTCAGGGGAGCAGTGGTCTCTCCCCTGTATTGATGATAAAATCTGCAATATAAAACAATGTGATGGCTGCGTGGTGTGGCTTTCACCTGTAATCCAGGCACTTTGGGAGGCCAAGACGGGCAAATCACCTGAGGTTAGGAGTTTGAGACCAGCTTGGCCAACATGGTGAAACCCCATCTCTACTAAAAATGCAAAAATTAGTTGGGCGTGGTGGTGGGTACCTGTAATCCCAGCTACTTGGGAGGCTGAGGTAGGAGAATTGCCTGAACCCAGGAGACAGAGGTTGCAGTGAGCTGAGATTGCACCACTGCACTCCAGCCTGGGCAACAGAGCAAGACTCTGTCTCAATAAAAAACAAAACAAAACAAAACAAACAACAATGTGATATACTGAGTGTGAAGCTCCTCTTCTAGAATGGCAAATCGGGGACCTTGGTGTACAGATGTGCTGCTATGCAGTGATGGCAAAGAAATCTGTGCTTGTTTCAAACTGAGTTTTTAGATGGGTTACTTAGTATTTAGCCTTCTATCACCTTCAAACTATGAAATTCTGCCTCTAATCCTCCCATGTGTAAGAAGACACCTCATGAGAACACATCATTCTCTGAGATAGTGATTTATTTCTCACATGATGACAATCCTGAAAAAAAAAATCTCTTATGGTCCGAAGCTGGCATATTGTAGTTTTAAGCAGAGACCCCAAAGTAATCCCATTTCTGGGTGATTTCATTAACCACTTGCAGTGACTTTCCTGATCTGGAGATGATTTTCTACCAGAATTGGAAGTACTCATTCCTTTGGTATTTATTTAGTGTCCGCCATATGCCAGGCATATGCTCAGTGCAAGATAGAAAGCTCTTTGTCTTCAAGGAAGTTAGGGTGTAGAGTGGGAGACTGCCATTCAAACTAACAATTCCCATTCATGATGATGAGTTCCACTGAGGTCTGCACAAGGTGCTACTAGAAAGATGGGGAAGTAAGCCAATACAGCCTAGTGGGGGCACTGGGGAAGGCTTCTTTGAGTGGAAGATGATGTCTGAGTAGGCATAGGAGGAGGAAGAAAAGTGTTTTAGGCAGAGGAAACAGCACTTGGGAAAACAGAGTCAAGAAAAAGTAAAAGGAGTTGAGGATCTTCAAGTATTTTGCAACGGCTAGAGGATCAACCCCATGTGTGTGGGCTGAAAACAAGGCTAAAGAGGTTGGTAGAGCCTCCCTCACGTGCTGTGATCAAGGAGTTAAACTTTATCCCAAAGGCTGTGGAAAATCTCTAATGGAGTGTAAGTAGGGGAAAAACAAAATATAGACATGTGTGTTGGAAAGCTCTGTCAACAAGATGGAGTATAGACTGTGGTGGGGGATGACGGGAAGAGACAGGTGAGGAATGAACCTAAAGGGCTGGGGATTAGTGACAAGATTGGTCCAACAAAGGAGTAATCAATGTCAGATGGAAGACCATGGCCTTTAATTGCTGTTGAAAAACACTTTCATTTCTTAATAAGCCCTATTTGTCATGGTACATTTTTTCATATTCTGTATTTACCCATATTATATTAGAGACTTTTACATTGTCATTAACTAGCAAAATTGATCTGAATTTGGAAAGTGTATTTCTTTTCTATGCTTTGAAAGGGTTGAAATAATACCTCATTATTTGTTCTTTAAAGATTTGGAAAAAAAAGCTTTTGAATCTTTTTTGACCTAGTTTTCTTGGGTGTAGGATGTGTGGGGAGTAGTTGTTCTTTGACCTTAGAAGAGAAAGATGATAAATCTATAGTCATGAAATAAATCAAGAATGCTTTCAATTTGGATGTTATAATTTCCTAGAAAATATTTATTTCATCTAGAAATTCAAAATTATTTTTATAGAGTTTTTACAAAGTACTCATAATTCTTTTTAATATCTTATGCAGATGAGGTTTCTTTCTCCCTTTAGTCTCATTGTTATGATTTGTGTTTGTGCCTTCTACTTTTTAATTTTTGTTTAGGCTAACTGCTGATTTATGTATATTACTTACCTCGCCAAGAATCGCCTTTTGGTTATATTGATAAATTCTACTTTCTATCTTCTATTTTATAACATATGCATTTCTTTTTATCATAAATAATGTTTTCCTTCTGCTCTCCTTAGGTTTAATTCCTTTTAAATTATTGAGTTGAATTCTTATTTAGTAATATATTACTATATAAGTATAGAACTTTAATTTTTCTACTGTTAACAGCTTTAGCTGTTTACTATGGATTATTATTAACTGAGTGCTTTTAATATTATTATTTTCTAGATATTCTGCAACTTTGGAGCCAATAACAGAATCATGAACTAAATAAATTGTTGAAGAATGAGTTAGCATTTTCAGGTGATTCATTTTGTTACTCATTTCTACTTTTATTGCATTATAACCAGACAGCATGGTCATTACTATTATTACAATTTGTTTTTTGAGGTTTATTTTGTGCCCAATATATAGCCAAGTTTTTGTAAATATTTTTACAAGTATTTGAAAACAGCTCTATACTCTTTTTAAGGATGTGGAATTATAAAAATGTAATTTAATGAATTAGATTCTAGATTCTTTATATCCTCACTAAATTTTTGAGTGTTTAACCTATTTGAGGTTGAGAGAAATAAGTCAAAATCCTCCTCTATTTGAAGAATTCTCATTAAATTTCCTGCATTTTACACTTTATGTATTCTTATGTTATAATAATTAGAATGTAAAATATAACATTAGTGATGTCTTCATTGATATCACTAGATTGAATGTTTTTGTGATAATAAACTATGCTTTGGCTTGTTTAATATATTTTTGGCCTTGAATTCTGTCTGGCAAAGACGTAAATAAGTGCAAAAAAGAATTGTAATATGAATAATTTTACCTATAACCTTTATGAATGACTATTTGAATAATATAAAGCATACAGCTAGTTTTTGTTTATTCAATCCAATTTGATAATTTTTGATGAATTTATTGTATTTACACATACACATGTAACATACATATTACATTCATAACGTGTGTTTCAATCCTGTCATCTTAGGGGTTTTCTCTTTCTAATGCTTCTATAGTTTTCCATCTTCAATCTCCCATCTTTGGTTATATGGTTTATGTCTTCTTTATTTTGGTTCTGTTGCTCCCCTTCTACTGAGATTTTGAGAGATTTGTAATCTGGTTTTTAGTTCCTCTGGGGGTCACTGTTATGACTGTAAATATTTTTTAAGGCTAGCTCTATTGACTCCTTGCTATGAAATACAGGGAAATAAATGCCCTTGTTCATCCATCACCCATATCTCACTACCTTGCTTTTTAATTTCTTTATTTTCACAATGTCAAAGTTTACAAAACATATTAAATGTTATAAAATTCTAATGGCTCCAGTGTTCACCGCCAGTCCTTAAATATCAAAGCTTCCCCATTTCTGGTTCTTTACTTTGGGTCATCTTTTGGCTGCCTGGGGCTCATTCTGTATCCGTTTTTCTCATGAGGGCTTATGGTTGTTAGGTCCTGACTCTGCATATGCATGTCTAAGGACCGTATTTATGGCTGATAATTGGTTGGCCTGAAATTGTTGGGGTACGGTTATGTCTTCCGAAGACTCTGTAAACATTGCTCTGGAATTGAATATTCTGTGGATGTATTATGCTAACACAGTGTTTCTATTTTCATCATTGCTCCTTACCCAAAGATCCTTTAATATTACAGATATGCTCTATATTTATTTATATATTATGGTCCTCTAGAAGGCCACAAACTATTATAATATCTAATATTATTTTCATTCCCCCAATAATAAATTTTTATCCCCTTGAAGGCAAAAGCATCCCTCTTGAGAATAAATGTAGTAACCTGATGACCCTTATCCTCTTGTAAGTGACTACTTTTTCAGTGTGGATAGTGGATTTATTTTTTTTTGCAAATTTTCTTAATTCATAGTGTGTTTTTTTGCAACTGCAGATTTAGGGCTTTCTTTTATCTCTGCCAACTTTTATTGTATTTTGAACTTTTTTCAGGGCTTATTTATTCCATTCTCTTATTGAAAAACAACAATTCTATATTAGGTAACTGCTTTCATCTTGCACATCTCTAATCTTCTCTTTGTCATCTTCTTTTGTCCTTTTTCCCCCATTTTGCCTAATTGTCTCAAAAAGTACACATCATTGCGTTTCAGATATATATTTTTTCTTTCTTGCTGCTTTTAATGGTTTTTAAAATTTGGGTAGTAGTTTTATTATATTCTATTTCATATATATCATAGCATCACTGTTAGAATTATCGTTCTGATTTTGGGGGTAATCTTTTCCTTCTCTCCCTCTCCAGGTAAGCAGATTGCCAGCCAGAGGATCCATGTGAATTCGCAGCATAGTTCCATGGCTCATAGGTCTTCTTTTTGATGATTCTGTATTAATTTATTTTGCTTAGTTGGATGTTGTAAGCAAGTTCAAAGCTAGTTGCTATTTTTGGTCTTTTTTCCTCCTTGCCTCATCTCAGGCTGTTTTCAGCATAGGAGTCTTACTCGGAAAAAGCAAAGGTGAAAATAATACTTCTTCAGTCCTTGTTCTCCCTCTGTTCATCCGTGTGTAACAAGACCCCTCTACCCTTCCCCTCTTCTCCAGGATGGCCTCCACCTCACATGGCCTCATGGTCCTCCTTCTCATCGTTCTAGGTAAAGCTGGGACCCATGGGTCCCTCCCACTTATTTTCAAAGAAATCTGTATTCTTATTAAGACTCAAGGAGGTATGAATTGTTTTTCACTATCTCTGGTTTGGGTCTAAGGTTTACTATCTTTTGACAGTATTCTTCACAGCCTGGGGTTGGGAATTGTAGCCATTTTCTATTTTTCATTTGAGATGCAGTTTTCTTCATTTTTTATTCTTTTGGATTGTATCTAATAATTTCAGGAAATTAAGAAGAGTAAATACAACCTTAGTCCTCATCCTTGACTAGAAATTCTCAGCTCATGGTTATGCATCTCCCCAATAGGTACAGTTTACATTCCCTGTTCAGAGTTGTGACTAGGATCAGGCAAGAGGCCACTAGTTATAAAATAGGGATGCCTATTAGGCATGCCCAGTTAGGGATTTCAGATAGTTAAAGGATAAAAAAAAACCCTGTTACATTAGGAAGTGTGAGAAATAAGGATACAAAGAGGCAGAGAAAAGAGAGAAGGAAAATTCTACCAGGTTTCTGTGACAAGATGGTTGTTGAAAATCAACAATGAAATTAACTTGAAAATTACCAGAATCCAAGGCTGAGGAGGAAAATCACAATGGCCTATTCAGCTTTCATCTTGATGAGGGGAAGCACATCATCCAACAGAGATTAACCATTATTCTGCTCTAAAAATTCATAGGAAGAATTTGTTAAATGAATATCTGCGTGCCCTTTATGTTTCTGACAGCAGGAAGGTTTGGAGAAGAGGAGCTGGGGGCCTGGCACTCAGCTGGTCCCCAACAGTGAGGGTAGAACTTGCCTCTGCCCTCTGGGTTCACTTCCTGATGCTGGTCCTGGGCCTTCCTCCTGTGCTTTACACCTGGACCTGCGTCCTTGGCAGTCTTGGTTCCTGAAACCTAGGTAATCCTTCTGACTTTGTTCTTCTGGTTCCTAAACTTCCTACTCATTTCAGATAGTGAGAACTTCCTAGACTTGTCTCTGCCTGGTCTTTCCTGGTCACTTAGCTTGAGCCTTCGGCTTCAAATGCTGTGTCTGATGCCATGACATAGTCATGAGTCTCCTTCACCTGGAAGAGCAAAGGGTCAGATCAACCTCTCAGTGAAGGGTGGATGCACTCATGGTGGCTTGGTGGCTTCTGGGGAAGACTACTGAAATGCACCACTCAGATCTCATATCAGAATTGGAGGATCTATTCCCCCAGCTACTGAGAGTTCTGATGGAAGAAAGACTTCAGTTGTCAGCTTCTTATTGCCTTAACTGAAGGCCATGCCCCTTGTGAGGGCTGCCTACATCTGATGACTGATGTTTATGGGGATTTGAAAGCATGGACAGCACTGAAGAGCCCCCATACAAAAAAATGCTTTCCATAGGGTTCATGGAGGCCTTCATTGAAACTACGTTACAGCCAAACTTCTCCTTTCACTCAGTCTGGCTTTTTTTCCTTTCTTTTTCCAAGAATATTCACTAACAACCTTCCTGTCCTTGAATTCTCATTAAGAAGTCTGCTTCCTGCAGAATTCAACAGGTAACAGCTTCTTACAGCCAGCTCAGGCTAATCCACTACATCAAAATTATCAGAACATCATGAAATTGGCCTACACACTGCAGTATTAACTAATAAGAACGTATAGGGCTGGGAAGGAAATGTGGGGCACTATAAAGGATTGGAATTCCAGAATAGAAGAGGATGGATTAAAAGGGCAGGAAGAAGTAAAGAAGAAAACCAAGCATATGGGTGTAGCTACATCTGTCCTCAAGATTCAAGCTTTGGGGTTTAGACATTGATGGAGCATCTGAAAACTACTCTCCCCATTCTACCAACTTCACTTGAACTACTTAAATTACAAGGAACATCTAAAATCTCTATAATATTTCCTATTCTCACTCTGTTTAGAATGATTCTACTTACCTTCCCATCTGGTCCTTACACCAGTCTCTGTCTGAAGTGGTACCATTTTTATCTCACAGAAGGAGAGAATCAGAGAGTTTGGGTGACTTGTCCAAGGCCACCCAGCCAGAGGCCAGGGCTCCAGGGCCCAAGGCCAGTGCATTGTCCACACTGTGGGAGTTTCCTATCAAATGAAGGAGCTCAAGAGAGCCAGAACAGGCACTTCCCCCATTTTAAGTTCAGCACATTTTTTTAGAGTTGCCTGTTTCCTGGTATTGTTTGCACAGCTTGAATAAAACACCCTGGGGTCTCTGGCCTGCATGAGGACACTGCAAAAATAATGGAAATCAAGTTAGAGTTAGAGAAAAATGCTGATTCTCTCAGCTGACACCTTCTGCTCTCTCCACAGGTGTAAATACTACTCAACAAACCCCTTTAGTGCACAAAGCTAGGGGTCTATTTATTTTTAAAATTAAAAAAGCCTATCTGATATTTTGCTTGTGGTCTCAGAGCTTCTTGCTATGCCACTGTGCCCCTGCACTGTTGGTGTAATAAACGCCTGGGGGATGTTCCCTGAAGTTTCCATGGGGCCTACATTAGTTTTATTTTCTTTATGTGGGTCTAAGCATTACTGAGCAGATCAAAATCAATTCCTGGAAGACCAGAAGACCATTTGATAGAGTTGTGGCGTAGCTGGCAAGGGATACTCTGCTATGAGTCTTGCTACTGAATATTTTAAAACAGAAATAATTCAAGAAACTGGAGAAAATCTCCCTCTGTCTTTGCCTGACTCGCGAGTCTTTGGATCTGCGTTCCGCACGTCCTTGTCTTCCATAGCTTGTATTGCTCTGGATGATGGTGGAGTGCCAGGATTAGAGTATAATGTGTATTCCCTTTTGTCTCTCTCTTGAGACCTATGGTTAAATTTTTTTTTTCACATGTAAGTAAAATAAGCAAATCTCTAAGAATACTAATAGTAAAAAAATAGGGATGTTTCTCCTCCTCTCTCCACTCTTGAAAAGCCCAGTACAGCCCGCTCACATGCATCAGCTGGGCTGGGGGGCCACACCTCTCCCTCCAAGGCTGATTCAGCAGTGAGTTTTGTAAAGCTGTTCTGACGCTTGAGAAGTCCTCTTAACACTAAGCAGGTAGTGGATTATGGTTGCTTACTTGCTTTATTTATTTATTTATTCATCCTTTTGATGTTTTCTTTCTAATAAGAGGTATATGAGTCATCTGTTGTGGACTTTATTTTGTGAAGGAATGCTTGGCATGATAAGAACTCTGTAGAAGTTAACAAGTTGAAGAGGAAAAATGACTCATCAACACCGACATTTTATATCACTGTGTGGAATTAAGAAAAATACTACCACAAAATGGAGTTGTGGGTGATGGTTAGGAAATTAGACAAGAGCCATATAAACAGAAAGGAACTTCTTTTAGTTTTCTTTTTTTAAAAGTTTTTTTTTTACTTTTGTTTTTTACAATAAAGAACAGGACAAAATGCTCTTCTATCCAATTGAATAATTTTAGTTAGTGAATATTTTAAAGAGAAAGTGAGTAGGGATGGTGGTAGAGGGTTGGAGAAGACTCACAGGGTAATAAATCATAGCAATTTAGAGAGTACAGTTTGGGACTATGCTACCGTGGACTAGATAAGGGTATTAACTGGGAGCTAGACCTCTGGGTACTGACACCATGGGCTAAATTAAGTGAAGAGCAGGTTAGGGTCACACTCTAACCATTCCCACCCCTGTTGTCTAGGTGTCATCTACATCTCAGCTATAGCCAGAGACCAACTTCTTTTTTTTTTTTTTACTTGGGAATAAGTTTAATAAGTTTATGATTTGTACACAAACTATAAAACATTCTTGAAGGAAAGTAAAGAAGACCTAAAAAAAAAAAGAAAGGACATTCCGTGTTTACGGATTAGAAGACTTACATTGTTAATATGGCTAATACTCCCCAAATTGAGCTGCAGATGGAGTGCAATACCTACAAAATCCCAGCTGGCTTTTTTTTTTTCTCAGAAATTAACAAGTTTATTTTAAAAATCACATGGAAATGTAAGGGACCCAGAATAACCAAAACAACCTTGAAAAAGAACAAAGCTGGAAGACTCACACTTCTCAATTTCAAAGCTTTGCTACAAATCTACAGTTATCAAGACAGTGTGGTACTACTGTGTGGACAGCCATAGAGATCAATGGAATTGAACTGAGAGTCCAAAAATAGACCCTTACCTTTACAGTCAGTTGTGTTTTTGACAGGGGTGTTAGGACATGAATGGATAAAGAAGATGTGGTATATCCATACAATGGGATATTATTCAGCCATTAAACCACCAAGCTCAGATAAATGCATGGATGAACCTTGAAAACGTATGGTAGGTGAAAGAGGTCAGACACAAAAGGCCACATGTTTATTTGAAAATTCTGGAATAAGCAAATTCAGAGACAAGAAATAGATGAGTATTAATATGTGCTGGAGGCTGATGGGAGGGGAGAATAGGGTGTGATGGTAATGGGTATAGAGTTTCCTTTGGGATGATGAAAATTTTCTGCGATTAGCTAATGGTGATAGATGCATAGTTTTGGAGACACATTAAAATCAATGAATTATACATTTGAGAGGGGCAGAATTTATGGTATATGAAATCTCAATAAAACTTATTTAAAAAAAATATACAGTTAAGAGCGCATCCAGATACACCTAAAGTATTAGTAAAGCGGTGCATTAAGCTGAAATATCTGGCTTGTGCAAACTTGGGGCATTTGTACCTTATGTAGAATTCCAAAATCTGCTTAGGATTTTCCCTGTCCACTGGACTGCCACTGGCAGGGTCTGCTTCCCCGTTCCTGGATTGAGGGAGCAGCATTGGAGCATCCCTCAATTCCTGAATGAGGAAGTTAGTTAAAAGGGCAATGTGAGCCCAGAGACCAGCTTCTTAATGTTAGCTGGTTTGCTCTAGCTAAAACTGATTAACTTTATTGAGGGCTAATTTTTCTCTCTAAGAAGGTCCTTTTATTTACTTATTTATTTTTGAGACAGAGTCTCGCTCTGTTGCCCAGGTGGGAGAGCAGTGGAGCAATCTCGGCCCCCTGCAACCTCTGCCTCTGGGGTTCAAGTGATTCTTGTTCCTCAGCCTCCTGAGTAGCTGGGATTACAGGCATGCACCACTATACCCAGCTAATTTTTTTCTTTTTTTTTTTAGTAGAGATGGGATTTTACCGTGTTGTCCTGGCTTGTCTCAAATTCCTGGCCTCAAGTGATCCGCCTGCCTCGGCCTCTTAAAGTGTTGGGATTACAGGCATTGTGAGCCATGACACCTGGCCAGATGGTCCTCTCTTTGCCCAACTTTGTGCTATCAGGAAGGAGGCCCGAGGAGCTATGAAGCACGGACCAGCATCTTTCTAACTAACCAGATCAACTGAATCAACTGTTATAGTCAAAGGAGTGACAGATACTTCTTTAGATCCTTCCTTCCTTGCATATTAACAAAGTTAACTTACATAGAACAAAATGCGCATCTTTTTACAACATGCAATTTTCATTGGTATATAGTGCAATGTTTTCCAACACAAAGTGCCTCTCAGTCTGACAAGAATGATTCTTTAGAAAAGATCCCAGAGTTAAGATAACCTGGAAAAGACAGCAGTAAAATAAACCTTCTTCAAAAAATATTCTCAGAAGGTAGGAAGGAAAAGTGTGGTAGACACAGATATGTGCTGTCCTTCTGAGAAGGACGTCTGCTTAGCTGTGGGGCTTTGGGGAGTGTGGTCAGCAAGATTGCTTCCAGCTGTCAGCTGCTTTGGGCTCTCTCAGCTAGAGACAGTCACTTGGCCAGGTTTCTGCCTTTTCTAGGATGGTCTGTCGTAACTGAGGGAGGTTTCAGCCCACCAGGCAGCTCAGATTGGCAATACACATTTCTGAGCCTCCTGCCAGCTTCCTGAAGACTTTATTAGGCCTGTGTTGCAGTTCAGCAACTTCCTGATTCCTCAGTCCTGCTTCCACATGCTTTCTTTCACAGGTGTTGACTCTTAACAAATAAGTGTCTTGCATCACAAACACCAGTGAGATGTCTGCTGGGGAACCCAGCCTGTGACAATTGGTGTCTGTTTCTGAAAAAGCAGGCAATAAGATGCAGATCTGTAAGGCAAAACTGTGAAGCAGGCAGAATATAGTTCGAGAGCACCTCCCATTGCCCCATCTGCCCTGTTCCTACCCTACTGCCAAATGTTCCCTTCCCAAATATCTAGGGTGGTCTTGCTCTTCTGGATCCCTCCACTCCCCCATCCTATGGTTCCCTACACTCTAGGTCCTTTTGCTTTTGTCTCCTGGATATCAAAATTTATGTCTAATATATAGTACATGTAGGTATGAACAGAGGATGGTATCTTAATGTTTCACTCAAAAAATGTTTTCCCTTTACTGGGTACAGTCAATTGGCATTCTTAAATATTGACTTTGTGCTATGAAATGTGGAAGGGATTGGTTTCTTGCCCGAGAGTTTCCTTGTTAGTTTCACCTGCCTTCAGCCTTGTCCTTTGTACATGTGTTTGCCACACTGTCCCTTAAACAGCCTTTCTTCCTTTTTTTTTTTTTTTTTTTTTGAGATGGAGTCCTGCTCGGTTTCCCAGGCTGGAGTGCAATGGAGCGATCTTGGCTCACTGCAACCTCCAACTCCCAGGTTCAAGTGATTCTCTTGCCTCAGCCTGCCAAGTAGCTGGGATCACAGGCAACTGCCACCATGCCCAACTAATTTTTTTTTGTATTTTTAGTAGAGACAGGGCTTCGCCATGTTGGCCAGGCTGGTCTCGAACTCCTGACCTCAGGTGATCCACCCACCTTGGCCTCCCAAAGTGCTGGGATTACAGGCGCCTGGCCTGAACAGCCTTTCTAAAGCCTAAATTGATGGTCTTTGCCTTTGTGAAACTCCTCCACGGCTCTCTTGACCCTCAGAATAAAATAACAATGATGGTAATAGCTACCTTTTACCCAGTACTTTGTATAGGCCAGGCACTGTACACAGCATTCTCTATGGGTTAGCTCAGTAGCTCCTCACCACATTGCTTAGAGGTGGGTAAATTGTTGTTTCCATTTGATAGCCTTGATTCAGGTGCCAGCTCAGGATGTCAGATCCTGTCCTCCTACCACACTGCCCAAATCTTTTTCTGTGGCTGCAGATGCCATATATAACTTAACATCAACTCATCTTTCCAGCATCACTAAACTTCACTCCCCACGCTGAACTCCCTGGGCTCTCTTTTATTTCCGGACCTTTGTCCTTGCTGTTTTCTAGAACTCTTCCTGACCCATGCTGCTGCAATCCCAGCTGCTCTCTCGTCATTGAGCTTCTGTTCGCTTTTCCAGTCTCCTTTTAGACATCACTTCCTGTGTCAGCCCCTCTCACCCTTCTCCAAATAAGCTGGGGAAGATGGCCCTCCATGTGTCCACCATTACTGTGATACCTGTTTCTGTCATCCCCACTGGTCTGCCTCAAGTTGTTGAGGGAGGAAACATGTGTTGCTCACTGCTATATCCTCAGTACTGGTAGCACCTGACACAAAGTAGATGCTCAAATGTGAGTGATGAATCCCAAGGGAATACATGTACTGTTAATTTCATGGTGGTGGTGGAGGTGTGGAGGCAGGATATCATTTCTTTGGGAGTGGTCTTTTCTTTCTTTCCTTCTTTCTTTCTTTCTTTCTTTTCTTTTCTTTTCTTTTCTTTTCTTTTTTTTTTTTTTTTGAGACAGAGTCTCACTCTGTTGCCCAGGCTGGAGTGCAATGGCGCGATCTCAGCTCACTCACAACCTCCACCTCCTGGGTTCAAGCGATTCTCCTGCCTCAGCCTCCCGAGTAGCTGGGATTACAGGTGCCCATCCCTACACCCAGCTAGTTTTTGTATTTTCAGTAGAGATGGGGTTTCACCATGTTGGCCAGGCTGGTCTCGAATTCCCGACCTCAGGTGATCCGCCTGCTTCGGCCTTCCAAAGTGCTGGGATTACAGGCGTGAGTCACCACACCCGGCCAGGAGTGGTCTTTTCTAGGATGTAGTCATTTTTGCTCCTCCCAAACAAAAAGCCTGTTCTCTGGGACATCAGGTGACAGACTAGCTGTAGAGTCATAATTTCTCACTTTCATTAAGTAGCTGTCCTTATCAGTAGGATAGGTGAACAGCAGCAGAAATTTTTCCCTAGGGAATTTCAGAGGCCATGAGGTTGGAAACTGGAGTCTTAGCTGTCACAACCTAGTTCCCTTACGTGGTGCTGCAGATCCCCACTGTCTGGGGAAGTCAGCTCGGCTGCTCACACAGTGGGGCAAACACGGGCTCCAGGGTGCAACCTGGGACTCAGATCTGGGCTCTGCCACTTGTTATCTCACGTCTCTAAGCCTCCATTTCTTTCTCTGAAAAATGGAGATACTATCTACTTCTCTTATTTTAAGCTGTGGAACTAATTTATGTTGCATTCCCAGGCCTCAATTAACCATGGAGTGTACAATCTGATTGAAAGAACCCGATCGAGGCCATTTTCTGGCCGTGCATCCCTGTCTTTCTCTTTGGACAGCCTCTTCAGAAGGAAACATACCATTTAAAAAAGAAAAGTAGGGTTTGTGAGTGGAGCTGCAGCCATCTTGCCCGACAAATTGACCTCTTTGGGTGATTGGGGCTACATTTTTTATCCAAGTCAGGTCCAGAGTCTCTTAATGCCATTTTGTCTCTGACCATGTGTGCCACCCAGGAGGATCTGGGGTCATATTGTTCCAAGCCAGAAGAAGTCTAACGATTGCTTGTTGAAAGAAAATTGTTATGGGCTCTCTAGGTATTTGCAGCCTGACAAACTGTCTTTCTCAAAGAGTTTAGACACACATAACTAAACACTGAATACCCATATGGCCCATCACAGATGAAAAGGTGGTAAATAAGAAAAGCCCAGTGTAATCAATAATGTTGTCTTCTAAACTACATGAAGAACAATTCCAGTCAGTATCTGGGATAGTCAGTTCTTTTAAAACCAGGGAATGATGAGAATGAGACGATTCCATATATAGAAAACGATGTGAGGAAATCTTTATTCTAATTCAAAATGTTCACATTTTTGCAATTCATGAGATTTCTCTGTAGCAAAAGAGGAAAATGATTGTATATAAAATTTAGTGGCTCTGAACAAAATTGAGTAAATGCTGGAAAAAATTTTGCCATGTCATTTTGCCTACAAAATGATAAAGGAAAATAATAGCTAAAAGGCAGCAAGAAATAAGCAGGCTCTGGTTGGGAGTAATTTTTTTTTCAAATGCATTTTTTAATTAAAAAGAAATTGCCTCAGTTAACTGTTTTCAGAAATAAGGCATAAGAATAACCTAAAAACAATGCTTTCTGGAAAGCATAGATATTTATTTTAAATCAACTTGGTTAAAAGACCTTTAACTTGCTATACAGCTCGGTGACTAAATGTTACTGCACTAAGAAACCACAGACTATTTTTCTCAGGATCTTTTATTTTTTTCCCTTAGAGAGGGAGATTGTCTCTTCCCTGGTGGAGTTCAGTGAATCAGAATATTGGTCAAATATGTATTGAATGCACATGATTTGACCCGTGTGGATCCACTCTTTATAGAAAATGGCCTTGATCGGGCTCTTTCAATCAGATTGTACACTCTATGGTTGATTGAGGGCTGGGAATGCAACATAAATTAGTATGCTTTTTTTAATGTGTAGAGAGTGGTTTCTGCTGCTTTTGAACAAGCTAAAGAAATGTTTTTCCCATGAATCTCTGGGCATCCTGGGTATATCTGTCTGTTCTAGCCCTGACTTCGTCACCGTACATGGGGTGCTTCACTCACTTAGGCCTCCCATCCCCTACCTACATCATCCTCCCTCCCCAGTCTGAACACTCCCGCACTCTGCCCAGCTGTGCCAGGAAGAATGGCCACTCAGGGACAAGGCAGCAGGACCACTGTTGTTCTTTCCTTCTTTCAAACACGTAGGCACTTGGTGTGGGCACTCTTCTAGGTGCTGGAGAGAGAGAAAGTAATGTGTAGAAAAGCAAATACTGCATGATCTCACTTATATGTAGAATCTAAATAAGTCAAATCCATAGAAGCAGAGGGTAGAATGGTGGTTACCAGGAGTGTGAGTGAAGAAATGGGGAGATGTAGGTCAAAGGGTACGAAGTTACAAAGTTACAGTCGTATAGGGTGAATAAGCCTAGAGATCTAATGCACAGCCTGATGACTATAGTTAATACTGTATTGTATACTGGAAATTTACAAAAAGTAGATATTATGTGTTCTCACTGTAGAGTCCTAAGTAGAGAAAGGGAATTAGGCTGTTGGGAGCAGGGGAAAGCAAAAAGAGAAAACAGATAAACTACAAGTTTACCTTTCTTCATGGTTCAGGACACAGCCCTCCTGTGCAAATAACTCTCAATCTTCCTACATCCAGCTATCACCAGACACCTGCAAGTCAGCTCACTGCAACCTTGGCATTATCAATATTGCACAAAGCCCTCTTCGACAGACAGCATAAACACTATCCTAGAAAATCTCCAGCAAGCCTTTGTCTCTTGGCAATTGGCTTCTCTCTTTGAGGCTGTCCGTTCTCTCTCTAGCAATGTATGTTTTCACTTTCTCTAATAAATCTGACTTCCTTGAGCTACAACTGTCTTGGCAAATTCTTTTACCCCTGCGCCATTGACTGTGGTTCCCCAAAAACACTCACCACAAAAAAAGTAACTGTGAAAAGATGAGTATGTTAATTAGCTTGACTGTAGTAATCATTTCACTATGTATATGTATATCAAAACATCATGTTGTATGACTTCAATATATATTTTTTTATTTAAAAAAGTAATAGAAAGCATTACTTCTGCCTGGGAAGAACGAAGATGAGTGCTAAGGAGAAGTTGGGGGAGAGGCTTTGCTTTTGATTGAGAGGACAGTTTGAATGTCAAGAAAGAGGCCAACTGCAAAGATCTAGGGGCAGGGAATTCAGGCACAGAGATAGGTAACTGTACAGGGCCTACGGTGGACAGGAAAAGGCCAGTGTGATTGGATCACAGTGTGGGAGGGGGATGGCTTTTGGAGGGAGGTGCATTTGAAGTTGTAGTAGGAAAGACGGGCCAGACCATTTATCACTATTTACTGATATCTCTCCATTTTCCTCTCTAACTCCACCCTCCACCCTGTTCTATGGCCCTGGGCGTGACTTGCTCTTGCCCCTTGCCTTCTGTTTGGATCCTGCCAATGAGGACTCCTAGCAGGAGATGGGGGCTCTCATATTTAACTGAAAGGCTCAGCTCCACGCAGCATTTCTGTCTCCAGGTAACAGTAGCCGTACCTTCCTTTCAGGCCTGGGTGCTACCTGCACCCCACTATATGTGTAGCTTCATGACCCGTCTGCCCAGTTTTGAGGAGAGTTCCATGAACTATTTACAACTTTTTCCTAATTTGAGTATGTCATCTGTTTCCTGTGGGACCGTGAGTCATTAAGCCATGTCAGCCGTGGTAGAGAACCTGGATTTTGTTTTAAGAACAATGATATCCATTGGAGATTTTAATTTTTAAAACTTTAAGTTGGGTTTATTGAGGTATATAATTTATATACAGTAAAATTTACCCTTTAGATGTACAGTTTTATGAATTTTGATAAAGGCCTATGGTCATATGATCACTACCACAATCAAGATGTAGATCATTTTCAACCATTGGTGGGTCTTAAGCAGGGGGGTTACCTGACTTGTTTTCCATTTTAAATACATTACTCAAACTTGAAGAAAGGTCATAGGAAGGCAATAGTACAGCAGAGTCTGGTTAAGAGACTACTGCAGCAGTGTGGGCACTGTGCTGGACAGTCAGGGTACAGTAGTGAATGATCTTTTGCTCTTAAAAAAGATTACAGTTTAGCAGGAGAAATCAACAAGGAAACAGAACATTATAATTCAGCGCAGTTGCCTGTGTGACATGTTGAAATGTGGGGTGCTATGGGAGTGCCTGGGAAGAAGGTATAGGGATTAGTAATGTGCAAATTCTGCCTTCCTGTGGCCTCTCTGGTCTACCCAATCCCTTTGGGTTGGGCTAGAATTCTCCGCAAGAGGTCTGATTCCAAGTTCTTATGGAGAGAGGGGATCGGAGGTTTTGAATTCTTTAAATCCTAATAGTTCAAGGTATGAATATCACTCCTTTGAAATGTAGAACACAAAGGTAAAAAGATTAATACATCAATGCCAGATAACACGTATCAGTGCCTCCTGACATTTTTCACACTACAGCCCACACAGCACAATGAGATAAAGACTAGAGGCTGCTCACTGCTGAGAGTGGACCATCCAGCTCATTTGGTCACATAGTTTCCAGCCAGCCACCTTATGGGCAAGATTTTGGTTCACCTGTAAGCTATTAGCTGGTAAGTGCTAACATAATCTACCTCCCAGCTGGTAAGTTGTCAAGGGATAGAAAGACCTATGGATAGAAGACCTAAAATCTGCTTGAAGTCACAGCACTGTTTGGGTCATCTTTGCTGCAGCACGACCTCTCTGAGCTTCAGTTACCTCACCTAGGTAATGATAATAATATCTTCCTATCTTGTAGACTACTGAGCAGTTTTTCAAACATCAATTATTGCATTGTAAAAACCTCAGTGACAGAAGTATATGGAATCCTCAGGATTGATCACAGTGTTCTGCTTGATGTTTGCACCTGGGAAAATGCTTGTGGTTGGTTTTAACCACTCTGAAACAACAGCTCAGGGAAGGACAGCGCAGAAGAGGGAAAATCTTGATAGCTCCTTGCCATTAACCACTTGCTTTCACTACCTATTGAAATCACCAGCTTTAATCGCTTCCTGCAGCAAATTCCTGGAGAGAAGAGACTAAAAAAAGTGAGAAAACGTGTCTAGAAGTGCCATCTTGGATGATTTTAGGTTATTAAATAACAGCCTTACAGAGGGGTTGACTGTCATGATTTTATTGCCAATTCCATCCTTGGTTATATTTCCCGAAGTTTTAAAATCATCTTTCCCCTGCATTTGTAGAATTATCTGAAATGGCTTGTTAAAAGTATACAATGACTATTAAAGGATGTCATTTTAAAAGGCAAATAGATATCTGTCTGGATACTCAAATGGTATCTGCTTAATGTTCTAAGAAATTGCTAGGCTGTTTTTTTAAAGTGGCTGTAATATTTTGTACTCCTACTAGCATAGAATAATTCCAGTTGCACCACATCTCTACCAGCACTTGATATTGTCAGTCATTTTAATTTTAGCCACTCTAGCTGTGTGTAGTGGTATATCATTGTGATTTTAATTTGCATTTTCCTAACAACTAATGATACTTGGCATATTTTTATGTACTTATTTGCTATTTATATATGTTCTTTAGTGAAGTGTCTATTCAAATCTTTTACCTATTTTGAAAATCAAGTCGTCTTATTTTTAGTTTGTTGTAAGAGTTTTTTAAATATTCTCAGGTGTTGGCAAACTTTTTCTTTAGGAGTCAGATAGTAAATATTTTAGGGTTATAGGTCATAAGGTCTGGATTGCAACTACCTAACTCTGATATTTTAACTTGAAAGAAGCCACAGATAATACAGATAATAAACTTCTGACAAAGATGGGGGCGGGGGCGGGGGGCGGAGGGGCTGTAATTTGCGAACCTCTGTTCTGGATACAAGTTCTTCATTAGATATGTTTTCAGCAAATATTTTCTTTTAGTCTGTAACCTTTTAAAAGTTTTGTTACTAATATCTTTTGAAGAGTAAAAGTTTTTATTTTTATGAAGTTAAATTTATCAGTGTTTCTTTTATGGATTGTGCTATTTTGGTCTTAGAAAATCTTGGCTAACCCAAGGCCATAAAGGTTTGGTTTTGTTTTTTCTTGTGGTTTATTCTAAGAGTTTTATAGTTTTAAGTTTTACATTTAGGTCTATGATCTATTAGATCATATTTATTTTTTAATTAATATTTTTGTGTGTATTTTATAAGGTAATATTAATATAAAGTAATGTTATAAGATTTTTTGTGGATGTAATAAGGTGTCAAGTTTCTTTTTTTTGTTTTACACATAAATATTCAATTGTTTCCAACTATTTGTTGAAAAGACTGTTCTTTCCACATTGAATTGCTTTGACAACTTTGTCAAAAATCAGTTGGCTAAATATGTGTGGGTCTATTTCTTTAAAATGATATTCTAGTCTCTGGTGTGGCTTTATAATATATCTTGAAGTCAAGGAAGTCTCAAACTTTATGTTTTCTTTATCAAAACTGTAGCTATTTTAGGTCCTTTGTATTTCCAAATAAGTTTTAGAATCTTTTAAAAAAAATAACAAATGCAAAACAGCTGCTAGGACTTTATAGGGATTGTGTTGAATACCAACTTGCGGGAGAATCAACATTTTAACATTATTGAGACTTCCAATCCATGAGGATCAGAAGTTTCACTCTATTTATTTAAGTTTAAAAAAAATTATCTAATCAATGTTTTATAGTTTTTGATGTACAAATTTAATTTTTTGCCAAATGTATCCCTATTTTACACCTTTTGATGGTATTTTAATTCTCAGTTGCTGACTCCTATTATATAGAAGAAATACAATTGGTTTTGCATGTTGACCTTCCATCACACAATCTTATACTCACTTGGTTCTAGTAGCTTTTTTTTTTTGTAGATTCCTTAGGCTAGTCTACATAGATGTTCCTGTCATTTGCACCATAGAGTTTTACCTCTTCTTTTCCAATCTGTATGCTTTCTCTTCTTTCCCTTCTTTCTCTTTCCTCTTCTGTTATTTCTTCTTCTCTGTACCTTAATGTTCTGGCTAGGGCATCTAGTATAACGTTGAATAGAACTGGTGACAGCAGACACCTCTGTCTCCCTCTAGATGTTAAGAGGAAACATTCAGTCTTTCACTATGAAGTAGAATGCTAGCTATATGTTTTTATAGACACTCTTTATCAGAAAATTTCTTTCTATTTATGTTTTGCTGAGAGCTTTTCATCACAAATAAATGTTGATCTATTTCAAATGCTTTGCCACATCTATTAGGATGGTCACATGACCTATCTTTATTTGTCTGTTAATATGACAAATTATATTGACTGACTTTTGATACAACTTGGCATTAGTAGGATAAATTCCACTTGGTCATGATGTATTTTTAAAAATATATTACTGGATTCAATTTGCCAATATTCTCTTAAGAATATTTGCATCTATGTTTATGATTTTTCATTTTCATTTCTGTATTTTTAATTTTTTTTGTGATGTCTTCATCTGGTTTATGTTAGGAAAATACTGGCTTCATGAAATGGCTTGGAAGATTTGGAGGCAACCTAAATGTCCATTAACAGATGAATGGATAAAGAACAACAGGGTGACTAAAGTCAATAATAATTTAATTATACATTTAAAAATAACTAAAAGAGTGTAATTGGATTGTTTGTAACACAAAAGATAAATGTTTGAGGGAATGAATACATGAAGTGATTATTTGCATGATGTGATTATTTGCAGTGCAGGCCTGTAACAAAATATCTTATGTACCCCATAAATATACACACCTACTATGTACCCACAAAAATTAAAAATTTTTAAAAAATGACTTGGGAAGTTTGTCTCCTCTATTTCCTGAAGAAGTTTGGGAAGGATTGGTATTATTTCTTCTTTAAATGTTTGGTAGAATACATCAGTGCAGCTATTTGGCTGGAGTTTTACTTGTGAGACAGTTTTGATGTAAGAATTCAATTTCTTTAACAGATACAGAACTACTCTGGTTATTCCTTCTTTTTGAGTGAGCTTTGATAGTTTGTGGATTAAATGGCAAATATTCATTTTCTTTGTCAGATGTATTGGCATAAAGTTGCTTATATACTCCCTTATTATCCTTTAAATAACTATATGATCTGTAGTAATGACTCCTCTTTCATTCTTGATATTGGCAATTTGTGTTTTTTCTTAATCAGTAAGACTGACTAGACGTTTATCAGTTTTTAAAATTGATCTTAAGAAAGGGTCTGATTTTGTTTTTTTCAATTTCTACGTTTTTCTATTTCATTGATTTCTGCTCTTATCTTTATTTACTTTATTCTAATTATTTGGGTTAAATTTACTCTTATTTTCTAGTTGATTTAGTTGGAGATTTAAATTACCTGAGACCTTCCTTCCTAATACAGGCATTTAGTGCTGCAAATTTTCTTCTAAGCACTGTTTTATCTCTATCCCCAAAATTTTGTGATGCTGTGTTTTCATTTTCCTTCATCTCAAAATACATATATATATTTTAGATTTTTAGGTTCATGAGTACATGTGCACATTTATTATATAGGTAAATTGCATGTCACAAGGGTTTGGTGTACAGACTATTTCATCACCCAGGTGATAAACCTGATACGTAGTTTTTCAGTCCTCACCCTCCTTCCATCCTCCATCCTCAAGTAGGCCCCAGTGTATATTGCTCTCTTCTTTGTGCCCATGTGTACTTAATGGTTAGCTTCCATTTATAAGTGAGAACATGTGGCATTTGGTTTTCTGTTCTTGTGTTAGTTTGTTTAGGATAATGGTCTCCAGTTCCACCCATGTTGCTGCAAAGGACATGATCTCTTTTATGACATGGTGTCCCTTGTAATTTCTTTTTTAACACAAGCAGTTGTTGAGAAACGTTTTAGTTGTTTTAAAAATATTGAGTTCTTAAAAGATATCTTTCTGTTATCTCTAGTTCTATTTTGGTCAGAAACATGATTTGTATCATTTTACTTCTCTTAAATTGGTTGAAATTAGTTTCATGGTACAAGATACAGCCTATTTTGATGAACACTCCATGTGTAGTTGAAAAGAATGAATATTTTATGGTCATTGATGGACTACTTAATAAATGTAAATTTGGCCTACTTGATTGATAATAATGTTTAAGCATTCTATTACCTCATTGATGTTTTTATTTATTAATTACTGAGAAAGAAGTATTGAAAGTGACAACTATATTGTGGATGTGTCTGTTTCTCCTTTCGGTTCTCTCGGTTTTTGCTTCATGTATTTTGAAGCTCTGTTACTGAGTGCATGTATATTTTGGATTGTTATGTACTGTTATGAGCTGAATTGTGTTCCTTCTGCCCAATTCAGATGTTAAAGTCCTAACTCCCAGTACTTTAGAATGTGACTGTATTTGGAGTTAGGGTTTTTAAAGAGGTAACTAAATTAAAATGAGGTCAGTAGGGTGGGCTGCAGTCTAATATGAATGGCGTCCTTATAAGAAGAGATTAGGACCCAGACACACACAGAGGGAATACCCTGTAAAAGAGATGGCCATCTATAAGCCAAGATGAGGTACTTCAGAAACAACAAATCCTGACAATGCTTGATATTGGAGTCCTAGCTTCTAGAATTGTCAGAAAATAAACTTCTGTTGTTTAAGTCACCCTGTCTATGGTACTTTGTTAAGGTAGCCCTAAAAAATAAAAACACATACTTTTGGTAAATCGACGCTTTTTTTTTTTTTTTCTTTGAGATGGAGTCTTGCTCTGTCGCCCAGGCTGGAGTGCAGTGGTGCGATCTTGGCTCAGTGCAAGCTCTGCCTCCCAGGTTCATGCCATTCTCCTGCCTCAGCCTTCGGAGTAGCTGGGACTACAGGCGCCTGCCACGAGGCCGGCTAATTTTTTGTATTTTTAGTGATCTGCCCATCTCGGCCTCCCGAAGTGCTGGGATTACAGGCATGAGCCACCGTGCCTGGCCAACACTTTTTAAATCATTATAAAAGTCCCTTTTTTGTTGTCAATATTTCTCATTCTAAAATATTTTCCCTGTTTCCTTTTTTAGTTTAATTAGTGTGTTTTTGTATTATATCACTTTTAACGTATTTGTATCTTTTAAAATTGTCTTTCATTGCCTTCATTATGCTAATTTTTTCCTTTATCTTCTTAATTATATACAGTATATTTATAATGCCATTTTAATGTTCTTGTATGCTAGTTCCATTGGTTCAGTCATTTATTGATCTACTTATACTACTTATTTTTTTTTGTTTTGGCTGGCTATAGGTCAAAATTTTCTGCCACATTGCATGCCTTATAATTTTTGATTGGGTAGTTGGCGTTGTGATTTTACGTTGTTTTTTATTTTATTGATTGCTGAATTTTGTTGTTTTTATTTAAATAATTATGGATTCTATTCTGATGTGCAATTAATTTACTCGGAATCAGTTGGATCTTTTTGAATTATGCTTTTAAGCATTGTTATTGTGGGTCTAGATTATTCTTTTGTTGAGCACCAAGTTAGCTCACTACTATGGTGATATTCTTCTACATGATGTACCTTGTGCTGCAATAAATATCTTTACACTGCGACTGGTAGGAACATAAATGATTCCAATCTGTGTGTGGGCTTCTGGAATTGCTCTTCATACTCTTTTCCATTGATTCTTTCCTTGTCTCACATGTGCTTCTTTACTTAGCCAAAGACTGTAGGGAACTCCTTGTAGAAATCTGGAGTTCTTCCTCTTGCATATCCCTTATTTTTGTTTTCTGTATCACAAATTCTAGCTGACTTTGTCTTCTGATCTGCAGTCTCCATCTTCTCAACTCAAGGAGATTGCTGGGCTTTGTGTTTTCGCTCCTTGCACTGTGGCCTGAAATCACTCTCAAACAGTAAACTGGTAAAGTTGAAGGGCTCATCTTATTTGCTTTTCTTCTCTTGGGGATCATTACACTGCTACTTTGTTGTTTAATATCTGAAAACTGTGGTTTCATATATTTTGTCCAGGTTTTTGGGTCTTTAGTTGGGAATATAAATCAGTTCCTATTACTGTCTCTTGATGTCTTTATTTGATTTAATCCTAAAAATTATCTTCCTTTTTAAAGTTAATTCCTATTCTTAGGAGGAAATTAAAGGTCTAACAAAAAATGTACAAAGTTCTGTCCTTTTTTTTTTTTTTTTGAGACAGAGTCTCACGCTGTCACCCAGGCTGGAGTGCAGTGGCGCGATCTCAGCTCACTGCAAGCTCCACCTCCCGGGTTCACATCATTCTCCTGTCTCCGCCTCCGGAGTAGCTGGGACTACAGGTGCCCGCCACCACGCCTGGCTAATTTTTTGTATTTTTAGTAGAGACAGGGTTTCATCGTGTTAGCCAGGATGGTCTCAATCTCCTGACCCTCGTGATTCGCCTGCCTCGGCCTCCTAAGGTGCTGGGATTACAGGCATGAGCCACCGTGTCCAGCCAAAGTGCTGTCCTTTTTGTCCTTTTTTTTTTTTTTTTTTTTTTTTTTGAGACAGAGTCTCGCTCTCTCACCAGGCTGCAGTGCAGTGGCACAATCTCGGCTCACTGCAAGCTCTGCCTCCCGGGTTCAAGCTATTCCCCTGCCTCAGCCTCCCAAGTAGCTGGGACTACAGGCGCACACCACCGTGCCCAGCTAATTTTTTGTAGTTTAGTGGAGATGAGGTTTCACTATGTTGGCCGGGATAGTCTCAGTCTCCTGACCTCGTGATCCACCCGCCTCGGCCTCCCAAAGTGCTGGGATTACAGGCGTGAGCCACCACGCCCTGCCAAAGTGTTGCCCTTTTAATTGTGTTTTTCTTTGGGTCCATCCTGGCTCTGTGGTGTCCTGGTATCTGAATTGTGCCTGGATCTCTTTTTCAGCAGCTGCAGCTTGAGGTATTTCTTATGGAAAATTGCACTGCTCTTTGGTAAATCCAGAAATTACCTCAATATCAA
Organism: Gorilla gorilla gorilla; assembly: GCF_029281585.2. NCBI lineage: Eukaryota > Metazoa > Chordata > Mammalia > Primates > Hominidae > Gorilla > Gorilla gorilla. The sequence continues at coordinate 46,757,769 of NC_073240.2, forward strand.
GTCTCTCATATTTCCAAAGTTCTGAAGAGCTGTCAGGATACTTGGAATCTACTAAACTAAATATTTGCAATCTAAGTACATATTGCCTTGTGTGCATGTATTTCCCAAGCAAAGCAGTGTTTCCAGTACTAAGCAGATATCTTTGACTCTAACTCCAATTTGCTATCAACCAGATACCACCACAGAGATGCAGTATATTTGGGGGAATCAAATAAATAGAGAAAACAAATAAGGGAGGGAGGGACAAATGGCGGGGGGCAGGGGGGAGAGATAGAGGAGGGGAGGGAGGGAGGGAGCGAAGGGGAGGGAGAGAGAGAGAGAGAGAGAGAGAGAGAGAGAGAGAGAGTGAGTTTCAGTTTCTCCAAAGGGCCAGGCTAATTGGTACCCATTGTCTAGTGTACTGCTGTTGAATTTAAGGTTCAAATGGAATAGGTCTTCTGACAAAAGACTCTTACACTATAAAATGATTGTGTTTGGTGGTGAGAGAGAGGGGAGAGGAAAATATGTATAACTCTGAAACATCCCCTTCTTTCAATAACATTTCTAAGTTTGAGATGATAGGATCCCCTTCTCTAGGTCTTTTTGACGCCTTTCTTCCATTTAGTGTCCAGGTCACGTGCCTTTGAACTTCCAAAAGAGGGAAACCAAGATGTTTTATATCCATTTTGGACTCTGCATTCATGCTATTTCTTTCCAGAACCTACACTTTAGAGATCCAGGGTCATACCCTGTAAGAGATTCTATTGGTGCCCCTCCACATCCTCGTGGGCCTTAGCTTTGTGGTTACTCCCTATCTTACTTCTATTAGCAAGTGCCTTTCTTTACTGGAGGGCTGTCTAAAGCAGCTGGAGTGCACTGCTTGTGCCCAAGCTAGGCTAGAAGTGCCACAGAATTAATGTCCCATAATCAGCCCTTAATCAATGTCTTAGCGGGATATCTCTGAATTGTCTGTACTGCATGGATATCTAGAGTTTCCCAGTGGGATGAAGCTGTAGTTGCCCACAGTGGTAGCTGGCTTGATACGTTCCTTTTTCTGTTTCATTCCCACTTCCCTGCCACGGTTTATTGGATCACCTTCCAAATAAATGACTTTTTCTCTATTCCTTGTCTCATGATCTATTCCTGGGAGAATCTAAATTAAGATACCCCTACTTTCTGGCAAGCAAGCTACTTCCTTGTTACCTCACAGATGACAAGAATTCTATAAGTAAAATTTACAGCTTTGCATTCCTAGCAGTGATAGTCCCCAATCCTCACTGAATACTGAAGAAAGAAGGAAAACAAATACAGGATATTGAATGCTCTGCCTCCTACTATTTCTCCATACTGTTAGGCCCAAAGTGAACTTCCCTATGTGAGCTGAGCCTCCCGCACTCCAGAAATGAATTTCTATCCCCAATTAAGTCCAAGACCTATTGTTCCAAGTGGGATCAGATACATAATTGCTATCGTAATTTGTACCTCAGAAGTGAACCTCCCTTAGCCCCTAAGATGAATTCTTATCCTCACCAAGATGACTTCTAGAATCAGTAATTGAGGACATCTTTCAATGACGGCAATTTTTCTTTCCCCTGGGACTTTCCCCATGAGAAATAAAGTTGCTCTTGTAGTTTTTTTTTTGTGTGTGTTTATTTTGTTTTGTTTCGTCCAGATGGAGTCTTGCTCTGTCACCCAGGCTGGACTACAGTGGTGCGATCTCAGCTCACTGCAACCTCCGCCTCCCAGGTTCGAGCAATTCTCCTGCCTCAGCCTCCTGAGCAGCTGGGATTACAGGCACCCACCTCCACACCCAGTTAATCTTTGTATTTTTAGTAGAGCTGGGGTTTCATCATGTTGGCCAGGCTGGTCTCGAACTCCTGACCTCATGATCTGCCAGCCTCGGCCTCCTGTAGTCTGGTGTTTTTGAGTGAATGTGTCTCCTGTATCCATCACTCTTCTGCATATCCCCACCTCCAACTGCTTTACTGCCCCAGGTGTCAGTCTAGGAGATTTATCTGAGATCTCTACGAGCTGCTACAGTGATGGCTGCCAACCTGTCCCCAAGAATGTCTGCTTTGGGTCCTCTTCTGTGAAAGCAACTGTCTAGTTTGTAGCCACAGCTACACTCTGAAGTGATTTCTTACTTTGGCAAATTGGCCTTAACTAAGAGAGAACTATAAAGACTATTAATCTAGAGATTTCTGCTGGGTCTCTATGCCTTCTTGTCTCTGAGACCCCCACTCTAGAAGAATCCCTCCTGCCAGTGGAAAGATATGTTAGACTATTCTTTTTAGAGCAGTCACATGAAGAAGTGGGTTCTAGGAGACTGAAGCAACCTTAAAAGGGGGGGGATAAAAGAGCCTTCTACATGGAAAACAAACTTATCTCTGCTTCACAGAAAACTCCACCTGCTGTGTCTGATTGCTTTTCTGAAGATTGATTATATAATGTTCTTAGATCCTCCTTGAGGAGGGCATGAGGTTAGTTTGGGCAACCAGATTGATTGAAAATCAATATCTTTTCTTGTTCAAAATACATCAGATAAAACATGAACCAATCTTTATTTTACCAAAGAAATGGCTAAACTGAAAAAAGACAAACAGAAAACCCGGGATTCTTGCAGCCATTTGGAATGAGTACAGAATTTGTTACTGGGTAGTGGGTACAATGTTTTTGCTGTAGTCTGGAAGACTAGCCTGACAGGACTGCATTTTAGAATATATGGATATACCGGTGAGTTAGAAGATAACTAAAGGAATAGGAGAGAAAATAGAAGACCAGGAGGCAATAGGGAAGAGGGAGAGGAGGAGGTACAGACTTAAAGAGAAAAATTCCACGTGGTTACATGTGAGATTATGTTTGAGAGAGAGCATAGACGAGTAGTCAAGGAAATAAGTCAGGAAGTGGAGAGGCGGGAGATGGACTAGGCGGGGTCAGCGGCTTCAGGCCACGTCTGATCTGCTGCCTGTTTTTGTTAATATTATTGTTTATCAGAACACAGGCAGGCTCTTTGGTTTATGGATCATCTATAGCTGCTTTAGTGCTACAACGGCAGAGTTGAGTAATTGTGACAGAGATGATATATGGCCTGTAAAGCCTAAAATATGTACTTTTATGTAAAAGATTGTCAACACCTGAACTAGAAAGGCGGAGGGTAAAGTAGGAGAAATCAGCTGGTTAATAAAATAGTCATAAGTGACCAGTTGCCAGTGAAAATTCCTATAGTGGGTGTTGTGGGTGTTTTGGGTGTCCCACTCAGATCCCCCAGCTGCTGTTGAATGTTGATAATGATCACAGATATCCCCTATTGAGAACTGACTTTGGCTAATGACTTTGTTTTTATTTTTATTTTTATTTTTTTGAGACAGAGTTTCTCTCTGTTGCCCAGGCTAGAGTGCAATGGCGTGATCTCAGCTCACTGTAACCTCTACCTCCTGGGCTTTTAGAGATGGGGTTTTACCGTATTGGTCAGGCTGGTCTTGAACTCCTTACCTCAAGTGATCCACCCACCTCAGCCTCCCAAAGTGCTGGGAACACAGGAGTGAGCCATCACACCCAGCCACCTTGGCTAATGACTTTGGCAAATGTGTACAAAGGCCAGTCTTCTTCCCTCAAGGTGCAACTAACTCTGTGGTGCCATTTTTGTCTAGAACTTCCCCAGGGGTCAGGCTGAAGCTGGTCTCCAGCTTTGCTTTGTTCCCCTTTCCTATTCTGTTTCCCTGATGTCCCTTCTCCTGAAGAAACTTCCCTCAAAAATCAGTTGAGTGCACAAGAGTCCGTTTCTCAGGCCCTGCTTCAGTAGAACCCGTCTTAAGATGGTACTATTTAACGTCAAACTGTGCACTTAGCCAAGATTTTAATAGAAATGAATGCAAAGCACAAAAGGCTACCCTAAAATCCATGTTTTTATAGAAAATATGATCATTAAAATTGTCACTAATCAAATTAACTTAGCGATTGTGGTCAGAGAAGCGTACTTAAGCAATTTACTGCATCCCATTCTTCTTGGCCACAAGCACTGGATTTGCTTCAGCATACAGCAGACACACACAAGCAGGTTTGAGGCCTTTTGTCATCCATGCGGGAGCTGCTCCCGGCAACTATCTGTGATTAGGCAGGGAGTCTTTCTAACTAGCAAGGTTAATGCAGATCACTCAAAAATTTCTCTGTGGCATGGAACACTTGAAGCCCTTGTGTCCTGATCCAACCAAAAAAAAAAATGCCTTAAATCTTGAATCAGCAAAGGGGCCTCTGGCCTGTCATTAATATTTTAAGTTTGTGCTATTCCTTTTCATTGTCCTGAGTATACTGGGAAGCACAGTACACTGTACATCACATTCATGGCTTCACTCGCTGTGGAAGTCAAGAAAACTTGGCAGGTTGTGGAGAAAAGGGAATGCTTATACACTGTTGGTGGGAGTGTAAATTAGTTCAACCACTGTGGAAGGCAGTATGGCGATTCCTCAAAGAGCTAAAAGCAGAACTACCATTCAACCCAGCAATCCCATTACTGGGTATACACCCAGAAGAATATAAGTCATTCTAACATAAAGACACATACATGTGAATGTTCATTGCAGCACTGTTCACAACAGCAAAGACATGGAATCAACATAAATGCCTATCAATGACAGACAGGGTAAAGAAAATGTAGTACATATATACCATGAAATAGTATGTGCCATAAAAAGAACAAGATCATGTCTTTTGTGGGACTATGAATGAAGCTGGGGGCCATTATCCTTAGCAAACCAACACAGGAACAGAAAACCAAATACTGTATGTTCTCACTTACAAGTGGGAGATGAATGATGAAAACTCATGAACATAAAGAAGGGAACCACAGACACTGGAGTCTACTTGAGTGTGGAGGGTGGGAGGAGGCAGAGGAGCAGAAAAAATAACTATTGGGTACTCTGTTTAATACTTGGGTGATGAAATAATCTATACGATAAACCCCTGTGACACGAGTTTACCTACCTAACAAACCTTCACGTGTACCCCCAAACCTAAAATAAAAGTCAAAATAAATAAATCCATAAAAAGAAAAATGAGCAAGAGAATCATTGGCCACAGCAGTGGTTTTCTAGCTCTGCAGTTTCTTTTTCTCTCACTAGCAGGATGGCATCACACAGCCAGGAAGCAGAAGAGTAGAGTTAACATAAACCAAGCTTTTAGTAGTACCGTCATATGTCACTTACTGATGGGGATATGTTCTGAGAAATGTGTCATCAGGTGATTTTGCCATTGTGTGAACATGATAGAGTGTACTAACACAAACCTATATGGGGTAGCCTACTATACGTCTTGGCTAGATGGCATAGCCTATTGTTCCTAGACCACAAACCTGTACAGCATGTTACTGTAGTCAATACTGAAGGCAACTTGTAACATAATAGTAAGCATTTGTGTATCTAAACATAGAAAAGGTACGGTAAAAATACAAAATAAAAGATAAAAAATGATACACCTGTAGAGGGCACTTATCATGAATGGAACTTGCAGGACTAGAACTTGCTCTGGGTGAGTCAGTGAGTGAGCAGTGAGTGAATGTGAAGACCCAGAACATCACTGTATAATACTGTAGAATATAAATACTATATACTTGGCTACACTAAATTTATAAAATAATTTTTCTTTATTCAATAAGTTATTTTACTGTAACTTTATAAACTTTTAAAATAACTCTTTGAATCTTTTGTAATAATACTTCACTTAAAATACATTTTGTAGCTGTACTAAAATATATTTTTTCTTTATATTCTTATTCTATAAGCTTTTTTTCTATTTCTTAAATTTTTTATTTTATATTTTTTCACTTTTTACACTTTTTTTGGTGAAAACTAAGACACAAGCACACACATTAGCCTACGCCTATACAGGGTCAGGATCATCAATATCACTGTCTTTCACCTTCACAACCTGTCCCGCTGGAAGGTTTTCAGGAATGGTAACAAGCATGGAGCTGTCATCTCCTATGATAACCATGCCTTCCTCTGGAATCCCTTCTGCAGGACCTGCCTGAGGCTGTTTTATAGGTAACTTTTAATTTTTTTTTCAAATAAGTAGAAGGACACTTTAAAATAAGTATAGTATAGTAAATACATAAACCAGTAACATAGTAGTTTATCATCATTGTCAAGTATTATACACTGTACATAGTTGTATGTGCTGTACTATTATGTGACTGGCAGCGCAGTAGGTTTACTTACAGCAGCATCACCGCAGACCCGTGAATAATGCATTGTGCTATATGACAGTGTGATGGCTGTGATATCACTAGAGGATAGGATTTTTTCAGCCCCATTATAGTTTTATAGGACTGCCGTTGTATATGCAGTATACATGCAGTCCATTGTTGACTGAAACATTGTCATGTGGTGCATGACGCTATTGGTAAAGTACCCAGAGACTCTTTGGAGAGAGCAGCAGGAACTAAAATCAAAAACATTCTCTTCAGGGCTGCTCAGGCTGAAATATTTACTTTTTTAAACCACCAACCTGCTTTCAAAATTCTACTAATCATTCAAGGCCCAGTTATAAAGGGCTCTTTTCTTCACATTTGCATAGTTGGCATTCCTTACAGGTGTATTCATCTATATCTACTTTCCCAGTTAAAACTATCAACTTGTATCAAAGACTATGTCTAGAAGCAAACAATCACATGCATAAACCAAGTTCTGAGCCTCATTTATGCATTTAACCACCACACTTTGAACTGATAGTGAGTGACCCTAAAGGCCTGTGTAGTAATTTGGAAAATGCTGAGGCAGGGTCTAGAACTGATCATGCTGTGAAGTGCTGGGCAGCGGCAAGCCACTTAGCTGGCTGGTAAACCTTGCTGCATCTCAGTGGGATATGGCTGTCTGCTATGCATTAGCTCCCTTAGCTAGAAATTTTGTTACAGTGAAAAAACAACTTTAATTTGTGTGTGTGTGAGAAAAATATCACTCCAAATAAAGCCAACTGCTTCTGCTGGTTCAGACAAGGAGGAGTCAGAAGTAGCTTTAAAACCAGAGAGATCCTAGGTTAAGGTCAGCAAAATATGGCATGTGTCTCACCAGCCTTTTCTTTCAAGCCCATGACAGATATTGGAAGTTGATTAGCTTTTCTTTCCTGCTAAATTCAGCCCCTGCCTCACAAATCTTCTGAGCCTCTCTAGGCAGTCTCCACCAAGACATCAAATTGGGTACTTAAAATGATACCTGTTACCTATCCTTGAGTTTGTTCAAAGTAATTTCTTTCAAATTGCCTTTCATCCTTTTTTTGCATGACCCAGTTCAAAATTTCTGGCCTTATAATGTTCTTTTCCAATTTTAGGTAGCTATGTTTTGATTGCTTTTACTTTTCAATTGACTTATGTTGTTTAGGAGACACTACAGCAGCTACTACTATAGCTTAGTTACTAAATTCTGATAGTTGGCACATACACATTTCTCTGGCTTTGTGACAATTTGTGATTAGGCATTTTAAAAATTCTGATTGGTTGAAGTTGCTTGTGGTCCAAGTCAGTTTTGCTCACTGACATGTAGCTTTGAATAACTACCCTTGCAGTAGTCGTATTGCATGTGTTTTATATTACATAAAATTCGTTTTTGTTCTATGAATATCTGACAATCTTTTAGCTCAATTCTATAAATGCAATGTCTCAAAACAGGTTTTCTTTAAAAAGTAGCTGCAAATATATTTTAACTGATGTTGTATCGTTTGTGAAAATTACACTTAAATAAGTGAACTGGGATTTTGTTCACATATAAATAATTACTACGATTTAGTCTGAGGCTTGTAGCTTATTAAGAATTTTGCACCTGTGAGGCTCTAGGTAGATATCTATTCATGTTATGGTGTCTGTGATTCTGGACAAAGTGAAAAAATGTTGGTTCTTGGTTGAATTTAACAGTCTAATTTATTCCAAATTATTTTTAGCTAGCATTCTGTCCTTGACCAGAGCTAGCTTTACCATATGCGCTCGATGGAACAAAAAAAGTGACTCATAAATTTTCAGTGAATGCTTTGGTTCACTCTACAATGGCTCATCAAATAAAAGACAAAACTTTAGTGAATGCTTAACCAGCAGTTATCTCAGTGGTTGGGGATAAGCCTAGGAAACTCATGACTGAGTCTCTATGCAAATACAACTTAAAGTCAGGAGGCGGAACAGTCATTTCATTGAAGCATGAGGAGTTAAAGGCTTATCTGTCATCACTGAACCACACTTTTGTGGAGTAAATAATATGCTATGGGTTTGTTCATGTGTTGAGGGATTAGCCAAGGTCTCTACACAGAGCTCTTGTAAGTGGCAAAAATCCACTATATTGAGTATTGAGCACTCTGTTAGTTCTTTAGCAAATGAAATAAAATATGGAAATCATTGATCTCTTTCAGTATGTTTGAGTGACTACTTTGTGCTGGGCATTATTGAAGTGAAACAAATATATTTTTTTCTTTTTTTTGTAGCATGTGTGATTAAGATGTGATATTTCTGAGGAAGTTTCTCCTGCTCAAATATACTTCATTCAAGAGATTTATTAAACATGCCATATGTACCAGCTATTGTGCTAGGTGCTGGTGATATAACGTGTATAATAAAGAAAAAAATTTTGTGATGATTTGATTACAGATGCTATGAAGAAAAATCAATGCATAAATGAGTAACAGCAGGGCATGGCCAGGCCTACGTGACCAGGAAAAGCCTTGATTTTATATCTGAAGGAGAATGAGTAGGAGTTAACCAGCTAAGTAGGGAATGCATTTCAGGGAAAATGAGCACTAAGAGCTAAAGCTCAGTAGTAGAAAGGAGTATAGAGCCAAAGAATCTGTTGAGGAAGCCAACCCAGGTCTTTGTGTCTGAGCACAGGGGACACAGAGTGGTATGAGAAGAGACTGACCAGTGGGCAGGGCCATGTCAGACATACCATGTATTTCACCATTTGTTTTAACAGCTGCATCATGAACATGTTCCAAGCAAGCCATGCGAATCTCATTTTGAGAAGATCACCGAGATTTTGGGGGGCTGAAAGGCCATTAGAAGGGGATGTCAGTGTATAGGGGAGAGCAGCTGGGAAGCCACTGTGAAAACCAGGCAAGAAGTGATGCCAGTTTTGACTAGGACAATTCAAAATACCCGAAACCATCGTTAATCTCTCCTCTGAGTTAAGGAGGAATAAAGTTCCTGTAAAGTTGTTTTCTGGGAGGTAGATGGTCACTTTGCACTCACCTTTACCATTCATAGAAAGGTTTAGCAGATCAGTCCTGATAAGAAAGAAGCCCCAGAGGATGGGCCTCAGGTTAGCAAATAGTGGAAACCAGAATCCTTTTTTGGAGGCACGGTCTGCACAGGTGTGGTAGGTGAAGCTTGGCAGCTGGGAGTTAGCAGATGCTCCTCAGACCTCACACCTGATAGTGCCAATCAATCTGGCGCTAATCCGAACAAAGGAAAGGATACAGAGAGGCCCAGAGAGCCAGCCCTATCACTTCTCTGTGTTGCTCAGTGTTTGCTCTACCGTGTGTTTCATGAATTCACAGAGACACTTTAAAAATTATAATAACAAGAAAATGTGGTATATATACACAATGGACTACCATTTAGCCATAAAACGAATCAAAGCTTGTGATTTTTGGCAACGTGAATGAGCCTGGAACACTTTATGTTAAGCAAAAGATAAATATCACATCGTCTCACTCATATGTGGAAGCTGAAAAAGTTGAGCTCATAGAAGTAGAGAGTAGAATTGTGGTTATTAGAGGCTGGGAAGGGGATTGGGGAGGAGAGGACAGGGAGAGATTGATTAATGGACAAAAAAATTACAGCCAGGTAGGAATAAGTTCTGGTGTTATGCACTACTGTAGGAGAACATGGCTAACTATGATATATGTTTTCCAAAAGCTAGAAGAGAATTTTGAATGTTCACAGCACAAAGAAATGATAAATGTTTCAGGGCATGGTTATGCTAATTACCCTGATTTGAACATTAAACATTGTATACATATATCAGAATATCACTCTGTATCTCATAAATATGTATGATTATTATGTGTCAACTGAAAGGGAAAAAATAAATAAAAAAGTATAATGATAAAGGGTAGAACTGGAAGGGATGCAGAGATCATCTAATGGAGTGGTTCTCAAAGCGCGGTCCAGAAACTTCTGCTTCCAGGAAGATGGAGATGTCCTTTTCCCTATTCTCCTGGTAAGTACAGCTAAATACCCTGGATGTGTTTCATTTTCAAGTTTTTTAAATTTTTATTTTAAACCGATGAATAATTGTACATATTTATGGGTCCAATGTGATGTTTTGATATACATTGTAGAATGAGTGTATCTAGCTAATTAATGTGTCTGTCACTTCAAATGTGTATTTCTTTGTGGTGAGAACATTTAAAATGTATTTTTTTAGAAATCTGAAATATACATGATTATTAACTATGGTCACCATGCTGTGCAATAGATCTTGAAAACATATTTCAAGATCTATTACTAACTGAAACTTAGTACCCTCTGGTCAACATCTCCCCATTCTGCACTACCCATCCCCAAGCCCTGACAACCACCATTCTACTCTCTATTTCTTTAAGTTTGACTTCTTAAAGATTCTGCAAATTAGTGAGATAATACAGTATGTGTCTTTCTGTGTCTGTCTTACTTCACTTAGCATTAAGCCTGCACATTTTTAGAGAAAGCAAACATGAGACTCTGAAGGGTAGAAAAAGAAGGGAGGCTGACTAGAGAGGTCAGGAATGACTCCTTAGGGAATGATGAGTTCCCTAGTTTTCTTTTTGACTCATATACAGACTTAGAGCTGAAGACACTTGCAACCTGAAAACATCAACAGCCACACACAAAACAAAAACAAACCCAAACCCAAAAATGTTCTGCTCTTGGGCCTGGAAAGGGGCATCCCAGCAAGACAGAGAACTTGTAGACAATAATCATTATATTCTAGGCAAAGTATGGTACCTGGACCAAGCAGCATCAGCATCACCTGGGAACTTATTAGAAATGCAAATTCGCAGGCCCCACCCCACACTTACCGAATCAGAAACTTGGGTCTGGAGCCCAGTAGTCTGTGTTTAATGAGTCCTGTGGGAGATTCTGATGTGTGCTCAAGTTTGAGAACTGCTGATGGGGTACAGCTGGTCTTTTGTTTGGCAGCAGAAACTCCGGTTGATTTCCCCCAGGTGATAGTTTGTGAGTAGTCTAGCGCTTGTTCTAGATTTGCCTAGAATGACTCTTCTAGTGCTAAAATCTAAGGTGAACAGAGAAAATTTTATTTTTTATTTTACAAATGTTTTTATTTTAGATCCAGGGGATACAATGCTTATTTGTTACATGGATATATTATGTCATGGCGGAGAATGGCCTTCTAGTAGAACAGAGAGAATTTTCAATAAAACATAAATTAAGTGGTAACAAATGTTAGTATGTGTATTGTTTTAATTCAGTGCTTGGCACATAGTGGATTCTAGATAAATATTTGTTGAATGTTGAACATATTGTAAGTCTTTGATTCAGTTATAGTTTCAGAGAAGATGCTGAAAGAAAGAGGATCTTTTGGAAAACCTCAGTCAGCATCTGCAAATCATCTACAGCATCTATGAAACCTGTCCCAGCAAAGATGGCTGCTACAGGCAAAGGGGTTGCACAATGTTCTTTCACATGCCTGGTCTCTTTTTTCTCAATATAAGGCTTTATACATACATGACATCATATCATGCCAGAATTTCTCAACTCTACACTATCACCTTTTCCTAGATTCCTGTAGTTCAAGCACTAAGTCTATTCTCCAGGTTACTTAGAAGGTGATTTTTCAAAAATAGTGCAGTTTTGTAATTGTCCCTCCATTGGATCTTAGCCCCAGACCACATTTACATCATTAAACCTTTGGTTTAATTGGACAAGAGCAAAGCATAAATGTCTGCTGCTTGAAAAATAAACATTTCTGTATTGTCTAGATGTTTATCTCAACATATAGTTACAATTACTCAGAGACTAAATGGGGTTTTAAAATTCATTTAAAAAGTCGTGGCTGCTAGGATAAACTGAAAAAAGCCAAGTTTGAATCCAAACTTTATTTTTACAAGCAGTTTTCTAATAACCCTTAAGGGGTTCTGGGTAACCCCTTAGGTATGAGGAGAGCTCAACAGTGACTAAATTGGGTAGGACAATGAGGCACTTTGACCCTGCAGATGCCAGGGACCTACTGTCACTTTAGTCTGGCTGTTCTGGCAGTCTGCTATTTTGTATTTTGTAAAGCTGGTTGAAAACAGCACTAAAGCTTTGTTTTAAAGATTTTTCAAGCCCCTGGGTTCAACAGATAAAGAGGGATGATAATTGGGTAGGCATCTGAAAAGTCTACTGAAGGATCCTTTTCTAATTCTCACCACCAAAGCCAGCATATACAAAAGGCGGCAGGAGACATGGAAACAGTGCCTTAGGAAGTGAAGGCTCAAGGTGAGACACTTTCTGAGGGGACCAAATATGCACAAGCCAAGCATATGCCTTATGCTAGCTTCCTGATGCCATTTGCGTGTTGATTGTGACATACCACTCGTCTCAGAAACCCATAGGAACTGGATGCTGGTTTATAGCAGTAGTTCTAAAAATGTAGTGCCTAGACCAGCAGCCTTAGTGTCACTTGGGAATGTGTTAGAAATGCAAATTGCCTGGCCCCACCCCAGACCTACGCAATGAGAAACTGTGGGGATGGAGCCCAGCAGTCTGTTTTAACGAGCACCCCCAGGTGATTCTAGTGTACACTAGAGTTTGAGAGCTACTGCAGTAATTTGAAAGAGAGCATATTTTTTCAAACGGACACAGCATCTCATTGCTCATGTGAAAAGTCAGTTCAAAGCCTGACTAGGAAACCGGAGTAACCACGTCAAAGGCAAGAAAGGAGTCTTTTAAAAACCAGATACACAAAGCAATGGCTCTCCTGCTGGTTTTGAGAGGAACGAGAAAATTCAAGGAAATGGAGGAAGCTATACATCTGAAAGAACCAGAAAGCAAATAGCCAGTAGGCTCCAGCGCACATGTGAAACATATTTGAATAACTCGATTCAACTCTCATATATTCTCTGCCTTAAAGTTTTTCCAGATTATTTGCAGTTAGCAAAGTTTGTATATCTTGTTTGTGAACTCGACAGCAAAACTAAGTGATAACCCTTTTCTTTGTGGTGGTGTGAGTGGGGGATGGTTAGTACAGTTTATGCATAATTTGTGTCCATCATGTGAACATAACTGAGGAAGCACACTGATATGGTTTGGCTCTGTGTCCCCATCCAAATATTATGCTGAATTGTAATTCCCAATGTTGGGGGAGGGACCTGGGTGGAGGTGATTGGATCATGGGGGCAGATTTTCCCCATGTTGTTCTCATAATAGTGAGTGAGTTCTCACGAGATCTGATGGTTTAAAAGTGTAGGGTACAACCCCCTTCACTCTCTTTCCGGCTCTGCCATGGTAAGATGTGACTGCTTCCCCTTCACCGTCTGCCATAATTGTAAGTTTCCTGGGGCCTCACAGCCATGCTTCCTGTACAGCCTGCGGAACAGTGAGTCAATTAAACCTCTTTTCTTCATAAGTTACCCAGTCTCAGGTAGTTCTTTATAGCAGTGTGAGAACAGACTAATAGACACACCTACCCGAATTTATTACACAGATGTCGTGGGAGCCTCCCAGGAAGGATGTTTGTCTCTGACCAGTAACTAATCTGGAGTCACCTGAGGGAAGGAGTAATCCCTCCCGGGCGTCCTATCCTGGCAATCACCTGGATTTGCCTCTTGACTCCTAGTTCTGTGCAAGATAGGTGAACTGTAGGTAAAAACGGTAGTTTCACATAAAAAACTCAGAGATCTTTGAGCATAAGTAGCACTGCTTTGGTGTCTGCAAGGAAAAATATAACTCAATTGGGAGAAAGATTCCATCCTGTCTCTCCTGTAAGGAAAATGGCTTCTGTTTTAAGGCATTCAGAACTCCGGGAAACAGAGTCAAGTATTTCCTGATTCTCGGCAACTGGGAATCAGTTGAGGGGATCTCTCAGACTCATGTTGGTGCTGCTTGAACAACCTTGGCATTAGTATTATAAAGAACACAATACAGTGGGGAGTTTGCATTTTCCTCTTGTTTATTTTCAATTGCATTTATGGTTGATGGGGCTGCGTGCTGGGTGGGGTACAGAGCAAGTTTCTCTATATCTTTATTTCCTTTGTCTCACACTGTAACGCCTAGGTCGTAGTTTAGTTTACACAACTAGTGTTCAACTAATTATGTTGATTGAGATAACTGCTGAAAGCAAACCTTTTAAGAATTATTTGCATAATAAAAATGTGGCATGCCTGTGAATTATAAACAGAGTCCGTTTACTTTGCAAAATATTCCTAACCAACCAGAAACCTCATAATCAACTAACAGTGCTGGGAAACTAGGAGAAAAAGACTTCAGAAACTTTGGTTAGGGGAGCAACTAGGTATATATTTGTTTTTAACTAAGTTCTGCCTCAGTTTCCCACTTATGGTTTCTGCTTGAAGATCCTACCAAGACCCAGGCCTTGTCATGAATGCCGATGGGTGGCTGTGCTCCTTTAGCCTACCTTTTACCATCTGCCTTCCTTGGCCTGTTCTCTGCTTCCTGCAGCCCCTGGCACCGCTTCTGTCCTTCACTCCCTCCCACTTGTGTGGGTCCTGCATTTGGGTGGCTTTCTTAGAAAAAGCCACTGCCTTCCTGCCTGATGGCAAGTATGGTCTGATGTTTGTGTTTCCTGGTGTTCCCTGTATTGGCAAGGACCTCTGGCTACCAACCAACAATTGCCCAATTTTCTATTACATTTGTATTGTCCTTGTTACTACTCTACTGCCCTTGTTCAAGTTCGCTGAAATCATTAGTTTGTTTCAACATCAGTCCTACCATGCTTTGTGGTGGGCAAATTTCTAGCCTTTTCCTAATACCTCCATGAAAAAAAAAATTATTTTATTTTTTAAGTTCTGGGGTACACGTGCAGGATGTGCAGGTTTGTTACATAGGTAAACATGTGCCATAGTGGTTTGCTGCACCTATCAACCCATCACCTAGGTATTAAGCCCAGCATGCATTAGCTTTTTTCGCTAATGCTCTCCCTCCCCGGCCTCATCCCCTGCCCTCCGCTGACAGGCTCCTGTGAGTGTCGTTCCCCTCCCTGTGACCATTGTTCACCTCCCACTTATAAGTGAGAACAGGCAGTGTTTGGTTTTCTGTTCCCGTGTTAGTTCGCCGAGGATAACGGCTTCCAGATTCATTCATGTCCCTGCAAAGGACATAATCTTGTTCCTTTTTATGGCTATATAGTGTTCCATGGTGTAGATATACCACATTTTCTTTATCCAGACTATCATTGATGGGCATTTGGGTTGATTCCACGTCTTTGCTATTGTGAATAGTGCTGCAGTGAACATACACATGCATGTGTCTTTATAATAGAATGACTTATATTCCTTTGGGTATGTACCCAGTAATGGGATTTCTGGGTCAAATGGTATTTCTGCCTCTCGGTCTTTGAGGAATTGCCACACTGTCTTCCACAATGGTTGAACTAATTTACATTCCCACTAACAATGTAAAAGCGTTCCTATTTCTCCACAGCCTTGCCAATATCTGTTGTTTCTTGACTTTTTAATAATCACCATTCTGACTGGCATGAGATGGTATCATTGTTTGATTTGCATTTCTAATTTTATGAAGTGATACTTGGGTCAAAAAGTGTGCACATACTGAACAGGCTAAATAGGATGAAGGCATTGTTTCTTAACCCAAACATTAGCAAGTGTTTCTAAGAGTGTGGTCTATGAGGCTATCTGCATCAGAATCATTTGGGGAGTAAATTAACGAAGGAAATTTTTGGGTCCTTCCTCCAGTAACTAGTTTTTTTTGATTCTGTAAGTCTAAGATACAGGTTTTTATCGTTGTTGTTGTTTGTTTTGCTTTAAACCCAGCCAGTTTGAGAGCCACTGCTTTATATTTGGTTCTTAATTTTGGCTAAAAATCCCAGGGTAGAGGTGAGGGGTAGGGA
Organism: Gorilla gorilla gorilla; assembly: GCF_029281585.2. Taxonomy (NCBI): domain Eukaryota; kingdom Metazoa; phylum Chordata; class Mammalia; order Primates; family Hominidae; genus Gorilla; species Gorilla gorilla. The sequence continues at coordinate 46,773,788 of NC_073240.2, forward strand.
GTTGAAGAGGTGCTTTTAAAAAAAATATACATTGCGTGGGTCTCAACACATCAATTAAATGAGAAGTTCTGAATGTAGAGACTAGGCACTGGCATTTTTAAAAAGCTTCCGAAGTAGAGTGCAGCCAGGTTTAAAAACAACTTCTTTAGTTTTGATTATTTAGTATATGTGGTTTCAAAAGTCTATAGTGCAAAAACTGCCTTCATTAAGTTATTTCTCTTTAGCAACGTTGTTTACAACCTTCCTTTCTATAGGTCATGTTAATAAAATGTACTCCCTTCTGTATTATGGAATCATCTTTCCTCTTTTCTTTATTGCTTTTATTTTTCTGGTTAAGTTAAAACATATAAAGCTGGCTTTGCAAGCTGATGGTCCACAGCTAAAATTGGTCTAGCAGGTGTGTTTTGTGTTTGCAGAGTACTTTAAAAAAGATTTAAGCCAATAGTTAAATTGTGATTTTTGACATAAAAATTCAGACTTGACAAAATGAAGGAAAAAGCAGATGTCTCCTTAACATGGGAGCCACCTTCCCCAGAGAGCAGTTGGGTAGCAGTGAGCCCCAGCTGCCCCCTTTAGGGGGCTAAGTGCTGCCTGCCCATCAGCCCTCCTTGACCCGTTTATGCCATGCCCCTCTGACACTTCTGGTCATGACCTTCAGGATAAATATGCGAATTTAATCAATTAACATTTGGGCATCTACTAAGTGTCAGGCATTCTATGATACATGTTTTTCTTGAACAGACCTATGACAAGTGTATTATCTTCTTAGTAGAAATAAGGTGGGGCATGGCTGAGCAAGGCTGACCAGGGACTGGGTGAGAATTCTAATCCAGATCTGCGTGCTGCCAAAGCACCTCCAGATCCTCATACTTGTAAAAACTGCAGGAGATTTGGCTTGGTTCCACAACTCGGAGATTAAAGAGAAGGAACATTTTGGGGCACCGGGGAAGTATTTTGCATTCCATTAAGGCTCTAACACCTGGATTAAGGGAATTCTGAAACCAGTAAATTTGGGGAGGGCTTTAGTCTAATTAGCTTGAAGAGTCAAAAAAAAAAAAAAGGAAAAAGCTTTTGGGCTATTTAAGACCGATTTGCAATCCCATCAAGTGGATGCAATCGTGTATGTAACCTGAACATTTCAAGGAGAGTTAATAATGACTTCTCAGGCACCCTGGGGAACTGAACGGGAAGAACATTTGTTCAATGTAGTTAGTTATCTGAGCATTTTTTTTTTTTTTGTAAAACAAATTCTTGAGTGTACCTCTGAAGTGAGGCCTCATGCCCACATCTCAATAGCAGTCACTTTGGCTTCCCGTAGTCTAAAGTACCACCTTTTTAGTGTAGTTTACAATTTACATTATAAATATTTTACCAGAGTTACTTTGTTAAATAGCATTTTATATTCTTTGTGTGATTTTCAGTGACATCTTGGGGTCAGAATCATTCCCTTAGAAATGGATCTCAATTTATGGTGTATTAGTAGAAAAATCCTGTTCCTAGACAAGTTTCTAGAAAACATCTGCTTAACCAAAGCATGCAACTGTTTTCTTATCTAGAGTGTTTTCAGGGTCCTAAAAATGGGTTGAGAAGAAGGCTACTAGTGAGTTGTTCTGAATCTAGAAACTTCCCGTTTCTCAAGTAGGCTGTGTGAACTGGCAAGTTAATAAAAGAAGTGGTAAAAAGGCACTGAAAGACATTAAAAAAAAAAAGGTAGTAATTATTAGGACAGGATGATATTTAAACCATTTAATGAGACCATGCTCAATAAGTTTTTGCCTTTGTATTCCTGCATTGTCTGCTGTAGGGTAGTTGGCTGTGTCTATTAGTATATTGTCAACCTCGGTCATCACTGGCTCAGGGTTCAGCTGAGCCTAACTCTGAGGTTAGTATGTCTTCATCATCTCTAGCTAACTGAACTTAGACCAGATAGATGCTTGCTTTCGCCTACTACCAGGAGACCAGAACTGAGTAGCACCTTGTGCTTTTTTGGTGACAGCCTAGTTCCACACTACCTTTCTGATCAGCACCTTGCAAGGGCTACTGTAGTTAGTCCTAATATGAAGGGAAAATTGACTACTTTTTTTTAAAGTTATACTTTAAGTCCTGGGATACATGTGTAGAATGCGCAGGTTTGTTAAACAGGTATACACGTACTATGGTGGTTTGCTGCACCCATCAACCCGTTATCTACATTAGGTGTTTCTCCTAATGCTATCCCTTCCCTAGCTTTGCATCCCCTGACAGGCCCTGGTATGTGATGTTCCCCTCCCTGTGTCCATATGTTCTCATTGTTCAACTCCCACTTATGAGTGAGAACATGCAGTGTTTGGTTTTGTGTTCCTGTGTTAGTTTGCTGAGAATGATGGCTTCCAGCTTCATCCATGTCCCTGCAAAGGACATGAACTCATCCTTTTTTATGGCTGCATAGTATTCCATGGTGTATATGTGCCACATTTTCTTAATCCAGTCTATCATTGATGGGCATATGGGTTGGTTCGAAGTCTTTGCTATTGTGAACAGTGCTGCAATAAACATACATGTGCATGTGTCTTTATAGTAGAGTGATTTATAATCCTTTGGGTATATACGCAGTAATGGGTTTGCTAGGCCAAATGGTATTTCTGGTTCTAGGTCATTGAGGAATTGCCACACTGTCTTCCACAATGGTTGAACTAATTTACACTCCCACCAACAGTGTAAAAACATTCCTATTTCTCCACGTTCTCTCCAGCATCTGTTGTTTCCTGACTAAATGATCACCATTCTAACTGGTGTGAGATGGTATCTCATTGTGGTTTTGATTTGCAGAAAACTAATTTTCTAATTCTAATTCCCAGGGTGCCACCCTAGACCATTCAAAGGGAGGGCAGCTAGGAGAGTTGTGCTACTATGGGGGCTCATTTTTCTCTGCTGATCTGGACCTAGTTTTTTATGTCAGCCCCCCGTTTTATCCCGTTGGTATAGGTAGATTCTCTAGTGCTAGGAGCCACCTCTCTAAGGTGGGTATAGAGGCTGTAGATTCTCTCCCAGATCTTGGTGTATAATAAATGGGTCAGAGAGACTGGCTGACATCCTTAGGCCCTCAAATGAAGGATTTTGATTATTGCAGTTTACTGAAAGTTAAGACCCTGGACTTGAGGTAATGCTTCTGGTATTTATCCACAGAGGTGCCCACAAATCCACCTTTGCAACAGGCTTCCATCAGAGCTAAGAATAATTTCCTCGTGGTTTGCTTTTGGTAAAGGTTGTCTCAGTAACTGACAGCTCTTAATTAAGCAACAGTTTTGTGATTTCTCAGCCAGGAGGTGGTAGAGAATAGTAACATGAGGTCAAGGACTGGAAACATTCAGACCAGCAGTCAAATCCTTACTTACGGGTTACTGGAACACAAAGCTCTGAGCCTCAATGCCCTTATTTGTAAAAAGGGACAATATCAAACTCAGGAGGGGGAGTATTGGAGGATTAAATGAGAATGTCTATCAAGTGCTATCACAGAGCCTGGCACACAAGTGCTCAATGGATAGGATGTGTTTTTAATGAGGAAATATTCCTAAAGTTATCCTCAACCTCTCATTCATCAGGTATCCAAAGGTCTCCAGACTTTCAGAATAGGAACACTTCCACAGACGCCCTCAGCAGGAGTCAAGGCATTGTCCGCTCTGGCTGCAGGCTCAGCATCGTGCATTTATCAGGGGCTGTTTGCTTGCCTGAGCCAGAGTAAGACCACACTCTCAGCGGTCCACCATCAGCAGAGTCAGAAGCGGGTCAGAACCCTACAGACTGCCATTTGGCAGTTGCTATGGTTTGAATGTGTCCCCTCTAAAATTCTGGTGCTGCCTATGTGATAGTATTGAGAGGTGAGGCCTTTAAGAGATGATTAGGCTATGAGGGCTCCTCCCTCGTGAATGGGATTAAAGCCCTTAAGAGTCTTCAGAAGCATTTGGCTAGCTTACTCTTGTACTTTGTTACCTGAGGAAACAGTAAGAAGGCCCTCACTGGACCAGGTGTTGGCACCTCGGCTCTTGAACTTCCTGGCCTCTAGGACTATGGGGAAATAAATCTCTGTTCTTTTAAACTTACCCCATCTCAGGTATTCCATTATAGTAGCAGAAAGGGACGAAGACAGTGGGTGTCCAGAGTGAGCCTACATTAAAAAAGATCACCCTTCTTTAGGGTATACTTCCTTCCGTGGAGTGAATTAGAAGTCTAGGACTAGTTCTGTTCCTGGAAAGACTCCCTCCCCAACCTGCTCTCAACACTCACAACTTCTCCATTGCTATCTGCCTGGGGACCAGCAGCAAAAACTCCATCACATTCCTTACCCCTGTGCAACGTGACATGTTTAGGACTCTCAGGTCATTGCTTATTCCCCATATAATTCCACCACCTCCTCTGACCTGTCTCCCTCACCTCATCACCTCTTGAAATTCTTACGCTTTTTTCCTAGGAACACAAGGTCAATCATGATCAAAATAACCTTTATGCGTAGCCTCTTCTGAGAAAGTTGTCTTCACTTTCTTGCTCTAACTGAAAACTGCTCTGCTCTTGTTGGCTCCTCTGTGGTCTTTTACATCCACCCTACCAAGGAGTCTGGAGGTCAGTAAGGTGCCATACTTCCTCTTCGTATCTCTTCCAGATCTCTTTTTTCCCTCATAAAACACTCAGCTTTGAACCTCAAGTAATTGGACTCTATTTTCCTCTACCTCTCTTTATTGCAGTTGTTTACTGCCTCCCATCTTAGCCCACTCCCTCTTACTCTTTTTTGATTACTTTAGCTTTCAGTTAACTCTTTAATGCTACTCCTGTTATAATTCTTAGTGATTTAATATCCATATTTATAATCTTTCCAATACACTGGCTTCCCAGACTGATAATATTAAAATGTCAGATCATGTCACACCTTGTTGAAAATTCTCCAGGGACTTTCTACTTTATGTAAGGAGCCTGATCATATAAGGCTTTACAAATCATAACACAGGCTCTGAATTTTACTGTTATTGTTCCTTCCAATCAGCTTCACAGATCTCCTTGGTACTCCATGTGCACTACACAAACAGTCCTGCCTTAGGGATTTCATACTGCTGTTCCCTCTGCCTGGAGTTCTCTTCTCCAAGAAGTATGGTTTGGTCTCTCAGTTTATTCAGATCTTGAATCAAAAGCCACCTTCTTATTGAGATTTTCCATGAACATCTTATCTAAAATGCCAAAACCCCTGCTGAGATTTCACATCTGAGTTCTTCCTTATGTTTTCTCATTAGCATTTATCACTCTGTAATACAGTATTTTATTATTCCCCACTAGAATGTAAGCTTCATGAGGGAAGGAGTTTTTGTCTATTTTGTGACTCCAGTGCCTAGGGAAGTGTCTGACACTTGATACTTAATGTTTGCTTATTATTAACACATTGTCATTGGTAAAGTTCTTGTCTGTTATATTCACCATTCACTCATTCAATAGTTTATTTTGAAAATGAAACCTTCCAACTGAAATGGAATAGTCTATCTTTCATGGAACAATCACATGTCCACACCTTTTCCCTATTCATTCCCTAAAAGGAACCAAGCTGATGACCATCTCATAGCTCTTTCTAAAGCAAGCAGTCATACATAAGATCCATATTCAAAACAGTTTTACTGTACTCAGTTTAAAAAATAATCCTGGTCCATGCTGGCATATTTTGGCACAATGAGATGACTAAGTGCCACAGCCCATACAAGATTGTCAAGTAGGGGAAGCCTGGTTTGGGTCCTGTGGGATATCCTCAATCAGCCCTCCTGTTCCTGTTTCAGGGTCCTCGTCTTCAGGTACTTTTACCACAGGGCCCTCTGGAGCCCTATATCAGCAGTGAACAGTTTATGGACAACTTGGGTCATGAACAGAGCTCAGTATAATTACATTAAAAATTAATTTAAAATCTATTTGGTAAAGACTTAAAGAATAACCTCAGGTGGGGTTATTGTATTTTTAAGTGGAAATTATGAGAACTGCCTAGTTGCCCAGATGTAGAGAAGATAGGGAGAATTCATGGGCTCAGAACTTTCAAGGCTGCGGGCAAAGGACATAAGCAGAAACTTCTCAAAAGAGGACATTTATGCGGCCAACAAACATGAAAAAAAGCTCAGCATCACTGATCATTTGAGAAATGCAAATCAAAACCACAATGAGATACCATGTCACACCAGTTAGAATGGTGATTATTAAAAAGTCAAGAAACAACAGATGCTGACGAGGCTGTGGAGAAATAAGAACACTTTTACACTGTTGGTGGGAGTGTAAATTAGTTTGACCATTGTGGAAGACAGTCAGGGCAATTCCTCAAAGACCTAGAGGCAGAAATACCGTTTGACCCAGCAATCCCATTACTGGGTATATACTCAAAGGAATAAAAATCATTCTATTATAAAGACACATGCAACTGTATGTTCACTGTAGCACTAGTCACAATAGCAAAGACATGGAATCAACCTAAATGTCCATCAATGATAGAATCGATAAAGAAACTGTGGTACATATACACCATGGAATACTATGCAGCCATAAAAAGGAAAGAAGTCATGTCCTTATTAGGGACATGGAGGGAGCTGGAAGCCATTATCCTCAGCAAACTAACACAGGAACAGAAAACCAAACACTGCATGTTCTCCCTTATAAGTGGGGGCTGAACAAAGAGACATGGACACTGGGAGGGGAACAACAGACACTGGGGCCTCTTGAGGGAGTGGGGAGCATCAGGAAGAACAGTTAATGCATGCTGGACTTAATATCTAGGTGATGGGTTGATGGGTGCAGCAAACTACCATGGCACACGATTACCTGTGTAACAAACCTGCACATCTTGCACATGTATCCTAGAACTTACAATTAAAAAAAATTTTAAGGCTGAAGCCAAGAATACTTGTAGGTGTTTTTGACCCCATTTTTAGTTGTACAGAAGAAGGGATAATGATTACTTGGATTAATGCTTCTGAAAGTTTGCTGACCCCTGGTCTAAATGTTATTAAATACGTAACAAGTTCCCCTACATATTGGTCAGGTGAAAAATATAGGTATATGACACATATGACTGTGGAAATAGAGACATTTGAATGCAGTAATAGAAAGGTTTAAAATCGGTAAGCCCTCTTTGTTAGTGAATTTAATTTCCTTTCTAATAGACACATTTAAGAGTTTTAGTCATTAGCCTAGCTTTGAACTCAGCCGAGCCCTCCAGTCACCTTCTACACCTTTCCAATCATTTTGAGAAAAACTGGAGATGAAGTAGAGAGAGATGAGGCCTCAGGAGTGGAGCGGGGAGATATCTTAAAATTTTTCCTTTCAAGTCTGACGTATTGATCTCTGCTGGAGACATGAAAGCATACATAGAACATCATGAAGTATTTTGTCACATAAAAATGGGTTAACATTAGCAGTCACGTGATTATTGGAGGTTTACTTTGGTCACTCATCCTGTTCTTCTAAGGTAAAGACAAACCAGAAATGAACAGCTTGTTAGTTACGTTTCTCTTTGTGAAATATATTTGTTCTTCCTTGATTTATAGACCTTTCTTTCAGGTGATGTGAAATAGAACTAATATAAACTGTATCAACACACACATATCCACCTTTAAAACTTCTATGAGATGTAGCCTTAAGTTACTGAACAATGGTTTTGAAAGGTTTCTCAAAATTATATGAAGAACAGTTTTATAATGCAAATGGTTTTTATAATTGACAAACATTTACATAATTTTCAATAAAACGTGTTCCAGCACCTTGGCAAATTATTGCTTAATACTATAAAAATATTGCATTAATGAAATTGAAAAGACAAATATCATCAGCTTAAGTATCAAAATCAGTCTTCATTTGAAATTAATGTTATCAAATACAATATGTTGTGTGAATGCAGATTGATTCTTTGACTCATTGTCTTAAATTTTAGACAGCTGACAATATTGCATAGTTTATTTTGGAATTGTACTGCATGCTATGTGTCTAACATAATAAAAGCATTTATCAATGGAATAGTCACAGTTGGGAATTAAGTCTTGATTTAGGTAAATTACATTTTTAAGCTTATAGGATTAATATGAAGAAAAAACAAAGCTGGGATATTTTAAATGTTTATTTTAAAATGCACCTCTTAAAATGAATTTCTACAGAATTAGAGAGTTTGGTGAAGTGAGGAGAAATGATATATTGGGAGACTGGAAAATTCAAGGTGACTTTTATAAAAAATTGCCCTACTTTGGCTCAAATACTGAAAGTTTTCTACTTCGTAGATCTTTCTTTGCAGATGAAAACACAGAATGGTTCTGGTTCAGTTAGTGCCCTGCAGAGTGAATTATGAGAGGTGCAGGTATGATTTAGTGAGTTAGAGCTGCTGTTTTGAGTTCTGAAAATGGTAAATATAGTCTGAAAACATCAGAAATAATCACAAAAAATGACCCCATAAATCTTAAACACTTCATTGAAAAATATGTCCAAAAAATAATGCTCACCACATATTAGTGTTTCAGGCATAATTACAAGAAGAGGTTCCTTGAGTTCTCCAATAAAGCCAGTTTCTTAAGCTTGGCTAGTAAATAACTTGCAGCCAATTATATTTCACCTAAATTAAAAAATACTAGGATAACATGGATATTTTTAATAAGATGAATGCTTATAGTTAGGGCGTGACCCTGTGGTTAGAAAGCATCCCGTATAGAGTTTATTGATACGGACAGGAGTTCAAAGAATTTCCTTGGTTTCCAGCTTAATCAGTCTAGGGACGCGCATGTGCAAAAATTGTTTTTTTTAAATAATTCAGAATTTTTTAAAATTTTAATTCCTTTAAAAAAGTCAAATATTTTCCATCAAAGCTAACAACTTCAATTGCTGCTTCCTTAGAAGCCTTTCCTGACTTGCCTGCTAGGACACTTTCCCATATTATACACTCTCATAGCACTTCATAGCAACATGTCTATGCATTTTCTTATGTGATTGTTTTATTATGTCTGTTTTACTCATCTGTATGTGAGCTACATGAGTGCAGGGACCAGGGCTGCTTTTGTCATTGTATTTTTAGTGACTGTACAAAACATAATAAAAAGATATTTTTTGACTGAATAATGAATGAATGAGTCTGGTTCCTAGTCCTGAGGGTCTTTATAGCTTATATAGTTAGATAGAATTGATAAATTAATATAACCCAGTAATACTCACAAAGTGACAGAAACGTGCACAGAATATACTAGAGAAACAATATACTTCAAGTTCTGAGAAGTTTTGCTTCAAGGAATGATCAAGTGACAAAAATGTAGCATCGCTTCTACACTTAGCCAGTCATTTTAGCACATCATTTTGATGCAAGAGTAGTCACATCTCCTTATCTGAATGTATTAGGACTTTCTCATGTGCAAGTGATGGGAAACCTATCTCAAGTTGGCTGTCCACAAAAGGGAATAGAACTCAATTTCTGATAATATGTATAGTTAGGTATTTAAACTGACCTTTCCACTTAAAGCAAGTAAAAATGCTGGATTAACTACATTTTCTAAAAAGTGTTAGAGATGCCATGATAGTGAGAAATCATACAGTTAATATCAAAAAGGTGGGAGCCCAGAGAGGTAAATTGAACATTAAATCTTGTTTTGACAAATGCCATCTTTTGTGATTTGATAAATGTTATTTCCCCAAGATGGGGCACCTAATGAGAGACCCTCCCTCAATAAAGCTGAGATTCAAAACATCACTCTTCAGTGTAAAGGAGATCCAGAATTAAATCTTTAGTAGATCTCTACTCCCAGGGGACTGCAGGGAAATTTACTTTTGTACTGAGCAGAGCAGGGAGTTAAAAGGCAATGAGAAGTTTGAACAATATACTGGCTGGCCCTTAAGTGAATTGCTAGCTTAAATTTGCATCACTTTGATCCAGAAAATAGTTGGAGATTGGCAGAAGCAAATTCAAATATTTGGATAAATGTACATATGTCCTAGGCCCTGAAAGAAGTTCCTCAGAAAATGTCCAAGTTAAATGACAAGCTTACAGTTCTGGGTAACTAAGCACACAAGCAAACAAGAAACTATCTTAATTTTGGTTTTCACTGTAGCAGTCTCCCAGATAGGGTTATGAGGACGTGTCTTATTTGGGAAATGCAGATGACACTAACCAGGAAATGGAGAAGTGATACAGGGAGGCAGCTAATAAAACCAAAAGTGAGTAGTTAGAACTTAATAGACACGGCCAGACATAGTGGCTCACGCTTGTAATCCCAGCACTTTGGGAGGCCAAGGTGGGCAGATCACCTGAGGTCCAGAGTTCAAGACCAGCCTGACCAACATGGAGAAAACCCATCTCTACTAAAAATACAAAATTAACTGGGCATGATGACACGTGTCTGCAATCCTAGCTACTAGGGAGGCTGAGGCAGGAGAATCACTTGAACCCGGGAGGCAGAGGTTATGGTGAGCTGAGATCATGCCATTGCACTCTAGCCTGGGCAACAAGAGTGAAACTGTCTCAAAAAACAAACAACAACAACAACAACAACAACAACAACAAAAATAGACACACGAGTAAACTCTAGGAAGTGTAGTATAAAACCCACATCTCAATACCACCTGAAAGGTGAGGCAGTTTATCTTTATATGCCACTTGCGGTTCATTATTTGGTTGATGGTTACTCCAGTGTGGGGATTGATATTGTGAATTCCTTGGCACTTCTAGGCAGCCACACAGATTGGTAACACAGCTTGCAGTGGTTCTGACAAAAAGGGCCACCAGGTACAGAGTACAGATGTTGGCAGTTGAGTCAGCCAGAGCACATGGAAAGGTCTGAGGGGTAGGTGTGAGGCACAGACAGTATCTGCTACAATAGCAACAGCAGAAACAGACCCACAGAAATGAAAGATATTAGAATTAATAAACACTGATTATAAAACAACAAAGTAGACAGATTTGAAAATCTAAGGATGAATCAAACTATAAAAAGTGACAAAGAAGCTTGTAAGTAAACCAAATAGAACTTTAGGAAATAAAAAATTTAATAGCCTGAATTTAAAGCTCAGTGAATGATAAATTACATCACAGTAAAACTGATGAAAAAACTGAGTGGATGGGCCTAATAGCAGATGAAACTTGGGTAATGAATGAGAACATTAGTGAACTGGAGGACAGGTCAAAAGAAATTTTCCAAAGTGCAACACAGAGACAAAAAATGGAAAGCACACGTGAGGGCAGTAGAGGCTTAAGGCATAGAGTTAAAAATTGTAACATACTTCTAGTTAGAGCCCCAAAAGGAGAGGAGAGACAGAGTGAGGAAGAGTTGATATTTAAAGAGATAGCAGTTGATAGATTTGGAATCTTTCATCAATTCCAGAAAACTAAGACACAAATAGCCCAAAGAACCCAAAGCATAATAAATAAAAAGAAACTAAGCTCTAGACTCATGGTGAACCCACAGAGAACTAGAGGCAAACAAAATCTTCAGGCAGAAAAAAAGATTAATTCCAATGAGTGGTAGTTAGTAGGCTTTCTCCTCAATGATAACAATAATCACATTCAATGGAATGTGATCCATAATAAGTTGAAAAATATATTTTCCAAAATACTATACCTTCAAATATGCCTTTCAAGAATGAAGGTGAAATAGAAAAGAAAAAAGAATAAAGGCAAAATAAAGATATTTTCAGACAAGCAAAGACCCTGACAGTTCATATCAGCAGTCCCTGACAAAAGAGTTTCAAAAGTCAGGTGGAAGAAAAATAATTCCATATTGACAATTTGATATTGAAAGAAATAAGACCAAAGAAGTGATAAATGTTAGTTTTACACAATATTGCTTAAATTTACTAACGTTTAATTGGGTTAAAATATAGAATCAAAGTACATGATGGCAATAACAAAACAGTTGAGTAAAAAGGAGAAGGGAGGCTGGGTGCAGTAGCTCATGCCTGTAATCCCAGCACTTTGGGAGACCAAGGCAGGTGGATCACTTGAGGTCAGGAGTTTGAGACCAGCCTGGCCAACATGGTGAAACCCCGTCTCTACTAAGAATACAAAAATTATCTGGGTGTGGTGGTGCATGCTTATAATCCCAGCTACTTGGGAGGCTGAGGCAGATGAATTGCTTGAACCCAGGAGGCAGAGGTTGCAGTGAGCCAAGATTGTACCACTGCACTCCAGCCTGGGTGACAGAGCAAGACTTATCTCAAAAAAAAAAAATACAGATTAATATGCTATGAGAAGACACATGCAATTTTTAGGATACCACTAAAAGAACAGAAATGGAAAGAAGTACAAACTAGTTGACAGAAAAATGGAAAAAGGAAAAATAATTCAAAAGAAGAAAAGAGGGAAAAAAGATATAGAAAAAGCAGGACAAATAGAGTATATAAAATAGCGTCATGACACAAGGTTTATAATTAATACATCTTTTCACCTAAACTCCAAGAAAAGTTTAAAAAATTAAAATAGTCAAACCAACCTAAAAATCGAGAAGATATAAATAAGGTTAAGAGTAAATATTGCCGAAATAGAAGATGAACATAATAGAGAGGATTTAAAAAGTTCCAAAATTTGTTTCATGACTGACCTTATTAGAATTATTTTCCAAAGGGAGAAAGCATAACTAATGGTATCAGAAATGATTAAAGGAACATCACTACAGATCCTCTAGTTCTTAAAAGGTTTATGCCACTAACTTTGAAAATTTAGAAGAATGAAAATATTTCTGTTAAAAAATCAACTTACCAAAAAAAAACCCAAGAAGAAATAGAAAACATAATTACCTAATGATTAAAGGAACTGAAACCATCATTAAAACCAAAGAAAATTCCAAATCATATATATTCATCAGTGAGTTCTTAACCATTCCAGAAGAAATATTTTCAACCTAAAACTCTTTTGGGAAATAAATATGTTACTTCCCCAATTATTTTTATACTGTCAGAATAAACTTGATACCACCTATTAAGGATGAGAAAAAAATTAAGAGAAATGGAATATGAACACAATATAAATAGAAATTTATAGAAAAGATAAATATGTAATGAGAAAGTAAGGTTTAAACATTTAATATTGATTTAACATCAAACCTCTTTTGTGCACTACTTCAAATCCTCTGGCTCTACCTTTTACTCCAACCGTTGTTAGGGAGACAGTGCCACACAGGCTTTAATCATATTTGCATAGCTGCAACCTGACAGCACCTCACGTCAGCCTTGGATACTTTTTCTTGCTTCCTGATTTTTTTCTGACGCTTCAATGTGAGGTGCTTGTGGGAACCTACTGGCACTCATCTTGTACCACATGAAAGTGAAGGAGTTAATATTTTGGGTGGCATTTTTTCCAATGAGAGATCCCCTTTGGAGGATTGATAAATACTTGCTCCTTTCATCCCCTCAGTGGATGTAAATTCATCAGGCTTCTCAGAATGCTCAATGGGATTGAGCATCAGTTACCCTTAGAGGTGGCCAACTTGATAGGGCATCCTTGTATAGCGTATTCTCTATTGCCTCCAGGGCATCCTTGGACAGGCTATTCTCCTGTTTCATTTCCTTATCACTTCATTTCCCTTTGAATTCCCCTAGTATTCTTTGGGGGAAAACAGAATACTAATTAATTTGCTATATTAACAGATTAAAGGAGAAAAAAAATCATATGAAAATCTCAATAGACATAGTAAAATATAGAATTCAGCATCTATTCATGATAAAAACTTTAAAAAATCTATAACAGTAATTGAGTAAAAAGATAACCCAGAGAAGGGGAGAAAATATTTGCAAATCATGTCTGAGAGGGATTAATATTCAGTATAGAGAACCTCTAAAACTCAAACCAAACAACCTGATTAAAAAATGGGCAAAAACTTCAATAGACATTTCTCTAAAGAAAACATAAAAATGGCCAGGCCGGGCGTGGTGGCTCACGTCTGTAATCCTGGCAATTTGGGAGGCTGAGGCGGGCGGGTCACTGGAGGTCGGGAGTTCGAGACCAGCCTGACCAACATGGAGAAACCCCGTCTCTACTAAAAATACAAAATTAGCTGGGTGTGGTGGCACATACCTGTAATTCCAGCTACTCGGGAAGGTTGAGGCAGGAGAATCACTTGAACCTGGGAGGCAGATGTTGCAGTGAGCTGACATCGTGCCATTGCACTCCAGCCTGGGCAACAAGAGTGAAACTCTGTCTCAAAAACAACAAAAAAAAAACCCCAGAAAATATACAAATGGCCAGTAAGCATATGAAAAGGTACTTGGTATAACTAATTATTAGAAAAATGCAAATTAAAACTATAATGAGATACTACTTTATATCCATTAGGATGGCTGCTATCACAAACAGAAAACAAATGTTGGTGAAGACTTGAAGAAATTGAAACACTTATGCACTGTTGTGGTGGGAGTGTAAAATAATATAGCCACTATGGAAAATAGCACGACAGTTCCTAAAAAAATTAAAAATAGAATTACCACTTCTCCATATATACCTAAAAGAATTGAAAGCAAGGTCTCAAAGAGATATTTTGTATACTCATCTTCATAGAAGCATTATTCACAAGCTAAAATGTGAAAGCAACATAAGTGCTCATCAACAGATGAATGGACAAACAAAAATGTATAAACATAATGGAATATTCAGAAATTCTGACATGTGAAAACATAGATAAACCTCTAGGACATTGTGCTAAATAAGGTAGTCACAAAAAGACAAATACTATGTGATTCCACTTATATGAGGCACTTAGAGTAGTCAAAATCGTAGAGACAGAAAGTAGAATAGTAGTTGCCAGGGGGAGGGAGAAATGAGTTATTGTTCAATGATTATGGAGTCAGTTTCAGTTTTACAAGATGAAGAGAATTCTGGAGATGGGAGGAAGTGATGGTTGCACAACATTATGAATGTATTTAACACCACTGAACTCTATATACTTAGAAGTAGTTAAAATGGTAAATCTTATGTTAATGGTAAATTTTATGTTATGTGCATTTTACCACAAGTAAAAAACTGGAAAACAAACCATAAATAGGAGAAACTTCCTTATCCTGATTAACATATTGGTGATCAAATGTTGAAAGCTTTGATGTTGTAGACAGCATTTTAATTTTTCTCTTAATTTCATAGTCCAGTCAGGAAAAAGAAAACCATTCTAGGTATTTTGATAGAGGCAATTAAATGCAGGGAAATGATTACATGGGTGACAGAATAGTTAAGCCAAAGAGGGGATAGTGGACTTTACCAGAGATTAGCAACAGCTGGACCTCCGTAGGCTGGAGGGATGTAGGAAGAAGGTACTATTACCAGAGACCAGATGCTGAGGTGTTCAGATAGAAGATAGAACCATGACAGCACGGGAATCACAGAGGGAGGGGCTGTGCCTTTCAGGAGCTGCAAACCAAAAAGAGACTTAGCTGCTGTCAGACATTGCTCTAAACTGGGGTGACAAAAACATTTCCTGCCCCCTTTCTAATCTTCCTCCAGTACCTCTTCTTGGTCCCACTCAACTAGAAACCAGAGGACAAGAGAGAATCTGTCAATATAATTCATAAACTTTGTTTTACTGGCGTATACAGTAAGGTAAAGGATGGCCAGTAGATCTGGAAGGGAAACAAAGACTATGCAACACAGAAGAAATAATGAAAAGTCAAAGCAACTGGTTGTCCATAGGCAGGTGGGAGAAGCACTTAGGTGCCTTCTGAGATGCTGGTAATATTCTATTTCTTGCCTTAATTTGTGGTTACATTGGTGTTTGCTTTATAATTGTCTTTAAATATCACATGTATCTTAGCATCTCTTTTGTATGATACATCTCATGAAAAGTACAAAATAGAAAAAAATCATAGACTTAAAGAACTGAAAAATTTAGGATTAACTTTGTTTTTTTATTCAGAGGTTCAAATGCTGCCAACAAGGCTTATCTCTGTCATCTGACTATCCTCAGGGTGGCTGTAGAAATCTCACTTCTCCCCATACTGATTGTTTTTCCCTCTCTCTTTCCTCCAGAAACTTCAGTAAATATTTAATTGGCTCTCTCTGTATAGTATGTTCATTGCTGGGCAATGAATGTATGATATGGAGAAAAACAGAAAATGAGTGAGATAGAAAATAGGCTCTCTATAGATTTGTGTTTCTGTTCTGAACTCTGACAAGTTATTCTTAAACAGTAGTCACTAGTTGACTTCAGGAGCTATTATCAAATAATTATGTATGTTACAGAATAAGTTTCTCTAAATTGTCTATTTTCCCCTTTTCACCCCAGCCACCTTAAAAAGCTACTGTATCTGGCTCTGAAAGAGATAAAAGATGTAAGCTAGCTCTAAGGGGGAGGCTCGGTGGATGAGTGCTGGTAACTATGCTGTGTAGCATCGACACAAGACACGACACTGTGGCTTACTGCATATATAAATAAAAATTTCACATATTTAAAACACTTCTACCTAATCACTTCTTTTGAACAAAAAGGCATATGTATGCTTAATTTCTGTATCTTCATATATGTTTATTAAACTTTGCTTTGAAGGCTGGGCGCGGTGGCTCGAGTCTGTAATCCCAGCACTTTGGGAGGCCGAGGCGGGCAGATCATTGAGGCTAGGAGTTTGAGACCAGCCTAGGCTATGTGGAGAAACCCTGTCTCTACTAAAAATATAAAAATTAGCCTAGTGTGGTGGAGTGCACCTGTAATCCCAGCTAACTGGAGAAGCTGAGGCATGGGAATCACTTGAACCTAGACAGGTGGAGGTTGCAGTGAGCTGAGATCATGCAATTGCACTCCAGCCTACACGGCATGGTGAGACTGTCTCAAAGCAAACAAACAAAAACTTTGCTTTGAAACATACTGTTGAAAAGGTTTTAAAATTGTAAATTTAATTGTTGAATACATTTAGTCAACTTCATCTGAGTGATGAACACAGGCATGCACTCTCCAGGTCTCACTTGGAGGAAGGACTCGTTGCCCCAGCTGCTGGGAGTGCTGTCAGCAGACTGTTTTCGGCTGTCAGCCCTTTCAGGGATTGTCTCAGCCATAAAGAGCCACGCTTCTCAACGTCGTGTCTCTTTCTGGGTGATATGATGGTTAATTTTTATATGTCAATGTGGCTAGCCCATGGTACTCAGATATTTGGTCTAATATTCTGTTTCTGAAGATATTTTTTTAAGACGAGATTAACTAGACCTTGAGTAAAGCAGATTACCCATTATAATGTGAGTCTCATCCAATCAGTTGAAACCCTTAGAAAGAGTGACCTCCCTGGAAGAAGGAGGGATGTTTTCCAACAAACAGTCTTTCAACTCAAACCGTAACCCTTTCCTGGGTCTCCAGCCTGCTAACCAACTGGGAGATTTTGGATTTTGCCAGCATCTGCAATAAAGTAATCGATTCCTTAAATTAAATCTCTGTATCTCTTTTTCTGTATATATAGCATACGTGTAGGTATACATTCTGTTCTGTTTCTCTGGAGAACCCTGACTAATGCAGGTGGCCTACATTCAATGATGAATCGAGGTGAGAGTATGAAGACCCAGCCATTTTGGCTCAACTTGGGACAGCTCTGCCAGGTCTTTCCCTCTCCTGAGCTCCCTCCAGAACTCCGGGTGGCTGAGGCTGCTGGTGAGTTCAACTTCTCCCTCTGTCCACTCTAGCTTTCTTACCCTTTCTTCTACCTGTGTTGATCCCATGAGCACTCCCTAAAAAACATACTGAATACTAAACTCTAAAGAAGAGTCTGCTTCTTTGAGAACCCAACTTACAACAAAAGGAAATGGAATGTATGAGGGAAATATAATATGAGGACCTTCCTATTCTTCCTGAAAATAAATATTCCAGATTCTTGAAGAAAGACATAAAAGGCAAGGCCTGGGCTGAAAAGCAGGGTGATTCTGATGGGAGTTCCCCAGAGAACTTCCGTAATTTGGAAATAGAAATAAGGGTTGGAGAACTTTATCATGGTGCTAATAATTTCCATTAGGGTAGCAGACAATATTCTTAGCCTTGCCTCCCATGCCTCAGCCTCTCGAGTTAGCTGGGATTACAGGCGCACACCACCACACCCGGCTAATTTTTATATTTTTAGTAGAGACAGGGTTTCTCCATGTAGCCCAGGCTGGTCTCAAACTCAGCTACCTCTGAAGTTTTGGGAAAGAGAATAGCTTGGACAGAGAGAGTCACAGAATGAGAAAGAAGCAATGGACTGTCCAGGTAAGACATCAGGGCATGTCTCCATTAGGGGATGGAATGGAAAGTGTCATAGCTTTGAGGAAGAAAATGAGCAGTATTTTGTATATACTTTATATACGCACATATATATACTTTATATATATATGTCTGTATAATATATATTTTTATGTTAATATATAAATGTATATATTATTGTATTTATGCTTTTTTGGTAGGAAGTTGGTACAAACTTGCCTTGAAGTATGTTTGTCAACTCTTCTTCACCCCTACTTCCTTTCCCTTCTCTCCCTCTTTTTCCAATACGCCAGGGACGGATTCAAGTGATATGTTCACACTCTAATCCATGACCTTTTATAAGCTATAGCATGTGCTTTTAAAGGTTAAGCTTTCTTTTGTCCTGTGATCACACAACTAATTCTAGTTAACCACTCAGAAAATAAGCTGAAAGTGATGCAACTTCATTTGGCTTATATGATGGTATTTGAGTCCTCACTGAATCCACAAGTTTTGCTATTGACGTATTTGTTTCTTTCACAAAGCTAAGATTTTTCTTTTGAAATCCTTGCCTTTGCTTCTCTCCTTGCTGCCTTTTCTCTCCTTGCTGCCTTTTCTCTCCTTGCTGCCTTTTCTCTCCTTGCTGCCTTTTCTCTCCTTGCTGTCTTTTCTCTCTTTGCTGCCTTTCTCTTTCTCTTTTTCTTTCTTTCTTTTTCTTTCTTTTTTCTTTTTTCTTTCTCTTTTCTTTCTTTTTCTTTTTCTCTTTTCCTCTTTTTTCTCTTTTTCTTTTTCTCTTTCTCTTTTTCTTTCTCTTTCTCTTTTTCTTTCTGACAGTCTTGCTCTGTTGCTCAGGCTGGAATGCAGTGGCACCATCTCTGCTCATTGAAACCTCCACCTCTCAGGTTCAAGTGATTCTCCTGCCTCAGCCTCTTGAGTAGGTGGGATTACAGGTGGCCACCACCACCCCTGGGTAATTTTTGTATTTTTAGTAGAGATGGGGTTTCACTGTGTTGGTTAGGCCAGGCTGGTCTTGAACTCCTGGACTCAAGTGATTCACCTGCCTCAACCTCCCTAAGTGCTGGGATTACAGGTGTGAACCATCAAGCCTGGCTAATTATTTTCTATTGTTTAACTTGGTGGATGTATTTTTTGTTCATTTCATGAAGAAATGAAATATAATACAGCAAGATAGTTTGCTGTCTTGATAAAAATTTAATGAAATAGGATCATTATTTAAGAATTAGGCCAGGCGTGGTGGCTCATGCCTGTAATCCCAGCACTTTGGGAGGCTGAGGCGGGCGGATCACGAGGTCAGGAGATTGAAACCATCCTGGATAACACGGTGAAACCCCGTCTGCACTAAAAAATACAAAAAATTAGCTGGGTGTGGTGGCAGGTGCCTGTAGTCCCAGCTACTCCGGAGGCTGAGGCAGGAGAATGGCGTGAACCCCGGAGGCGGAGCTTGCAGTGAGCCGAGATTGCGCCACTGCACTCCAGCCTGGGCGACAGAGCAAGACTGTCTCCAAAAAAGAAGAAAAAATTAACTTGAGTGTGTTTCTTGCTGCTGTAGACTCAGGAAGAAGAAATGGGAGCTTTTCCTAGTTTTCCTTTCATAGAAGGGTATTCAAACTTTTATTCCCCAGCCCCATCTACCCTTTTTCTCTCTCTCTACCCCAAACAATGGTAAGGAGAACCCAGATCTTAGGAACAGTGGTTTTGGATTTGATCTGATTTCTTTTAAAAGAGGGATTGACAGACTTTAGAAAATTCTTACCTTCAGTGGATGGAAGGTGGGTGTTACACTGTTGGCTGGAAAGAGGCATGAGACAACTCTCTAGTGTGATGGCTCTATATTTTTATCTGGGTGATTTCTGCACGAGAGTATACAAATTTAAAACATCACTGAGCTTAGCTATATACTCAATATATCCTATAAAATAATGTCAGATGATATGCTTTAGAAGATATAACCATCAGAAAATATTTATCCGTCGAGTAGCAACGTTAAAAGGAAGATTGCTATCAGTCCATTAATATGTGGAAAAGGAAAAACAAAGTTTCGTTTCTTTTTCTTTCCATGTTTACTTCCTACAGTCGGATACTTGCATTGTCAGCTTGGCAGCGTGAAGAGATTGACGTTTTTAGTGGTTAAGAAGGACAAGTCAGAAATCAGTCCAACAGATTGAAACTCTGTATTCATTTTTGTATTTGAATTTGTTCCAAGAGAATTTCCAGTTTTTCTCCTCTGTAGCTCAAAGCCAATTATACAAGTCAGTCCCTGTTGATACTCATTAGCGACGTTGGCTTTTCACTGATATTGTAGCCAGCCCCCTCTGGTAAGCCCCTGTTTATAATGACTCCGTTGGACAATTTTTTTTTTTTTTTGAGCAGAGTCTCACTGTGTTGCCCAGGCTGGAGTGCAGTGGTGTGATCTTGACTCACTGCAAGCTCCGCTTCCCGGGTCACACCATTCTCCTGCCTCAGCCTCCCGAGTAGTTGCGACTACAGGTGCTCACCACCACACCTGGCTAATTTTTTTTGTATTTTTAGTAGGGACGAGGTTTCACCATGTTATCCAGGATGGTCTCAATCTCCTGACCTCGTAATCCACCCACCTTGGCCTCTCAAAGTGCTGGGATTACAGGTGTGAGCCACTGCGCCTGGCCTCTGTTGGACTATTTTGCTGACTTTTAGGGTTCTATTGTGAAGTTTCTGGCCCAGCTTGGTTATATTCTTGATGTATGAGATTTGTTTCTTCTTGGCCAGTGGCCAATTTCTTAGACATTCTTAAGATATGTATTTTTTTGGTTGTTGCTGAGTTAGCAAGCTGTCTTACTTGGAATTAGCCTAAGCCACCATGGGGCCCTTTTGAACACTACCAATTTAGGACTCGAAATCCTCTGCTCCAGAAAGAGTGGATATGGGTACAATTTGCTGAAAATTTAACTATGATATGTGACCTTGGCTTTCAGAAATCTTCCATTTATGTCAAGAATGGAAAGAAGAGATTACAAATGAGAAGTAGATTATCGCAAAAGAGGCCGTTGTTAAACAGCCTAGGCTTGTCATTGGTAGAGTACCCTGGGAAACAGACTCCAAGACTGTAACATTTGTATGCAGAAGGTTTATTGGAGAATGCTCTTGGGAACACCTGTAAAGGGGCATAGAAAGCAGGACTGTCACTGGGAAAAGTTGAATAGTGATACAGTTACAACACCAGTCTCAATAACAGGAGAAACTCTGTAGCTGGGATGGTCTTTCAGAGAAGTCCCAAACTGTGGCAAAGAGACCAGGACATTGTACCCTTGCCTGGGTAATCTGTAGAGTGAATGCCATCTTGACCAAAGCAGATTCCATTAGCAAGTGTAATTCCCAAACAGAATACAACTGTGAGCCTATGGTAGCAACCACATTTCCAGTATCTAGGGAAATGCATGCCTTTGTTTTGATCCACTTGGTTTGTGCCACTTGGACTCACTTTGTATAGTAAATTCATATCATCTGTGAAAGAGCTTCTCCAGGATTCTTTTCTGTTTCTTTCCTGGAGAAACTTATAAAAGGAAAATTAGTGGGATAAACTACAGCTCCTGCAGCTAGAGATGATCTTGACAATCCCACGGATAGTCATCATCTCACTCTTCTAATACTCATTTTTAGAAATTCCTCACCCTTGGTTAGTACCTCTTTTGGTCGAGATGGCTTACTAAAGGGTGAGATTACTGAATCTTACTAAGGCTTAATAAAGGTCAAGATGGCTTACTAAAGGCCCTAATTCATGGGCAATAGAAGATGGCTTTGTTGGTTATTCAGAGGCCTAGCAGGAGAAAGATGGAAAGATCAGGGAAAAAGAGATCTGGGGAAGATGCATGTAGGAGGACTTAAAGTAGTTGGCATGAAAGGTGAAGATCTTTGTGTCACAGAAGTGAGTTAATACCTAAGCAGGCAGAGTGACTTGGTTAACATCAACCAACTTATGTCAGTGGTTACTTATGTGCTTGGGGACTTGAAGGAGTAGCCATGATGGCAGGGGTGGAGGGTATGTATGGTCCCAACAGCACGGGCTCCTGCTCACCAATTTTAATTAGCTTCTGCTGCCACCATATTCCCAACCTGCCAGCAAGAAAGATTAGTGCTAGGCCCCGGACATGGTCTCATCCCTTGAGGAAATAAAATAGTAACTTGGTAGCAACAATAACATGAGACCACTTCTACCATGGAAGGAACAGTGATCCACTGTGACTCTAATTGATAGATATTGTAGGCATGAGTTTTCTTTTTCTATTTAGGGCCTCAGCCAGCAGCAAGATCTTTGAACACAAAGAGTATTTCATTGTAACATTATCCCAGACCAAGGGACTGATGTAACAGCAAAAGAGATGTGGCCATAGGCATATGGCTATGAGATTCACTGTTCCTATTACCTACCACATCACTCAGAACCTGATGGCTTGACCAATGGAAAAAACAGCTTAAGATGCAGCTGAGGAGCCAGCATGGAGATGATATCTTGTAAGAATGGGATGGCATTTCTCAGACTGCAGTATATACCCTAAATTAATGACCATTACCTGGCACAATGTCTGGCAATCAACCAAAAGGTAGAATCTATGGACTTTGGAAACCTAGGAGTCTAAGTAGGAGTAGCTGCACTTACTTTCACTCCCAGTGTCCACTTAGGGAGTTTGTGCTTCCTGTTCTGCAAGTGAGAAAGGTTCTACAAGTTTGGGGGTCCTGGTTACTAAAGTGGAAGCATTTCTGTCAGGGGATGCTGCAAAAATACTAATAAAGCTATGGCTACTGACCAGACATTTCAGGCCCACACCAAGAAAAGAGGAGGCAAGGAAAGGAGTCATTATCCTGGCAGACATAGTTGACCATAATCACCAGGAGGAGGTAAGGCTGATTTTACAAGGGGCAGGAAAGAATGTGTGCTGATTCACTGGGGGAAATCTCATTGTACTGTACTGCCCAGTTTTGGTGGTGAGTGAGCCATTAGCTATGGACTAAGAAGGAAATGATGACCAGGACTCATACTCCTTAGGGATGAGTGCCTTTAACACAAAGTAGTGGGCAGGCTATTTTTGCAGGCCCACAAATCTTAGATGGATCAAGGCATTCAAGATTTTTGAGTGCCTTGACCCAGATGTCCTCATTCCATGTGTCTTGGCTGACAGTTTCTCAATCAAGCCCTGATCTTGAAGTAGACTTGTTGAGGTTGAGAATTCAACTCTTTTTGGAGTTCTTTTACTCTTTCACTACAATTAAGATCTAGGCCAGATCCTCATTTTGTCTTCTCATTGCCTGCAGGAGATAAGAGTCTCTTTATATGTTGTCAAGGAGGGCCTCTGGTTTCATGTTTTGTCTTAAATTAGTGATTAATGATCCTCAGACTTCCATTGATTACCTCAATGCGGTGAGTATATCCAGCAAAAGCCAACTATTCTATAATCCTTATAATAACTACTTCCCGTATACTTCTAAAATGCCTCATATATTGCACTTGATAGTGCATTCCCTTCCCAATTAGTTCATGGCCCATGAAAGTTTTTAATGATTGCAGCACTACAGCAAGCCAGGAGGAATCTATACTCCTCTTACCACCAATGATGAGGTCTTCTTTGCCAGCTGGTCAGGGAGTGATCCAGATTAAGCATCCATTTTAGAGTCTGCTTTGTAGGGTCATTTCCAGTATCAACTGCTGCAGATCAGGTTCCATGGGAAACAGACCCTGAAACATTGGAATTTTCTTGCAATATGTTTATTGGAAGTGCTCTCTAGATCCACACATTTGAGGGAACAATGAATGCAGAATGGAACTTGGGAGAAACTGAGTGGCAATTCAGTTGCAATAGCAGCTTCAGCTAATCTCATGGGGAACTAAAAACCTAAGAATGATCCTTCAGAAATTTCCTGATTTAGGTAAAGGGTCAGGATTTTGTACTAGCACATCAATCAGTTACTGAATGTGGATTGTTCTGGGGAGGAAAAGTAGCATTTGTGGCTTTCTTTAGCCAAAGGCAATGCTTGTATTTGGACACAGATGCTAGCCATTAGTAGCCAACACTCCTTGTGGCTGGGGGAATGAGCATCTTAATCCTGAAGGGGGATTTGAGTGGTATACCACAGCATCTACTACAAGTCTCATTGAAAATTAAGAGGTGCTATTCCAGAGACATAAAGGTATAGTGCTACAAGGGGTGAAGAGTGTTGCTACTCTTTCTGTGATACTGTGTTTCTCAAAGTTGGAAGATCACACTATCAAGTTCTATAGGTACACTAGTAGACTTGAACCTGCTTAAAAACAACACCTTAGAAGTAGCTGGATCACAAGAATATTTGGCCACCTGTATATCTGTAACCTGGGTATTGTCTTGTAAGTCTTAATGTCCCCTATATATAAGCTTGCCATAGAGAGTGAAACTGACAGCAGAGTTGTCTGACTTTGAATGCACCACACTGGATAGGCAGTGGCTAGTTGGGCTTGTAGGACCCTAGGTAGATCAACAGTGCTAGACAGAGAGGTCTTACCCCATAGCTGTCAGGCAGCTGTTTTCTCTGGAAGTTACACCCTGTGCTATTGAGCTGTGGTCTTCTATTATCAGTCAGGATTTAATGTAAATAAAAGTAGACCTAACTCAAGGATCCCATGTACCAAAATTGGTAGAAAGTCTAAGTCATTGATTTGGGGAATTGAATCATTGGTGATATACAAAGTAATTTGATATTACTTCTACTTTGATGTGGTAGAGCAATTTATATTTATGTCATTAATATGATTTACCATACTAAATTCTATTGTTTAAAATATTTGCTACTCCCCACTAAGGAAGGGGCTGATGTTAGGCCTGGCTATCTGAATTGCAGTAAAGTGAAATGGCCAATGAGTGAAAATGATGGGTGTATCTTCTGAACAAGCGAGAGTCTTTGCTTGGTGTTTTACTTGCAGTTCTTTTACTTTTCCCACAAAATGAGAAATATTCCAGTTATGGGCTACTTCATCAGTCTAGAGCTTGATATAAAGACTCTTGGAGCAAAGCCACAGCTGACCCATGATGAAATGGCAAAATTGGGTGAGAAATCAACCTCTGCTATTGTAAGAAACTGAGAATTTTTGAGGGTTTGTTTATTATGACAGCATAAGCTACCTCAAACTGACTGATACGTTCTCATAGATTTCATTTCATATGTTTTGTTTGGAGACTGGTTTGTTCACTTGAAAATGGCTAAGGGGCACCGAGTTGTAGTAATTCTCTGGTAGGAATATTGCTAAAATATAGTTCGCCTTTGGATCTCATTCCTGTAAACTGGCTATTTTAGTGCCTTTTTTTTTTTTTTTTTTTTTTGCTTTCATTTTCATGACAACAGCAAAGGCAAGGAGGAGAAAGATAGGAATAGACACTGAGGAGATAAACTGGTAAACCCTGACTCTGAGTGGGGAAGATGAGTGAGGCAGCAGCAGCTCTATAGTTAAAAGGAATAAAAAGATGCATTGTTTATTTTAAATTTGTATTTTTGAAAGATACATGCTATTTCTTTTGGAAGTAAGTCTGTTCTGAGTTTGGGTAGGATCAAGGGGAAAAAAACATAGATGCAAGAAAGCCTTATCTCTACACTTAAAGATAGTACACATTTACTGGATCAAAACACATACACATTAGTGAAATTAAACTCTTATTTCCTTTGATAAAATCCAATTTAATGCTTAAAATAGTAACATAAAAAGCCAAAAGCTACTTTTAAGAAGTTTTTCTGAAAATTTATCTGATTTCTTTCTTTCTTTTTTTTTTTGGTGGGTGAGAGATGGGGATTATTATTGGCACATATCGATTAAATTTTATACAAATAGAAAAGTATGTTTCACCAAAAAATTTTTAGACAAATAGCCACTATTCAAAATATGCTTTTATGTGAGACCTGTGCTAAGTAGGTTATATGAAGTGTAGGCAGCAATACCAAGATGGATATTCTCATCTGCAAAATGAGGCTTGAAGACCAAACTCATTGGTTTGTTGAGATAGAAAGTGGTTGAATGAGAATGCACGTGGAGGGCACGTCTTAGTGTTTGGCATAAAGGAAATAGAAATAAATGATAGCTAATATGAACCCTACTGTAATACTTCCTCCCACCAGTGATGAAAGATTTTTAGCCTCGGTTATTTTTTTAACCTTTAACATGAAGAAAATACTAAAAAACAAAATTGATCAAGGTCAATGTATTAGTATACAAACATTTTTTGTATTCCCCATGTTGCCGAACTTATTCTTTCTCTCTCATTTGACGTCCAACAACCTGGCCACCCTTCCTATGCTGGAACTGAGTTGTGGCAGACAAAATTCTAAAATGACCTGTAGATTCTGCCTGTGGTATATACACACTGTATAATACCCTCCTCTTGAGTGTGGGCAGAGCCTATGAATATGATAGGATAGCATGGTCATGATCAGGTCACTAATCTGCTGACATTGAGTTAATCAAAAGGGAAGTTATTAACTAATCAGGAATGTCTTAGTTCATTTGGGCTGCTATTACAGAATGTCATAGGCTGGGTGTCTTAGAAACAAGATACATTTATTTCTTGCAGTTCTGGAGACTGCAAGACCAGGATCAAGGTGTAGGCAGATTTGGTGTCTGAGGAGGGCCTGCTTCTTAGTTCATATGTGGTAATCTTTTCACTGTGTCCTCACATGGAAGAAGGTGGTGAGGGAGTTCCATGGGGTACCTTTTATGAGGGAACTAATCCCATTCATGAAGATGCCACTCTCATGACCTAATTTGGTTACTAAACGTCCTGCCTCCTAACACCATTACATTGGTGATTAGGTTTCAACATATGCATTTTGTGGGAGACTAAAACATTCAGTCTATAGCAAGGGGAGTCCTTTAAGAGAAGGCGAGGAGGCATCAGAAAAATGCTTATTCTGCTGGCCTGTGGTAAATTGCCATGCTGTGAGGAGGGCAACACGGCCAAGAGACAAGAGAGGCCTCTAGGAGCTGAAGTGGTCCCACACCAACAGTTAGCATGTAATCAGAGACCTCAGTCATATGGCCACATCGAAATGAATTCTGTCAACAACCCGAGGGAGTTGAGAAGTGAATCTTCCCTTAGTCAAGCCTAAAGATGCAGATGCTGCCCGCTGACACCTTGATTTCCACCTTACGAGACACCCTGACCAGAGGACCCAGCTAGATCGTGCTGGTCTCCTGACCCAAAGAAACAGAGATAATAACTTCGTGTTGTTTTAAGAAGAAAATCTGTGGTGATTTGTTAAGCAGCAATAGAAAACGAACATCAGATGAAACACACCACTGGGAATGGGATCCCGCCTCCTAAGTGACTGCTGAGTAGTTGGATGAGACGACTTAGAAATGTAGGCCAGTTAACTCCCCATGGGGTAAATATTGACCAATGGGAAATGAAAAATGGAAGATGAACATAAATTTCCATCTTTCCCTCCACCTTCAGTGGACTCTTCTATTTCTTTTCTTTTTTTTTTTTTTTTAGTAACCTGCCTAAAGAAGCCCTGTATTCCAAAGGAATGAACTTGTCACTTAATTTGCTTTGTCTTTTCCCAGCTTGTTGTGGGTAGTAGCCAGTTTCCTAATGTATCACATCACACTTTGTTCACTTCTTTCCTCTTCGTTTTTACCCCTACAGTCTTGTACTTCCCAAGTAAGGTGTTAACACTTCATTCTTCCCACTAGGTTCTGCTTCCTGAAGGACCTGTGCTGTCAGTCACATAACAATTAAGAGGCAGATCTAGAATCTGAGTCCAATTCTGACTTCAAAACATATTAATTTCATTACACCTTATTTCATTTCAAAGAAATTAAATCTAAAAAATAAAAGTATGTGCATGGTAGAAGCAGCACAAAATTTCTATTCTGATGACCATTCAAGAAGACACAGAATAGGGGTTTCAGATTATCTTCTTGTTCAAAATAGAGTTGATCAAACTGTTAGAAGGAATAATTTCTGGCTGTTTTAGTATGCAATTTGGAAACAAGGAACTCTAAGTGATACTAGACTCCTGTAATGTTTATTGCTAACATACCTGTTGGGGCAATAGTATTGTAAAAGAGTCACTTGCTCTTTCCACAGTGGAGGCAGAATTTAAGGCCTGCTCTTCTTAGTTTTTTAAGAGTTGTCAATACATTTCCTAAAGTTGGAATCTTGCCTTGAACTTGTACTGAGATGCTCTTTTTGTTGAGCAGTGTTCAATGAGCCTGAGGCAGAGTCTGAGGCAAATAAACAGAAACAATACCCAAGTACATTTTAAACTCTGAATTCTTTTGGTAAATGAAAATGTTCTTTTCAGATTGGTTAATCTGTTCAGTGCATTAGGACCGAATAGGGTGGGCATCATACTTTGCTGCATTAATGATAGCGCCCAGAGAATAGGTAAGTCTTTATTTCCAGTTTGTTTTTTCTCCTTATGAATTTGTGTGTAAGTAACTTGATGACCATGAATATGAGATGGGAACATTGCTTTGAGGTGTTTGTCCTTAGGATTCCATTGTAGATTGTTTTAAGATGTTTGCTGCCCTCATTCTTTGAATTTTTTACTGATAATCTGAGTTGAGTCATTTGGCAGTCACCCCTAAATATACCTCTAGAAATCCTCCAGTCACAGGTGATTGAGAAATAAATACCTAACTGAAGCTTGGCGAAACATTCTCAGAAATTCACGTCTGATACCTTCACTGCAGAGAGAAAGGAGAGACTTATTTGCCTGCCTTCTGTTGTCTTTTGCTTCCTCTGGTCCTTAAGGAGAGTGTTAAGGCTCCTGTATCACTAGCCCACCAATAGCTGCTCAGGGAGTCAGATTCATGTTCTGCACTATGGCAGTTCATCTGAATCCAGGAGTTGAAACACAACATTGCATGGGTGGGATGCTGACTAAGAGAAAGAAGGAAGCAGTTGAGGGAACCTGTACTGTCCCAGGGTTCTGTGTCCACAGCTTGGAGAGAAGAACCTCCAATTTGCTATTCTTCCTTCAATGACTTCTGAATGGATTTGTATGCACTTTATATCACATTCTGGTTGCAAAAAGCACAAATAATCCCATCTTGAAGGTGTGTGCTTGACTAAAACTGTCATCCACTTTCCCCTAGCCTGTGTATTAGGTCATCTTTTGAGCTCTCTGAAGGAAGAACCTGAATTTTTTTTTTGAATGGCATTCTCAGAATGTGCTTGTATTATATATTACATTAAATATAAGCTTATAGATATTATATAAATATAAATATAACATATTAAAGTATATCCTTCTATATAAGAATACACAAAGACTCTTATCTGCTCTGTTACATCTAGAGATCCTTAAGGGCAGAAATTATGCATTCTCCCTGGATTTCTCAAAGCACTCAGCAAATAGATGGTCATGGAGTGAGTAAATAAATATTGGTAACAGTGGTTAACTCTTAGATCCTGTCTGCCATGTGTGATATGATTTTCTTCTCATCTCTGCCTTTAACTTCAGGGACTGATTTAGTTGTCACCTTAAGCAAAAATGATGAAATTTTTCTGATACATCTTATTACATGAACCTATATCCCATTTAAATTCCCATGGAAATTTATTTGAAAATCTGAATGTATCTTGTGATATTTTGCTTTGCAATCTAGTTCAATCACATAGTAATCTCATTTTTATAGTTATTAAGTAAACTTTGGAAACCTCCTCTGTCTAGGACCTGAGGTTATAAAAATGAGAAGACTTGGTCATTGTCTTCAAGGAACTTATGATTCAAGGTTGAATGATTCACAAAACATTATTTCCATCACAGCCATTGCCATATTGTTATGCTCAAGCTGCAATGTCAGCAGAAAGAAAAGAGAAAGGCTTTGGGGCAGTTATCATAGAAGAAATCATGTAAGGATTTAAGAAGTGGTGAATGAATGGGGTGTGTGTGTGTCAGGGTAAAATGAGACTGGACTTTAATGAGTGTTGGTTGAGTGATGTGGGGGTTAGTTCTTGCATGTGCTGCAGGAGGGCACTGATGAAAGAGCACAGAGTATTCTCACATCACTGAAACATGGGACCCATCGGAGGAGACAGGCTGGGTAGGAAAGCTGGGGCTATGGCACCATGGATTATGACCTGTGCTAAGTATACCATCCTAGGGGTTAAGGGGACCCACCGAAGCATTATAAGTAGAAGAGAGAATGCAAGCATCTTGAGAGTCAGGGACTACATCTTAGATACATTTGTTTCCTTCATGATGCTTAGCAGAGCTTCTTGTATGTAGCAGACACCCTCAATTTTGGTTAAATAATGAAGCTCCACAGTTCTGGGATATCATATAATAGGCATAGATTTTAGCAGAATTTGCAGGAAGACAGTAAATGTTTAGAATTCTTTGTTCCTGGGGACAAACTTCTGAAGTATGACCTTGTATTTCATACAACTTTGTTCTTCAAAAATTGCTGCTATAGAATATTTTTTGTCAATTAGCTGGAATTGCATTTGGTTAATGGCATATGTAATTAGCCATCTTATCTTGCTCGGAAGGGCACCTAACAAGAGGTAAAATGAGCTATTTTCAGTGGTTGTAAAACTATCGAGCCACAGAAAAGGAGGTTGAGACCCTTTAAGGGCTCAGAGGAAATGGAGCTGAAACTATACAAAAAATATCGCAAATGGAATCTACTCTATAAAGAGAAAATTCAAGTCTAAATTTTTGGGATTATGCTGCCAGATAAGTTAAATTGTCAGAAATTGGTTAACTGTTTCTATCATACTCATAAGCCCCATTTTTCCTTTTCCCATCCAGATAAATATTGAACCAAAGGGGATAATTTCTCAGAGTTTCATAAATCTGTTTATCTTATCAAAGCCAAAAATAAGCTAGTTAGTAATTAAAATTTAACCACCAACTAATAAGAGGACTAATACAAAGGCTAACATTTATGTTGTGCTTGCTATGGACCAGGTATTGTTTGAAGTTCTCTACATGTATTTTCATTCAATCCTTGTAACAACTCTATGAATAACAAAATGAAATAACTGTTTTGATTGCATATTAGTAAGAAAATATTCTCTCTACCCATGCTTTTGTCATTAGAGTTGTACTGTCTGGTACAGTAGCCACCAGACACATGTGGCTATTTAAAGTTAAATCAATTGGCATTAAAAAATCCAGTTCCTTAGTCCTCGCCTTCTTCCAACTGCTCAATATGGCTAGTGGTTATTGTATGGGACAGAACAGATAGCATTTTCATCATCACAGAAATTTGTTAGGTGGGTGCTATTCTAGAGAGACCTGATGAGCTCAGGACATTTAGTGTGAAGAGAACTAAGAATTCATTCAATCTCTTTATTACCATTTGAAAACCTATCTGACAAAGCAGTTAAGGGGCTTGCTTAAAGTCACACAGTCTGTAATTGAGAGAGCCAGGACATCAACCTATACATATTTATCCATTTCATGGACTGCTATGTCATTCTTGGTTCTATTAATGCACACCAGGGAGTGAGCAGTGAGGATGTGGTACTAACCCAGCCCTGGCCATAAATGCTTCTGTTGATAGTAATCCCAGGGAAAGGTATGGCTAAGGTATGACTATGAGAGGATTCAACTCCAAAGGACATAGTCTAGAATTCATCACTTTTCGTTTTGGAGACCAAATTAGTATTCAGAGAAAAGAGGAACCCCAAGGGGAAACCAAGTACCTTGCATATGAGACTGATTGATAGAATTTTCGTTTTATGTCTTCCATCTATCTCTTCAAGTTTCAGGGAAGTCTGAAGACATCTATGACTCCTACTTTTTCTCCTGTGGCACTCTGGCATGTTCACCATAACCTTTGCTCAGCACCTCTGAGGGAAGGTTTCTGCCAAAAACCTGGGATGAGGTCTGGAGTCTGGGAATGTGTTATAAAGTTTTCTGCTTAGTATTTTTTTAAGACTTTCTTGGATTTTTAAAAAATCAAAAGCTTTAAACATTATGAGCACCATTGTTAGTGTTATATAATAGAACTTTCATACATTTATTACAAGTATTTTGTCCATATCCTATAATCTCAACCTTTTGTATTTATACCTGATATTCAAAGTATCTTTTAGAAAATAGATGTTTAAAGTATTTGAATTTGTTGTCACCCCCCACCCCCCACCCCCAACTTTAAGTTCATCTGAGGCTTTTCCTCTTATAGGAGTGCAGCAGGTGCTATCAGTATCCAGCTAACTTCTTGCAGGCCCTCACAGTTCTCAAACATGCTGAAGGCTTATTCTAAGCAATGGGACTCACTACTTGAGGGCTTCCTCTGGATGCACTTTGCTCAATGTGGACCTGGCCAGGAATGCTAGCAAGATAACAACTCCAGGAACATCCATACCAATGACAAATAGGAATTGGTAGACAGATAATTCCTACCTCCTTGCTCAGCAAGTGGGACAACTCTAAGGGATGTCTTGCCTTTAAAGAAATTCACAATATGTTATACCCTTGGATAATCTCCTTCACTTGAGTGTGGGCAGAACCGGTGACTTATTTCTACTCAATAAACATAACAAATATGATGGGATACACATACCTGTGGTTATAAGACATATCTTTGCAGATTAGCATGAGAGATTCTCCTGCTGGCCTTGGAGAAGTGAGCTGCTATGTTGTGAGAGGGCCATGTGGTAAGCAACTGTGGATCATCTCTAGGAGCTGAGGCCTTCGGTCCTGTAGCCACAAGAACTAAATTTGGCCATCAACCACATGAGCTTGAAGAGGAACACAAGCTCCAGAAAGAAATGCAGTCTGGCTGAGACCTTGTTTGAAGTCTTGTGAGACTATGAGTAAAAGACTCAGATAAACTCTGCCCAGACTCATGACTTACAGAATTTGTTTAAAATAAAAAAAAGCAGTTGGGATTTTTATAACAGTATATTGAAAATGATCAATTTGGGGAATTTTGCCATCTTAACAATATTAAGTCTTCCAATCCATGAAAATGGAATGTCTTTATAATTATTTATATTTTTAATTTCTTTCAATGAAGTTTTGTAGTTTTCAGTGTACAGGTATTGAACTATTTTGCTATTTTTGGAGATATTTTATTCTTTTTGATGCTATTGTACATGGATTTGATTTGCTTCATTTTTAGATTATTGCCAGTGCATAGAAATACAATTGATTTTATACTTTGACCTTGTATCCTGCAGTCTTTCTAAATTTGTTTATTCATTCTATTAGTGTTTGATTGAATTCCTAAAATTGTGTTACATACAAAATTGTCATCTGCAAACATAGTTTTACATCTTCCTTTTAGGTCTGGCTGTCTTTCATTCTTTTTTCTTGCCTTATATCCCTAGCTAGGAACTATAGTACAAATCTGAATAGAAGTGGCAGGAACAGACACTCTTATCCTGTTTGTGACCTTAGGGGATATGCATTTACTCTTTCACTATTAAGTATGATGTTATCTGTGGGGTTTTTTTTTACTAATAGATATTCTTTGTCATGGGTTAAATTTGTCCTCCAATAAGATATGTTGAAGTCTTAACCCTGATAACTATGAATGTGATATCATTTTGAAAGGGGGTCTTTGCAGATATAAACAAATTGAGGTCATATTCTTCACAGAATTAGAAAAAACTAGTTTAAAATTCATATGGAACAAAAAAAAGCCTGTATAGCCAAGACAATCATAAGCAAAAAGAACAAAGATGGAGGCATTATGCTCTGACTTCAGACTATACTACAAGGCTACAGTAAACAAAACAGCATGGTACTTGATATGGTTTGGCTGTGTACCCACCCAAATCTTATCTTGAATTGTAGTTCCCATAATCCCCATGTGTTGTAGGAGGAACCCTGTGGGAGATAATTTAATCATGGGTATGGTTACACTTATGCTGTTCTTGCGATAGTGAGTTCTCACAAGACCTGATGGTTTTATAAGGGGTTTTACCCCCTTTTGCTTCTCCTTTCTGCTGCCATGTGAGGAAGGATGTGTTTGCTTCCACTTCTGCCATGATTATAAGTTCCTGAGGCCTCTCCGGCCATGCTGTACTGTGAGTCAGTTAAACCTCTTTTCTTTATAAATTACCCAGTCTCAGGTATGTCTTAGTAGCATGAGAATGGACTAATACAGTCCTGGTACAAAAATAGGCACATAGACCAATGGAACTGAATAGAGAGCTCAGAAACAAGACCACACATCTACACCATCTGATTTTCAACAAACCTGACAAAAACAAGCAATGGGGAAATGATTCCCTGTTTAATAAATGGTGCTGGAAAAACTAGCTAGCCATCTGCAGAAAATTGAAACCACACCCCTTCCTTATACCTTATACAAAAGTTAACTCAAGATGGGTTAAAGACTTACATTTAAAACCCAAAACCATAAAAACCCTAGAAGAAAATCTAGGCAATACTATTTAGGACATAGTCATGGGCAAAGATTTCATGACAAAAATGTAAAAAGCAATTGAAACAAAAGCCAAAATTGACAAATGGGATCTAATTAAAGAGCTTCTGCACAGCAAAAGAAACTATCATTGGAGTGAACTGACAATCTACAGAATGGGAGAAAATTTTTGCAATCTGACAAAAGTCTAATATCCAGAATCTATAAGGAACTTAAATTTACAAGAAAAAACTCTGTCAAAAAGTGGGCAAATGACATGAATAGAAACTTCTCAAAAGAAGACATTTATGTGGCCAATAAACATATGAAAAAATGCTTAACATCACTGATCATTAGACAAATGCAAATCAAAACTATAATGAGATACCATCTCATGCCAATCAGAATGGTGATTATTAAAATGTCAAACAACAGATGCTGATGAGGTTGTGGAGAAATAGGAACACTTTTACACAGTTGGTGAGAATATAAATAAGTTGAACCATTCTGGAAGACAGTTTGGCGATTCCTGAAAGACCTAGAACCAGAACTACCATTTGACCCAGCAATCCCATTACTGGATACATACCCAAAGGAATAGAAATCATTTTATTATATAGATACATGCATGCGTATGTTCACTGCAGCACTATTCGCAATAGCATGGATGTGGAATCAACCCAAATGCCCATTAATGATAGCCTGGATAAAGAAAATGTGGTACATATATACCATGGAATACTATGCAGCCATAAAAAGGAATGAAATCATGTCCTTCGCAGGGACATGGATGGAGCTGGAAGCCATTATCCTCAGCAAACTAATGTAGGAACAAAAAACCAAACACCGTACATTCTCACTGATAAGTGGGGGTTAAACAATGAGAACACATGGACACAGGGAGGGGAACAACACACACTGGAGCCTGTCATACTGGGCAGCCAGGGGGAGGGAGAGCATCAGGAAAAATAGCTAATGCATGCTGGGCTTACTACCTAGGGTGATGGGTTGACAGGTGCAGGAAATCACCATGGCATATGTTCACCTATGTAACAAACCTATGCATCCTACACATTTATCCTGGAATTAAAAGTAGTCTGTAGTTTTCATCGGGGTCACCTTTTGTGGTTTTCAGTTCTACAGATTTTGCCAAATGCATGATGTCATGTATCCACCATCACGGTAACATATAACATATAAAATAGTCTCACTGCCCTAAAAATCATCTGTGCAAATCCCCTAATCATCCCTACTCCCTTGACCTCTCTCCAGCTCTAGCAACCACTGCTCTTTTTACCTTTTTGCATTTTCCAGAACATTTTATTGTTGGAATCACACAGTGTGTTGTATTTTCAGATTGTCGTCTTTCATTTAGCCATGTACATTTTAACTTCCTACATGTCTTTTCATTTATTTTTAAATGAGCTATATTGCTAAATAATATTCCATTGCATTAACGTACCACAGTTTATCTATTGAAGGATAACTTGATTGCTTCCAAAGTTTGGAAATTATCAAAAAAGTTGCTATAAACATTTGCATGCAGGTTTTTGTGTGGAGGTTTTCAACTCATTTGGGTAAATACTTAGGAACATGTTTGCTGAAAGATAAGAGTATGTTTAGTTTTGTAAGAAATGACAAACCATTTTTCAGATTGGCTGTACTATTTTGCAGGCACGTCAGCATTGAATAAGTTTCCGGCTGCTGTACATTGTTGCCAGCATTTGGTGTTGTCAGTATTTTGGATTTTGGTCATTCTAATAGTTGTGTAGTGGTATCTCATTGTTTTAATTTGCAATTCCCTGATTAAATATAATGTTGAACATTTAAAAACATGCTTTATGCCATCTTTATATCTTTTTTGGTGAGATACGTATTCAGAGATTTTGTCTACTTTTTAATAGGGTTGATTTCTTACTGAGTTTTAAAAGTCCTTTTATATTTTGGATATAAGTTCAATTTAAGATACATGTTTTGCAAAATTCTCTCCCAGTATGGTCTTGTCTTCTCATTCTCTTAACAGTAACTTACAGAAAACGGCAGAAATTCATAATTTTAATAGTTTATTTCATGGATTGGTTTTTTGTATTGTATCTATAAACTCATTGCCAAGGAGAAGGTCATCTAGATTTTCTCTTGTTTTATCTTCTAGGAATTTTATGTTTTGTGTTTTGCATTTAGGTCTACCATCCATTTTGAGTTAATTTTTGTGAAAGGTATGAGGTTTGTATCTAGATTCACTTATTTATTTTATCTGTAAAAATTCCATTGTTCCAGCACCACTTGTTAAAAAGCATCTTTTCTCCTTTGGATTGCCTTTCCTTTTTTTCTCAAATATTAGTTGACCTCATTTGTGTGGGTCTATTCTTGGGCTCTGTGTTGTGTTCCATTGACTTGTCTGTTCTTTTACTAATACCACACTATCTTGATTCCTTTAGCTTGATAGTAAATCTTGCAGTCAGATAGCGTTAGTCATTTGATTTTGTTTGTCTTTATTATCAGCTATTTTGGATTTTTGCCTCTTTATATAAACTTTAGAATCAGTTTGTCCATATCTACAAGGAAACTTGCTGGGATTTTGACCGGGTTTGCATTAAATCTGCAGATCAAGTTGGCAGGAATTGACATCTTAAGAATATTTAGCCTTTGTATCCATGAATATGGAATATCTTTTCATTTATTTCAGATGTTTGTTTTCTGTCATCAAAGTCTTTTAGCTTTTTTGGCTGGATGCAGTGGCTCATGCCTGTAATCCCAGCACTTTGGGAGGCTGAGCTGGGCAGATCACAAAGTCAGGAGATCGAAACCATCCTGGCTAACATGGTGAAACCCCGTCTCTACTAAAAAAAAAAATACAAAAAATTAGCTAAGCATGGTGGCGGGCACCTGTAGTCCCAGCTACTTGGGAGGCTGAGGCAGGAGAATGGCGTGAACCCAGGAGGTGGAGCTTTCAGTGAGCTGAGATTGTGCCACTGCACTCCAGCCTGGGAGACAGAGCAAGGCTCTGTCTCAAAAAAAAAAAAAAAAAAAAAAAAATTTTTTTAGTTTTCTTCACATAGATCTCATACATATTTTTTAGATTTGTGTCTAAATATTGAATTTTTGGTTCCAGTTTAAATGGTGTTATGCTTTTAATTTCAAATTTGAATTGATCATTCAGTTGACTTTTACATATTAAGCTTTGTATCATTTAAGCTTGACATACTCATTTATTCTAGGGGCTGTTTTGTCAATGTTTTTTTGGAATTATTTACATAGACAATAAAATCACCTGTGAACAAATAGTTTTAGTTCTTCTTTCACAATGTGTATAGCTTTTATTTCCTTTTCTTGTCATATTGTCTTTGCCAGCACTTTTAGGAAAATATTGAATAGGAGTGGTGAGAATTCTTGGTTGACATTTCCTTTTTCTTTCAGCACTTTGAAAATATCATCTCACTGCTTCTGGTCTCCTTTTTTTTTTTTTCTGATAAGTCAGTTGACATTTTTTATTGAGTTTCCCTTGTATGTGAAAAGTTCTTTTTCATTCTCAAGATTTTCTTTTGGCATTTTAACATTTTTACTCTGATGCATCTATTTTATATTTGCATTTATGTAACTTGGATTTCACTGAGCATCTGGCATGTATAGATAAATGTGTTTAATCAAGTTTGGGAAATCTTAAGCTATTATTTCTTAAAATACTTTTCTGCACATTTCTGTCTCTCCTCTCCCCCTGGAGTTCCCACTACTTTCATGTGGTATATTTAGAGGTGTCCCACATTTCTCTGAGGCTTTGTTCATTTTTTGCCTTTTTTTTCCTGTTCTTCAGAGTGCATAATCTTAATTCATCACTTAAAGTTCACTGATGTTTTTTCTGACATCTCAAGTATATAGTTAATTTCTATATACTTGAGGTTATTGTATTTAGGTTATTGTATGTTTCAACTAAAACAATGTCCATTTGGTTCTTTTAAAATAATTTCTATCTCTTTTGATATCCTTTATGATGAGACATTATTGTATACCCCTTTACTTCTTTGAGCATTATATTCCTTAGTTTTTGTTGTTGTTGTTGTTGTTGTTTTGTTGTTTTGGTTTTTTTTTTTTGAGACATAGTCTCACTCTGTCACCCAGGCTGGAGTGCAGTGGTGTGATCTCAACTCACTGCAGCCTCCACCTCCCAGGTTCAAGTGATTATCCTGCTTCAGCCTCTCCATTAGCTTGGATTACAGGTGTGTACCACCATGCTCAGCTAATTTTTGTATTTTTAGTAGAGACCGGTTTCCCTATATTGGCCAGGCTGGTCTCAAACTCCTGACCTCCGGTGATCCGCCCCTCTCGGCCTCCCAAAGTGCTGGGATTATGGGACTGAGGCACTGTGCCCGGCCTTTAGTTCTTTGAATGTATTTATAATAGCTGCCTCTAAGTCTTTGTTTGCTAAATCTGCCATATGGGCTCTTTCAAAGGCTATTTCTGTTGCCCTTTTTTTCTTGTGTGGGTCACACTTTCTTCGTACTTTGTATTTCTCATAAATTCTGGTTGAAAGCTTGATATTTTGATTGAAAGCAACTCTGGATACTTATTTTCCTACTACTTCTCTGGGGCTAATTTTTATTTGCTTTTTTGCTTGTTAATTTCTTTAGTGACTTTGTCTGGATTATCTTAATGAAGTTTATTTCCTCCAAACTGTGTAGCCTCCAATGTTGCTTCTTAAAAGGTACAACCTTGGGAATGTGCATAGTTGCTCTGACCCCCTTACCTCCCACCCCAGGGATGACATAGGTTTTAGGCGCTCTCTTGAGTGTCTCTTTCTCTGATCTCCCTGTTAAGCTTTTATCTGGTTTGCCTCTATTGGTTTCACACCCAGTTGTTAGCGTCTAGTAATTACTGATTGCTCTAATGTTTTCAAGAATATCCTAAAACATAAATTGTTCCACAGTCTGAGCCAATTCTTGGCCATTTTGCCGAGGTAGTCTTTGAGGCTTGTTTCCCCCTCAGGAGATCTCTTTTTAGCTGTATCTTTATCTGATTCTCTCTGCTAAATGATTTGGTTTATGATTTTGCTTGTTGCTATCACAGAGCTACCCACCAATTCACTAGTTGATTAATTGCTCATCAACATTTATTTTATTTTATTTTTTTTTGAGATAGAGTTTTGCTATTGCCCAGGCTGGAGTGCAATGGCATGATCTCGGCTCACTGCAACCTCTGCCTCCCAGGTTCAGGTGATTCTCCTGCTTCAGCCTCCTGAGTAGCTGGGATTACAGGCACGTACCACCATGCCTGGCTAGTTTTGTATTTTTAGTAGAGACAGGGTTTCATCATGTTGGTCAGGCTGGCCTTGAACTCATGACCTCAGTTGATCCACCTGCCTCAGCCTCCCAAAGTGCTGGGATTACAGGCCTGAGCCACCATGCCTGGTACCAAATCTCCATTTTTTGACATTATCCTTTGCTTGAAATTCCCTGTTCTGTTCAAATTAAAACCAATTCCCTTAGGGAAAACTTTTGAGCTCTCTGTTGCTGTTGCCTGCTTCTCCCCCATGGTAGAAATTCTGTGTCATTACTTCTGGGGGCAGGGACTGTAGCCTGCTTCTCGAAGAGTGATAGCCCTCCTCTGCAAGCAGGTCAATGGTAAGAGCAGTAGCTCCTGGTCTTCCTGGTTTACCTCTTCCTGTATGAAAGGTCCATTGATGCAAGGCTAATCAGAGCTAGCATTCTCTTCCTGCCACACCCAGAGTAGACTTCTACCCTATAAGTGAAGGCTAGGTAGAAGAAGTCTGGGAGCTGGGGGAGGGAGAGGGATCTTTTTCTTGGCTGTGTACATCCAGAGTAGAGCTTTCATAGCACAGAGCTGAGGGCAGAGGGAGGGGTAAAGGAGCCTGTCATAATTGAAACGTGACAGACTGTCACCATTTTATAGAGATTTAATGGATTTTCTTGAATAAACATTCATACACTTGCTGTATTCTGGAAATTTTTAGAAATTTTAATTTTCCTAAAGAATAATTTTCATCATTAATAGTTTTTCTGAGAAAAGCTCTGCAGAGTTTCTCACACCACCATTGAAGAAATCTTGCCAAGTTCATTTCTGTTCCTGCTTCCATTTATTTTATAATCTCATGTCCCCCTTAACCCCCTATAACAGTTTCCTGATTCTTTTCGTTTGAATCAGGAAAACAGAATGTGCCTATATTGGACTGATTTTATGATTCAGGCACTTCTGGAATACTTGGAGAGCTGTGTGAGGGAAGGTCTTCCATGACTGTACTTGCCAGAGGAAATGAGGAAGGCCGCTAAGGAAGACTCACTGAAGGGAGGTTTGAACAACTCCTCTTCAGTCATAGGGTAGGTGGAGGGTGTCTGTGACTTGGATTTGAGAGTGTGAAACAAAGTTGGGAGAAAGTAAATCTCTCTGTGGATACAAGAGGGTGGAAAGTGTGTTTTGTAAGTTGGAAAAGACCATCCCTGTAAGCAACGGGCTTTCTAGGGGATCCAAAGGTAGTAGGCAGGGATGTGCTGCTTAGGAATGCCTGGGCACCATCTCTGTCTTCCCTCCTCCAGATGCAGGTATGGACATATTGACATATAGTTTAGTTTAAAAACTAGTAGATCTTGATGTCAGGAAGAACCTCCTGAAAGGGAAGCATCAGGATCTTTGGTCATTTGTGATTTCTTCTTTCACAGAATAAAATACCTGTGACTTAGCACACTAAGGCTGTAAGATATATTTCACACGCACAATGCTGCCTTGCAACTGCAAGCCAGTTGGTGTTGAATCTGGATGACTGTATGAAACCCACTGAACCTTTGAGATGGAGACTCTCACAGGGGAGCCTTCTAGTCAGAGTTACCACAATTTATGATGCCTGAGTTGAGCGAAAAGGGAAAACTGGTGCTTTATTAGGTTGTCTCTGTTTTGGTTATTGCCACATAGGGAAGTTAAGATGTGGAATTCATATTTACTTCTTGGCACAATGAAATTTAATTGTTCACCAGCATCAGACATTAACAGCAGAAGTGGCTTTGGCAT
Source organism: Gorilla gorilla gorilla (assembly GCF_029281585.2). Taxonomy (NCBI): domain Eukaryota; kingdom Metazoa; phylum Chordata; class Mammalia; order Primates; family Hominidae; genus Gorilla; species Gorilla gorilla. Next base: position 46,815,275 of record NC_073240.2, read on the forward strand.
CTTGAGGACTTTAGCCCTGTTTCCCTGGTAGGAGGTCTGCCAATGACTGTTTTTTCTGACAAGCTCTGAGTGCAGAAGTAAGGCACCCATGTAGCTTTGCACAGGTCTTTCCAGCCAAATAATAGCAATGACTTATAATAACAACTTTTTGAAAGATTACTATGTGCCAGTAAGCATTTTGCAGTATCACTGAGAAGCAGGGTTTTTTTTTATTAACCTCATTTTATAGATAAGAAAACTGAGATACAGAGAAGTTGAGAGACTTGCGCATAGCTTGATCAGGTCTAGCAAGTGGAAAAGGAGGCAGTCTAACTCCCAAATCAGCACTTTGGCCCATTATATTATACTTCCTTTGCAGAGATTTTCAGAAAGAAGTGTCAGTGACCCTGGGGAGATCAGAGGATAAGTACCAGGGGAAACTGTTTTACTAGTTAGAGTGATCTCAGTTCTTTTTTTTATACCCTTGGCTAGGTTGTCCTTGGGAAATACTATTTATACTTGTTAGTATTTTTGCCTTTTTTTAAACTTTTAGTTTTTCATCATGTGGAACACAGCATTTATTAGATAAACATTTCACATTTTTGTTCCAAATTGCTATACTTGTCATGAGTATTAAAAACCATATTTTCTTTAATCACACTTTTATAGACCTTATCTAATATGAAAAGGAAGTTGACAGAAAAATTGGGTAATTTCTTTTGTTATGATTCTCATATACACACCAAGAGAAAAACATTATTCCTACTATATGTTTATGCTCTTCATAACATTTCTACTATTTTACTTATCCACCTTTGAAATGAAGCAATTAAATTACATTTCCCTATGTTTTATTGTCAGCAGATAATCTATAACCCACTATATGGTGTTATAATGACATTATTTGCCCTTTTTCTAAGCAAGGAAAGTTACCATTATTTACCACAGGGTAATCATATTTGGAGTGTTCCAGAAAGAACTCTGTTCTATACCATCTGCCCAAGTTACTTACTGACACTCTTTTAAACTGAGAACTCTCCAAATGTGTTGCCAGCTGATTTTTCTTTGCACTAGATCTAGGCATCAAATACCAACTGGACACATCTGATAACACTGCCTGTGGCAGATGCTGCCATGCGTTGTCCACATTCCTGTTTTGGAATACAATACCCATGACTCCAGCTAGGAGAGTATTGACAGCTGTCAGCCGTCTTCAGGGATTGTGTTGGCTGAAGAGTTATCTCACTCAATGTCACGTCCCTTTTTTGGGTCAGCCTCCTTCCAATGAATGCTCAATATAGGGGTATAAGTGCCCCACAAAAGTGGGTACAACTCTGAGGGTAATTCCATTTTTGGTGCTTCTCATAGGGCTGGCTGAGGCTTCCGTTGAGATTGCATCGATGCCCACCTTCCTCCTCTGCTCAGTTATGCTACTTTCTCTTCCCTTCACCGTGAGTTGATTCCAAGTGCACTCTCTAATAAGCCTTCCATATGCTAATCTCCACCCCAGAATCAACTTCCTGGGAAACTCAGCTTGCTATACAGACAGCTATCTCAAATATGATGTGCCTATAACTTAACATACATTCAGGGAACAGGATGAGGGCTTCTCCTCTGTTTCCTAAACTAGATCATGGTATCCAGTCTAACACTCAAGTTAGAGACCTGGGAGTTTGTTTGGACTCTTTTCTTCATCACTGTTATTGTTTTGGTTGCCCGTTCTGTTGATTTTCTTAAATTCATTTCCAAACATTTCCTCCTCTTTCCATTCCCACTGCCACTGCTATGGCTGAAGTACTCACTATTTCTCACCTGACAAGAGCAGCGGTCTTATAACTTACTTATTTACAGATGTGTAGCAGATGCCGTCAGTGCCCTGCTATATCCCCTTAACACTTAAACTGTTTCCATACTTGTCAAGGGCTTGTTACAGCAAGCACCTGACACTCTCTCCCCAGAGCTTTTTCCAGCCTCTGCAGACTGCTAAGTCTGTGCCATGGGCAGACAGAAAGGGCTGAGGGGTGGGGGCGGTGAGCACTCCCAGGAACAGCCCTCAGCCATTGATAAATAAGAGTTGTATTATGAGGGGAAGAGATTGAGACCATCCTGGCCAACATGGGGAAACCCTGTCTCTAATAAAAATACAAAAATTGGCTGTAGTCTCAGCTACTTGGGAGTCTGAGGCAGTAGAATCGCTTGACCCTGGGAGGCAGAGGTTGCAGTGAGTCGAGATTGCGCCACTGCACTCCAGCCTGGCGACAGAGTGAGACTCTCTCTCTCAAAAAAAAAAAAAAAAAAAAAAAGTTGTATTATGAACTGAACTTGGGTCCACTTGCTTGCCAAAAGCAGCAAAACCAAACACTGAAAATGATATTTGCAGTGAGAGAAATTGAGGTATTTATTGCCAGGGCACCAAGCAAGGAGAATCAGGTAGCTAATGTTTAAGACTTGAACTCCTGATAGCTTATGTGTACGGGTTTTTAAAGGTGCGGAGACAGGTTACAGACAAAGTCACATTGGTTTTGCCCAAAAAGGCAGGATACTTTGAAGCAGGATCTTATGGGTTGTAGGCAGATTCAGAGATTTTCAGATTTGCAGTGGATTAAGGAAGCAAGGTTTTGTCTAAAATCTCGGGGTCAGCAGAAAGGAATGTCAAGGTTTTGTCTGTCAGCGTGACTCTCTAGGTCGCTTAGGAAGAACTTTAGAATACCGAACAGCAGTCAAGAGTTCAGTCCTCAGTTCTACCTTCTCTGAGGTCTACCCAGGTTTCTAAAAAACAACTCCAGAACCACATGTTACAATGTCGCCTTTTAGTTTCTATTGGGATCCAAAACACCTTGTGACTCTGACTTGCTTAGAAGGCTATTGTTTAAGTTATTAATAATTTATTGCTTATTAGTTGCTCATTTATTCCAAAGGCTAGCTAGGGGCCTGGAATTTCCCTTGAAGACACTCAAGATTTTTCCTTTATTTCCATGTGTCGAAGGTGGGGTGGGTTACCTGCCTTGTCTCAGCTGGCTAATAAATACTCTGATGGGTTTTCTACCTGATCTCTCAGAAGTCACCTGTGGATTTGAACTTTAGTTGCCTACAATAATAACCTTCTCAATAATGTATCCTTTACTGACATGCCTTCCCAGTTTTACCTCTTAATTCCCCTATCAGTGCTTCCTGGTATCACTTCTTCTAGGAAGTGGCTGTGAAATCAATATTGCCTTAGGCAAGGTTGCCCCAGAAAATGATCTTGAGACAAGGATTTCAGTGCGAAAAGAATTATCTGAATGAAACATACATGTGATCATTTCATTGTCTTATTTAAAAATTTAGGCTGCTATAGGGTAAGGCCCAAAGTCTTCAGCATGACATCTAAGGCCCTTTATAACTTATGGCAGGATCTTTGCTGGTCTCTTGAGCTGGCAGATCAGGGTCATGGCCTTCTGAATAAACCACAGTCATCTCTCACTAAGAAGATAAGGCCTTAACCTGCCAGGACAAGCTGGTCCAGGCTAAATGTAGGGTACATCTTACAGCGCTGAGAATAGTTCAAATAATTCTTCATTGAGCCAATTAATAAAGTAACCTTCTTTATTCCACACATAAAAATGTGAACTTCTCAATAACATTTCGATGAAAAATTTCCCACTCTTACCCTATTTTGATGAGAGTTGCATAAAAGTCTTATTAATTTTTCATGGTTAAGCATTTCTTGCATAATGGTTGATGAAATTTCAGAGCTCACAGGAGAACAATGGGAAAACAGGCAGTTTTTTCTTGTTTATGCCTTTAACATGGCCTCTACATTCCAAATGGAAATGAAAGCCAAAGCTAAACTTATTAGATTTGTAAACAAGGCAAGGTGGTTCTATTCAGTGAACATTTATGGAACACCTAGCATACAATGTAATAAGAGACATCCAAGAAAGCTGTTAGGACCAGGTAAGATGAATTGAAATAGAGTAAGTATGAGTACATGCAAAACAAACAATAATTATGAATTTCTCCCCAAAGCCTTATGCTGAACCGTTATTTAATCCTGTGTACATTGTAAGGTTTCTCCAATTTACATGTAACAAACAACCTTAAAGAACTTAGCCCACAGTCTCAAACTTAAATACCATTTCCCCAGGATGACCCTTTTTAATTTTTATTTGATACATACTATTTATACATATTTTTGGGGTACATGTGATATTTTGTTACATGCATAGAATGTGTAATGATCAAGTCTGGGTATTTGGGGTATCCATCACCTCAAGTATTTATCATTTCTATCTGGTGGGAACATTTCAAGTCCTGTCTGTCTTGAGATATACAATACTTTGTTGTTAACTACAGTCACCCTACTCTCCTATCAAACATTAGCAGTTATTCCTTCTATCTAACTGTGCGATTGTACCCATTAACCAACCTACCTTTATCCCCCATCCCTCTCCACACACAAACTTTCCAGCCTCTGGTATCTATCATTCTACTCTCTATCTCCATGAGATGAGCTTTTTAGGCTCTCATATGTGAGTAAGAACATATGATATTTGTCTTTCTGTGCCTGGTTTGTTTCACTTAACATAATGATGTCTAGTTCCATCCATGCTGCTGCAAATTACATAATTTCATTTTTTTGGCCAAATAATATTTCATTGTACATATACCATATTTTCTTTATCCCTTCATCCGTTGTTGGACACTTAGGTTGATTCCACATCTTGGTTATTGTGAATGGTGCTGCAATAAACATGGAAGTGCAGGTATTCATTTGTTATTCTATTTTTCTTTTCCTTTGGATAAATACCCAGTAGTGGGATTGCTGGATCACATGGTAATTCTAATTTTAGTATTTTGAAAAATCTCCATACTGTTTTCCGTAGTGTCTCTACTAATTTACATTCCCACCAAAAGTGTATAAAAGTTCCTTTTTCTCTGCATTCTTGATAGCACCTGTTTTTTTGTTTAATCTTTTTATTAATAGCCATTCTGACTGGTCCAACATATCCCATTGTGGTTTTAATTTGTATTTTCCTTATTAGTGAATAAGTGAAAAAATGCTGGTGAGCATTTTTTATACACCTGTTGGCCATGTGTATGTCTTCTTTTGAGAAGTGTCTTTTCCTTTCCCCACATTTAATTTTTTTATTTGTGTTTTATTTAAGTTCCAGGATACAAGTGCAGAATGTGTAGGTTTGCTACATAGGTATATGTGTGCCATGGTGGTTTGCAGCACCTATCAACCCGTCATCTAGGTTTTAAGCCCTGCATGCATTAGTTATTTGACCTAATGCTTTCCCTCCCCTTGCCACCTAGCCCCCTGACTGGCCCTGGTTTATGTCATTCCCCTCCCAGTGTCTGTCTGTTCTCATTGCTCAACTCCCACTTATGAGTGAAAACATGCAGTGTTTGGTTGTCTGTTCCTGTGTTCGTTTGCTGAAGATGATGGCATCCAGCTTTATCCATGTCCCTGTGAAGAACATCATCTCATTCCTTTTTATGGCTGCATAGTATTCCATGGTGTATATGTACCACATTTTCTTCATATGGTTTATCATTGATGGACATTTGGGTATGTTTATGTCTTTGCTATTGTAAATAGTCCTGCAATAAGCATGTGTGTGCATGTGTCTTTATAGTAGAATGATTTGTGTTCCTTTGGGTATATACGCTGTAATGGGATTGCTAAGTTAAATGGTGTTTCTGGTTCTAGATCCTTGAGGAATCGCCACACTGTCTTCCACAATGGTTGAAATAATTCCCACCAACAGTGTAAAAGTATTCCTATTTCTTCACAGCCTCCCCAGCATCTATTATTTCTTGACATTTTTGCCATTCTGTTTTTGCCCACTTCTTAATGAGATTTTGTTTTTTTGCCATTAAATTGAGTTTCTTTTATACTCTGAATATTAGTCCCATGTCAGATGAATAGTTTGTAAATACTTTATTTCAGTGTGTAGGTTGTCTCTTCACTCTGTTGATTTTTTTTGATGTGCAGAAGATTTTTAGTTCGATATAGTTTCATCTATTTTTTATTTTGTTGCCTGTGTTTTTGAGGTCTTTTTTAATGAAATCTTTTCCTAGACCAGTGTCCTGGAGCGTTTCCTCTGTAAACTTTTAGTAGTCTTCTAGTTTCGTGTCTTACATTTAAGCCTTTAATCCATTCTGAGTTAATTTTTGTATATGGTGAGATATAGGAGTCTTGCTTTATTTTGTGCATATGAATATCCAATTTTTCCAGCACCATTTATTGAAGAGGGTGTCCTTTCTGCAACGTATGTTCTTGGCACCTTTGTTGAAAATTGGTTGGCTATAAATATGTGGATTTGGGTTCTCTATTCTGTTCCATCTGTTTTTATACCTACCATGGTATTTTGGTTAGTATAGCCTTGTAATATATTTCAAAGTCAGGTAATTTGCCTCCAGCTCAGTTATTTCTGTTCAGAATTGCTTTGGCTAGTTGAGTTCTTTTTTGGTTCCATATGAATTTTAGGATTTTTTTTATATATCTATGAAAAATGACATTGGTATTTTGATAAGGATTGCATTGAATCTGTAGATGACTTTGAGCAGTATGACCATTTTGACAATATTCTTTTTTTTATTATACTTTAAGTTTTAGGGTACATGTGTACAATGTGCAGGTTAGTTACATATATACACATGTGCCATGTTGGTGTGCTGCACCCATTAACTCATCATTTAACATTAGGTATATCTCCTAATGCTATCCCTCCTCACTCCCCCCACCCCACAACAGGCCCCGGTATGTGATGTTCCCCTTCCTGTGTCCATGTGTTCTCATTGTTCAATTCCCACCTATGAGTGAGAACATGCAGTGTTTGGTTTTTTGTCCTTGTGATAGTTTGCTGAGAATGATGGTTTCCAGCTTCATCCATATCCCCACAAAGGACATGAACTCATCATTATTTACAATAATCTTTTGATTCATGAGCATGGCATATCTTTGCACTTGTGTCCTTATCCATTTCCTTCATCAGTATTTTGTAGTTTTCCTTGTAGAAGTTTTCCATCTTCTTGGTTAGATATACTCCTAGGTATTTTATTTGATAGCTATTATAAATGGAATTATTTTCTCAATTTTTTTCCCAGGCAGTTCATTTTTGGTATATATTAATATTACTGTTATTTGTTGATTTTTTTATATTCTATAAATTTACTGAAGCATTTTTCAAATCTAAGGTTTTTTTGGTGTAGTCTTTAGGTTTTTCTGGATATAATATGTCATCTGCAAGAGGCACACTTTGACTTTTTCTTTTCCAGTTTGAATGCCTTTTAGTTTTTTCTCTTACCCAATTGCTCTGGCTAGGACTTTCGGTACTATGTTGAATGAGAGTAGTGAAAGTGGACATCCTTGTCTTGTTTCAGTTCTTAGAGGAAAGGCTTTCAGCTTTTCTCCACTCAGTGTGATGTTAGCGGTGAGTTTGTCTTATATGATCTTTATTATGTTGTGGTATGTTCCTTCTATTCCTAGTTTGCTGAGAGTTTTTATCAGGAAAGGATGTTAAATTTTATCAAATGCTTTTTTTACTTCTATTGACATAATTATATGATTTTTTTCCTTCTGTTGATGTGTCATGTTTGTTTATTTGCATGTCTTGAACCATCCTTGCATCCCTGGGATGAATCTCACTTGCTCATGATATATCATCTTTTTGATGTGCTGTTTGATTTGGTTTGCTAGTATTTTGTTGAGGATTTTTTATCTATGTTCATTAGGGGTATTGGCCTGTAGTTATCTTTTTTGGTTGCATCATTGTATAGTTTTGGTATCAGAGTAATGCTGGGCTTGTAGAATGAGTCGAAGAGAATTCCCTTCTCTGATTTTTTTGGAAATAATTTGAGGATAGTTGATATTAGTTCTTCTTTGTGAGTTTGGTGGCATTTGGCAGTGAAGCCTTGTGTTTCTGGGCTTTTCTTTCTGAGAAAGTTTTTATTACTGATTCAATCTTATTATTCATTATTGGACTGTTTAGGTTTTCTATTTTTTCCTGACTGGAACTTCAGGAATGTATCCATTTACTCTAGGTTTTCCAGCTTATTAGTGTATAGTTTTTCATAATAGTATTTGATAATCTTAATGACTTTCTAACCCCATAATTTGTTTTCCAGTGTTTTTCTTGATAAACATTAAAATAATTTTAATTGCTCATTTCTCTTTTCCAATTTTGATGCCTTTTAGTTTTTTCTCTTGCCTGACTGGACTGTAAGTTTTCTCATGGGACTGCAAGTCTCAGGAGGATGTGGACCATATCATTGTTGTTTACCATGTATTTTTAGTACCCAACAGTGTGCTTTGACTCATGAGGGCTCTATACCTATGTATTAAATAAATGGATAGTTCAACATGGGAGAATAAGGAATTAATCTCAGGTCTGACTTCCTATCCTCATTTTCTTTATGATATAATATACTTTCAGCAGATTAAGAAGCAAAGATACTATAATGCATATCTATAAAATTGGTGCTGAATTATAAGTTGATTGGCAGTATGTAATTGACAGCACACTGATAAAACCTATATGCTTTTGTGTAATTTTGTTTATAAACGTTTGTTCATACTTCATGGACTATGGAGGCAGACAAGATTCTAAGCTAGGAATTTCCTCATGCAAAGATTTCAGGACATGGGCTTTTCAGTGATGAACTTTCACACACAAAGTACATTAAATCTGTGAACTACTTATCTAAAACCATTCACCCAACCTTTCATTTATTGATCCCTGGCCTTAGCCCATGAGAAAATTTAATATTTTCCCATGACAATTGTTAGCATTGAGGCTTAATCTCATTTAGGCTTAATTCTCAATTTATGGCTATAAGATGGCTTTAACAATTCCAGATAGTGCAGGTAGACAACATTTGGCCAAATAAAACATTTTTTTTTCCACAATAGATTCTTTGATTTTCAACTAGGAAGGAAAAGTTTCCCGGAAGCCTCCTGTAAATTCTCAGGGAAATCTGGACTGGAGTGGGTCACATGCCCATGTTTTAGTGAACAGGGGAGTGAGAAAATGCATATCTGGCATTGTAAACTTCTTCATCCACATTCTTTTTTGTAGGTTTTGTCTTTTATTACAGCATAGACAACCAAAGGTGTCTCCTACAGGAGTGCTTACTTATTGGAATGGACCAACTTTAAGTTTTTATTAAAGGGTTTGATTTTACAGATGGTTTTCATAAGAGTTGAAGGAGATTTGGTAATTTAAATAATCTAATGGTAAAAACAAAGCAGCAAACAAAACTTGTTCCTTATATTTATCTCTCCAGTATATCCTAACATTTTTCCTAATTAGTTCCATTAACTCATTTTGTCTGGGTTTTTTTTTGGTGGGGCTGGGGGTGGTGAATAGAGATCTAAAACCTATCCTTTTCAGTGAGAGAAAAGGCTGGAAAAGCAGGTATGGGATAAATTAAGGTCTTCCAGTGAAATAATATGCCCCCTCACATTCCCATCCTACACACACTTGGTGCTTGTGGAATTTTCTAAGTACATCACATAGTTCTTGCCTTGTGCCTTTGCTCCCCACAGTCTGTTAAAATGTTAATTCTCACAGGAGAAGAGGCATTAGGACCAGATCTTGAAGTCTTCCATGGTTCCCTTTTCTCTTACATTGACCCACATCATTATAGTTGGGTTCCTAATTTCTTCACAATCTATGACTTCAAGGATGCCACAGTATAGTGTTTTATTTATCTTGGTACTTTCAAGGACAAGTACCCAGTGTGAAGCCAATGCTGGAAGTAGGTTCTTCTTCCTTGTATCCATACCCTTTGCAATATTACTTACAGACTCTACTTATTGATGAGAGGAGCTGCAATTTTCCCACCCCTTGAAACAGGCTGGCTTGTGGCTTGCCACATTCATTGGCTAAAACAAAAGTGACAAAAGGTTAATTCTGAACCTAGGCTTCAAGAGGCCTTGTATGTGTCTGCTTTCATTTTCCATCTGATTAGCCTGGGCATGTTTTCACAATATTGCCAGGGAGAGAGTCCACTAAGACCATGCAGAGAGGAGTTGAGGCCATTCTGAATAAGCTGGCAGCCAGTGGACCCCAAAACTGTGAGAAGATCAAGCCAGATAAGCAGAACTGCCTACTTAAGTCACAGTGGAATATGTACACTTTTATGAATATACCAGAAACCATAAAAAACCCATTCTTCCTATAAACATATGAACAATATAAAATATGATACTTTTTAAAAATTTATTATACTTTAAGTTTTAGGGTACATGTGCATAATGTGCAGGTTAGTTACATATGTATAAATACGATACTTTTAAGCTGTGTTTTTGGATGATTTGTAACACAGCAATACCTACTGATATCATGTTCAAAGTTTGTTTTGTTGAAATCACCTTTTGTAATTGAAAAAGTATTTTCATCTTGGCAAATAAGAGTCTGAGTACATGACCAAAATTCTTCATGGAAAGATTACCACAGATAGCGAACAATCTAACTCCAAAGGAGAAACAAGTCAATAAGACAATAACCTTTTTAAAAGTAAGTGGAAATGTTATCTTTAAAATATACTAGTCATGAAAACAAGATGAAAAAGTACAAGTACAAAATCACTTAATGCTAATACTTTTTCTTTTTTGGGGGGATCCACTGTCTTTATAGCATGTGCTTTTTTCCATCCCCTCAACTCAACAGATAAATGAGTTACTAATATTCCAATTACACTCTTTAAGTTATTTGAAAACTTAAAATTATTATTGACTTTAATCACCCTGTTAAATAGTGGATCTTATTCTTTCTAATCATTTTTTTTTTTGTATCTGTTAACCATCCCTACTTCCCCTCTATCCCCTTACCCTTCCCAGCCTCTGGTAACTATCCTTCTACTCTTTGTCATGACTTCAATTGCTTTGATTTTTGGATCCCACAAACAAATGAGAACATGTGATGTTTATCTTGCTGTGCCTGGCTTATTTCAGTTAACATGATAATCTCCAGTTCCATCTATGTTGTTACAAATGACTAGATTTCATTCTTTCTTATGGATGAATAGTACTCCATTTTTTGTATATGTACCACATTTTCTTTATCCGTTTATCTGTTGATGAACACTTAGGTTGCTTCTAATTTTAGCTATTGTAAACAGTGCTGCAACAAACATAGGAGTACAGATATCACTTTGATATACTAATTTCCTTTCTTTTGGATATATACCCAGCAAGATTGCTAGATCACATGGTGGTTCAAGGTTTTTCGTGTTTTTTTTTTTTTTTTTTTTTTTTTTGGAACTTCAAACTGTTCTCCATAGTGGTTGTATTAATTTACATTCTCACCAACGGTGTACAAATGTTCCCTTTTCTCCACATCCTCGCCAGCATTTGTTATTGCCTGTCTTTTGGATAAAAGCCATTTCTCCTGGGGTGAGATGATATCTTATTGTAGGTTTGATTTGCATTTCTCTGATGATCCGTGATACTGAGCACCTTTTCATATGCCTGTTTGCCATTACTCTTCTTTCTTGAATACAAGATTTTGATGTGCCTAGAGAGATAGTAGTACCATTCAAAAGTCAAATTTATTCAAAATGCCTTTCAAGCACTTCTTTATTGCTATGCTAATTAAGCTTAATTCATAAATGAATTATCAAGTTGAGGTGTGTTTGGCAAATGTGGTCTATTAAGGAACACTTAGGTTTTATAACTCCTCTCAGTTGACTGAGTTCTGAACACTGTATGGTTCTCTGCCAGGCCATGGGGCTTATTCTCATGTTAAAATAACAGGTATTTGCCAAGAATCCTGATTTAACTATGTCTTTCTACAACTGTAAACAAATCATTATGGTGCCTCAGCACTCTGAACATTAAAAGGGATCATGGGATCATCAATAGCTCAGAGCTACCTAACTCAGAACTTCAGATTTTATGTGATTGGGTCAGAATGCTAATATGAACTAGGAATGCAAAATATATTTTTAGACTCTAATATTTGCAACCAGGAAGAAATAGTTAAGAAGAAAGCATTCAATCCATGATTCTACTTTAACCAAAATCTAAACAGGTGGAACTGATGTACTATTATTTGCTCTTCTGTGCCTGGCAAATCAGCTTTGTGCAACTATAATTAAGATGAGCCATAGAGAAATTCAGTAAAGGGATTTTGAGTTGGTCTCATGCTCAATTTCTTTTGCTGCAGGGGCAAGATAAATTGGAGGTTTAGACATGCACAGGGTTACCCTACTCATGTTAGAATTCAAGGAAGGGGCAAACACTTAAGCAGTAATTCTACTCAAAGCTCACTCTGTGAGTTCAGAGAAGAAACCTGCTTGGAAGTAAGACCTGGGACTGGAAAGTAAATCTGGGGACACTCACAGTTGAAGGTGATACTACTGCAATATTTATTTGATATGTACCCTTTGATCTATAGTGAATGAAAATTAAGTCAACAATATTTACTGAGTTCTAAGTACTTCTGGGATGTGTGTGTTGGATGGGAGGGGACAGGGAAGAAAAGGTTGCTACTTTACTCAGAAATGTACTGTCCTTTTGAAATGGAAAGGGAGGATTTGCAGAACATTGGATAGTTTTTGACACCTCTGTGCCCCCTGCCTTACATATGTCTTCAAAGTTGACTTCCCTTATCTCCTGTATTAAACAGTAGACATGACGGACAGAGGCTTTGAGAAGTTATGTAACTTTCCCAAGGTCATATAACTAGTAAGTGTCAAAGCAAGGATTTGAAACCAGGCATGACTTCAAAACCCATGTTCTTCCCACCATAGAACACCACCAAAGAGCTAGAAGAGTAATTTTTGCAATGCTAGTACTGTATCTGTGAGAAAGTACATAAAACTACACGTTTACACAGCTGCTTTTCAAGGACAGATTGCTTCCACCAGAGGTACGATTTCCTGAAGTCCAGGCTGGTAGGTCTTTGTTTAGTACAATTATAGCCAATTTCTTTTTGTGAAAAAAGAATACAGTTTTATTAAAAACCTTAACTTTGCATATCGTAGTATTAGAGATGCATGGGAGTCAGTGGGGAAGCAAGGTAGGAATTTTTGTTTATTCAATTGAAGCTTTATGGAGCCTGAAAGAGCAGACTTGAAGTTACGAAAAACCACAGTGGGTTTCCCACTCACACACCACCTAACACAACAATTTTGATACCAGATGTGTGGGAGAAAACCCTACACACCAACCAGTTCTCCAGTGGACACCAGCTGGGTGTCCTCTAATTCATTTCAATTCTGGCAATATTTACCTGGAGATAATGTCAAGTTCCATAGGTTGAGGGCTCAGTTCCACAAGACTGCCCTCTACTTTAGATGTCAGTCACAAGTAGTAGGCTGTCACCTATACTTCTGACCAACTGGCTATATATTTTAGGTTCCCATGGTCTTCTCTTCAGGTTCAATTAATTTGCTAGAGTCACAAAAAAACTCAGGGAAACACTTCACAGTGCTGATGTTACCAGTTTGTATGCAGATAAACAGCCAGATGAAAATACATAAAGTGAGGTCTGAATCTGGGAGGGTCGTGAAAGCAGGAGCTTCTGTGACCCTGGAGTTGGAGTGTGCCACCTCCCAGCATGCTGATGTGTTCACCAACCTAGAAGCTCTCTGAATCCTGTCCTTTTGGGGTTTTATGGAGGCTTTATTATGTAGACATGATTGATTACATCACTGGACATTGGTAATTGACTCAGCCTTCAGCCCCTCTACTCTCCGAAGAGGTTGTGGGGTCAGGCTGAAAGTCCCAACCCTCTAATCATTCCTTGGTCTTCCTGGTGACCAGCCCACATCCTGAGGCTATCTTCAGCCACCAGTCTTCTCAGTAGCATGTAAAAAACACTCATCTTGCCAGGGATTCCAAGATTTTTAAGAGTTCTGTGCCAGGAAATGAGTATGAATACCAAATATATATTTCACGACATCACCAGTAGAATTCCCCCAAACCCAGAAACAATTAGGCCCAATTTCATTGATCTTGGGACATTGCTAAGGTATATTAGCAGCCTAAGATATAATAATAATTGAATATGTAATTAGTGAAAGAATATCTCCAAGCAGAGAGTGCTCTGATTATCCTCTCAGGAGAATTCCTCAGAGCATTCTAGGGCAAAGAGGATTAAAAATAAACCTTTCTTTATGTAATTTGTGAAAATTTAAAACTGCTTTCATGCATGGCCTCCTTAAAAATTTTTTTAATTTATAATTGATAAGAATTGTACATGTTTATGGGATACAATGTGATGTTTCAATAGATGTATAAATAGTATAATAATCAAATTGGAGTAATTACAATATCCATCACTAATCATTTGTTAATATATGGCCTCCTTTTTGAAAAAGCATCCTTATGGAGATATAATTCACCTGCCATTAAATTCACCCACTTACAGCGTACAATTCAACGGGTTTTAGTTTATTTACAATTATGCAACCATTACCACAATCTAAGTTTAAAATATGTTCATCCTAAAAATAAACCTTATGTCAGATTTTAAAATGTACTCTTCAGTTGATGAATATTTGAGTAGTTTCACATTTTGGCTATTATGAATAATGTTGCTATGAGCATTTGTGTTTAAGTTGTTGTGTGGTCATATTTTTTCATTTCTGTAGGATATGTGCCTAGGAGTAGAATTGCTGGATCACATAGTAGCACTATGTTAACATTTTAAGGAACTGCCAAACTATTGGCTAAATTGTCGCACCATTTTACGTTACCACCAGAAATAAAGAATGGTTCCAGTTTCTCCACATTCTCATCAACACTTGTTATTGTCCTTTCTTTTTGTTTTTTAATTAGCCATCCTAGTTCATGTGAAGTGGTTTCTTGTTGTGGTTTTGATTTGCGTTACTCAAATAACTAATGATGCTGAGCATCTTTTCATATGCTTATTAGACATTTGTATAATATCTTTGAAGAAATGTCTATTCGACTCCCTTTCCCATTTTTAAATTGGATTATTTATCTTATTGAGTTGTAAGAGTCTTCGTGTATTCTGGATACTCTTATTAGATATATGATTTTTAAATATCTCCTCCCATTTTGTGGATTGATTTTTCATCTTCTTGATGCTATAATTTATAGCACAGAAGTTTTATTTTGATAGTTAATTTTATATAATTTTGTTACTTGTGCTTGTCTGACTTCCTGGTATCATACCTAATCTAGCATTGCCTAATCCAAGGTCACATATTTTCGCTCCTAGGTTTTCTGCTAGGAGACTTATAATTTTAACTCTTACACTATGTCTGTGGACTTTATTTAGAGTTAATTTATTTTTATTTTACTAATACATAATATTTGTACACATTTTAGGGATACATACGATATTTTGCTACATGCATAGAATGTGTAATGGTCAAGACAGGATAGTTACGATATATATCACACCAAGCATTTATCATTTCTATGTGTTAGGAACATTTCAAATCCTCTCTTCTCACTGTTTTGAAATATGCAATACGTTGTTGTTAACTGTATTCACTTTAATATGCTATTGAATGTTAGAACTTATTCATTCTAACTGTATGTTTGTACCCATTAATTAACCTCTCTTTACCCTCTATCCCCTAAATTCTTCCCAGCCTCTGGTAACTATCATACTTTCTATCTCCATGAGGTCAACCTTTTTAGCTCTCATCTGTGAGTGAGAATATGAGAGATTTGTCTTTATGTGTATGGCTTATTTCACTTAACATAAAGATGTCCAGTTCTATCCATGTTGCTGCTTATGACAAGATTTCATTTTTTTTGGCTGAATAATATTCCATTTTGTGTGTATATACCACATTCACTTTATTCATCTGTTGAATGACACTTAAATTGATTTCATATCTTTGCTATTGAAATAGTACTGCAATAAATATGAGATTACAATTACTCTTTTGATATGCTGATTTCCCTTTGGATAAATAATAGGATTGCTGTATCACATGGTAGTTCTATTTTTAGTTTTTAAAAAATCTTCATATTGTTTTTCATAGTGTCTCTACTAGTTTACATTCCCATGGTGTTTGAGTTCTTTTTTCTCTGCATTTTTGACAAAATGCATTTTTTTGTCTTTTCAGTAATAAAGATGTTATTTTTATTTTATTGGTAAGATATCTCATTGTGGTTTTAATTTGTATTTGCTGATGATTAGTGCTGTTGAGAATTTTTTATGAACCTGTTGGCCATTTATATGTCTTATTTTGAGAAACGTCTGCTCATGTCCTTTGTCTACTTTTTAATGGGATTTTTTTTTTTTGCTGTTGAGTTTATTGAATTTCTTTTATACCCTGAATATGAATACTTTGTCAGATGAATAATTTGTAAATATTTACTCTAATTCTGTATGTTGCTTCTTTACTCTGTTGATTGTTTCCTTTGCTGTGCAGAAGATTTTTAGTTTAATATGTCTCATTTGTCTATTTTTGATTTTGTTGTCTGTGTTTTTGAGGTCTTAACCATGAAATCTTTGCCTAGACTAATGTATTAGAGTGTTTCCCCTATGTTATATTCCAATAGTTTTACACTTTTGGATCTTACATTTAAGTCTTTAATCCATCTTGAATTGATTTTCATATATGGTGTGAAATAAGGGTCTGGTTTTATTCTTCTGCATGTGAGTATCTAGTTTGCCTAGTACAATTTATTAAAGAAGGTGTCTGTTCCATAATGTAAGTTCTTAGCACCTTTTTTGAAAAACAGTTGGCTATGAATACATGACTTTACTTCTGGGTTCTATATTCTGTTCTATTTCTCTGTGTTTCTTTTCATGCTAGTACCATGCTGTTTTGGCTACTATAGCTTTGTAATATATTTGGATGTCACGTAGTGTGATACCTTCAGCTTTGTTCTTTTTGCTCCAGATGCTTTGGCTAGTTGGGCTTTTCTTTTTTTTTGTTTCCATACACATTCTAGAATTGTTTTTAAATTCAGTGAAAAATGACCGATATTTTGATAGGGATTGCACTGAATCTGTAGATCACTTTGAACAGTATAGTCATCTTAACAATATTAATTCTTCTGATCCATGACTGTGGGATGCCTTTCCATTTGTTTGTGTCATATTCCATTTCTTTCATCAGTGTTTTGTAGTTTTCCTTGTGGAAGTTTTTCACATCCTTGGTTGAATTTATTCCTAAGCAATTTATTTATTTTGTAGCTATTGTAAATGGAAAGCCTCTTGATTTCTTTTTCAGCTAGTTCATTATTGGTGTAGAGAAATTCTCCTGATTTTTGTATGTTGATTTTATATTCTGTAGCTTTACTGAATTTATCTATTAGATGGAAGAGTTTGTTTTAATGATGTCTTTAGATTTTCCTAAATATAAGATTATGTTATCTGCAAAGAAAAAAATTTGACTTCTTTTCCAATTTGGATGTATTTTAGCTTTTTCTTGCCTTATTGCTCAGGACTTCTAGTACTTTGTTGAATACAAGTGGTGAATTGGAGTGGGAATCCTTGTCCTGTTCCAGTTCTTATAGGAAAGACTTTCAACTTTCCCAATTCAGCATTATGTCAGCTGTGGGTTTGTCTTATATGGCCTTATTATATAGAGGTATTTTTTTAAGCTGATTTTGCTGAGTGTTTTTATCATGAAGGGATGTTGAATTTTATCAGATGCTTTTTCTGCATCTATTGAAATGATTATGTGATTTTTGTCTTTCATTTCTATTGATGGGTCATGTTTATTGATTTGTGTATCTTGAACCATCTTGTGTCCTGGGTTAGATCCCACTTGATCATGGTGTATTATCTTTTTGATGTTTTCTTGGATTCAGTTTGCTAGTATTTTGTTGAGGATTGTTTTACATCTATGTTCAGCAGGGATATTGGCCTGTAATTTTATTTTTTGTTATGTTTTTGTATGGTTTCGGTATTTAGGGTAGTGTTGGCCATATAGAATGAGTTGAGGAGAATTCCTTCTTCTTTAATTTTTTTTTAATAGTTTGAAGAAAATTAGTTATTCTTTATTAGTTAGATAGAATTTGGCAGTGAAGCTATCCAATCCTGGGCTTTTCTTTTTCTTTCTTTTTTTTCTTTCTTTCTTTCTTTTTTTTTTTTTTGAGACAGAGTCTCACTTTGTCACCCAGGCTGGAGTGTAGTAGCATAGTCTTGGCTCACTGCAGCCATCACTGGGGTTCAAGCAATTCTCCCACTTCAGCCTTCTGAGTAGCTGGGACTACAGGTGCATGCCACTGCACCAGGCTAATTTTTGTGTTTTTAGTGGAGGTGGGGTTTTGCCATGTTGGCCAGGTTGGTCTTGAACTCCCAGCCTCAATCCACCCACCTCAGCTGCCCAAAGTGCTGAGATTAAAGGTGTGAATCACCACACTCGGTCCCATCCTGAGCTTTTGTTTGTTGGGAAACTTTTTTTTAGTGATTTAATGTTGTTACTTATTGATCTGTCCAAGTTTTCTATGTCTTCTTGATTAAAACTTTGTAGGTTTTGTATGTGCAGGAATTGAAGTATTCCCTGTAGATTTTCTAGTTTGTTAGCATTTAGTTATTCATAATAGTCTCTAATGGTCTTTTGTATTTATGTGGTATCTGTTTTAGTATCTCTGTTTTCATTTATTTAAGTCTTCTTTTTTCCTTCTAGTTAGTCTAGTTATTGGTTTTTCAATTTTGTCTTTCCCAAAATCAACTTTTTGTTGTGTTGATCCTTTATAATTTTTTAGCCCCTATTTTCTTTATGCTTCAATCTTTATTATTTCTTTCTGTCTACTAATTTGGGGCTTAGTTTCTTCTTGGTTTTCTAGTTCATTTAGGTGCATCATTATGTTGTTTATTTGAAATCTTTGTGCTTTTCTGATATAGGCATTTATCACTATAAACTTTCTTGTTAACATTGCTTTTGCTTTCTTAACATTGATTTTGGTATGTCATGTTCCCATTTTCATTTGTTTCAAGAAATTTTATAACTTTCTTTTTAATTTCTTCATTGATGCAAATTGTCATTCAGGAGCATGTTGAATTTCTATATATTTGTATGATTTCTAAATTTCCTCTTGTTATTTCTAGCCTTTTTTCATTATGGACAGAAAAGATACTTGGTATAATTTAGATTTCTAAACATTTATTGAGACTTGTTTTGTGGCCTAACATAAAGTCTATCCTTGAGAAAGTTTCATGTGCTGAGGAGAAGAATGTATATACTATAGCTGTTGGATGAAATATTCTGTAGATGTGTCTTAGGTCCATTTGATATAAAGCACAGTTGTAATCTAGTGTTTCTTTGTTCATTTTCTATCTACATGATCCGTCTAATGCTGAGAGTGGGGTGTTCAAGTCCCCCACTATTGTGGTATTGGAGTCTATCTCTTCCTTTTTTATCTAATAATACAGGCTTTACGTATGTTTTCTTCAATGTTATCTGCATATATATTTAGGATTTTTAATATCTTCCTGAATCGATCTCTTTTTCAACGTATAATGACCTTCATTGTCTCTTTTTATTTCTTTTGACTTAACATTTGTGTTATCGGATATGCGTAGCTATTCCTGCTTGCTTTTTGTTTCTATTTGCATGGAATTTTTTTTTTTCATCCCTTCACTTTCATCTATATGTGTTTTTACAAGTGAAGTGAGTTTCTTTTAGGTAGCATATGGTTGGGTCAAATCTTTGTTTTTATTTATTAAGCCAGTCTGTATCTTTTAAGGGGAAAGTTTAATCCTTTTATATTCAAGGTTATATTGATGTGTGAGGACTTATTCCTGTCATTTCATTAATTGTTTTCTGATTGTTTTGTCTATCCTTTGTTTCTTTCTCTTATTGTTTATCATTGTTGTTCTGTAGTTTTCTGTAGTGGTAACATTTGAGTCTTCTCACTTCTTTGTGTTTGCTGTAACAGTGAGTTTTATACTGTAATGTGTTTTCATAGTGGTAGATATAATCCTTTGACTTCCAAGTGAAGGACTCCCTTAAGTATTTCTTGTAGGGCTGGTCTCTTGGTGATGAATTACCTCAACATTTGTTAGTTGTGGAAAGACTTTATTTTTTTCTTTCTTTTTTGAAGGTTAACTTTACTTTTATAGTATTTTTGGTTGACAGATATTTTATTTTTTTTTCTTTCAGCACTTTGAATTTGTCATCCAGTTCTCTCTTGGCCTGTAAGGTTTCTGCTGAAAAATCTACTGTTAGTTTGATGTAGGTTCTTGTATATGTGACCAGAAGAAGTTTTTCTCCTGCTGTTTTTAGAATTCTTTGTATTTGACTTATGAAAGTTTGACTATAACGTGCCTTGGAGAAAACTTTGAGTTGTATGTATTTGGGTTTCTCGGAGCTTCCTGTATTTACATGTTTAAATCTCTTTCTAGACATAGCAAGTTTCCAGCTATTGTTTTTGCTAAATAGGTTTTCTATGCATTTGCCCTTCTCTTCACCTGGAATGCCTAAAATTTGTATATTTGGTAACTTTTTGTGTCCCATCTCTCACATAGGCTTTCTCCATCTTTTTATGTTACCTGTTTCTTTTTCTTTTCTTTTCTTTTCTTTTTTTTGTCCGATGGGCTTATTTCAAAATATGTGTCTTTACATTCTGGAATTCTCCTGCCTAGATCTAGTCTATTGTTGAAGCTCTCAATTGTATTTTTTATCTTATTCATTGACTTCTTCCAGGATTTTAGGTTTTTTTTAATGATATTTATCTCTTTGGTGAATATCTCATTCAGATCCTAACTTGTTTTTTGATTTCTTCATATTGTTTATCTGTGTTCTCTTGTATCTCATTGAGCATCTGTAGTATCATTTTGAATTCTGTTTTGGTATTTTATAAATTTCTTTTTCACTGGAATCAGTTACAAAGAATCATTGTGTTCCTTCGCAGGTGTAATATTTCCTTGCTTTTCCAAATTTCTTGTGTCCTTACATTGATATCTGTACATCTGGTATAATAGTTGCTTCTTTCAATTTTTTGGATTGGCTTTCATAGGGGAGCACTTTTTCTTGTAGACCCATCTATAACATTGGATGGGTAGGGTACTTTGGTTTTGATTCTGGCTGCATGCCGTAGTGTAGTCTCTGTCTGATTTTTCAACTGTAAACAGTACCAGTAGTGTTTGTGATTTCCTTAGTGGCTTAGGCTGAAGTTGTTAATACAGACTGTGGTGAGACTTTGCTGGGAACCCAGGCACCAGATGGGACAATCCTTAGGCCTCAGTGGTGGCAGTGGAAGCGCAAGTGTGCCTGTTCTTGGGCCTCTGTGCAGTGAATGTAGGTACCAATGTCACTGGTCTCAGGCCAATTCCTTGGCCTGCAAGTGGCTTACTTAGGTGCCAGCAGTGACAGCAGTGGGCGGGGTTTGTGTGCAGGTCCTCGGGCCCCTAGGCAGTGTGTGTGGTGTGAGTGATGGCAGTAATGGTGGGAATACCAGGCTGGGGAGGCCTGCCCTCAGGTCCTCCAGTGGTATGTATAGATGCAGGCTATGGTGGGCAGAGCAGGACAATCCCCAGGCTCCTGGGTGGCATGCTCAAGTGGCAGCGACTGGGGCAGTGGTGTGTGGGGAGAGCCTATCCTCAGGGCATGTGTTGCAGTCTTGCTGCTGAGATTAGGGGAATAAGGTTGCTCTCAGTGGCAGTGGCCTCAGGCAAGTAGCTCTCAGGCTCTGGTGAACGCACACTTTCAGCATCCTGTGTCCTGAGGGCAGCCTCCCTCAGGAGGCTATTTCCCAGAGTATAGGACATTATGTTGTCCTATACACAGCTGTACTGCTGTGTCTAACCAGTGTCATGTCACTCCAGTGTTCTGGGTGGACACAGGCAGGTGTCAGTGGGGGCTGTAGGAATGTGGAGATGCAGAGTCTGTTGGGCTCCAGGGCAAGATGCAGTCTGGTGGGGGCTGGGCTCCTCAAGTGGTGCCACACTGCAGCTGCTTGGGTCTTGGAGGGGGGGTTGTGTGACCCACTGTGAGCTTCCTCTCTGAAGCAATGCCATTGTGCAAACTCATGGCAGCTCTCTATTGTAGTCTCAAGGCCTGCAAGCATCGAGGGTTCTCATGTGGCTAGGATTGTAGGAGTCTGTAATGGGAAGGTAGACCATTGGGGATCTGTCATTTATGTTTTACCTGCACTGGGGATTCTCTACGGGACTCCAGATGAGCTTGGCTGGGCCGGCTGCCTCATTTTTCTCTCCTTTTATGCCTCAGGTTTTTCCTGTCATTTCTCTGTTGAATTCCAGCGTTATTTCTTAGATCCTCTATTTGAAAGTGTGATTATCTACTATGTTCTTTGTGGAGGACACAATGCCAGATGATTCTAGTCAGCTATCTTGAACTGTTCTATTTTTAGTTAATTTTAAAAATCTGATGTGAGATAGGGGTCCAAATTTATTCTTTTGGATCGGGATATCTATCTATTTGTTCTGGCACCATTTGTTAAAAAGACTCTACTTTCCCCCACTGAATTGTCTGTCACCTTGTAGAAAATCAATTGATCATAAATATAAGAGTTTAATTCTTGCCTCTCAGTTCAGATATATTTTTCTATATGTCTAATCTTATGCCAGTTAAACTGACTTGATCATTGTAGATTTGTAGTAAGTTTGGAAATTGTGAAGTGCCAGCCCTCCAGCTTTGTTCTTCTTTTTGCAATATTGTTTGGCTATTCTGGGATTTTATATATATACGTGTGTGTGTGTGTGTGTGTGTATATATATATATACACACATATACCTATTTGTGTGTGTGTGTATATATATACCTACATATAGGTGTATATATATACACATATATATACACATATGTATATATAGGTATATAGGTATATATGTGTATATATAGGTATATATATATATACACATATATACACACATATGTGTATATATATATACCTATATATACACATATATACCTATATACCTATATATATACCTATATGTGTGTGTATGTGTGTGTATATGTGTGTGTATATATATACTCACTATATATACATACACACACATATGTGTATATATGCACACACACATATGTGTATATATGCACACATACATGTGTATATACGCACACATACATGTGTATATACGCACACACATACATATATACACATATTTACATACACATATATACACATATATTTACATATATACACACATATATTTACATATACATATATACACATATATACACATACATGTATTTTTTCAGATTATATGTAGTATGGCAAATGTTATATTTAATTAGATTAAAAGGAATGTAGTTTTTTGTACCCTACACTGGGAGTTAAGGGATACAATATATGCAAAATGCCTGACACAGTAAATACTCAATAAGGGACAGTTGTTAAATTATGGTTTCTTGAAATTGAGATCAGTATTCTTGTTTTATTCTAAAAACTGGACATAATGTCTGGTAAGCTATAACCAGACTTGTATTGATCAAATATGCTTGTTCATTTCTGATGGGATTTTAGATTGACTAAATGTTACTAAATCTATTCCTGAACGCTGGGATTGATTAGCTTTCTTTCTTTTTTTTAAAGGGGGAAGCAAAGAGAGGGTCTGTATATTCATATATATATATATATGAGACCTGGAGATGGATGGGGACAAAATTACAGTGCACAATGGAATTCTTTCGATTATTGGATTAATCCATACTTTATTCATGGAGAAACTATCAGTGCTAAGTAACATGAGATTATTTACCAGGGTCCATCTCAGTATAGGTCTCAGGGTTTGGAAGGACTGTTTCTGATGAAACATTTATTATATTCTAGGATGTTTCATTTTCTTATAGCTCTAAGCAAACACTTTGAATCTATATATTATTATATTTTACATGACAGTGAGAAATATTTATTGTACTTCTCATTCTTTCAATCTTTCAATCACAAAATTTCACACTTTACTATTTAGATATTATACATATAATATATATAATCTCTAACTGTACATACATAGTTAGATATAAACACTTTTAACTTGATGTGAATGTCACCTTTATGTTTTTTAGAACACTCTCAGATCAAATGATCATTCAATTTTTATAAGTCTTTCTTAAAATGGTTTCTTTACTATAATATATGGAATGTACTCTCTCCATAAAAAAAGAGAAATCAGTGGAGTGACAGAAGCCTAATCTTTACCACACAAAAAAGTCCAGGTAATAATGTACATTACTAGTGTGATCACTGTGATTTCAGGATTTTTGAAGCTGATTATTAAATGCAAAATGTTAAAATAAGAACCATTATGTCAATGCATTGAATTACAATAGAGAAAGTATATACTACATAACTTAATTTATATAGTAGAAGGAAAAAAAAACGAGAATTCATCTAGATGTTGGGGCTTGTGTCAGTTTGGGTCCTCATATATAGAAGAGATTTATTAGGGAAAACACCTGTAGAGAATAAAGAGAAGGGGAAGCACAAGTAGGAGAGTAAAGTCTTCAGGCTGCAATACAGGTCTGAAACTTTTAAAAGGAGAGAGGTAAGAAAAGTAGCTTAGGAAGGAAGAGCCTCAGATTGAAATGCAGATCTGAGAAATCCTTGGCCAGGTTCCAGCAGATCTGAAGATGTATCCCAAGCCCTTTTGGCTAAAAGGGGTAGACTTTGGAAATATCACTAATACAGAAAGGTCAGCTTCACTTGTTCTGGATAGTCTCTCATTATATTTTTTAAATCTTAAATATTTCATATATACATTTCATATACACTTCATATACATTTAACAACAACAATAATCTATCTGGGATCATTCAATATGTGAATCAGACAAAAGTAAAAATACAAGCCCACAGGTGAGCTTATTCCCATGGCACTACCCATGCATGTTAAGTTTGTGTGTGTGTGTATGTTTCTATTCGGCACCTTTTGTGCACAATTTAATGACTTATTGGTGTCTCCTTTTATCCCAGTCACTGCTGAAATGACTAGTTCCACACAGGCCAGCTTTGTGCTGATATGATTTCACTGAATCTCAATTTTTGTTTCATATCCTAGGACTCCTGATGCCACTACATGGGATGCCTGTGGCTATCTGTCATTCCCAAAAGTGCACACTTGCAAGAACAAATCAGAAGTACAGGAGAGTTGGTCTGTGGTGGTACCTTGAGCAATGGAGAAAGTACTTGATTGATAAATGCCATCTTTTTTGTCCACTGAGTGGATAGTTCTGAAAGTTGCCTGAGTGCAAGCACTAGTTGCCTGTAGTGCTAGATAATATATTCTTGTATTGTCTTTCCCAACTGATATGAATTGTAATCCCCAGTGTTGGAGGTGGGGTCTGGTGGGAGGTAATTGGACAATGGAGGTGGAGTTCTCAGGAATTGGTTAGCACGAACCCCTCAGTGCTGTTCTTTGATAGTGAGTGAGTGAATTATGAGACATGGTTGTTGAAAAGCATATAGCTCCCCACCCTTGCTCTCTTGGTCCCGCTTCCACCATATAAGATGCCTATTCCTGCTTTGCCTTCCACCATGAGTAAAATTTCCCTGAGGCTTCCCCAGAAGCAGAACCCAGCATCATGCTTCCTGTAAACCCCGTGGAACCATGAGCCAATTACACATCTTTTCATTATAAATTATCCAGTCTCAAGTATTTCTTTATAGCAGTATGACAATGGATTAAGACAGAAAATTGGTACCAATGAGTGGTACCAAGGAGTGGGACATTGCTATAAAGATACCTGAAAATGTTGAAGCAACTTTGGAACTGGGTAATGGGTATGGTTGGTTCAGAAGAAGACAAGAATAGGAGGAAAATCTTGAAACTTCTTAGAGACTAGTTGAATGGTTATGACTGAAATGCTGGTAGTGATATGGACAGTGAAGGCCAGGCTGAGGAGGTCTCAGGTGGAAATGAGGAACTTATTGGAAATGGGAGCAGTCACTTTTGTTATGCTTTAGTGAAAAGCTTGTCTGCCTTGTGCCCTGCTCTAGGATCTGTGGAACTTTGAACTTGAGAGTAATGATTTTTAGGGTATCTGGCAGGAGAAATTTCTAAGCAGCAAAGTGTGCAAGATATGAACTGGCTGCTTATAGCAGTCTAATCTCATGCATGAACAAAGAAATAACCTGAAATTAGAACTTATATTTTAAAGGGAAGCAGAGCATAAAAGTTAGGAAAATTTGCAGCCTGGACATATATGGTGGAAAAGAAAACCCAATTTTCAGGAGATGAAATCAAGTAGGCTGCAGAAATTTGCATAAGTAAAAAGGAACCAAATGATAATAGCAGAGACAAGGGGGAAAAGGCCTTGAAGGCATTTTGGAGGGTTTCAGGGAAGCCCCTCCCATCACAAGCCTGGAGGCCTAGGAGGACTGAATGGTTTCATGGGCCAGGCCCAGGGCCCTGCTGCTCTGTGCAGCCTTGGGACACTGCTCCCTGCATCCTGGCAGCTCCAGCTCAAGCTGTGGCTAAATGGGGGCCTAGTTACAGTTTGGGCTGCTGCTTCAGAAGGTGTAAGCCATAAACCTTGGTGGCTTCCATGTGGTGTTAAGCCTGCAGGTGTACAGAATGCAGGAGTTGAGGCTTGGGAGCCTCTGCCTAGATTTCAGAAGATATATGGAAAAGCCTGGCTATCCAGGCAGAAGCCTGCTATAGAGACACAGCCCTCATGGAGGTCCTTTACTAGGGCAGTGCAGTGGGGAAGTGTGAGGTTGGAAACCTCACGGAGTCCCCAGTAGAGCACTGCCTAGTGGAGCTATGAGAAGAGGGCCACTGTCCCCCTGACTCCAGAATGATAGATCCACTGACAGCTTGCACCCTGTGCCTGAAAATGCTGCAGAAAACTCAACACCAGCCCTTGAGAGCAGCCACAGGAGGCTGGACCCTAAAAAGACACAGTGGTGGAGCTGCCCAAAGCATTGGGCGTTCACCCCTTGCATCAGTGTGCCCTGGATGTGAGACATGGAGTCAAAGGAGGTAATTTTGGAACTGTAGGAGTTAATAACTGCCCTGCTGGGTTTTGGACTTGCATGGGGCCTATAGCCTCTTTCTTTTGGCTGATTTCTCCCTTTTGGAATGGGAATATTTACCCGATGCCTATACTCTCATTGTATCTTGGAAGTAACTAACATTTTTTTTTTTTTTTTATTTTATAGGCACATGAGCAGAAGGGACTAGCCTTGTTTCAGATGAGATTTTGGACTTGGACTTTTGAGTTAATGCTAGAATGAGTTATGACTCTGGCGAACTGTTGGGAAGGCATGATTGTATTTTAAAATGTAGAAGGACATGAGATTTGGGATGGCCCACGGGCAGAATTACATGGTTTGGATCTGTGCCTGCCCAAATCTCATGCTGAATTGTAATTCCCAATGTTAGTGGTGGGTCCTGCTGGGAATTGATTGGGTCATGGGGGAAGAGTTCTCATGAATGAGTTAGCACCATCCCCTCAGTATTATTCTCCTGATGGTTGAGTGAGTGAGTTATCATGAAATCTGGTTGTTTAGAAGTGTACAGCACCACCCTTCTCACTCTCTTGGTCATGCTCTAGCCATGTAAGATGCCTCCTCTTGCTTTGCCTTCTGCTCTGAGTAAAATCTTCCTGAAGCCTCCCCAGAAGCAAAAGCCAGCATCATGCTTTCTTTACAGCCTGTAGAACTGTGAGCCAATGAAAAATTATACATTTATAAATTACCCAGTCTCAGGTATTTCTTTATAGCAATGTGAAAATGGACTAAACTCCCACTTTCTTATTTCATTCTTTTTCCCTAAAATCCCACTCCCTGGGATTATACTCCCTAATCAATATCCTGCACTCAGGCTCTTTTCAAGGCAACTCAGGCCAAATCTTGAGGCAAAGAAAGCTTCATTTAATGGCAGTGTAACTTTATTTTTATGACTATGACTATACTATTGGTATAATCTATATGGAAAATGTTGGATATTCAGAAAAGTGAAAAAAAGTCAACTTAAATATATTGAGACAAATCTCTTTATGTAACGATTTCTCCATTATTGACTATCATTTTCTTCATCCATACACAATTGTCATTTGAGTCATTTACCTTAAGATTCATAGATACTCTGGCTCTCTTTCTGGGACTTGGTAGAATTGTACTTCTCTTCAAACTTTGAAATTAGGTATGTCCATGATTTGCTTTACTTAGTGAAATGTGTGTGGATGTGAGGAGGATCAGGCACAAATTTTATGAGCCAAGCCATGATTTTCTATATTTTTATCCTCTTGCCATGTTGATTCTAAAGTATTGAGAAATTTTTTTCATCAACCTATATTCCAGAGTGACAATGATGAGCAGATTCTACCTTTTGATCTGCATTGGACATATATGGCATTAGCAAGAAATAAACTTTGTTATGTCAAACCATTGAGATTTTTCAGTTGTTTACTCTGGTTTATAAGTCAAGAGGTGCTGGGCTATTATGCAATTTTGTAGTGCATACATGGGCACATAAACAGACATTGCATATGTACCAAGCATTACTGTAAGGGTAAAAACAAAAAATAATAAAAAGAAAACAATAACATAGCATCCGATGAAGTCAGCTTCTTAACTGTAGAATAGAAATCGTAATAGTATCTAAGGTTTAGAGGTGTTGGAACTTGCCCAAGGTCACCCAGCTAGTAAGTGGAAAAGCTAGGATTAAAACTTCAGAACCCTATTTCTAACCTATTTTTCTAGTGCAGTGTTTGTTGGTATGGCAGCAGAATATTGGTGCTCCTTGGTGTCCTCAAGTAGTCTATGAGAAAGTTTTGTGTTTTTAATTAGTTATCTCATACATTTCACAAATTTTACATATAAGATGATTAATTATAAAAATTAATATAAAATACATATCATTAACATAGGTGACAGTAACTAATAAATTGCACATGTGCTAAGGTGGACTGCATTTAAGGACACAATTATGCAGTACTCATCTGTGAAAACAAATGGTAATTTCTCCTTACTGTTATAATTCACTAAAGTTTGCAATTTCACAATTTTAAAAATTCATAAAGAAATTGAAGCAAAATGAAGTAGTGATAAAATAAGAACAAATGCTACAACTTAAAATAATGCTGAACATGTAAATACTAAATAGTACTACATTAAATATAAAATATGAACATCTACTTAAAAAAGTGATTTGGCTAGTGCAATGATTTTCCATAGGAAACCAAGGAAAGATGAGAAAGAATCCAAATACTGATTTTAATGGATGGAGCTACAGTACAGTATTATGAAATTCTCATAAAACTCAAAGCTTTTACATGCTTTTCTAAGCAAAGAACAATGACTGCTCTAGCAAACAAATGCCTTTTTTTTTTAAAAGAAAAGCATAAAACAATGCTTTTAGTACAAAATTGATTAATTGCTACTAAGGCAGAAGAGAGATCAAAACATCACAAGTATCAATCAAAGTTATAATCGTGACAGAAAATAAAAATAGAATACCCATTAGAGCTAAGAAACTTGTAAAACCACACATGAAGTTGACAAATAAAGCTCATAGTGAAAGGACAAGCTATAGGCACATTTTTTAAAATTAAAGACATTTTGGGCATTGCCTTATCAATGGCATACAATGAGGAAAAGCAGTTACCGTCACTTATGTGCTTGCAGATAATGTGCTTTTATAAAGCTGGACAATACCAATTCAGCATATGTGTGGCACATGAAGAAGATGCCAGGTAAGGCTTTTTGTCTTGTCACTAAAAACTCATTTTGTGGGCTGTGGTATCAAGGAGAAATCTTTTCAATAATAACTAAGTTGAAAAAAGGTGCACTGGGATTAGTATTGTCAGAACACTAGTTATGAGTATGAAAAGGAAGAGTATTGCTGCATGAACAAAGTTGCAGTTGAATCAGATCCACACACTCTTTGTAGGAACAGTTGTGAGTCAGTATGATGTGTGAAGGATATTCTTCATTATTCCATGAGAGTAATGCTCTACCCTTTAAAGTCAGAGTCCTAACAAGAATCAGATGGCACACTAAAAATAGAATAATTCAAAGAGAGTTTATCCACTAAGGAACTATTTTAAGATGTGTGCTGGGGACCCATAAAGGACCAACCCCCAGGCCTTACTTGGTAGGAGCCAACTCATCACAGTGTGTTCACTTCTTTGTATAGGTTCAATAGATTTTATGTAATGACTACTTAAATATTGCTCACACAGGGCTAAGAAATGCGCAAGAATGCGCAGACCCCTATCATGCAAAGTCTCACATAATCTCTGCCTCACTTCTGATTCCAGCAATGTCTGCGGCCAGCAATTTCACACTGACTCTGATCTGCTTTGCACCAACATCACCTCTTCCCAACTGTGCTGTGAATCTCTTGCTTCATGCTTGGGCTTCTGATGCAATTGGTGTGGGACCCTCATTGGTATCTCACTGTGGTTTTGATTTGCATTTCTCTAATGGTCAGTGATGTTGAGCTTTTTTTTTTCATGTTTCACGTTTTTAACTTTTTTTTCATATGAATGTCTTTTGAGAAGTGTCTGTTCATGTCCTTTGCCCACTTTTAAATGGGGTTGTTTGCTTTTTTTCTGTAAATTTGTTTGAGTTCCTTGTAGATTCTGGATATTAGGTCTTTGTTGGATAGGTAGATTGCAAAAATTTTCTCCCACTCTGTAGGTTGCCTGTTCACTCTGATAGGTCCATTTTTTAATCAGGTTGTTTGTTTTCTTACTGTTGAGTTTTAAGAGTTCTTTGTATATTTTGGATAATAGTACTGTAGCAGATATGTCCTTTGCAAATATTTTCTTCTAGTCTGTGTCTTGTCTTTTTATTCTCTTGACAGTGTCTTTTATAGAGCTAAAATTTAAAAATTTAATGAAGTCCACCTTATCTATTCTTTCTTTCAAGGATTATGCTTTTGCTGGTATATCTGAAAAGCCATTACCAAACCCAAGGTAATATAGATTTTCTCCTGTTTTCTTGTAGAAGTTTTATAGTTCTGCATTTCACATTTAGATCTGTGATCCATTTTCAGTTGATTTTTTAAATAAGGAGTGTAAAATTGTGTCTAGATTCAGGTTTTTTTTTTTTGTTTTTTTTTTTTGGCATGTAGATGTTCATTTGTTCCAGCACCATTTGTTGAAAAGGCTATCTTTCTTCCATTGTATTGCCTTTGCTCCTTTGCTAAAGATCAGTTGACTATATTTATGTCAGTCTATTTCTGGGCTCTTTATTTTGTTAATCTGTTTTTCTATTCTTTCGTCAGTATCACCTTGTCTTGATTACTGTAGCTTTATAGTACATCTTGAAATTTAGCAGTTTCTGATCTCCAACTTTGTTCTTCTCCTTCTAGCCTTATATTTGAATATTGTTTCTCTTCTCATATCCTAGAAATTCTGTTAGACATATGTTGGGGTTTCTTGAATGTTTCTACTTCTCTTTCACATTCTATATTACCTCTGGGAATGTTTTTTTTGGGTGAATTTATCAGAAATAATTCTCTATTCAATTATCTTGTGTCTGGAGTTTATCCCATATATGTGTGACTTTGAAATGGACTCAGAGAAGCCTATCGAGGTCATTTCCCAGATAAAACAAAAAATTAATTAAGCAATTTCACTACCCATCACCAAAAAATTCTCAAATTTAGGTTGAATTGTCTACCAGTAAGAAGTAGATGCAGCCAGCATTTAAATTATATTTTCCTTTTGTCCCACAATTGTCCAAGATTTTGCAATTTAAAATCTTGCTAGCATTTATATAAACATGAGTCTTCTAATTTTACTTGGCCCTTAGAGAAAATTTTTAATCCCATGTGAAGGTTTTTCATCTTAGGAAAATTTTATTCATTTATTTATTTTGCTATTGCTGTTATTGTGCTATTATTCCTGAAGATCTGTAATTACAGAAGTGGAAAATATAAGATGAATACCTAATTTCTCACCTCACCTTGACATTTTACTTTGACTCATTACTGCTGCTTTCAGGGAGAACTTATCAAGAGTGTCTTCTATATCACTGATTCTATTATCTTCAGCATGAATGATAGTCTTTTCTCCTAATGTAGATTCAAATTACTCTACTGCATTTTAAGTTTTTCTCTCAATTCTTTTTCTCATTTCACCTGATGTATTTCGCATAACTTTCTGTTCCCATTCCTTGGGGACCGACCATATTTTCATGCATTTCAGTGAAGATGACAAGCATTTTTTTCTAAAATAATTTTCTAAGTTTTGTAGAAAGTAATTTTTAGGAAGTTTATTTCTCTTAGGCTTATAATGATACGTCTTTTCTGTGTATGCTTCTCAGTGGCTAGACAGAAGAAAACCGATATGAGAACTTTCTTGACTAAAGATGCGTTTAAATGTGTTGGGTGTATTATACTGAGCCTCACTCAAATCCCCATGTCAGATCTACAGCTGGAAGTGAAGCAACCTTCATAGCTCCCTATCCAATTGTTAGTGTTTCAGAATTGTGTCTTTACCTCAGTTCAGTAGTGATAGGAAATGTCTTATTCTACCTTCACTGCATGGTTCTGGGCCTTTTTATATTCAGGGAAATATCACTTCTATCAAAACACTGTAGGCAAGAGAGGTGAAAAACCCAGCTGGTGGAAAATGCTGAGATTACAGTTGTGTAATTGGGTTGCAACACTTCCATTTTCTGTCCTATCGTTTTCTTGGAGTTACAGCTTTTGAATATTTGTGGAAAGAGATACTGATGAGGGCCAAGAGGGACATAGTACTTATAGGTAATGCTTTTTAAGGCAAAGAGCTGACTGATTAATAATCTTGTATATATACCTTTTATCTCTACCCTAGGGGCAGACTGTGGGGGAGGGTTGAGGCATATATCTACTTCTATGCTGGCAGATTTTGTCTCTAAGTAGACTTTGTGCCTTTATAGGTTTTTTTTTATTGTTGTTGTTTGTTTTTTTACTGGGCAATTGAGAAGAACTATCTCAGGGACTGCCAGAAATCATCTTTAGTTTCTTATTACCATTCAAAAAAACTGCTTGTTCTTTACTCTTTTCACTCACCCCTACAGAACACTTCCATCATTGTTCAAGTTAATCTCTTTGAAGTACGATTCTGATCACCTCTTTTTCAAAGCCTCCAGAGATATTTAGGCACCGGGTAAACTTCTTATTCTTGTATTCAATGTCTTGTATAACAGTGGAAGGGTAGGCTAAGGGAATCTCTTTGGAGTACTTCTATATTGGAACTTTTGCTCTGGTCCAGTTTGCTTACAACTCACTGGAAAGTGTTAGGTGATTTTATAGCACTAATACCATTTGATACATCTAGAATGGCTTCTACTTTTTTACCTTATAAATTCTTGTTAATTCTTCAATACCCATTCAAATATCATCTTACTGTAAAACATTATCTGAGCTTTATATAACTGGATGCTTCTGCCCCCTTCATATTTCTTTTATTGTGTTTATACCAACAGTTAACCTTTGGACAGAAACTGAATCTTCAACTTTATCAGTATGTCTGCATTATATCTACTTAGCAATGCCTCATATCCTATAGGCTTTCACAGATGCTATTCAGTGCCTTTGTTTTTTAGTTCCAACTACACATTGAACAGTTCTAGAGTCTTTGCTTGTCATTGTAACTTTGAGCTTGTCATAGCCCAAAGGTCTGCATTCTGTGACTAAGTGTCTTATTTCCCCTTAAATGCATTCCCCATTTAAGAATATATAAAAATTAATTTGCCTCTCTTTTTTTTAGATAGGTAAAATACATTGCCCAACTATTTATTTTTTTTCAGTAAGTAGAAAACTTCGTAATTCTGCAGATCATGGAAAGGCCAAAAAAGTCAGAATCAATAACCCTGGGTCTCTATGCAAATGGTCAATGCCAGTCTGGGTTTACAGCTAAAATACAGATAAAATTGCCTCAGTATACACAACTATGAACAAAAAGAACAATTATATAAGGAACTTGGACATAAAACTAAGGATCCTAAAGTTCTCAATGAGAAAGATAAAGTAAACGACACATGGTTAACTCTCAAAATTAGCATTTTGTTTTTGCTATCAAATACTTCAAGTAGAACTCATTACTTTATAAAAAGTTAAGAACTTGCTGGATTAGGGATTACAGCTTGTCTGATTCAGTCCCACAAAAGTGGCCCACAAGTATTTCCTAGAGAATGCCATTATTTACTTGAACCAACAACAAAAATTGCTTTTGCTAAGCAAGGTAAGAGTGAATCAAGTTTAGAAAGATCCTGTCTCACTGTCTCAATGAGGAGGTTGGTCTGAAAAGTCTAGAGAATGTATGAGACCAGTCTGAAGGTTAACAGACTAGTCTGAAGATAGCTGGAATAGACCAAATGCTTAGAGCCTGAATCAAATCAAAGACAATGAGAATGGAGATTAAAAAATAGCTTGGGAAGATAAAATGAGTTAAAGCAATTATTTACTTCTCTGTCCCACATACTTATTTGCAATTTTTTAATTTTAACTTTTAAATTTTGTGGTTACAATTTAGGTGTATATATTTAAGGGGTACATGAGATACTTTGATATAGGCATGCAATATATAATCCTTTGTGTTACAAACAATCCAGTTACACGCTTTTAGTAACTTTAATATGTGCTATTAAATTATTGATTGTAGTAGCCCTGTTGTGCTATTGAATACTAGTTCTTATTTATTCTTTCTAACTACTGTTTGTGCCCATTAACCATCCTTGCCATTTTTAAAGGTGATTATCTGCAAGGATTTCAGTTTAGGAAATTGAGGCCAAGATGTCAACTGAAAGCAGCAGGACAAGAAAAGCAGGCTGCTTTCCTGGCTTGTTCACGCAGGAGAATGTGAGATGCCCTTCTCCCCACTTGAAACTGAGAATCACTAGGAAGAAGAGCCAAAGAGAAGAAAGGTTGAGAGACTCATATTAGGAAGGTTTGGGCTAGGAAATGAGAAATTCAGGCCTGATAGTGTAGGAGGTATTTGAATCTCAGTATGGTATACATATTAAATACTTTTTTACATTTAAAAATTTTGTTGTATTTTGATAAATTTTATGTATATATAATTTAATATATATTATAGTTTAATATTATATATTATAGTTTAATATATATTATAGTTTAATAATTTATAATTTAATATATATAATTTAATATATATTATAATTTAACATACCACATATCACATATATGTCATGATATATATGACATATCATATATATGTAATATATGTGTTATAAATCATGATATATAATATATGATATATGACATGATATATATGATTATATGACATACATAGTATGTTAAATTATAGATGATATATAATTATACATGACATATATAACATATATAACAATATATAATATATAACATACAACATATGTAACATGTAATATATAATAAATTGTATATTATGTAATATATAATAAATTGTATATTTAAATTATAAATTATAAATAAAATATGTGTTAACATACTAATATATTAAAATATAATAATATATTAATATAATATATCAAAATAATATATCAATATAATATATCAATATAATATATCAAAACAATATATCAATATAATATATCAAAACAATATATCAATATATTATATCAAAACAATATATCAATAAATATATCTAAACAATATATCAATATAATATATCAAAACAATATATCAATATAATATATCAAAACAATATATCAATATATCAAAACAATATATCAATATAATATATCAAAACAATATATCAATATAATATATCAAAACAATATATCAATATAATATATCAAAACAATATATCAATATAATATATCAAAACAATATATCAATATAATATATCAAAACAATATATCAATATAATATATCAAAACAATATATCAATATAATATATCAAAACAATATATCAATATAATATATCAAAACAATATATCAATATAATATATCAAAACAATATATCAATATAATATATCAAAACAATATATCAATATAATATATCAAAACAATATATCAATATAATATATCAAAACAATATATCAATATAATATATCAAAACAATATATCAATATAATATATCAAAACAATATATCAATATAATATATCAATATAATATATCAAAATAATATATCAAAATAATATATCAAAATAATATATCAATATATCAATATAATGTATCAATATAATATATCAAAGTCATATATCAATGTAATATATCAAAGTCATATATCATCAGTCATATATCATCAAAGTCATATATCAAAGTCATATATCATCAAAGTCATATATCATCAAAGTCATATATCATCAAAGTCATATATCATAATATATCAATATCATATATCAAAATAATATATCAAAATATAATTTATAAATTAAGTGTAAATTAAAATAAATTATTTAAAATCATTAATATATGTTAAATTATATATTATATATACATAATATTATCTATACATAAAATTTATCAACTACAACAAAATTTTAAAAGTAAAAAAGTTTTTAATATGTATACCATACTGAGATTCAAATACCTCCTACACTATAATACATATATAATATATTATGATATATAATATACTAATACATATACTATAATACTTAGATATTATATATTATAATACAGAATATACTATAATATATACTACAATACATATATAATATAAAATGTATAAATATATATAAATTTATATAACTATATAATTTGTCAAATACAATGAAATTATACATATTTATGGGGTATAAAGTAATTATTTTATCCATACACATACATACACAAACACAATGAGGAATGATTAAATCAAGCCAAGTAACTCAACTATCACCCCAAATACTTAACTTTTTTTTGTGTGTAAGAACATTTGAAACTTATTTCAACAGCAATTTTGAAATCTACCCTATTAACTATAGTCACCATGCTATGCAATATATTACCAATAACCTGTTCTTCCTTTCTAACTGAAACTTTGCACTCTTTAACCAACATCTTCCCATTTCCTCCACACGGCTTCTGGTAGAAGCTGAGGATAGAATGGTGGCTATGAGGTTGATTTCTATAGATTCCACACGTAAGTGAGATCATGTAGTATTTGTCCTTCTGTGTCTGGCTTATTTTACTTAGCCTAATGATCTCCAGGTTCATACTCCTGTCACAAATGACTGAATTTCCTTCTTTATTGGGGCCTTTTCATTCGGAATATATATATTTTCCGTTGTGTATATATACTATATTTTCTTTATCCATTTATCCACTGATGGACACTTAGGTTGATTCCATATTATGGCTATTGTGATAAAGCTGCAATGAAGATGGGATTACAAGTATCTGTTAAACATACTGATTTCAAATCATTTGAGTATATGCCCACAAGTGGGATTGCTAGATTATATGGTAGTTCTATTTTTAAGTTTTCGAGGCACCTCCATGCTGTTTTCCATAATAGCTGCATGAGTGTACATTCCTACTGAAAGTGTACAAAAGTTCTCTTTTCTTTATATCCTCACCAACATTTTTATCTTTTTGATAATAGCCATTTATAACAGGTGTGAAGTTGTATCTCATTGTGGTTTTAATTTGCATTTCCCTAATGATTAGAGATGCTGAGTATTTTTTCATATACCCTTGAAAAAACTCTATTTACATCCTTTGTCCTTTGCCTTTTTTTTTTCCCCAACAATTTCAACTTTTATTTCAGTTTCAGGGGACCCATGTGCAGGTTTGTCACCTAGGTTATAGTGTGTGGTTGCTGAGGTTTGTGGTATGATTGATCCTGCCAGCCAGGTACTGAGCATAGTACCCAATTGTTAGTTTTTGTACCCTTAATGATCCTGTCTCCCCCAAGTAGTCCCCAGTGTCTATTATTGCCATCTTTATGTCCACTAGAATCCATTGTTTAGCTCCCACTTATAAGTGAAAAAATGTAGTATTTGGTTTTCTGTTCCTGTGATAATTTTCTTAAGATCATGGTCTCCAGCCACATCTATATTGCTGCAAAGAACATAATCTCATTCTTTTTATGGCTGTGTAGTATTCCATGGTGTATATGTATCACATTTTCTTTATCCAATCTACTGTTGATGCCTTTGCCCATTTTTTAAATTGGATTATTTTCTCTCTTGTGATTGAGTTGAGTACCTTATATATTTTGAATACTAACCTCTTATCATATATATGGCTTATAAATATCTTCTCCCAATTTGTAGGTTGTCTCTTCATTCTGTTAACTCTGTTTTTTGTTGTGCAGAAGATTTTTAGTTTGGTGTAATACCATTTATATATTTTTGCTTTCATTGACTGTGCTTTTGGGGTCAAATAGGTCAAATAAATATCTTTGCCAAGACTGATGTCAAGATTGTTTTCCCTTATGTTATTTTCTTGTAGTTTGACATTTTTGGATATAATGTTTAAATCTATAACCCACTTTAAGTTGATTTTTGAATACAGTGTGAAATAAGGGTCCAATTTCATTGCTCTGCATATAGATATCGAGTTTTCTCAGCACCCTTATTGAAGAGACTGTCCTTTTCCCATTGTGTGTTCTTGGTACTTTTGTTGCAAATCAGTTGATTGTAAGTAAGTGGGTTTATTTCTGGGCTCTCTGTTCTGTTCTATTGGTTGATATGTCTATTTTTATGCCAATATTATGCTGTTTTAATTACTATGGCTTTGTAATATAGTTTGAAATCAGATAGTTTAATGCCTACTGCTTTGTTTCTGCTCAAGATTGTTTTCGCTATTTGGGATCTTTTGTGGTTCCATACAAATTTTAGGATTTTTTTTTCTATTTCTTTGAAAAATGTCACTGGGATTTTGCTAGAAATTGCATTGAATCTGTAGATTGCTTTGGGTGGTAGGGACATTTTGACAACATTCTTTTAATCCATGAAGATGGAATACCTTTCCATTTACAGTCATGCACTATATAATGATGTTTTGGTCAATGATGGACCATGTATATGACAGTGGTCTCATAAGATTATAATGGAGCTGAAAAATTTTTATTGCCTAGTGACATGTAGCCATGGTAACACCGTAGTGCAATGCATTCATTACTCAGGTGTTTGTGTGATGCTGGTTTTAGCAAACCTAATCTAAGGTTAATTTGGTATTGCAAAAAGAAAAATATTTTCTCTAAATTTAGTAAAACCGAAGTGTAGAGTGTTTAGAAAGTCTACAGTAGTGTACAGTAATGTCCTAGGTCTTTACAGTCACTTGCCACTTACTCATTGACTCACCCAGAACAATTTCCAGTTCTGTGACCTCGATTTATGCCCTATACAGGTATACATTTTTTAAAATCTTTTATACCATGTTTTTACTGTACTTTTTTATGTTTAGAAACACAAATGCTTACCATTGGTGTTATAATTGCTTACAGTATAGTATTATGCTATCCAGATTTGTAGCCCAGGAGTAATAGGCTATATCATATAGCCTTAGTATGTAGTAGGTTATACCATCTAGGTTTGTCTAAGTACATTATATGATGTCTGCACAATGACAAAATTACTTAATGCATTTCTCAGAATGTATCTTTGTTGTTAAGCAACTCATGGCTGTATTTGTTTTTTCTTCAATTTCCTTCATCAATGTTTCACAGTTGTTATATAGTTCTTTCACCTCCTTGATTAAATTTATTCTTTAAGTATTTTAATTTTTTGGTGGCTATTGTTAATGGGATTGTTTTCTTGATTTTTTTTTTTCAGATAGCTTGCTAATGTATGGAAACTACTGATTTTTGTGTATTGATTTTGTATCCTGCAACATTGCTGTATTCATTTATTAGTTCTAACAGTGTTTTTAGTGGAGTCTTTATAGAGTTTTCTATGTATAAGATATAAGTTCATGTCATCGGCAACCGAGGGACTTCTTTTTTTTTTTTTTTTGAGATGGAGTCTCGCTCTGTCGCCCAGGCTGGAGTGCAGTGGCGCGATCTCGGCTCACTGCAAGCTCCGCCTCCTGGGTTCACGCCATTCTCCTGCCTCAGCCTCCCGCGTAGCTGGGACTACAGGCGCCCGCCACCACGCCGGGCTAATTTTTGTATTTTTTAGTAGAGACGGGGTTTCACTGTGTTAGCCAGGATGGTCTCGATCTCCTGACCTCGTGATCTGCCCACCTCGGCCTCCCAAAGTGCTGGGATTACAGGCGTGAGCCACCGCGCCCGGCCGGGACTTCTTCCTTTCTGATTTGGATGCCTTTTTTTTCTTTTGCCTAATTGCTCTGACACAGACTTCCGTACTATGTAAAATAGGAATGGCAAAAGTGGGTATCCTTGTCTTATTCCTGACCTTAGAGGAAATGCTTTCAATCTTATGCCATTAAGTATAATATTGTTTGTGTTTAGAACAGTATACATCTTGTGTATAGAAAAATTACTACCCCTAAATGCGGAACAAATTAACTTTGGGGCCAAAGAAGTTACGTGATTTTGCTAGAAAGGAGTGGTTATGGGTACCAAAATCCTTGTTGGTTTTGAGGCATGCTAATGAACTGTGAACATGACAAAATCGAATATGCACTCTAAATTGTATAGATGCCTTGGCAAAATGTGAAAGAAACATCAATGCAGGCTTGTTAGTGGTTTCAGAAAAAACTGATTATTCTGCAAACCTTCAAACCTAAGATTAATTTAGAAAAGTGTGGCAATCTGGAAGGTGATCTCTAAGCTCATTTTTTTTCCTCAAAAATTTTACTGTAAGATGAGTGAGCAGTGAGAGACATGGCCAGTCTATCTCAAGAAGATCACAAGCCTTGGCTTGGAAAGCACCTCTACAGTTCCAAACCTGAGTGTATCTTCAGAGAGATGGGCCCAAATGTTGGGCCAACCAGCAGGGAAGGCTTTTCTGTGTGTTGGAAAAATCATGTGGTACCCCAAAATAAGATGTAGTTTTACTGTTTTACTAAGCCCAGGGAAATAATCATGATTTTAAAAGATTTTAAAAGATTTTTTAAAATCTTTTAAACCTGTGGCCAAGGGAGGATGCGACCTTAAATACTCAGTATTTAAGGGCCACCATTATCAACTTCTACTTTTCCATATCAGTTTATGAGCATTTTTTCAGCATCTGAGTATTATGAAACAGAACAGCTCAGAATTTTGGCCTGATTAATCTAAAGCATTTAGTTACACTTAAAAACGTTTGAAAATATCTGCAAGGAGTACTGAGGTTTTCAACTACATATCAAAGGCCTGAAAAGATTTCATCTTATGAAATAACCACTAGCATAAATAAGGAGAGATGTAAGCGAACAATAGATCAAAGAGATACAGGCAGATCCATTTTGAAGAAATGGTAGATGAGGCTACATATAATAAGGTTTTAGCTGAAGCTTCTATTGATAAATTAAGGTGAGACCCGACTGATTTCCTAACCAAACCAAAACAAGAAAGTAGAATGATGCTGCTCAGGAGAGATAATGAGAAAGGAACAGAGAAAATGGCAATTTCCAAGATACTCACTAGTGTTCTGGTGACTGGGGTAGATGAGAATTTGACTTAAAGCCATGGAAGCCCTGACAATACACAGAGGAATTCAGGAAGAGCTAGCAGAAATGCTTAAGTTCAGGCTTCTGAGAATAATATTGATAGGGGGAGACAAAGTAGATTCCCTAAGTTTGTTAATTCTTATAGGAAGATATAGTTCCCTAGGTTTGTTAATTCTTATGAGAAGGGTAACATCTGTAGTAAAGGAGAAACTCTAGGATTTGAAGGGTTAAAAGCCGCTTGGTACAAGTTAGAATATCTAGAGTCCAGGGATATCAGTTGTTTTCGGC
This sequence comes from Gorilla gorilla gorilla, assembly GCF_029281585.2. Lineage (NCBI taxonomy): Eukaryota > Metazoa > Chordata > Mammalia > Primates > Hominidae > Gorilla > Gorilla gorilla. Next base: position 46,856,815 of record NC_073240.2, read on the forward strand.
CTTTTCAAGGGCAGGTTCAGGCGTGGTGGCCCCAGGGTTAATTTCATGAAGATAGGTGGGCCCTGGACCCCTGGACAAACAACCAAGGACAGAAGAAACTGGGTGATCAATGGAACTGAATAATAACAATTGTCTATAACTTAAGCCACTTTTCAAATGTGTTATTTGGGTCCTTTGGACAGTAGAGGCAGGGAAGAAATTATAGGAGTGAAAAAGATGTATTGGGCAGTCATGCCCATGAAAGGAAAAGGGAAGAGATAGGATTGGGCAGAGGAAGCCCAATTCTTTCATCCATTTATCTTGGACCAAGATGAATCTCTGACAGTCTTTGCAAGCCCAATGGTGAGCTTCTGAGCAAAGTTTGCCCATTAGAAGAGTCCTCTGTTGGATAGAGGAGGTTCTTTTACCAGTCTTGTTCAGTCACTGGCCGGGGCTAACACCTGAGAAGAGCTTGATCTCAGCTCAAAATCTGAGGCGGATGTGAAGGAGGCTGTCAGCTAGCCACACTTCTCACATCTGGCTAGAGTAAGTTCCTGAAGAAAAATACTCACAGCACAGCCACATTTCACATTTATGCCATAGAGTTACTTCTCCATGCCTATTTGGAGTAACTTTTCCAGGGTTCCAGTGAACCACTCACACTGAGAAAAAAGGTTGGTGGACCGTAGTATAACTCCTGTTACTGCAGTTTGGTCTCAGGATTGCAACTGATACTCATTGTCTCACTCCTCAACCAGCCATCCTAAATTTTCTTCAACTTTAGTTATCTCTGCTGGGATTGGTGATTGTTATGTTTGGATATGATTTGTTTATCCCTACCAAGTCTCATGTTGAAATTTAATCCTCAATCTGATGGTGTTGGGAGGTATTTGGGTCATGGGAACAGATTCCTCATGAATAGCGTGGAGCCCTTCTGGCAGTAGTGAGTGAGTTCTTGTTCTGGCTAGATGGATTAATTCCCTAGGAATGGACTAGTTCCCGAGAGAGAGTTGTTATAAAACCAGGTTGCCCTTTGAGTCTGGTCCCTCTTCATGTAGTGCCTATTTTCCCTTTGACCGTCTCAGCACAAAAGTTCTCACCAGAAGCCAAGGAGGTGCTGATACCATGCTGCTTATATAGCTTGCAGAATTGTGAGCTAAATAAACCTTTTTCTTTATAAACTTCCCAGCCTCAGGTATTATTTATAGTAACATGAAACGGACTGAGACAGTGATTTACCTGCTGGTGTGACCAAACTTTCATTCCTGAGGGCCCTGAGCCCTTGGTAACCAATATTATTCTCAGGTTAGGATTGCTGTATTCATTCCTTCACTGTCGTAATTAGGCAAGTGCTATGGACTAAATGTTTGTGTACTCAGTACCCCCTGCCCCAGTTCCATATGTTGAAGCCCTAACTCCTAATGTGGTGGTATTTGGAGGTGAGGACTTTGAAGGTAATTAGGTTTATATGAGGTCACAAAGGTGCAGTCTTCATAATAGAATTAGTGCCTTTGCGAGAAGAGAAATCACAATGTTTTGTTTCTCTCTCTCTGCCATATGAGGGCACAGCAAGAAGGTGGCTGCTTGAAATCCAGGAAAAGGGCCCTCACCAGGCATCTAATCTGTTGGCTCCTTGTTGGACTTCTCAGCCTCCAGAACTGTGAACAATACAAGTCTGTTGTTTAAGCCATCCAGTCTACAGTAGTTTGTTATAGCAGCTTGAGCTAAGTCAGCAAGGGAATACCAAGAGGTGCCCAAGTGGATTGCCTGGGTTCTGTACATATTCCTCCCTGCCTTTTCATTCTTTTCTATTGCTTTTGAGTAATGTGATCATGCCTCAACCTGCTTCTTAGGATCAATTGCTACCAAGATGGTGACTCCTCTTGTGTGCTAATTCATGGGCACAAAACGTTCAAAGTTCTCAGGAGTCAGCTATATCTTGTAGTGCAATAAGATTCTTTCTGTGTCCCCCAGCAAGATTGTATCCTTTTTGGTGAGCAGAAAATCTAATTCTGCAGAGCTGAGAACTATGGAGGTAAAAACACAAAGTCCTCCAGTGGTTCAATAGTCATTGCAAATTAAGTCATTCCTGCTTTCACCTTTTGGTTCCAGGGCCCATATACTCTTTCTGTTTGGGACACAGTGCCAAAAACAGGCATTCAATCCTCTCAGAGTATTTGTTCAGAGCTTGTGCTTCAGCTGTACCTTCAGCAAACCATTCCAATATTTTATGAGGCCAGCAGATTTGTGGTACAGGATGTGATATAATCAGTAGATCCTGTGAACATGGGCCCCCTCACACACTTCTTCTGCTGTGAAGTAAGCTCATTGGCCAGATGCTATGCTCTATGGTATTTCATTCCTTTGGATCAGGTACTTTGTAAATCACCGGAGCTCCTGCTGGCTGGGGCTCCATAGGTTGGAAGGGCAAATCCACCTGGAATAAGTCTATTCATGTGAGAGCAATTCAATAGTATTTTCAGGATAGCAGTGGCCTACTTTAGTGAACTCATTACCAAGTGGTCAATTGTTTTCCTCAGGGAATGGTGCCATGCTGGGTCTCAGCTTTGTTTTCTGTTACTGGCATGTGGAACATCAGAGCTGGCAGATCCAGGATCAACTCTGGTAAAGACATCTGTGCTAATGGGTCCAAACATAAATTCTTTCATTGCTACCATGGTCATTTCATTCATGTTTCTATCATGCCAGCACTGGGTGGCTGCTGACAAAAGTAATATCAATGGGCTGAGTCATTTTGCCTATTTAATTGTATAGTGCCTCTTCCAAGGTGAACCCTTTTTGGCGGGCATAAATGTTATGTGAAAATTTATAACTTTGTGCACATTACTATATCTCTCCATGCCTCTATTCTAGACTTGCTTTTCTTTGATCTTCCCATTATTTTTCCTACATATATTATAACCTTGGACCACTTTACCTTCCACACAAAATAGATGCCAGGTGTACTTTTAAAGCATTGCCCACTAGGATTTTCTGTCTGTACTGTCTTGCCAGGCCATTCCTGAGTGAAACAGCTGTCTATTTTTTGTCTTGCAAGCATGTACTGAGCTAACCCAAACATAAATCAAGTTCATAATTTTCCCTCCTTATTTATCTTGTCAAAGTGCAGTAGGGGTACAGTAGTGGTGAGTGATGTGGGAATCTGGGCTATCTGCTCATGGTGTTGCATGTGCTCTTGGTCCTGCTCGTGTTTGGTCTTGAATGTGTCATTTCTATATTACTATGTATTCCTCGGAGCTGACCAAGTTTTATGACTTGGAGGATGCCAGAAGGATACAGCTCTTTATGGGCATTTCTGGATGCATGGACACTTGGTATCCCACAGTCAAGCACTCCATTTATACCGAAGCTCAGAAACATGCCAACAGCTGTTTATCAAACAGTAGGTAATTCTTTGCTGCAGATGGCATATCTTTGTTTTAGAAACACTGGATCTTCTGTTGTGAATGTATATGGTTGTCTATTCATGTGAAGGCAAACTGTGTCTGACATTCTTGTTCGGGATATAAAATAACTCACTTCCAAATCAGTAGTTGAATATCATATAAATGCTCTAGCAATGACACCATGACCAGCATGAAAGTTATGATTGGGACTATCACTTGGTTGAACTCGTCATTTTATAGATTTATAGTCATTTATAGTCACTTTATAGATTGCATCTGGTGTCTGCAGGGGGCAGCTGAGGAATATAAGGGAGCTATGAAAGAAACCACCACCTTTGCATCCTTTATATGTTTAATTCTGATAGTATTTACCACACCTACCACACCATGAAATATGACACTGTTCTTGATTTACTACCTTGATTAGGGAGTTGGGAGGGGATAGCTTCAGAAACTTCCAGTTGGCTTATGGGGGAACAGCTATAATAGTGGAAAAGCCAAAGACCAAGTGAGGGTTACTTCAACTGCTAGGTATACAATTCCAATTACACAGTAGGTAACTGGAGAAATGACCACTGAATGTGTTCAGGGATCCAGTGGATTCACCATAAGCTGGACTTTTGTCAGGACTTCATTTACTACCTATACTCTTTATTCCCTCATTCTAAATGGGAGCTATGACAGTGCTTCAAGTCTCTTGAGTATCAAGGACTTTCTGAGGGCCATAGGACACACAAGGTCTGAGTTGTCAGAATGTTCTCTTTTCCCCAGTGTGCAGTTACCTGAGTAAATAGCATTGTTCAATTTTGGAAAAGACCAGGGGAATAATTTCAGTATACATTTGCTGTAATGTTTCAGGGTCCTTTGTCCTTGTGACCTGGCTGCCATTTTAGTTATCAGGTTATAGGTTTGTTTGAAAACTGGCTTAAGTCTGGAAACTGGGCAAGGGATTTTAATTTTTTATTTGGTGATAAGTTTTAGCTTTCTAGTCATTCATTCGTTTGGTATTTTATTTTCACTCATTATTTTCACTGGGTTCCCACCCATTTTCCCCATAGGGAGTCATATTCTACTAACTATCTCCACCACTCTGTGGGTCAACCCTCGTTGGCTGTCACCATGAGTGTATTAGTTCTTTCTTACACTGCTAATAAAGACATACCAGAGACTGAGTAATTTATAAAGGAAAGAGGTTAACTGGCTCACAGTTCAGCGTGGCTGGGAAGGCCTCAGGAAACTTAAAATCATGATGGAAGGAGAAGCAAACATGTCCTTCTTCACATGGCAACAGCAAGGAGAACTGCCAAGCAAAAGGGGGAGAACCCCTTATAAAACCATCAGATCACGTGAGAATTCACTGACTATTACATGAGCAGCAGCATGGGGGTAACTGACCCCATGATTCAGTTACCTCCCATAACATGTGGGGATTATGGGAATTACAATTCAAGATGAATTTGGGTTGGAGACACTGCCAAAAAATACCAATGAGGTTACTTACTGTTGTGGTAATTGAGATGTCCTGGCTTCTGGGAGTTAAGTGTGCTGCCAGCTAGCCTGTATTGCGTAGGGGCTCCTTCCTCACATTATTGTCAATAAGCCAGGCTCTACAACAACCTCTCCTACTGTCAACCCTGGCTGAACTTTTAAGTGATGCTGCTGTCTCCTTACTAGCACATTTCTGATGACCTTGGTGAATAGTGTGCCTTTTCAGCCTTCTCATGCAATTTAATTTTCTGGTGGGCCTTTTAGTCTCATATAATGGGTTAATTCCAGCAATGTCCACTTTCCTGAGGCTTCTACCTATTTTTTTAAAATATTTTTTATTGTTGTAAGAACACTTAAGATTTACCCTCTTAACAAATGTTTAAGTCCACATTATAGTAATGTTAACTATAAAAACAGTATTGTATACCACATCTGAGCCGTCACCTTCCTTTCTCTACAATCTGCATGGAAACTCGGACATCACAAGTTCACCCAGCTTGGATGATGATTTTCTCCAGTCTTCTAGGGGTCAGTCTAGCAGTGACTTACACTACCCCCTAGAGTTCTTGTCAGCGTCAAAATCTCATATCCTGAGATGGTGCTCCCTGAGTCAATAAACTCTAACCTAGTCTTATGTTCCAGGCCTTTTGATCACACATTCTCAAAGTCCATGTCCATTTTGAGCTCCTTGGATACCATCAGGATGTTTTTGCAGCTTCTTTGGAATATCAGTCCTTTCCTCTGCACATCTCCAGATGTGTTAACATACCATAAGTTATTGATTTGGCAGCTAGAAAGGGAGATGATGGTAAAACCTGAGAGGGGTGTCTGTTGCCTTCTAAGTAATGGGTCTCTAAAGTGTCTTCACACAGGAAGGGATTGCTAACTCTTAATGGGAGGAGAGGCAGCTCTGCAAGTTCTAAGGATTCAGAGCAGTCTGGTTTGTCAAAAGCTTCATGTACAACCACCCAGCTGTCCTCATCGTTTGTGTCTCAGGCTTTCGCAACAGACCTGCTTCTTGGCTAAACATTCAGTTTTGAAGTTCTATGACTTTTATTATTGAATCCTGAGTTTGATCTTTTTCTTTTGCTCTTCCATTGTAGCAGATAAGGCATCTTTTAAATCTAAAAAAGATTCCTTCTGGTCTTCACAACTTGTTTTTCAATGTTCTCATTTTTTTAAATTATACCTTTTAAGGGTATCAATGCAACTCAATAACGAGCTAATTCCTTTTTTTTTTTTTTTGCGCGACAGTCTTGCTGTCACCCAAGCTGGTGTACAGTGGTTTGATCTCAGCTCACTGAAACCCCTACATCCCAGGATCAAGCAATTCTTCTGCCTCAGCCTCCAGAGTAACTGGGATTACAGGCATGTGCCACCATGTCCGGCTTATTTTTGTATTCTTAGTAGAGACAGGGTTTCACCATGTTGGCCAGGCTGGCTGGTCTTGAACTCCTGACCTCAAGTGATTCACCCTCCTCAGCCTTCCAAAGTGCTGGGATTACAGGCATGAGCCACCATGCCTGGTCAAGTAATGAGCTAATTCTATTGTACTAGTATGAATTGCTTTATTTCCATTTTTAAATGCTTAAATCATTGAAACTGCCAGGACATTGTTTTCCACCAGAACATTCTCTCAAGTTATTACCAGTGAACATTTTAGCATTTGTGCTGTCATCTGGTTCCAGGGACTATCTGTGCTCCACAGGGTCCTCATTGCCATCCAGTCAGTAGGTGATCCAGTCTCCAAATCCCATTTTATAGCCTGCCTGGTTTCTCAGATCACATCTGATACTATTGTGTAAGTTGGGTCCTCATGGAGCAGACACTATGATGGTGTTAAGGAATGCAAAAGGTTTACTGGGGAGTAATATCTGTGAAAGGAAAAATGAAACAGGATTGACAAAGGAGGTCAGACCATAATGCTTCTCAAGGTCTCTGCCAGCCAAGTAGGAAGTTTCAGAGTTTCAGAGAAAAGCTTGTCCATTAGAGGTGAAATGGTTAGACCATTTTTACCACAGTCTTACTCAGTTATTGGTTGGATCCACCCTGAAAAAATGATAGCTCAAAAATGTAAAGGAGTAAATAGCTGGAGGGTGTCAGCTAACTATACTCCTCATAGCTGGGTAAGAAATCTTTTCTTGAAGGGAGTATCTGAGTTGTGCATCTCTATTCCTGCCACAACAACTCGGGATGCCATGCACTACCTTCAATTCTAGATACTGGATAGATTGTAGCTTGGATCTCGATTTTGGGAAAGGGTGCAAATGCAGTTGTTTTTGCATCTGGACCCAGTGTGCTGTCTATAGAAGTAGGCAAGCTCTATAAATGAGGACTTCATTTCTCCTATTCTGGAAAGGAGGCATGCAATATGCGATGAACTGTAGGAACCTATTTCAAAGCCAAGAGCAGCTGATCAGCATCTATTTTAAGAGATTATTGTCGAAACATATTTATAGAGTAGATTTTTTCCATTGAACTATGGATGCCACCTAATTATAGGCTTTTCTTTTAGAAAATCTATCTCTGAAATGGAAACATTTGAGTATTGTTCCTAAAGACCTGAACTGTTGTGTACTATAATAAAACAAAACAGAAACCCCCAGATTTGTCTTTGATGTAGAGATAGATATATCTTGATACTCTGTTCTTCGGAGAATTGTTTTCTGTCTCTGTGAAGGCTAATAGCACTTTTCAAGAAGTGTAAAATCCTTCTCAGAGAAGAATTTTCACATTCAAGCTGTTGGTTAAGGGAAGCATCTAAGACCAAGAACGTGCAGGAACTACCCTTGGGCAAGATCTTCACATTATTTGTGAGGAAGGACCTTAATGGGTCTGAATGGGAAATGCTGAGTCTGTGTTGAACCAACTTTGTGGAATTAAATGAAAGAAAAATCAGAGAATCACTTCATACACCATTCCCTTTTATCTCTCAGCTGCCACATGCCTATCTCATTTAGGGTTTAGGTTTTGCCCTCAAATCATTTCCCTATCACAGTCACCATTAAGATCATCCTATCCCAGCGATGAAAGCAGAGGCCAGTACAAGTCAGAGAGGAGCAGTGGTAGGAGAGTAGTCCCAGTGAAGCTAGTCACACATTATAAACAGTTAGGGATGGGGGCTAGAGTGTGAGAAGCACAGATTTGCTTAGTTGGCGAATTTGCTTCCAAGTCTCATTATGGGGACAAATAAGACAACTGGGTGGAATTGACATGGGTTTCATGTGCCTCCTCAGATTATCTTGGTGCTGCCCATCTCTCAGAACCTTTCCCTCCGCCTCAGTTGCTGCTGAGTCTGACCCCGCTCAGGTGTGATTTCTCCCTGCATATTTTCCTAACAGATCCTGCCTCATGAGCAGCCTTCTGTGACCTGTCCTGAAGTAGCAGCCAACACAATGATTCGCCTGCTCCCGGGCCTCATTTCACTTTCTTCTTTCCCTTGAGGTCATGGACTTGTGTTTCCCAAACACATTCTCAGGTTCTGTTTTTGTGGGAAACCCTGGCTAAGCCAGTAAAATTGATCCAAAGTAGGTTTTATCAGTCAGATATTGAAGCAGGACAATACACATATCCAAGCAGTTAGTGAGAATATTTTAGGTCATCAGTTGTGATGCTCAAATCATATCTCCCAGCTGAGAAGGCCCAAATGAGCACATAATTTGAGGGTTGTTAAAGAGAGATAATCAATAGTAGGAGAAGGTAGGCATTGGAAATCTGTATTTGTTGGTACCTTGGACATTTTATCCCAATGTAGTGGGATCTCCAAAGTACCAACCCCGTGGAATACTTTCAGCCTCACATATATGGATTGTATTCTGATTTTTGGTGGGGTGCCAGGTCGTGAAGCGTATGAACCAGACTAAAATCTTGGTCCAAATTCCCCACCTGTAGTAGCCAGCCTCCAAGATGGCCCTAGTGACCCTACCTTCTGGTGTTTACTCCCTTGTGTAGTTAGTAACCTTCCATATTGCACCAGGATTTGTCTTTATGATAAACTAGATATGGCAAAAGTGATGGTATGTCACTTCCAAGATTAGGTTATACAATATACTGTGGTTCCATCTTTATTTCTCTCTCTTCCTTTCCTCTCCTGATACCCTTTCTTCTCCTGATTCCCTTTCTTAGGTCACTCACTTTGGGAAAGCCAACTACCATTTAGTGAGCAGCATTATGGAAAGGTCCAAACAGAACATTCTTGCTAACAGCCAAGTTAGTGAGCTTGGATGCAAATCCTTCTGTCTCAATCAAGCCTCCAAATCACTGCAGCTCCGGTGCAGCTTGACTGCAACCTCATAGAAAATCCAGAGCCAGAACGACCCCACAAAATGACTTCTGGATTTATGACCCTCAGAGATAACACAGTTTTATTGTCTTAAGCTGCTAAGTTTTGGAGAAATTTGTTATGCAGCAATAGATAATTAATACACTGCTTGACCCATCAAGCAGATGGCTCTACTCTCCCTTTATATTTTGAGATTATGCTTTTACCATTGCAGAGGCTTTCCTTTTGGAACCCATTCTACCAGCTATCCCTGTGCCAATAATTCCAGACAAATAAGCCAGCTGTAGGAAATTTTTTTCACAGTGGCTGAGGAGCTTCCAAACACCACTGAAGAAACAACTGTTAAATCCATTTGCAGTTTGCTTTTCTGCCAAGTACTTATAATCCATTCCTGAGTCTGTGGCCCGTGGATACCAAATGAAGGCATCTTATTCATTATCTTCTCCTCTTTCCTACGGAGTCTGAACAGAAGCTTGTGACAGGAATTGTAATTTCAGTGCAGTCACCATTCACCATTATTGATTATTAATCTTATTGATTTCTGGTAGCTTGAATAGCTCTGAGGAATGTGGGTCATTATAAAAAGAGACAAATTTGCCTCTGCCATAGATCCAGGTATAAACATTGAAGATGAGTATGATCCTGAAGTTACAGACTAAGTCTACATGAGTTATGGCATTTGTTTTCTATTGCTGCACAACAAATTAGCACAAACTTAGAGGCTTAAAGCAACACAAATTCATTATCTTGTAGTTTCTGTGGGTTAGGGGTCTACCACAGGTTATATGGGTCTCTGCTCAGGGTCTCATCAGGCTGAAATCAAGTTGTTGGCTAGGGCTGTGAGCTCATCTGAGGCCAGGATCACTGGTTGATGGCAGAATTCAATTCCCTGTGATTGAGACCTGAAGGCCTTCAGTTCTTAGAAGCTGTTTGTTCTTCCCTACCATGTGGCCCTTTCTGCACCATGGAAATTTGCTTCTTCATTGCCAGGAAGAGAGTATCTTCTGCTTTGATTCTGATTCTTCTACGTCTGAACTTTAGAACTTTTTGTAAAAAGTTCTCACCTGATTCAAGACAAGTATACCCAAGATAGTTTCCCTTTCAATTAACTCAAAGTCCACTTATTAGGAACCTTAAATTACATCTGTTAAAATCCATTCACTTATGCCATATAATTTAATGTAATGATGGGAGTGAAATCTCCTCATATTCACAAGTTCTGCCCACACTCAAGGAGTAGGAATTATACAGGGTATGTACTCCAGGGGGTGGGAATCTTGGGGACTATCTTGGAATTCTGCTTATTGCAGTGTTTCTGCCAACATCTTTAGGTAGGAGTAACTGTTGACCTGCTATGAGGTTCTGTCTCTGATTTTAATAATAGTTTATTCTTTAATAAAAGTAAATACATTTCTAAGGTGGCCACAGTATCCCATAAGGCCAGTATTGTGGAAATATGTAATATGTGGGGGAGTAGATAATGCTTATTACAAGAAATTTTGTGGTGTTGTGCAAGGTGAAAGCTTATGGATTCAATGATGAGAGTATATTCATTTCTAAGGATTTCAAACATATTTAATATCATCCACTGGCTGAAAGCATTGATTACCCTACTCGGGCTTACTCTCATAAGAATTTTATGAAGGAATTACTCTTATAAGAATTTTCAGAAGGAACATGTAATAAAAATAACAATGATAAAAAGAACTCCTTAATTAATATCATCTCCAAATAGGATCCCACATTGTTATGGAGTATGCATGAGCCTGACTAAAGGTACTTACTTAGCTTAAAGTCCAGACAGACATTCTGATGATGAAGCCTAGCTCATTTGTTATAGTAAAATGCAACATGAATTATGAATGTTATTGTTAATGTCACTATGAAAATAGAATTTATCACTTGCTATTTGAATTTTGTCATGGTGCTATATTGAATTATTGTAGATGTGAATAAGTGAGATAAGATTCCCAAGGTGGTAATTCAGTTAATATGTATAAAATGGCAATGTTGGCTAGGATGGAAGAACCTCACTGGTGGTGGCTCAGATTAGCCATTAGCAGAAGAGAGGCAATTATTACCTCAAGTATGGGGAGTAATGCTTTATAAAATGGTGGAGTTCTAGGTGGCACTGAGTACAGGAATTATAGATTTCACATTTAGGTCATTGTAAATACTTGAGAATGCATGTGGACATGGGTGATCAATGGGAATCTGACATAACCTATACTACTTTATGATCCTTGGCTGCTCCTGACTGATGGTCACAGAGTGTTGTCTATAATGGTTAATACCCAAATTAGCAACAGAAATTGCTTGATTTTAGACATGTTTGAGGTATAATAACACAGGATATTGTACTCAGGGATGCTTGTATTATCAGTTTGACTCTATTTTGATGTTTGACTACTAAACAATTTTTTTGGACCTGGTGTGTTGCTGCAACTGGATTCTTTTTTTTAATTCATCTTTTATTTTAGATATGAGGGTGCATGTACAGGTTTGTTTTATGGGTATATATTGCGTGATGCTGAGATTTGGGCTATGAATCTCATCACAGAGGTATTAAGCATAGTACCCAATAGGTAGTTTTTCCATGCATGACCCCCTTCCTACTTCTCCTGTTCATAGTCTGCAGTGCCTATTATTCCCATGTTTATGTCCATGTGTGCTCAATGTTCATCTCCTCCTTATAATGAGAACATGCAGCATTTGGTTTTCTGTTCCTATGTTAATTCACTTAGGATAATGGCATCCAGCTGCATCCATGTTGCTGCAAAGGACATGATTTTGTCCTTTTTTACGGCTGCATGGTATTCTATGGTGTGTATATACCACATTTTCTTTGCCCAATTCACTCTACCACAGATGGTCACCTAGGGTGATTCCATGTCTTTGCTATTGTACGTACCATGGTGATGAACATACGAGTACATGTGTCTTTTTGGTAGAATGATTTTTCTTTGGGTATATACCCAGTAATGGGGTTGCTCAGTCAAATGGGAGCTCTGTTTTAAGTTCTTTGAGAAATCTCCAAATTGCTTTCCACAATGGCTGGACTAATTTACATTTCCACCAACAGTGTAAGTGTTGCTTTTTCTCTGCAGCCTCACAAGCATCTGTTGTTTTTTGATTTTTTAACAATTGCCATTTTGACTGGTGTGGGATGTTATCTCATTGTAGTTTTGATTTGCATTCCCCTAATAAGTGATATTGAGCGTTTTCATTGACACCCTAACATCACAATTAAAAAAACTAGAAAAGCAGAGCAAACACATTCAAAAGCTAGCAGAAGGCAAGAAATAACTAAAATCAGAGCAGAACTGAAGGAAATAGAGACACAAAAAACCCTTCAAAAAATCAATGAATCCAGGAGCTGGTTTTTTGAAAGGATCAACAAAATTGATAGACTGCTAGCAAGACTAATAAAGAAAAAAAGAGAGAAGAATCAAATAGATGCAATAAAAAATGATAAAGGGGATATCACCACCGATCCCACAGAAATACAAACTACCATCAGAGAATACTACAAACACCTCTATGCAAATAAACTAGAAAATCTAGAAGAAATGGATAAATTCCTTGACACATACACTCTCCCAAGACTAAACCAGGAAGAAGTTGAATCTCTGAATAGACCAATAACAGGAGCTGAAATTGTGGCAATAATCAATAGCTTACCAACCAAAAAGAGTCCAGGACCAGATGGATTCACAGCCAAATTCTACCACAGGTACAAGGAGGAAGTGGTACCATTCCTTCTGAAACTATTCCAATCAATAGAAAAAGAGGGAATCCTCCCTAACTCATTTTATGAGGCCAGCATCATCCTGATACCAAAGCCTGGAAGAGACACAACCAAAAAAGACAATTTTAGACCAATATCCTTGATGAACATTGATGCAAAAATCCTCAATAAAATACTGGCAAACCGAATCCAGCAGCACATCAAAAAGCTTATCCACCATGATCATGTGGGCTTCATCCCTGGGATGCAAGGCTGGTTCAATATACACAAATCAATAAATGTAATCCAGCATATAAACAGAACCAAAGACAAAAACCACATGATTATCTCAATAGATGCAGAAAAGATCTTTGACAAAATTCAACAATGCTTCATGCTAAAAACTCTCAATAAATTAGGTATTGATGGGACATATCTCAAAATCATAAGCTATCTATGACAAACCCACAGCCAATATCATACTGAATGGGCAAAAACTGGAAGCATTCCCTTTGAAAACTGGCACAAGACAGGGATGCCCTCTCTCACCACTCCTATTCAACATAGTGTTAGAAGTTCTGGCCAGGGCAATTAGGCAGGAGAAGGAAATAAAGGGTATTCAATTAGGAAAAGAGGAAGTCAAATTGTCCGTGTTTGCAGACGACATGATTGTATATCTAGAAAACCCTACTGTCTCAGCCCAAAATCTCCTTAAGCTGATAAGCAACTTCAGCAAAGTCTCAGGATACAAAATCAATGTACAAAAATCACAAGCATTCTTATACACCAACAACAGACAAACAGAGAACCAAATCATGAGTGAACTCCCATTCACAATTGCTTCAAAGAGAATAAAATACCTAGGAATCCAACTTACAAGGGATGTGAAGGACCTCTTCAAGGAGAACTACAAACCACTGCTCAAGGAAATAAAAGAGGATAGAAACAAATGGAAGAACATTCCATGCTCATGGGTAGGAAGAATCAATATCCTGAAAATGGCCATACTGCCCAAGGTAATTTACAGATTCAATGCCATCCCCATCAAGCTACCAATGACTTTCTTCACAGAATTGGAAAAAACTACTTTAAAGTTCATATGGAACCAAAAAAGAGCCCGCATTGCCAAGTCAATCTTAAGCCAAAAGAACAAAGCTGGAGGCATCACACTACCTGAGTTCAAACTATACTACAAGGCTACAGTAACCAAAACAGCATGGTACTGTTACCAAAACAGAGACAGAGATCAATGGAACAGAACAGAGCCCTCAGAAATAATGCCGCATATCTACAACTATCTGATCTTTGACAAACCTGAGAAAAGCAATGGGAAAAGGATTCCCTATTTAATAAATGATGCTGGGAAAACTGGCTAGCCATATGTAGAAAGCTGAAACTGGATCCCTTCCTTACGCCTTATACAAAAATCAATTCAAGATGGATTAAAGACTTAAATGTTAGACCTAAAACCATAAAAACCCTAGAAGAAAACCCAGGCATTACCATTCAGGACATAGGCATGGGCAAGGACTTCATGTCTAAAACACCAAAAGCAATGGCAACAAAAGCCAAAATTGACAAATGGGATCTAATTAAAGAGCTTCTGTACAGCAAAAGAAACTACCATCAGAGTGAACAGGCAACCTACAAAATGGGAGAAAATTTTCGCAACCTACTCATCTGACAAAGGGCTAATATCCAGAATCTACAATGAACTCAAACAAATTTACAAGAAAAAAGCAAACAACCCCATCAACAAGTGGGCGAAGGACATGAACAGACAGTTCTCGAAAGAAGACATTTATGCAGCCAAAAAACACATGAAAAAATGCTCACCATCCCTGGCCATCAGAGAAATGAAAATCAAAACCACAATGAGATACCATCTCACACCAGTTAGAATGCAATCATGAAAAAGTCAGGAAACAACAGGTGCTGGAGAGGATGTGGAGAAATAGGAACACTTTTACACTGTTGGTGGGACCGTAAACCAGTTCAACCATTGTGGAAGTCAGTGTGGTGATTCCTCAGGGATCTAGAACTAGAAATACCATTTGACCCAGCCATCCCATTACTGGGTATATACCCAAAGGACTATAAATCATGCTGCTATAAAGACACATGCACACGTATGTTTATTGCGGCATTATTCACAATAGCAAAGACTTGGAAACAACCCAAATGTCCAACAATGATAGACTGGATTAAGAAAATGTGGCACATATACACCATGGAATACTATGCAGCCATAAAAAATGATGAGTTCATGTCCTTTTTAGGGACATGGATGAAATTGGAAATCATCATTCTCAGTAAACTATCTCAAGAACAAAAAACCAAACACCGCATATTCTCACTCATAGGTGGGAATTGAACAATGAGAACACATGGACACAGGAAGGGGAACATCACACTCTGGGGCCTGTTGTGGGGTGGGGGGAGGGGGGAGGGATAGCATTGGGAGATATACCTAATGCTAGATGATGAGTTAGTGGGTGCAGCGCACCAGCATGTCACATGTATACATATGTAACTAACCTGCACATTGTACACATGTACCCTAAAACTTAAAGTATAAAAAAAAAAGTTTGTTGGCTGCTTGTACGTCTTTTGAGAAGTGCCTGTTCATGCCCTTTGCCTAATTTTTAATGGGATTGTTTGTTTTGTGCTTGTTTATTTAAGTTCCTTATAGATTCTATATATTAGACCTTTGTCAGATGCACAGGTTTGTGAATATTTTCTCCCATTTTGTAGGTTGTCTGTTTTCCCTGTTGACAGTTTCTTTTGCTGTGCAGAAGTTCATTAATTTCAATAGATCTCACTTGTCAATTTTTGTTTTCATTGCAATTGATTTTGAGGACTTAGCCAAAAATTCTTTGCTAAAGCCCATGTCAAGAAGGGTATTTCCTAGGTTTTCTTCCAGCGTATTTATAGTTTGAGATCTTACATTTAAATCTTTAATCCATCTTGAGTTAATTTTCGTATATGGAGAAAGGTAAGAATCCAGTTTCATTCTTCTGCATATGGATAGCCAGTTATCCCAGCATCATTTATTGAATAGAGAGTCCTTGCCCTATTGTTTGTTTTTGTCAGCCTTGTCAAAGATCAGAGGGTTTTAGGTGTCTGAGTTTATGTCTCAGTTTTCTGTTCTGTTCCATTGGTCTATGTGTCTGGGTTTGCAGAAAGTACCATGTTGCTTTGTTTACTGTAGCTTTATAGTCTGGTTTGAAGTTGGGTAGTGTGATGCCTTCAACTGTGTTCTTTTTGCTCAGGATTCGTTAGGCTATTTGGGCTCTTTTTTGGTTCCATATAAATTTTAAAATAGTTTTTTCTAATTGTGTGAAGAATGACATTGGTAGTTTCATAGAAATAGTGTTGAATCTGTACATTGCTTTGGTCAGGAGAGCCATTTTAACGATATTGATTCTTCCTATCCATAAGCATGGAATGCTTTTCCATTTATTTATGTTGTCCGATTTCTTTCAGCAGTAATTTATAATTCTCCTTGTAGAGATAGTTCACTTCCTTGGTTATATGAATTCCTAGGTATTTCATTGTTTTGTGGCTATTGCAAGTGGGATTGTGTCCTTGATTTGACTCTCAGCTTGGATGTTACTGGTGTATAGAAATGCTACTGCTTTTGTACATTGATTTTATATCCTGAAATTTTATTAAATTTATCAGTTCCAGGAGCCTTTTGGCAGAATCTTTAAGAGCTTCTAGATATAGAATCATATTGTTAGTGAAGAGAGATAGTTTGACTTATTCTTTATCTATTTGGATGCCTTTTATTTGTATTGCTTGATGACTCTGGCTAGGACTTCCAGTACTATGTTGAATAGGAGTGGTAAGAGTGGGCATCCTTGTCTTTTTCCAGTTCTCAAGAGAATGGTCTACGTTTTGCCCATTCAGTATGATGTTGGCTATGGGTTTGTGATAGATGCCTCTTATTTTGAGATATGTTCCTTTGATGCCTACTCTGAGGGCTTTTATCATGAAGGTATGTTGGATTTTGTCAGAAGCCTTTTCTTCATCTATTGAGATGATTATATGATTTTTGCTTTTACTTCTGTTTATGTGATGAATCACATTTATTAATTTGTGTGTTTGAACTAGCCTTGCATCCTAGGAATAAAGCTTACTTGATTGTGGTGTATTAACTTTTTGACATGCTGCTGGATTTGGCTTGCTAGTATTTTGTTGAGGATTTCTGTGTCTATGGTCAGCAAGGATACTGGCCTGAAGTTTTCTTTTCTCATTGTGTTTCTGCCAGGTTTTAGTATCAGGCCGATGCTGGCTTTATAAAATGAGTTAGAAAGGAGGCCTTCCTCCTCAATTTTTAGAATAGTTTTAGTAGGACTGATACCAGTTCTTTTTTGTATGTATGGTAGAATTCGTCTGTGAATCCATTTGGTCCAGGACTTTTTTTGGTTGGTAGGTTTTCTTTTTTATTACTGATTCAACTTCAGAGCTTGATATTGGCCTGTTGAGGATTTCAGTCTCTTCCTGATTCATCTTGGGAGATCATGTGTTTCTAGGAGTTGATTAATTTCCTCTAGATTTTCTAATTTGTTTGCATAGAGTCATTCATAGTATTCTCTAAGGATCTTTGTATTTCTGTGGGATTGGTTGTAATGTTATCTTTGTCATTTGATTGTAGTTATTTGGATCTTCTTTTTGTTCTTTGTTAATCTGGCCAGGGATCTATGAATCTTGTGTATGTATTTGAATAATAAACTCTTGGTTTTATTGATCTTTTGTATAGATTTTTGCATTTTAATTTTGTCCATTTCTTCTATAGTTTTAGTTATTCTTTTTCTTCTACCTTTTGGGTTGCTTTTTTTCCTAGTTCCTTTAGGTGTAAAGTCAGATTGTTAATTTCAGATCTAACTTCTTGATTAAGGTACTTAGCGCTGTACACTTTCCTCTTAATATTGCTTTAGCTGCATCCCAGAGAGTTTGTAAGTTTTATTTCTATTTTTATGGATTTAATTTTTTTTTAATTTCTGCCTTAATTTTGATGTTCACTCAGGAGCTATTCAGGAGAAAGTTGTTTAATTTCCATGCTTTTGTGTAATTTGAAAAGATATTCTTGATATACTGATTTCTATTTTTATTGTTGTCTGAGAAGATGCATTGTGTGACTTAAATTTTTTTTAAAAATTGAGACTTTTTTATGACTGAGCGTGTGGTTAATCTTAGACTATGTTCTGTATGTAAATGAGAAGAATGTACATGTTGTATATGTTGCCTGGAGTGTTCTGTAGATGTCTGTTAGGTTCAGTTGGTCAAGTATCAAGTTGACGTTCAGAGCTTCTTTGTTAATTTTCTGCCTTGATCTGTCTATTGCTGTCAGTGTGAGTATTGAATTTTCTTACTGTTGTGTGGTTGTCTAAGTCTTTTTGTATGCCAAGAATAATTTGTTCTATGAATCTTGGTGCTTCAATGTTGGGTGCATATATATGTAGGACAGTTGAGTATTCTTGTTGGATTGTACCCTTTGTCATTATGGGGTGTCCTTAATTTTTATTCGTTTAATGTCTGTTGTATCTGAAATAAGAATAGTGACTCCTGCTTTTTTGTTTTCCATTTGCATGATAGATCTTTCTCCACTCCTTTACTTTGAGCCAGTGTGTGTCATTACACATGAGATGAGTCTTCTGAAGATAGTAGATAGTTGGGTCTTGTCTTTTTATCCAGCTTGGCACTCTGTCTTTTAAGTGGGGCATTTAGCCCATTTACATTCAGGATTAGTATTGATATGTGAGATTTTGACCTGTCATTGTGTTAGTACACAACACACAATTACGTTGTGTTATGTAGATATGGTTGTGTAGTTGCTTTATAGTGACTTTGGGCTATGCTTAAGTGTGTTTTTGTGGTAGTAGATGTTCTTTCCATTCCATGTTTAACACTCCCTTAAGGACCTCTTGTAAGGCTTGTCTAGTTGAAATGAATTTCTTAACCATTTGCTTGTCTGAGAAGGATTTTATTTCTCTTTTACTTATAAAGCTTTGTTTGGCAGGATACAAAATTCTTGGCTGGAATTTCTTTTAAGGTTGATCTGGGTCACTGAGAACATAATCAGGTAGAGCAAAGCACCCACGTTGGGCAGTGGAGGCTGTATTGTACACATGGTTTTGCATGGTGGCCACATAGGGGCCCTGGGAGGAGGTGGGGGACAGGAGGACCTGCAAAACAGATGTGCCCCAGTCCACTGGAGAGGTTGGCTGTGCTTGGTCCTGGCTCAGTGATCAGCTGGGGTTAAAGCTTCTTGGAGGGATATGGGGAGCCCTGGGGAATGGGTTCCTATGACCATGCTCAGCTGCAGCTACACTGTTCACAAAGACCCTGGTTCTGCACTGGCTGAAGACTCACCTCTGTCTATTCTCTGAACAGATTCCCCTGTAAGTTCAAACATTCTTGGCAGATGTGGGGCTCCCTATAGCCAAGATCCTAAAGGTTCCTGATGAGGGTGGGCAGTCCCACAGTTCTTTGACTCACCCATTCCCCAGGAGCTGTTTGGGTCTGGGAACTAGTCCCAGTAATTGAATACTCCATGCAGGGTTCCCAGCCTTCTGTCTCCTCAGCCTCAGCATCTGCATCATGTCTCTATCCACTCTTGGTCTTGGTGTTTTCTTCTTAAAGATCTGTCCAAATTATGTTGGTTTACACAAAACCTTGGGGTCTCTCAGTGTGGGTGGTGCTTCCTAGCTATGTCTGGTTGGCCATTTTATTTCTTGACTGCTGACAATTTTTAAAGACTTTTTGTTTTAGAGCAGTTTTGGATTCATAGCCAAATTGAGAAGAAGGTACCCAGACCATATTCCCTGTTCCTCTACATGCATAGCCTCCCCTATTATCAACATTCCCTACCATTGTGGTAAATTGATTGTAATTGATAAATTTACACTGACACATCATCTGCACTCAAAGTCCACAGTTTACATTAGGGTTACCTTTTGGTGTTTTACATTCTATGGGTTTGGACAAATTTATAATGGCATGCATCCACCATTATAGTCTCATACAGAATAGTTTTACTGTCCTAAAAGTCCTCTGTGCTCTATTCTTTTCTCCCTCCCGACCAATTCTTGACAGCCACTGATCTTTTTACTGTCTTCATTGTTTTGCCTTTTCCAGCTTGTCATATAGTTGGAATCACACAGTAGAGAGCTTTCCAGACTGATTTCTTTCGCTTGGTCATATGCATTTAAGTTTTCTCCATGTCTTTTTATGGCTTGATAGCTCATTTATTTTTAGTGCTGAATAATACTCCATTGTCTCAATGTATCATGTTTTTTTCATCCATTCGTATGCTAAAGGATATTTTGGTTGCTTCCAAGTTCTGCAATTATGTATAAAGCTTCTATAAACATCCATGTACAGGTTTTTGTGTGGCATAAGTTTTCAACTCATTTGGGGTAAATACTAAGGAGTGACGTTGCTAGATTGTATCGTAAGAGTACGTTCAGTTTAAGAAACCATCAAACTGTCTTCCAAAGTGTCTGTACCATTTTGCATTCCCACTGGCCGTGAATGAGAGTTCGTTTTGCTCCACATCCTCACCAGTTTTTGCATTGTCTAAGTTCTGGATTTCGGCCATTCTAAAAGCATTGTTTCAATTTGCATTTCCCTGATGGCATAGGGTGTGGAACATCTTTTCAGTTGTTTACTTGACGTCTGTCTTCTTTGGTGAGGTGTTCTTTAAGGTCTTTGACCTATTTTGTAATTGGGTTGTTTTCTTGTTGAGTTTTTAGAGTTACTTGTATATTTTGGATAACAGTTTGTTTTTAAATCAGACATGTCTTTTGCAAATAGTTTGTCCCACTTTGTGGCTTGTCTTTTTATTCTCTTCACAATATATTTTACAGAGCAGAAGTTTTAAATTTTAGTGAAGCCCAGCTTATCAATTCTTTCTTAAATGAATCATGCCTTTGATGTACCTAAAAGGTCATTGTTAAATCTAAGGTCATCTAAATTTTATCCTAAACTCTTTTAGGAGTTTTATAGTTTTGCATTTTACATTTAGACCTGCGATCAATTTTAAATTAATTTTTGTAAAAGGTATAAGGTTGTGTCTAGATTTTTTTTTATATGTGGAGATGTCCAGTGTTCCACCATCATTTGTTGAAAGACTATTTTATCTCCATTGTGTTGTTTTTATAAGAACAGTTGACTATATTTATGTGAATATACTTCTGAACTTTTTATTTGCCCCATTGACCTATTTGTCTATTCTTTCACCAATATCACACTGTTTTGATTATGTAGCTTCATAATAAGCCTGGAAGTTGGGTAGCATCAGTTCTCCAACTTTGTTCTTCTCCAATATTGTGTTGGCTATTCTAGGCCTTTTGCATTCTATGTAAACTTCAGAATCAGTTTGCCAATATCTAAAAAATAACTTGCTGGGATTTTGATTAGGAGTGCATTGAGTCTATAGATCAACTTGGAGAGAACTTGACACCTTGACAATATTGGATCTTCCTCTCCTTGAGCATGGGATATCCCTACATTTATTTAATTCTTCCATTTCTTTCAAGAGTTTGTAGCTTTTCTTAAATAGATCTTGTACATTTTTTGTTAGATTTATAACTAAGTGTATTTTTGTATATTTATAATACAAATGGATTTTTAAAATTTCAAATTCTTGTTTATTGCTGATATATAGGAAAGCAATTGACTTTCATATGTTAACCTTATATCCTGCAGCCTTGCTGCAATCACTTAATAGTTTCAGGAGGTTTTTGTTGATTCTTTTGATTTTTTACATAGATGATCATGCCATCTGCTAAAAAAAAAGACAGTTGTATTTTCTTCTTGCCATTCTGTATGCCTTTTATTTTTTTTATTTTATTTTTTCATCTTGTTGCATGAGCTAGGACTACCAGTACAATGTTGAAAAGGAGTAGCAAGAGGGGACATCCTTACCTTGTTCCTGATCTTAGTGGGAAAGCTTATAGTTTCTCATTATTAAGTATTATTATGTTAACTGGAGATATTTTTTATCAAGTTGAGGGAATTTTCCTCTATTCCTACTTTTCTGAGGGTTTTTATCATGAATGGGTGTCAAAATTTTTTTTGACATCTATTGAATTTTGTCAAATACTTTTTAGGCATCTATTGATATGAGCATATGATTTTCTTTAACCTACTGATGTAGTGTATTACACTGAAGAAGTAACTTGTTTTTAGATATCTTTGAGGTATTAAAGCAAAGGATACAATATTGAGTGATAGCTTGTATAATGCAGAGTCTGACTCAATTTTTGATATTTAACTACTAGTATTTTTAAAGTCCCTATTCCTTCCTTTCCTATTTCCTTCTTGACCCACATCTGGGATAGTTAATAAGAGAGCCCACATGCTCCTTCTTTTGGTGCTGGTAGGATATTCAAACCACACATGCACAAGCCTATGCCTGGAAATCCACACACCAGCCTTACCCTCTTACCTTAATGAAACCCAAGCCAACCTTCCCGCCCTGCTCTTTCTCAAGCTATTTTCAGATCCATTTGGGGGTCCTCCCTGCTTCCTTCAGAAAGCCTCATTATATGAATAATAAACTTTTTGTATCCTCTTAGGTTGTGTGTGTGGTTTCATCAGTCCCGGCACATGTTGGTTTTGGTGGTCCATCCTGGCTCTGCAAGGTGACTATGACAATTGGTGCAGTGAACAAGGTTCCTAGATAATGATTACAACCACAACCAGGGATGCTTCTTTTTCTTGCCTTGACTTGATAACTGACTCTGATACTTGCTGGCTAGCAGGTTGTTCAAGTCATATTATTGTTTGCTGCCTGCTTGCCAGCTTGTACTCTGAGCTATGCTGCTTTGTGTTACTGAGTTCTACCAAATCTCTCATAGATTAGTCTGACCTAAATTTGCAGTTTCAGTAATTAACATTTAGGGACAGGAATATGAGATTGGGCCCTTTCAAACATGGCCTTTTGTGTTAGTTTGTTCAGGCTACTATAAAATACCACAGACTGAGTGGCTTAAACAATAGAATTTTATTTTCTCACAGTACTAGAGACTTGAAAACTCTAAGATCAGGTTTCCAGCTGGGTCCAACTTCTGGTAGGACTCTATTCCTAGGTTTTAGATGGCTACTTTACACCCCCATGTTTTTTTTTTCTTAATGTGTATGGAAAGAGAGAGAAGGAGAGTGAGCTCTGTGGTATCTCTTCTCATAAGGACAACAATCTTATTGGATCAAGGCCCTACACTCGTGACCCCATTTAACTCTAATTACCTCCTTATAGGCCATATATCCAAATACAGTTATATTGGAGGTTTGGACTTTAACATATAATTTTTTTGGTGGGGACACAATTAGGGGTCTATAGGACCTGACTTGGGTCTCTTGATCTGGACCTACCTGCATGTCTCAGATTAAATTGTGTGTCTTGATTCCGACATAAGCTGTGACTGATGCTGGACTCAGGAGAATAACTCTTACTCTCTGGCTATTGGTTGTGTATTTCAAGCAGGCATTTCCTCTGTTCTGTAGATAACTCAGTGGAAAGACTGATGCCCCGTATAATATAGCGCCCATCAGGTGGTCACTCATGTGGAAGAACAGTTACTATGTGGTATGCTAAGTTTACTAAAAGTAAATGGCTCATTAAGATCCTATAAAATGTCTTTGTTGTTGCTACTGATGATGCTTCTGTCAAAACAAAGATTCTTATCCTTAGGGTTATAAGGAAAAAGCATCCATGTCAGTTGTGTGGCACAGTCAAGAAGACGTTAATTCCAGCCTGACTTAAGTCTGGAGTCGTTAAACCCAATAAAGAAACCATTGCTGGCCAGGTGCGGTGGCTCACGCCTGTAATCCCGGTACTTTGGGAGGCCAAGGCAGGTGGATCACCTGACATCAGGAGTATAAGACCAGCCTGCCCAACGTGGTGAACCCCGTCTCTACTAAAAGTACAATAAATTAGCAGGGTGTGGTGGCAAGTGCCTGTAATCCCAGCTACTCGGGAGGCTGAGGCAGGAGAACCACTTGAACACAGGAGGTGGAAGTTGCAGTGAGCCGAGATCACGTCCCTGCCCTCCAGCCTGGGTGACAAGAGCGAAACTCCATCTCAAAAAAGAAAAAAAAAATTGCTATAAAGGAGGCCCATAACCATGATGATAGTGATTTGTGTCTTTTTGGAGGAAAAAAACATACATAACTATGGAATGGATAAAGAAGGTACCTCCCCCCTTGCCCCAAGAAAATAGAACCACCAACAAAATAGAGCAAAACAAAACATCAACACAAAGGAAGGAAACAAACCTCAGAGGCCCACAATTTGATCCAATTTGAAATCCAAAATTTACTAAAATCATTTATGCAGTAAAAAGGCTACTGATTTGCTTTTGTGCCTCTACAATGTAGGCTCTGAATTAGGTTTAACATCTGCTACTGTGAATCAATTTGTAAATGTTTTTCCTTAATCTATCCTGAGGATCAAATTAGTGTTTTACCTAGAGATCCCAGTACATTTAAACAAGGTATTCCTTATAATATTAGGGTATTTACTGAACATATAATGGATAACAAACAGGTATGTTTCACCTTAACCATGAGAACTATTGCCTTGCCTAAATTCCTCAATGTCACAGCACTCATTGCCCTAGTATATCGCACATTGATCTGAACACTCTGAATCAACAAGTAACAAATTAAGATCAAATGAAATCTTTGCTTGATAAAAGGTGACCCCAGCCAGGAGTGGTGGTTCACGCCTGTAATCCCAGCACTTTGGGAGGCTGATGCAGGCAGATCACGAGGTCAAGAGATCGAGACCATCCTGGCCTACATGGTAAAACCCTGTCTCTACTAAAAATACAAAAATCAGCTGGGTGTGGTGGCAGGCACCTGTAGTTCCAGCTACTTGGGAGGCCGAGGCAGGAGAATCACTTGAACCCAGGAGGTGGAGGTTGCAGTGGGCAGAGATCACACCACTGCACTCCATCCTGGTGACAGAGCAAGCGTTTTTTTTTTTTTTTTTTTTTTTTTTTAAAGTAACCCCATGGGCCTTCTCCTTTTAGTTAAAATGGCTAATATGGTCCAATCCAAATTAAGACAGAGCCTTCAAGGACTGAAACCCATCATAGAAGATCTATTTAAAGCTTCTCCATTTAACAGTTCAATTTGACCTGTTATTAAACTTGGAGAGAATGAATGGCACTTCATAGTATATTACCACAACCTTACTATTGAAATCACTAATTCCATCCAATCAGCAACTGGTAAATACTTGGCATCCTAGATTTGGCTAATACACTCTGTTTATTGCCTGTTTCAACAGACTTTCAGATGCAGTTTGCCTTCACCTTTGAGTGGGCAAATGTCTGAAATCACATATGGTCTTTGGAGGCACATTCAACTTTCTCCAGGAGCATAGGTACATGGTGTATAACACACTGATGACATCCTCATATGAGGAAGTACATTTACTATGCTCATTCAGTACATACAGACACTGACAGAGGAGCTCACAAAAGAGAATGGGCCATTGCTCTATACACAGTGCAAAGTCCCACCCCTCTAAGTTAAATTCGTGATCATTATTTGTTAAGCTGAAAATCACTCCATTCCTGACACTGTCAAACAGCTATTGACATTCTTATCACGCACAACTTTAAAATAAGCTCAACATCTTCTAGGGATCCTTGAGCACTGAAGGCAATGTATTCCTCATTTACAAATTTTACTTAAGCCCATTTATGTTATTCATAAATTGGCTCACTTTGAATAGGGCCCTTTATAACAAAAGGCCCTGGAATCTGTCCAAATTGCAACACAGC